>NC_136421.1:263407245-264137245 GCF_052625555.1 Lactuca saligna | reverse complement strand
ATGGTGAATTCGCAAATAATGCAGTAGCAATCTAATTCACATTTAATATGTAAATTCACAACCACAATTATTAAAAACTACAAAGCATGCATACTCTACTGTCTACTCACCGGTTATAAAGCATGACAAGCACATAACTTTCTTATCATGTCTGCTTCAAAAGAGAAATCCATATTAACCGGGCAAGATAATATGTGTAATTTAACTTTTAATTAAAAAAATAATCAAATCAAATCAATAATTAGTTGTATGTAATGTACATGAACAGTACATGTCCAGAACATCATGTCAACTCCAAGAGAACCAAATTTAGGCATGTAATTCCTCATTATCTCATATCTTCCGTGAGCAAACAACATTCATTCATTGTCATTGTCACCACCCACCATATCTATTTCTTTTCTTTAGAGATGAAATTAAAATAAATTAATTATTTTTAGCTTAGGAATTATAGGCATATCTTTTCTTTCCAATTTTGGCTGGAAACCAATTCCTATAAATGTAATTTCCATCTCTTCAGCAATAGTTTTTACCTGTAAGTAAAGTAACATCCACATGGATCATGCATGTGTAATATATATCACAAACTGACCATTAAAATTTACCATTACAAACCTGGTAAATATGTGAATTCACTTATGCACAATTTTAATGGAGAGTTTCAAGAGGAGCACCACTAAGCTCATACTAACCACCAGGTTCCAGAGATACACTTTGTTTTCCATGACATTAATTTTTTTAATTTAAAAAATAGAAATACAACACATAGAATCAAAGAGCAGCTTAGGTCTTGTTTGGGTTCTTTAAATATATGCAGTGATGATTATCTGTTTAAGCCCAATTATACTATCTCCTTCCATGACTTTCTCCCAGTCAAGTCTCTCAAAAATACCAATGTGGTCTAAAAGGGAGCAATTATTTCTCCATGGCTATATATCCTAAATTGAGCACCCAGATTGAACATAATTAAAACACACCAATAAATTCAAGAAATCACAGAAAAACACCACCACATCCAGTCTCTAACGACACCAAACGCGATAGACGAACCATGGAAAGGTGGAAAAGCACATAGGATCAAAACATACAAAAACCCTAACAATAGAATACAAAAAAAAAGCAAAAAAACAAATTTGGAATCAACGGTCTGAGCACAAACCTGAAGCACACCAAATCGAAGGAACGTGAAGATGAAAGTATGAAGATGTGAAATGAAACCAGAAGAAGGTTGCTAGGTAACGAAGATGTTGATCTCGTCGGAGGCCTGGGATTCTATTGGTGCATCAGCGGCCGAGAAGTAGAAGAGGGCAAAAAAGAGGCAACCAGATACTGAAATTGGAACAACCTTGATCTTGGAGGATAGATACCTCACTTCAAATATCAGATAGAAGTTACCATGAGTACAAATAAAACCCAAGTTCCATATTTGAAGAATCGTGTTACCTGAAAAATCGTGGAAGGAGGCGGACCCTGGAAATGACGTGAATCGATGCAGTAGTTGTTTACTGTCAATCGATGGCAGTAGGTGGTAAACTGAATGAAAGTCAGCTCAAATCCTTTTATCAACTAAGTATAGAATAGACTGGGATTCGGTGATGGATATCTCGAAGGGGAGATAAGGCGGCAGAGAATCTTCTCGCGTGGGAAAGAAACGGGGAGATTTACAGAATGGAGAGAAAAGGGAGAAGGGCGAAACATGTAGAATGTTCTTCTAACCTATATGCGGTGGAATAAAGAGAAACGAAGGAACCCAGTCTATCTAACCAATAGTATGGAAAAAGAAGCACGTGTAGACCAAGCCTATATTTATTGGAGTATACAGACGGGTGCAAGTGCAGAAAATATTTAATATATATTAAATAAATAAATAAATCTTGTGGACCAAAACCCAAAAAAAAAGTTTGGTACAATAGGAACAAAATACTGTCCCTAAAAAGGTCTTAGATTTAATATAGACAAAACTTCAAAAATGGTCCATGTGGTTTCCAAAAATATCAAGTTTATTCCCTAAGTTCAAAAAACCTTACAGATGGTCCCTGTGGTTTCAAAACTTTTAACAAATGGTCCTTCCGGCTCACTCCGTTAGCATTTCAGCACTAACTCATTTTTTAATAAAATATTGCATGGGTAATTTCATCATTTCAGTTGTAACCTTCTCTCTTTAATATGAAATGATTACATGTTGCTTGCACATCACTACCCATCCCTCTCCCAAGAAGATAACCAATTACAAGTTTAGTCATCGGGTTCATTCCCATCGTAGAAGCAAGAACAGAAATTAGGATTTAGGGTTTTAAGCTGCAGAAATTGCAATTGTGCTATCAATATGGTGTTTTCGAGAAAAATTTGTAACCGTGGAGGACTTAGGAAAAAGATACGGCACAATACTACAACAAAACTTGTTTTTTCTTTGTCTATTGTGTTGACATGAGGAAATCATTGATTTTACTCTTTTTTTTTGTGTTTACAGAAGGTTATGACAACTACTTCACATTGAAGATACACTACAGTGGTGTCTACACCAAAGCACATGGAAGGAAATACGTTGATGGTGTTGTAGCATATGTAGATGATGTTGACACTGATTTATTTTCAGTTCATGAGCTTGAAGACATGGTTCGAGAACTAGGGTACAAAATTGAGCAAACCCTTTACTACCATCTCTGTATCCCTGAATACCCTATGGACTATGGCTTAATGCCTTTAGTTAATGATCAAGATGTACTTAAAATGGTATCATATGTCCCTAAACACAGACTTATTAGGGTGTATATTGAAACTGGTCAGACAAGGGTAGCTAGTTATTACAAGTCTCCTTCTAAAGTTGTTATTAAGATTAGGAGCCTGATAGTGTGTCACCTGAAATGAGTAGAAAGAAACCTTGTAGATGAGAATCAGGATCATGTAGTAGAAAGCTTGATATAAACAAGTCTATGAACCCTGATTATGATCAGTCACAAGTGTTAGATGTTGATGAAGGCCATAATTACTCAAAGAGTATTCTACCATTTATAAGTTCATAAGGCAAACAAAGTCATGTCATTCAAAAGAAAGTGGTGAATCATGAAATTGAAACTCAAGAAGAAGTGATCACTAGTGTAGTTGAAACTGAAGAACCATTGGGAACTTACCATGTACAGGAACCAAGCTGCCAAGCTGATGATGGAGCTAATACTACAACAGTTGATGACTATGAACCATTTATAGAGGATTACTCACTTTATGTTGATTATGATGTTGAGTTTAATGTTGAAACTTCATTTGAAAAACAACCAAAAGTGGATTATCTAGAGGGCATGGTGAGTGATGATAGTGGAAAGGCTTTCTACTCTGAGAGTGGCCATGGTTCTGAGGATAGTAGAGATGATTCTGATGACAGTGAATACAATGTGGATGAGTCTGACATACAATTTGATGTAGATGTAGACATGAGTGAATTCCATAATGATGTTGATGTAGATGAACATGGAATCTTGAACAATCATTCAAAATATGAAGGGATTGACATGGTTGATGATGAGTTGGAAGTTATTGCCACTGATGATTATCAATTTGCAGGATTTCATGAAGATGATAGGAAGAGCCTGCTAAAAGAGTTGAGTAAGTCAAGTACATGCTCACATGGAGAGGTTCATGTTAAACCATTTCAGATTGGCCAGGTCTTCAAAACCAAGTTTGATGTTAAAAACTACATGAACTCACATGCTATAGCAATAAGGAGATCTTTATACCTAGCCAAAAATGTCAAAATTCGGATTAGGGTGAAATGTAAAGGTGTTGTAAGTAATCCTTCTACAAGAGTTGATGGTAGTGGGCCCTCAACTAGAAGTAGGGCAAAGTGCAAGGGTAAAGATGTAATTGCCAATAAAGGTACATGTCCATGGGAAGTCCAAATATCAAGGGCTAATGAAAATCAATATTAGTTGGTGAAAACAGTACAGGATGAGCATAAATGTTTGCAAACAAGGGCGGTTAAAGCTTGAACTTCCATATACATAGCAAACTTAATTGTTCAAAAAATACAGAGTAACCCTAAAATTCCAGTGAAAGCTTTACACGAAGAGTTGTGCAAGAAACTGGAGGTAGGAATGTCATTGCAAAAGGTTGCTAGGGCAAAGTCAATGGTTGAGCGTGTCATTAGTAGGGACTACCAAGTACAGTATGGATTTTTGAGGGATTATGTATTGGAGCTACTCAACATTAATCCTGGTACAACAGTTCGGATTGATGTGTATCCAGAAACCTCCCTATTTATTACCACAAGAACTTTTAGAAGAATATATGTCTGTTTAGGTGCATTGAAGTTAGTATTCAAATCTGGTTTAAGAGATTTTCTAGGTAGGATGGTACTTTCATGAAGGGCCCTTACCCTGGGCAAGTGTTAACTGTTGTAGGGTTGGACTCAAACAATGGCATATACCATGTAGCATATGCAGTGGTAGAGACAGAATCAACAAGTAGATGGACCTGGTTCTTGGAACTGTTAGGAGAAGATTTGGATCTGGGACCAAATTCAAACTTTACCTTCATTTCAGATAGACAAAAGGTGTGTATCACCTAACTTTTCTTATTACCTTTTCTAAATAAATTTGGTTAACTGATGTTGCATACATTGACTTTTGTTTAGGGAATAATACCAGCAATGGAGAAGGTATTCCCTAGTGCAGAACACAGGTTCTGTTTGAGGCATATCCAGGAAAACATGAAGAAACAATGGAAAGGAAAAGACTTAAGTGACCTGCTTTGGGAGTGTGGTAGAGCAACAACAGTCAATCATTTTAACAGAGCAATGGATGAGTTGAAGAAGATCAATGCAGAGGCTCATGCTTGGGTGTCTAAGATCCCAGCAAACACTTGGGCTAAATCTCACTTTAGTGGTAAGTTTCTAGAAATTTATTGAGAAATGTTAATCTTCCCTGTTGTGTGTTTACTATATGTGTAATTGTCTTCTCTTAATATCTATTATTCAGGAAGGGCACATACTGATTGTTTGTTGAATAACCTTTGTGAGGTATTCAATTCTAAGCTAGATGAAGGTAGGGATGAACCTATTATCACTTGCTTAGAGTATATTAGAGAGTATCTCATGAGGAGGTTATGTGTGGTGCAAAAGGAAATAGATAAGTGTGAAGGACTTCTAACCCCTACTGTAACTACACTGTTTGAAAAGATTAAGACTGATGCATCAAAGTATGTGGATAAATACAATGGGGCAGGAAAGCACCAAGTGACATGCACATGGCAAGACCAGTATGTGGTAAACTTGAATGATCAAAGTTGTAGTTGTTGGTTTTGGGAGATTACAGGTTTCCTATGTAAACATGTTGTTTGTGCTATATGGGACAAAATTGAAAATGGTGAAAATGCCCCACATGTTTATGAATGGGTCCATCCTTGCTATAGGTTATCAACATAGAAAGCCATGTATTTCAACAAAATTGATCCATTGAATGGACGTACAATGTGGCCTAAAAGTGACTGCCCATTCACTTTACTTCCACCAAAACATAAGATACATGTTTATATTTAAAGTACACCAAATATATAGTATATATGTGAACATGGAATGAATTCAATTTTAACTATAGTATATCAATATGTGTAGGTTGGGAGGCCTAAGAAGAAGAGAATGAGGGGTGTTGATGAGCCAAACAGCCAAGCTGGTAGATTAAGTAGGAAATATTTGACAGTCGCTTGTTCAAAGTGTCATAACAAAGGGCACAATTCCAGAACATGTAAAGGGCAGGGAGGCAGTGATGAAGTTGGAGGGGGCTGAAAACTATTTTTAGTGGTTATTAGGATGCTGGTGTTGTAGGTATTTAGAAACTTAAGTCATGTGTACTTGTTTGAAGATGTGTTAACAACTTGAAAACTTTGCATGTAATGCTTGTGTTGTAGGTCTTTTGAAAACTTTGCATCATGGTTGTGTTAAGAACTTTATAACTTTGAATGTAATGGTGTGTATGCACTTTTTGGTAATGAATTAATATGTTTAGTGTACTACCCTTCACAGATCAATTAATAACATTGTACATTTCAATTGCAAATGAAAACCATCTTCAAGATGCATTTACAATACACTTAACAATTGCATTTCAAAAAGATTCAAGAAATTGAACAATGAACTATAACAAACTACATTCCATTACCATTACCATTACCACTGTATTACACATTAATCTGATACATAAACCAAATACAACAACACCAATTCCAAAACCACCTACATAAACTGAAAGCAAAAAAACCCTTATCCGATTAAAATAAAAATAAAAAAACCCTGCAATGGTTACAAACCAAAAACCAAAACTCCATTACCATCCAAACCTTCACAAGATACTTAGAGATTAAAATAATACCAAAAAAACACCCATGAACAAAACAACATCAGCTGGTAGTTCCACAATTCTACAGTTACAAAAAACCCTCTCTTCCAATCGATTCATTGATCTTATCAAACCTGGAATCACCACTAATGCCCTAGCACACATAGGAAGATCAGACCATGGAATGAAACCACATCTTCTACAGTTCCAAAATTTTCTTCCAGGGTTACGATCCGTCCATGAAGTGATCTTCGTTGCTTCATTCCACATCTGCAAGTCACCATCTTTGAATCAGAAGCGATTGGATGTCGTGAAGGGTGCAACGGTCGAGCAACAGTGGAAATGAGGAGAGAAGACAACTGATAAGGTAAAGGGGAAACCAAAAATCGGACATGCAATTTCTTTTAAAGAGAGAAGGTTACAACTGAAATGATGAAATTATCCCTGCAATATTTTATTAAAAAATGAGTTAACAGTGAAATGCTAATGGAGTGAGCCGAAAGGACCATTTGTTAAAAGTTTTGAAACCACAGGGACCATCTGTGAGGTTTTTTAAACTTAGAGACTAAACTTAATATTTTTTAAAACCACAACGATCATTTTTGAAGTTTTATCTTTAATATATTATATAATATAATATGCACGTACGTTTACTCACACCCATTTTACTTTTGGATTTCCGTCTCGTGTTAACTTTATCTTAGGATATGATCATCCGATTTTTCAAATATTTTAATTTTCTCATAAATCTGTTGTCCAAGCTTCTCAAAATGATTATTCCTAGAAAAATATCATTCATTCCCCACATTCATTTTTCAAAAAAGAAATAAATTAAAAAATTTAAGAAAAGCATCTAATACTCCAAAGAGAATCGCATCTATAATAATGTTCATGCATAAGTGTGAATTTCCACATCAAAGTCGAAAGTTCAAACTCTCGTATGTTTAAAATATTATTAGTGTTTTGCGATTGACATTTTATATCATTTTATATGATTTTTAAGATGAGTTTATATGGACCGTATGAATTGTACATTTTATCATTTTTTTTAATATTCATACATGATTTTATTTTAATAAATGTAATGTTTAAACAAAGTTTTATCCGAACAACACATAATAAAAGAAAACCCTAAATATCACCTCTGAAAATAAAAGTTTTCACCAAGACCAGAAAGAAAAATGTCTTTGGTAATTCGATATAACAAATAATTAGAATATCATTAGAAGTATTTAAAAATTATGATGGTATGTCTTTTGAAACGATCTTTGGATTATAGAGAACTAAAGAAATACAAACCATGTAAGATGTTTTATAGGTTTTAAATATTTCGATTATATAAAGGGAAATCTGGCCGTTGGTTGTGACGTAGTGTGTATCCTAAGAGCTGGCCGCTGTTCCATGGTTTGAACAATAAGACTGAAATGTCACAAGCGTTGACTACTGACTTTACATCTACAATTTGCCAACAAACGCCACCACTAGACACCAAACTCGGATCCAAATTGATATACTTTTTTATTCTCTATATTTTGAGAAACGATTATTCCTTTTGCTTTTTGATTATACATTTTAAAAGCCGCAAGTTCTCTTTTGTTATTAAGATTTGTGAATTTGAGGAAAAAATGTCTTATATAGTTCATATTTGGTTTGTGACTAAATAGATTCTCAATTTGGTTTTAAGTTTGTTTGACATCTCTTTCTGGTTTTGATAAGAGGCTAAATATTGGTCTTTAACTCCTTTGATATATCTCTTATTCGGTTATATATAGGATTATATCTGACTTAATCAGATCTGATTTTTTTGACTCAATCAATATAACTATAAAAAAATTCGGTGTCCATGAGTTTTTTACTTTTTGATCTAGCTTAACTGAAGAAATTTACAGAATACGTTGAATAACCATAATCGGATTATCAATCTTTTTAGAAAGTGAACAATATTGAGTTTTGTTTTATTAAACTTTGTACCTTTTTCTATTCAAGTTATTTCTTAATATTTTCTTTCAAATAGACTTCATCAATAAAGATATGGATATCATTTTTCTACGGAAAAAAGAATATAGACCGATACTCCTTTTTTCAAACAAGATAGGTGTTTTGGACTTCTTTTCCTTGTTTTTTTATATCTTTTTGTAACTTTTTTGACCTCATTTGATATATTTTTCTCATTCAAACATTCAAATAGATATTACAATAAACACAAATCTTATGAACGTTTTTCATTCTAAAGGCATCTCCATCCTATTTAAAGGTGGGCATTGTTGGAAAATAATCCAATTATGTTCTCTGTATTATTATGTAGCTTAAAGTTTATATAATTATGACTTATATATTCTAGCATTTGTCTAAATGACTAATTAGACATTATATTTATGTCTTACATTCGATTAACATCGTTTTCCATCAAGTATGGTTGCATGTTGATCATCATTCAATTTATATGGAATTATATTGACTTGGTTGAAATTTTGTTATATGTGGCTATTAATTCTCAATATATGGTACTAGAGGCATGTTAAATTATAGTTTATTAAATCACTTAATTTATATGAAACTAGTTTATAACCCGTGAAACCATGGATACAAAAGTAATTAAATTTTAATAGTTAGAACACAAAATTATTAATCAATTATAATCGTTATTTTAAATAAATATGTGAAATTATATCACCTTATAATTTATATTAATTTTATTTTAATTTTTATTCCATTGTTATTAATTTATTGGAATTAAAGTGAAAATTTTAAAATTTGAAATAGAGAATTAAGATGTTTAATAGGGTGATATATAGCAAAAAAAGAATAAAATATATATTAATTAGGAGGCCTAATATGATGACACATTTTAAAGAAGATTAAAATTATTCTTTTATTAGAATAGGGATTGTATTGAGTTGTCTGAGAAATCGGTTCTACGCGGTCATTAATTCTCAACATATAATCATATGTTAATTTTCAATTTAATTCAATAATCAAGTTTATTCAATCATTCAATTTATATGAAATTGTATCGAGTTGTTTGAGAAATCGGTTCTATAATCATGTGATTTTTCAATATATTCAACAATTTCATGTTTAAGAACCATACTTTTGGTCCTTTTGGGGTTACAACAATATGGAGTAATTTTTATTAAATCACACCTAAATCGTGTTTTGGTTTAGTAAATAAATTGTTTCTTTTTATGGTGTTCACGACTATTTTTTTTCTTTGACGTACCATTCGTAATATAATTTCTCACTCCGCCATGTTGACGATGCCCTATATGAATATGGTGCCTTATATATTTTTTTAATAATTTTTTTTACTTGAGGTAGACCTGGCAAAACATGACAATGCACGAAAACCCGATACGAATCCGACACAAAATTAGTGGGTTAGGATCAGGATTTTGATACGTTTATGTAAACGGGTTGACACGACATGACACGATAATTAAACGAGTAAGGTTATGGTCAAGACTTTCAACTCGAGCATGACCCATTTAATCATATATTATTTATTATAAATTTCATATTTTTTTATAAATATATTATATGTTATAGATTTGTAGTGGATCAAACTCGAAAATTAAAAATAATATTCAAATTTTCAAAGAAATTTAATTTTATTCATCCTGACCACTTATCTCATTTGTTCCCTAACTTCAACTATTTTCATTTTGCCTTCTAATTTTTTTTTTTTTCATTCCATCTTCTAACTTTTCACTTTTTCATTTTTGCATCTATAACTCATACTTTCCAACCTTTAAAATGTTTCAAGAAGACATGACACAACATATTTACAAAGTCTAGACCTTAACCCGAAACCCAACACGAAAGATACGAAAATAAACGGTTTGACACGACACGACACGATAATTAAACGAGTCGGGTTAGGATCAAACCCTTTCAATCCGTTTAATGTCTTGATACGACATATTTGCCAAATCTAACATGAGGTCTTAAAGAGCAACCTTTCACGATGAAGTTGATGGGTAGAAAACTAGATTTCCAATTCTGCACATTTTATGGTTTTGTTTTATCCTGAATAAAGAAACTGATGCCTCGTAATTTTGTCATGATAACTACATGAAACGCACTTGGCTTTTCCGTCTCTTAAATTTGGAGTAAATTACGCGAATGGCCCCTATGGTTTTGAGTAATTTGTACATTTGGTCCTAATTTATTTTTTAATTCGGAAGGTCCTTATAATTTGTTTTTGTTGCGTGCTTAGTCATTGCCTTATATAAAAAAAAACTATTTTTTATAGATTTTTTAATTTATTTAAATAAACACACCATTAACCTCACTTCCACCTCACATTACCTTAACATACCTACTCCACCTTATTTAAATATATTTAAAAAATCAATGATAAAATAGTCTTTTTAAGTAAACGCGCAACAAAAACAAATTATAGGGATCTTCCAAGTTAAAAAAATAAATTAAAGATCAAACATATAAATTACTCCAAATCATAAGAACCAATCCTATAATTTTTTCTAAAATTTGAGATGTAAAAGTCAACATCATCAAAATTCTTTTAAAAGTTAATTTTGAAACTAAAATTTAAGTGTGTTGTTTTCATCCCCATTACTATAAAGTTACACGAATGGTCCCTATGATTTAGGGTAATTTGCACGTTTGGTTTTTAATTTATTTTTTTTAATTCGGAAAGTTCTTACTGTTTGTTTTTGTTACACGTTTGGTCCCTGTCTTACCTAAAAAGATTATTTTGTCATTGATTTTTTTCATTTATTTAAATAAACACACCTCCAACCCCACCCCATCACCTTACCTTACCTATCCCACAATTTTTTTATATTTAAATAATAGTCTTTTAGTTAAAATAGGGACCAAACATGCAACAAAAACAAATAGTAGAGACCTTCCGAATTAAAAATATAAGTTAGGGACCAAACGCGTAAATTACCCCAAACCATAGGGATCATTCGTGTAATTTACTCCATTTTTTTTACTAAGTTGTTAAATAGAGCGACTTAAATGACAACTTTAATGATTGAAAGATTGAAAAATATTAGATTTGGTATGGAATTTTGAGTGACAACATATTATGAAATATTATATTCAATGAACCAAATGATTAAGTGTTTAATAGTATATATGAATTACTAGCATAACATGAATAAGTGTTATACCTCGGCCAAAGTGGGATGTATGATATTTATGTAGCATAGTTTAATGATTAAGTATGTACTTAAACATGAATAAGTGTTACACTTCGGCCAAAGTGGGATGTATGATATTTATGTAGCATAGTTTAATGATTAAGTATGTACTTGTGTTTGATTACTCGTCATAATCATTAATCTACGAATTTAAAGTGTTAGTTGTTGGGGTATGAAGCCTTGTCCAATATAGAGCACTTAGATCACAATGGAGCATTTGGTGTTCATGGAGCATTTAACAAAGGAATTGATCTTCTGAGAAAGGAATAGATCATCTCACAAAGGAAATGATCAAGTTCCAAAATAACTGATCATGTAGAAAGAGATTTGGAGCACCTGGAAGAGGTTTGGAGTACTTGGGAGTGATATGGAGCAACAATAGGACCTTGTTGCTCCATCTGTTGAAGGATTGGACTAAGAAGGATGTTGTTGCGCCAAGGGCACTCATTCATGCGCCAAATCTACTCCATATGGTGCCATGGGGTATCTCTTTTGCGCCATGAGGTAGTCATGTTGCTCCATGGAGTATGTTATTGCACCAAGCATGGCATTGTTGCGTCATGCATAATCTTGTTGTGCCAAGATGGTGATGTTGCTCCAACCTAGAAGTTCTTGTACCACACTTGAAGCCACTTGTGCCATCCATACTCCTATTACGCTATGATGGCGCAAGATGGACCATCTTGGTCCTTGATGAGCTAAGTATGCTATGAAGTCCTCTATGATGCTCAATATGGAAGAATGTTCCAAAAGATGTTGCATGACAGAATATGATTAGTTGTCACCATTCATAGGCTTATGGGCCAATGAGCTTGGCCTATTCGGGTTTTATCTTTGATCCCTCAAGCATAAATAGGCTCATACCCCATCACTTTAAATTGCTAGATTTCTGTGAGAGTTCAAAGTAAGATACAATTTTGAATGTTTGTAATAGTTCCAGAAAGTTAATAAAATCCTCTCTCTCTCTCTCACTCTCTCTCTCACATTGGCCCATGGACATAAGTCACCTTGACCGAACCACGCTAAATATTGTATTCTTTTGATTTACATTTTTCAGAAGTTTTTGTTAGGTCACCGAAGTTTGTTTTTTTTTCATATTTTTCTGAAGTGCTTAACGTGTTTTATTGTCACCCAACAAACTGGTATCAGAGCTATGGCTGAAGACCGAGTTTAGATCGACAAGTTCATTAGAAAAGATTTCGGTTTTTGGGAGATGCAAATTGAAGACTATCTCTATAACCTCTCATTTTTCACAATCAAAAAATTTCATTTTTATTAAGGTAAAAACTTCCCAATTTATAAATCTATTATTAGGATAACCGTTTATTCCAAATTACATTTATTAAAGAAATCAGAGTATCATAGAAAACTCGGAATCCATAATGTTGCTAATGAGTGTGTACAATCCCACCTTTGCTTTCCCGCAATCACCAATGATACATGAAACCATAAACAACTGCATAAACATAAATCTTAGTGGGTTTCCCTAAAATACCCCACATGATAAACATACAAGCATGCATCGAGTCCACTCAGCCATCGGGCTGGAATACCCAGGGTTTGTTGGCCTACCGCCCCAACCTAACCGCTCTACTAGAGCCGCCGTGCCTTCGGCTTACAGCCGACCTACACCGGGTATATAGGCCTACATCACAAAGCAGGACCGCCTCGACACACCACCACCATATATCGACAAATAAACAAACAAGGATCAAGCAGGCACATAATACAGGAAAACAACAATTATACAACTTACTCCAATCTATCAGTCCTCTCACAGCACACAGTCCCATGAAATGTGTAACCATAAGTGTTGAGATAGCCACCCGAACGGATGACCCTACTCTAGAGCCATAACCAAATAAGGAACATGCAAGAAAGCTTAGACCAAGAGTTATCAGGCTATCTTACATAACCACAAACAATCCCTAATACACTCCACCAGATGATAACCAGTAAGTACAAATAACATACATATCCAAAAGTGCACTATAGCATAACAACATGCTACATACCAGGATATCAATCTAACAGATCACTAAAGTATAACAACATACTCGATACCGGGGTACAGATCTAGCATATCGCTATATCAAACGACATATTAAGTAACAATAATTCAAGAAATTCACGACCGTATATAATTAGAGGTGAGATAGACACCCGGACAGGTGATCCTACCCTAAAACCACAACCAAAAAAGGAACATGTAAGTGAGCCTAGATCAAGAGTCCTTATTCTATCCTACCTGATTATATACAGTCTCAAGGCATCCCTCTGCTAATAGATAACCAAAAACTAGTGGGTTGGCATTGGTGCCTTCAATCCATGCCACAATGAGGCAAAACTCACCTCTATTGATGATAACTGAAGCAGCACTCGATCCGTGGCAAACACTACTCCTCACACTAAACTAAAACCAGAAACAAACCCAATCAATACTTAGGGTTTAACCTAAACCCATGGTCAAGTCCATTCTTCATCATGATGAGAGAAAAAGTCCATTTTTCCCTTTATAAAGAAGCCTAACTAAACTAATCCCAAAACCCCTAATGGCCCAAGGCCCAAAATTGATCCATTAGGCTTTCTGCTGAGAATGCTTGGCTTCCATCATAGAACGTCTGACGTTTAAACTCCTAGCGTTCTATGCCAAACGCCTGGCGTCTGAACGTTGGGCATCCCCATGCAAACGCTTGGCGTTTGCTTGCTGATTACCAACTTCTAAACCAATGTCTTAATGGCTTAAGATCTCATGTCCAAACTTCAGATCCAATCATAATGAACGTCTAAAGCCATAATGTTGCAAACTTTATGGCCATGTATGGCTACATTGATCCCAACACCAAGATCATAATTCCAGATCAACTATAAGGCTCCAAAACTCTTGCATGGAAGATTATGAAGACCCAAGATTGAATTTTTATGATCCTAGACTCACTATTATGCTTGAAAGGATAGTCCAAACCTCTAGAACATTCTAAAATCACAAAGATCAATTCTTTGGGACCAAAAGGAACATAAACTAGCCCTAAATCAAGATCTAACAAATGAGACATCAAGATCAGAACTTTATACCTCAAAAGGATGCTACAATATGTCAAGAGTCCGGATCGACAAACTAGAGAGCAACCACAATACTCCAAAAATCTTCCTTCTCTTATCAAGAACACTAAATGGTACCAAAAAGATGAACAAAGGATTCAAACTCTCATACACACTTAGAGTTTTCAAAATGAGGATGAATGCTAAAGTGGTGAAGAGTTTTGAGGCCATAATGTTCATTAAATAGGGTGCTACGCTAAAATTAGGTTTTGGTATCTGCGTGCAAACGCCTAGCACCCATCATAGAATGTCTGGCATTCTATCCCAAGCGTCTAGCGTCCGAACGATGGGCTTCCCCATGTAAACGCATGGCATTTAGACCAAAGACCTCATCATCAGGATGTTACAATTCTCCCCCACTTGACTTAGACTTTGTCCTTGAAGTCTGCTACAGTGAATAGCTTGGGGTAATGATCCCTCATTTCAGCCTCTGGCTCCCAGGTCTACTCTGAGCCTCTCCAATGCTGCCATTGAAACTTTACCAAAGGTATCTCCTTGTTGCGTAGGACCTTCATCTTTCTTTCCAAAATAGCTACCATCATCTCAGTATAATTCAAGCGCTCATCGACCTGAATATCATCTAAAGGAACCACTATCTCGTTGTCCAACACACATTTCCACAACTGAGAGACACAAAAAGTATTATGGATCTGACTGAGCTCACTCAGCAAATCCCACTGATAAGCCACCCTGCTTACCCTAGCTATCATACGGAAAGGTCCAATATACCAGGGACCAAATTTCCACCTCTTGCTGAAGCGTATCACAACTTTCCAAGGTGATACCTTCAGTAATACCATATCGTTGACTTGAAACTCCAACTCTGATCGGCGTTGGTCGACATAGCTCTTCTGCTAACTTTGAGCGGTCTGCAGTCCCTTACTGATCTTCTGAATAAGTTTCATGGTCTGAAGGACTACTTCGAACCTTCCCAAGACCCTATGACCAACTAGTTAATCGCTAAGCCTTAAGATTCCTTTTGATGTACTACCAATGTTGTCATGCCAACCTCGCACATAGGTGCACCATCACAACGATAACCAATCGGTCATATACTAAACTAGGCCACGCTCTTATTTGGTTTCGATAACCCTTTTTAACTATCTATTGAATCTACTCAGGTTTAACCTTGATCCACTAACCAACAATGGCACTAAGGCCTAACCCCGATCTACTATCCAACAACAGCACTCGGGCCTACTCCCAATCCTCTAACCAACAACAACACTCGGGTGTATAAAATTAACAAATCCTATCGGGTCTTCGGGTCGTGACTCGATCCTCTAAGCCCCAATCAGACAAGAATAAGCAAGGAAACCCTCATCGCATCACTGAACCTAGGTCCTTAATACCCTAGAGTTTTAAGCATAAGCACACCATACTTAAGATGCCCTAACTAAAACTAATACGGCTAGGTGGGAAGTCCAACAACTAGAAATGACTTTAATGTGAAATCAAAGAATCCAATAATTACACTGAAGTCTTGAACCTGGCGAATTTCAACTGAAAACAAAATCTTGGAACAAGGTTTTCCTGCTACAATGTACCACCCTCCCCCACTTAAGATATACTAAGTCTAATGACCTTCAAATTCTTAGATGATCATATTATCTTGAACCCCATTACTTGATTCAAACCACTGATATCAAATTACACACAAGAATTTGAATCCACACAACATTCATAAGTCCTAAGATACATATGCAAGATGATGATAAGGATAATTAATCCATTCATACAAGAAATTAAATTAAATAAGGCCAACTAGGTTACTTCCATTTACTTGATCATCTGAGTTACAACTTAACTTTGAAACTTAACAAAAAAATTACAGATAGCCACGACTACTACCACAATTGCTAACAAGAAATTGCCAGCTCAACTCTCAGTACTTGGGAATTCGGTCATCCCATGACAACCGTCGGCAACTGCCAAGCTAAAGGTGTAGGAGCCAGCACCTCACCGAAATGAGAAAAGGACAACAAACTATAATTTACCCTTCCTGGATGCATTGAAAACAAACCGGGGCACTCCGCTTATAGTCTCTTCTAAAATGACCATCCTCGCCACACATGTGGCATACAAAAGATCGAAACTTCCCTCCATCTGATCCCGAACACTGACTGGAGGACTTGAACTGCTTCGCTGAAGGTTGGGACATATCTGGGGCCTGACGTTGCTCCCTTGTCTGCGTCTCTATCTTAATCTCTCACCTTCTTGCAGCATCCTGAAGCTCAGCGAGAGATTCATAGCGTCGAATGGATACAAACTGCTGAATATCTATCTTGAGCATGCCTAAATACCGAGTCATCTGAGGTTTCTCAGAAGCATCAAAATCAGGGAAAAAGACAGCTCTCTTTGTAAACATCTTGGTGATGTCCGTTACTAACTCAATCCCCTGCCTCAGATCCAAATATTCCTAGGCCATTCCCTCCCACTCCACCAATGGTAAATATCTCGAACGGAACATCTCAGAGAACCTCTCACATGAGACTGTAGCCCGCTGTTCTGGGGTGTATGAACTAGTAACTAGCCTCCACCAATCCTTCTCTACATATCGAAGAAGGTTCAGAGCGTACTTGACCTTTTGGTCAGATGAGTAAGACCAAGTAAATATACATCCCTCAACATCTAACAGCCACCTCATGGTGATGATCGAATCCTGAAACCCATCAAACACTGGAGGCATCGTATTGTCGAAGTTTTGGTACTGGAAAGCTCTTCTAGCGCCAAACCCGACATCAATAATGTTTGTGGTGGTTGCAGCAGCATCAATCTTAGAAAAGGCGGCGTATCGCTCATCAAATTACACTATCATAGAGGTCTTAATAGACCCATACATCTCTTCTAACTGTGCCCAGAAGAGGGAAACAACTTCCTTCTAAATGATCTCCATAACCCAGTCCTCAGTCAATGATGGCCTATCCTAGCTACCCGCTCTTGATCCTGATCTGGATCTTGCCTCAAATCGTCTCGTAATCTCCATACTAAAAATAAAGTAGGGAGATATCGGATAACACACATATAACATCATGGGGACTAATTCCCAACAAAACGCTAGGGGTTGTGACTTCCTTACTACACGTACAGGTCTTATGCTTCCAATAGTACGGGCCCATACTAGCTTTTAAACCTACCCGTATTTTTCTCAGGGATCATCACAACAACCCTAACAATACTCACTAGAATACGAATATACTATATCCTCACTTCCTAGAGGAAGGCTATACATTACGCACTGGTTGGTTGACCCCACACAAATTATCCATGAAACATCCACCAACCATGCAACACTCGTGTATGCTAATCATACATAAAGTTGTACCCTATAGATAGTCGGATACCTGATTCTACCCTAAGCCCTTCATCAAACATGAATAGGAAATAAGGCTAAACCAAACATTCTCAAGCTATTTGATTTGTGATAGAGATTGATTTGCAAATATGTAGGGGGGATATATGTTTGTTGGGCGGATTGAGGCTAAAACACTTGATAATGTGTATATGGAAAAGTGGTTGCATTAGTATGTATGGTTGGACATTTTGTTATGTTTGCATGGAATTTTTCACTAAATGATGTTATAGGATGGATGATATGACTTTCATGGTTAATCCTTTATGCCTAGAAGGTGATTTGGATGTCTTTTGGACATGTTTGGTTATTTTGTGCTTAAACTACTTTTGTTTCCACAGTAATTGATGTTGTTTGTGGATGAATGGGTATGTTGTGTTAATTGAGACTGCATTATTATTGGCAGAGTAATACTTGGTGATGGCGTTGATTATGGGGGTGAAAGTGGGGATTAGATTGATTGAGCTGGATGGTGAATCAGATTAGGGTCATGAGGTTTATTGATTATATTGCACGATTGTTTCAGATGGTACCAATGAAGCTTGGTAACTTCCTGGAAGATCATTGGTTCTTTGATGACCTCCCCTAGGATGGTTAGTGATGGAATTTGTGACATCCCCAAATGCACGGTTATTTTAAAATTTTTATTTATGCTTATTTAAAAATCAGAGTATCCATTTTAAAGAATAATATTGCGGAATTTGTTCCCAGAAAACATAATAAATACATTATCAAAGTATTTCCAAATAAATGTAATTTGTTTATATTAAAACATTGGGATGTCATCATCAATACAGGAACATAAGCATAAACATACCTTACTTTCATTTACACTAATGATTTACATATCCGTTAATCTCTCATTGTAATGTAGCTTCGTATCGACACATGTGATACAAATAAACTGGGTGGGTCAGGTTA
Source organism: Lactuca saligna (assembly GCF_052625555.1). Taxonomy (NCBI): domain Eukaryota; kingdom Viridiplantae; phylum Streptophyta; class Magnoliopsida; order Asterales; family Asteraceae; genus Lactuca; species Lactuca saligna. The sequence goes on along the minus strand of NC_136421.1, from coordinate 264,118,373 downwards.
AGAAACCTGGTGAGTACATAGGGTTTCAACCCACAATAATATAATTATTATGTTTAATCACCAAACAATTAACCCAACTTCTCATCCCATTATCTTCTTTATTCTTAAGGATCTACCCTAAGAATCATTGATTCTTCATTCATTCATTCCTAAGGATTGTCCTAAGGAATAGGCAAGAATTCCATCGTTGTCAGTGTTTATCCAACAGGCACTAAGTCCATGGTTGCCGATGTTATCTATTAGGCACTAAATCCTAGTTGTCAATATTTATCTATAGGGAACTAAATCCATAGCTGCCAACGTTCATTTTTAGGGCACTAAGTCCATAGATCCAAGGGTTTTTAGAGTACATCTGGTGAACACATCGTTCACAAACACCTACAGGTTGCGAGCCTACTAGCGTTTCACGGGACTGTCTAGAATAACCCGTGGTTCTCATCTATACTCTACTATACGACATCATCGTTAAATTCAAGGCTTCTCAACACCTTTCACCTCTCATCATCTATATCATATTTCATCTCTCATCATTCATCTACCCATCTTTACCCAATATATTTATAGGTATAAAAATACATATACAATTTAAATCACGTAAAACATTATAAATCGTTCATTTAGCATAGATATCAGGAACAAAGATAATAAGCACATATAGCATGTATTAATATTAAATACTTTATACCGATGTGTAAGATGAAAGTAACTATGCAGTCATTTGTTAAAGTGATGACTCAAAATTTGGACAGCATTTCACTTCTAATAATTTTATTTTCCTTGGACAAAACCTAGTATCATTATTACTAGCTTTTAGTCTAATATCTATTGCGACTAATTATTAGTCTAGATTTATCATTAAATCAAAGTCTACTTCATGATCTATCAAGTAAGGATCTGCCACGCTGGACAGCTGGGAGGCAAGACCATTTTGGCATATAGCTTTTCTGAAATCCAAATAAAACAAGCCCAACATGACCATTCTTGACACCTCTTCTGTAAGTAGATGAATCAATATATTGACTTTGAATCACTGATAAATCTTGTTTATAGGTCCATAATATCGATAATGAACTTAAACATAAGTTACATTTAAAGTAGGGTAAACATAACTCACTTAGAAGTGGGTTTAACGAGGAATCGGGTCCTGTACGGGCAGAACTTCTGAGCTGAAAAATCTTCTTCTTGGAGCCTTCTGGTGCTTAGAGACTCTCCTTTAAGAATTAAGAAGTGTTGGGGAAAGGGGAAGAGGGTTTGGGGTTATTTGGGAGAGAAGTGTGATAAAGATGTGAAGAAAATAAGGAAAAAGCTTCATACTTATAGGTTGGAGGATCAGGTTATGTTGGGCGTAACTTTGATGTATGCTAAGCATAATTGGTATGTGGAGCGTACTAGGTGCCATGCGGGGCGTATGTGGCCACGTGTCAAGATCCGGTGGCACGGCGTGGGGAGAAAGCAACGATCACGATTTTTCCATGTGTCACCCCGCATCTTGACCCCAAAAACAACTATCTTCAAAATACTGTAACTTTCGCATACGAGCTCCATTTTTGACGTTTTTTATATCCATGCATAGGTAGCGACGTGATCTAGAAATTTTTTTAGACTGTGTCGACTAGTTTTGAGTTTATTTTTGAAGTTATATTTTAACAGGCTTAGACAGTTAAAGTCCGTCAAAAATTCATAACTTTGTCATCCGACATCCGTTTTTGTCTGTCTTTGTACCATTGATCTCCTATTAATGAGTTATTCAATTCTCATTCAGGTTGTGTCAGCAAAAAATTGATCGATCTAAATTCGATTTCCGGGTTGTGCATTGGTATGCTAAATCTTAGAAAAATCATAACTTCCTCATACGAAGTCAGATTTGGACGTTCTCTATATTCATGTTCTTGTTTTAATATATACAAAGAATTTCGGTTAGATCTCTAAGGCTAAAAATTATTTTATCAAAAATTCACTTTTTCCGTTACGCGGCGTCGTGTCGGTTTAGTCATAAAACTTCGACAGGTCATAACTTCTTCATTATAAGTCGGATTTCAGTGTTCTTTATATGAACGGAATCCTTATGAAATATGCTATAAATTTGTTAAGATTATTTACTCTAAGTAATATTCTTTCAAAAATTCGTTTTTTATGTGTATTGCCTCTAAATTGACTACCCCGAATCTGCGGGCGTTAAAATTATCTCCCCCTTTGGATGATTACATCTTGTGATCATCAAAGAAACAAGGCTGATACAATGACTCCATATATTATCCTTTCATACTAGGTAATACTCGTAAGTCCTTTGTCCTGACAAATGAGTATCTAACTTGTGGACTTCTAACTATTGACAATGCTCAATCTTGCACCCGCTCTTCATACTATGTTGGACTTTCAATCGTAACCTTCAAGTTACAAACCTAATCTTTATTGGAGACTCCTGCTCCTTCTTAAATAGACTTAACTTAAGATAATTTTATTACTTTGATTATCATAACCGACCGATGGGTCATGTTCTAATGACCTCTCATCGTATGATGCAATGCTTAGAATCAAGTCTTTTTTATTAAGATTCTAGAATGGAATATACCTTTCTTCATGTTCTAATGTGATATAATCACATTCTAGCATGTAGCACTTCTAGCTACAAGTTTCCTACTTTAATGGCGAAAGTGATACTTCTATCTATCGCTTCGATTATCTTTCACTTCAATCTTTTGGATTAAGTCAGATGCTACATCGAACTTGGTTCTTTGAACCACATAACATACTCATATTATTCGGACTCGGTTTGATATTACCACTAGGTTTGGAATAACAATCATCTTCTTATTCATTAATGAGTCGATGGTAACGACAGACATGAACAAACATAATCAATTACTAGCACCTTGGTAACATTCTGACTTTCCCTTATCCAAGTGTGAGTCCTGTGCTTCTGGTAGTATAGGCCTCTACTACCTTTCACACCTACTCATACTTGTCCCAAGTATTGCCTCATAGTTCTCCAAGCCACCATACAAGCATTTCACATAGTCATTTAACACATCAGATAACATAACTAAGGTTTATATTATTTCTTGATAGGTATTCAAGTTCACCCTACATTATGCCTCTTATATTAGGCAAAATCACATGATACTATCTACATGGATACTTTATAGATCCTTTCTCTTAATCCCTTGGATCATCTGGAATGCTCTTGCCTTTGGCTTTGGCGCATTCAGTCTTCCTGCTTCATTTTTCTTCGGGTAATCTTTTGATATATGCCCTTTGTCTACGCATCCATAGCATACATTATGATTAAGCATACCGTCCCTAGAATAGTGACCGATCCTCCCACTCATATAATAAGTCACTTCTCCATCGCGTCTCCCATAATGCTTCTTCTTGCACTTCTCACACCACTTGGCTCCATACTTTTGGTCATCCAGGTTAGACTTCAAGAATCTTCCCTTCTTATTGGATCTTGAGGATCCTTCAAGATTCCTCTCTTCTCATGCCTTATCTTTTTCTAGACCCTTTCTCTTATCTAGGTCTCTACATTCTTAGTTGCCCAGATGTCGGCTTTCAAGGTGGTTGCTTGTTTGACCATTGGACCAAACTCTACTGGTAATCCAGTGGCAAAACTTGTTTACCTTGGAGAGTTCAGTTAGAACCAAATAAGGATCAAGCCTCATTTTCTCCGTAAAACTTGCAACATACTCAATGACACTCATCCTTCCTTTCTTCAGATTCTAAAACTCGTTGTCGATCTCCAGAAGATCCTGCTCAGAGCAATATTGCATTTTCAGTTGCATCAAATAGTCTTCCTAAGACATCTTACTAGCTTCTCCCTTGAGCGTCATATTAGCTAGTAGCATCCACCAGCTTAATACCCCAGTCTTCAACAGTGTTACCGTGAGAGGGTGTAACGCCTGTCTCCTGGTATGCATTTTACTCGTTTATTTTTTTATTTTGAATGAAGGACTTGATGAGTTGGTGGCCCTAACTCGTCGAGTAGAGGGCAGTGTATGAACAAGATTTGAGCTATCTACTCGGCGAGTCGAGATCCCCGACTCGACGAGTATCGCGGCCAGGGTGAAACCCTAATTTCGGGGTATTGCACCATATTTAAGCATCTTAATCCCCACCCCTTGGCCTTATTTACAGTCTCCTATTCCTAAACCCTAATCTACAAACACCTAGAGCATTTTGGGAGTGTGTGAGCCATCCTTGAGTGGTTTGTATGTTCTTTAAGCCTAGAAGAAGAAGAAGGAGATTGAAGGTTCAAGGAGAAGGTTATAGATCCAGGGATTTCATTCCATTCTCATAATTTTCTAGTAATCAAGTTCCTAACTTGCCTTATAGTTCCTTAGATCTCTTTATGGTCACTTTTATGGGGTTTTTTCCAAGAAGTATGCTATATGTGTCATGCATGTCCCAAGTTGATTATACTTTTAGATATGGAGTCATTAAGGGTTGTAAAGCCATAAAGGTGCAAACTTTATGCCATCGGAGTCCCATGAAAACCCTAAGGATGTTGTTACTGCATTTTAAGCCCGAAAGGGCCATGCATGGAAGTAAAGTTTGAGGATTACGAGGTTGGTGGGTGTCTAGGGCCTAGATCTTGGTTCTCCTACCTTGGGTAGGAGTAATAAGGATTTTAGACATTGAATTATATTTTAAGGAGCTAGGGTTTGAGCTAAACCCATTAAGAAAGACATGGAGTGGGTAAAGTACCCCTAAAAGGCCATTTCTAATTTGTGGATGAAGTTTGGGACATAGATCTGAAGTGTAGGGGCTTAATTTGTTAAGATGGCAAACCAGACAAAGGGACTTGACGAGTCCATGAGGGAACTCGATGACTCAGGTCGTGTTTTCCCTTTCCAGTTTATGGTAGAGCTCGTTGAGTCTGTACAGGGACTCGACGGGTTGATTCGCCAAGTCACGGCTATGAGCAACTCGATAGGACTCGACGAGTCGGAGGAACGAATCGGCGAGTTGAGTCGCGATTTCAGGATTTCTAGTTAAAAAAGCTTGACGAGTTGAAAGGTTAAGTCGGCGAGTTGGTCAACTCATAATGTTGACTTTGACCAGAGCATTGACTTTGACCAGGGGTAAAATGGTCATTTTACCCTTAGATGGATTTTAAGTTTTCTGTCTAAGTATTATTGTATAGAGTTAGTCGGGGAGTTGTGGAAGCGTGCATCAGAGATTCCTCATGCACGAGTTCAACATCCACTTTGATAGGGGAGTTTTCCTCCAGTAGGAACGGGTTGAAGGCACCAATGTCGGCCCGTTCATGTATGTTAGCGTATGCCGAACTTAGGTACGATGTCGGGGATAGCCCGATGCAACTTATATGTTCTGGAATCCGTTCCGATGTTGCGGCAAGCCCGGGGAATGTTGTATGCTTGATATCTTTGTGATACTTGCATGCACTTGTTTGTATGTTCCGAATTTCGGTTCGATGCCGGGGCAAGCCCGATGAAGATTTATCTTATATGTCATGTGTTATGTGTTCCGGACTTCGGTCCGATGTCGGGGCCCGCCCGAGGATGCTTTATATGTTATATGTTTACGTGTTATATGTTGTTGTTATGATATATGTACACCGGACTTCTATCTAATGTCGGGCGTGGCCCGATACTAGACTTTCGCCCGATGCCGAGCAGGGGCCGATGCAGTGGGCAAGGCCCAGTAAATGCTATTATGTGTTTATTGTATGGTATGTGGTAGTTTAGGGGAGCTCACTAAGCTTCGTGCTTAAAGTTTTCAGTTTTGGTTTCAGGTACTTCTGCTAGCAAAGGGAAGGGCTCAGGATGATGGCATGGCACACACCACAAATCTTAGCCGGGATATTTACTCTGATATTTGATATTAGATTGTTATATTGACATTTGTTATGACATTTTGAGATACATGGTTTATGATTTTTATATTATGATAATATTTATGGTTTTATTAATGATTTAAAAACGAAATTTTTGGACCGTATCATTGGAATGTTTCAAGTTAGTATCAGAGCTTTGGTTTGAGGGATTCAGTCACACTTTCGGGTATTTCTGAACTCAAACTAAGGAATTGGTATAGAAACATTCAAAAGAAAAACCATGTTTATAAAAGGATTTTGAGCAAAGAAAAGAGTTTTATAAAAAGCAAAAAGAATTTTGAAAGAAGAGAAAAGGGTGTGGTGCATGCAATCAGCCGAGCTCAAGTAGGTACTCCCAAATTACCCATACAAGTTTATGTTATGATATACTTATGAAAACTGCATGCTAGATTTGGACTAAGGATCTAGGAAGGATGTCTTATGTGTCTGCTATATGTGTATTAGCTTTATGAACTGCATGCTAGTACAAATTAGTCAGTATGATGGCCTAATTCTATATGTTATGATATACTTATGAGAAAGCTGATGATTGCTACTTCGTCGGATACACTGCTCGTACTGCTTACCAGGTATACAACAAGAAGACGAAGAAAATTATGGAGTCTTTTGATGTTCGTTGGCTTTAAGAGAATGAGACGGATGCTAGGGTGGGTCCTGATTGGCTATTTGACTACACATCTCTGTTCAAATCATTTAGTGTGTCGTCTGATAACCAAGTTGGATCTACCTCTGGCTCGAAGATTATCATTGAAGACGAGGATGAAGAGGTTGTTTACAGACTGCCACTGGTTTCTGCTACTAATCCTCCTGTGGAGTCATCTGTTCCAACTGTTTCTCCTAAGTCCCCAACACAACTTTCTGCTCCAGATGCTGACGCTACTCCTTTAACTCCAGTTGAAAGAGAATTCATGAACCAAGATACTTCCGCTATCACTCAAAATCTAATGGAACTTCTCTTTCCTGACCAGATCGCAGATGAGTTTGTAGCAAATTCACCACACCAAGCTGGTAAATCTACCGTGGATTCTTCAGCACATGACGAAGCTATTAATATCCATAATCTTCCCGTTTCATCCAATGACATCAGTCACAAAATCCCCTCTCGCATACAGCGCGATCATCCGATAGAAAACGTTATTGGCCAGCTGGGCGACGGAGTTCAAATGAGAAGTCAGAGTGGATACATCAACACATGTCTCTATTCTTGCTTCATTTCTCAAATAGAGCCCAAGAATGTCGAAATGGATTTGAATGAGCCCAGTTGGGTAGATGCCATGCATGATGAGCTCAATCAATTTGAAAGGCATGGGGTTTGGGAGTTGGTGGAGCTGCCTAAAGGCAAGAAATCTCTCGACACTAGATGGGTGTTTCAGAACAAGCAAGATGATTCAGGTGTCATTGTCCGTAATAAGGCGAGATTGGCGGTCCGCGGATTTAGACAAATTGAGGGTGTTGATTATACAGAAGTCTATGCTCCAGTGGCGCGCTTGGAGGCCATTTGTATCTTCCTCGCTTATGCTTCTTACATGAACTTCACCGTATATCAAATGCACGTCAAGAAGGCTTTCTTGTACGACAAGGTGAAGGAGGAGATTTATGTTGACTAGCCTCCTGGGTTTGTTAACTCAAAGCTTCCTAACCATGTCTACAAGTTAAACAAGGCTCTATATGGGCTGCATCAAGCTCCCAATGCCTGGTATGCTACCCTCACACAGCATTTGCTCAACCATGGCTATTCCCGCAGAACTATTGATCAGACTTTATTCATCAAGCATGTCAGTGCAGACCAGATTCTTGTTCAAATATACGTGGACGATATCATTTTCGGGTCGACAAGTCCTAAGCTTTGCAAGGAGTTCGAGGACGTCATGAAAAAGAGGTTCAAGATGAGTTCATTGGGGGAAATGACCATGTTTCTGGGGCTTCAGGTCAAACAATGTTCATCCAGAATCCTGATTCATCAAGCCAAATATGTGGATGATATGCTCGAGAAGTTCGGGTTCAGAGACGATAAACATGCTTTAACGCCCAAGGCGGAGAGACCACTGCTGACTCCTGATCTTGAAGGCAAATCCGTTGATCAAAAGTTCTAAATATCGATGATTGGATCGCTGATGTATCTGGATGTAAGTCGCCTAGACATCATGTTTGTGGTCTGTCAATGTGCGTGCTACCAGGTTAATCCTAAACTGTCTCATCTTATTGTTGTTAAAAGAATTTTTTGGTATCTCAAAGGCCGTCCAAAATTAGGTCTTTGGTATCCGAAAAATTCCGAATTTGATCTTTATGCTTTTGTAGACCGCAACTATGGTGGTTGGGAGCTTGACAGGAAATCAACTTAAGGCGGATGTCAGTTTCTCGGAGATAGGCTGGTGTCTTGGCAATGAAAGAAGTAGCATACTGTCGCGACCTCAACAACAGAAGCAAAATATGTAGCTGCGTCTGCCTGCTGTTCTTAATTCATATGGATCCAACATCAGCTGGTGGATTACGGTTTGAATTTTCAAGAAACCCCTATATTCTGTGATAATGAGGCTACGATCCAAATTGCTAAAAATCTGGTCCAACATTCAAAAACCAAGCAAACCGACATCAAAATTCATTTTATCAGAGATTGTTATGAGTGCTCGCTCATTCGGCTAGAACAAGTTCCCACTTCTAATAATGTGGCGGATTTGTTCACAAAGCCGTTTAACAAAGCTCGATTCGATGTAGTGGTAAACTATTTAAAAATGATTCGTTTTGAGGATTAATTTTTGTTTAGGTAAGTTTAAATTTGCGCATTTTTATTTCATTCTCTTCCATGCACAAATTTAGGGGGAGAAATAAACAAAAATCAAACAAAAAATAGAAAATAAAAAATAAAAAATAGTGTTATTTCTGTTTTTTTTTTTTCAGATAGATCAAAAATCCAAAAATATTTTTTGTGTGCTAATTTTTCTTTTAGTTTTGTTTTGTCTTCAAAAATGAATTCAGATGTAGATGAGACTCATGGAGTTTGTATCGAGATTCTAAGCTGAAGCTTCATCCGTGAGCATCAAAGAATTTTCATTCGAAGGAGCAAGAAATGAAGATTATTCTTTAAACATTCAATCTTTCAACCCCAGAAGCAAGGTCAATCTGCGCTTGAAAATTATGTGACAGATTGCATTGAAGCCTCCTTAATGAATTTGTTGCTATCTATAAACCTGCTGAAGTGATCCAGAAGATTTGTTCTCTCTGAAGATTCTAAAGCTGAAAGCGCCATCTTTCATGAATCTTGACAAGAAGCCTCCTCACCCAATGTGCGTTTAATGTCAAAATCTGCAGAAATCCCAACTACTCAAGATGAAGTCATTTATTGAAGATTCATATGTTGATCTTGATGCTGTGAAGAAATTTGAAGATTGATGCTGAAGCCAAGCTCCCAATGAATATGAACAAGAAAAGCCAGCTACTTTTTAGGGGGGGGGGGGGGGGGTTTGTTGGGCCAATTAGAAAAGAAAGCTATAAACAAAGGGGGAGATTGTTGGGTCTATAAATTTGGTTTATACTTGGCTTTTCTAGGAAAATATATTTTTCTATAATGTAATATGTAATTTTGTGGTTATGTATGGTTGTACACACATGTACATCTGGCGTCTCATATATATAGGGTGAGGAGTGTAAGGGTAAGGTTTTTTGAGTGATGAACAGAAGAGAATATGGAACGTAAGTGTGTGTAAGTGTGTGTGAATCTTGTATTCGGATCTTCATTCATATTAATACATACAAGATTCATCATTTTGTTCTTCTCTTTCTTTTCTATTTGATCTAACATCATCTGTTTGATTGGGATTCCGCACCATCAAACGGATTTGATTGATACACAAGCAGATTGGGGACTTACAGTGGTCCACTTAAACATAAAGGACTTGTGATAAAATTTAGGACAAGTTAATAGTGACAAGACAATGAATTCTACAAACTTAGATATTTTCCTTAAAGGACCATTCAGCTGACGACGACCAAGGATATTGTTGTCCACCTAAATTAAGCAGAGAGATCTACAGACAACTTCTAAGTGGTTTGATTTTAGTTGCACTAGAACGTGTTCCCCACTTCCCGATATACCCTGGTTATCAAGAACTTCCAAAGAACTCCTTACTTTAGGTGAGTAAACAATTATTAAGGAGGAAGTCAGATTTAGAAATGGATGCATATGTTGTGTCCCAGGTCGGATATATTTCAATCACGCAGAGGGGACAACATATGGCTAACTAAGATAGAGGGATTGAGAGGTAGAATATTGCATATGCTGTGTCCAAATTCGGATCTTCCGATCACGCAGAGGGACAACATATGGCTAATAGATGTAGATAGATAAGAAGGTGTGTAGAGATAGAGTTCCATATGTTGCATTCTAGGTTGGATCTTCCGATCACGTAGAGGAGACAATATATGAATGACAGAAAGAAAGCAAGAAAATAATTTCATACAGACCTACTTTATCAGAACCCCCAGTCGCCCCATCAGAACCAGAATTAAGGACATAAGTCCGTACATTTAGGAAAAATTGATCCACCATTCTAGACGCGTATTAATTTAGTGTATCCGCATATTCCCATGTATATCTCTCTGCTAACCTATCCAAGTATCGTATTGTCAAACTCAATGGAACTATCTAGGTTAAGGTGTGTCAAGTCTTAAAATTTTGCAAGTTCATCTGATCCTAGTCAAGTCCATTAAAATATCCTTCATGTCTACCAACGCATCAAACATAGAGCACATACAATTCGACTTAGCTACCTTACACAGATTCAGATTTTCTGTTATCACATGATTATATCACCTCCCAGTAGAAAAAACTAACAAGAACAATAATTTGTAATTAATTTTTTTTTATTTTCTAATGTTTTTGGATTTTTAAGTATTTTCTGACAAAAAATAAAACAGAAATAACACTATTTTTGGATTTTTGATGTTCTAATTTTTTTTGTTTGGTTTTTGTTTATTTCTCCCCCTAAATTTGTGCATGGGTGAGAATGAAATTAAAATGTGTAAATTTAAACTAACCTAAAACAAAAAATTAATCCTCAAAACGAATCATTTTCAAAAAGCTCACAAGCACATCGAATCGAGCTTTGTTAAAAGGCTTTGTGACGAGATTCGCCACATTATTAGCAGTGTGGACATGTTCCAGCCTAATGAGCGAATGATCATAATAGTCTCTTGTAAAATGAATTTTGATATCAATGTGCTTGGTTTTAGAATGTTGGATAGGATTTTTAGTGATCTGAATGGCAGCCTCATTATCACAAAAGATAGCGGTTTCTAGATAGTTCAAACCGTAATCCAACAGCTGACGTTGGATCCATATAACTTGAGAACAACAGGCAGAGGCATCAACATATTCCACTTCTGCTGTTGAGGTTGAGACAGTGTGTTGTTTCTTGCACTGCCATGCGACCAGCCGATCACCAAGGAATTAACACCCTCCTGATGAAGATTTCCTGTCAAGCTCACAACATCCATAATTACTGTCAGCAAATGCATATAAATCAAATTCAGAATTTTTCGGGTACCAAAGGCCCAATTTTGGGTTGCCTTTGATATACGGAAAGATTCTTTTGACACCAATAAGATGTGAAAGTTTAGGATCGGCCTGATAATGTGCGCATTGACCAACTCCAAACATGATGTCTGGGTGGCTTGCAGTTAGATACATCAACGATCCGATGATCGATCTGTAAAGAGTTGGATCTATGGATTCGCCGTCAGTATCTGGATTGAGCAAGGGTCTTTAGGCCATCGGTGTTGATGCAGTTTTGGCATCTTGAAAGTCGAACTTCTCAAGTATATCCTCCACATACTTTGCTTGATGGAGCAGGATTCCGGTAGACTTATGTTGGACCTGAAGCCCCAAAAACATGTTTATTTCCCCTAACGAACTCATCTCAAACCTCTTTTTCATCATGCCTTCGAACTCTTTACATAACTGCAGACTGGTAGACCCGAAGATTATGTCGTCAACATAGATCTAGACTAGGATCTGATCAATACCCACATGCTTGATGAATAAAGTTTGATCAATAGTGCCACGAGAGTATCCATGTTTGAGCAAGTGCTTTGTGAGAGTCGCATACCATGCTCGAGGAGCTTGATGTAACGCATACAACGCCTTGTCTAACTTGTAGACATGATTAGGAAACTTCGAGTTAACAAACCTAGGGGGTTGGTCAACATAAATTTCTTCCTTCACCTTCCCATACAAGAAAGTTGTCTTAACATCCATCTGATAAATTGTGAAGTTCATGTATAAAGCATATGAAAGGAAGATACGGATGGCCTCCAAGCGAACTACTCAAGCATAAATCTCAGTGTAGTCAAGACCCTCGATCTGTCTAAACTTGCGAACCACCAATCTTGACTTATTACGCACTATGACTCCGTAATCATCCTGCTTATTATGGTACAACCAACGTGTGTCAAGAGACTTTTTGCCCTTAGGTAATTCAACCAGTGTCCAAACTCCAAGTTTTTCAAATTGATTTAGCTCTCCGTGCATAGCATCTACCCAGCTGGGCTTATTCAAAGCCATTTCAACATTCTTTGGCTCTACTTGAGATATAAAGCAAGAATAGAGGCATGTGTTTACATCTCCACTCTGACTTCTAGTTTTAACACCATCACTCAGCTGGACAATGACATTCTAGATCAGATGATTGCGTTGAATGCGTGAGGGTATCTCCTAGCTGATGCCATCAGGGGAGACGGGAAGATTGTGAATGTTGAGAACTCCATCATTTGCTGAATGTTGAACATCAGATGATCTTGTCTCATCAAATGGATCTGCTACAAACTCATTAGTAATTTGTTCAGGATAGAATAGTTCCATGAAAATTGTTGTAACAGCGGTAGCATCTCTAGACATAAACTCTCTTTCAATAAGAGTAAAAGGAGTAGCATCAGCATCTGGATCATGATGCTGAATACGAGATTCTGGACTAGCAAGTGGAATAGAGGACTCCCCCTGAGGTATTGAAGAAGATACTGGTGTAGGTCTATAAACAACTTCTTTGTCTTCATCTTCGGGAGCAATCTTCGAGCTAGAGTAAGAGCCAGAGGAACCATCTGAAGACACATTGAAGGATTTGAATAACGATGTGTAATCAAATAGCCAATCAGGACCCACTCGATCATCCGTTTCATTTTCCTCCAACCAGCGCACGTCGAAAGATTCAACAATCTGCTTCGACTTCTTATTGTAAACTCTATACGCCGTGCGTGCAACATACCCTACGAAGTAACAATCATTGGCTTTTACATTAAATTTTGGGTTGGACTCCAGGTGAAGAAGGGTGCAAGGACATCCAAATACATGGAAGTGGCTAACAGAAGGCTTATGACCATAAAGAATTTCGTATGGAGTCTTCATCTGGGCTTTGTTGACCAAAAACACGATTCAGAACGTAGCAAGCAGTGTTAATCGCCTCAACCCAAAAGAAATCAGGTAACTTAGAGTCACAAAGCATCGTCCTTGCAGTGTCTTTTAATGTTCGATTTCTCTGCTCAGCCACACCCTTTTGTTGAGGTGTACGAACAGAGTTGTATTGACACACAACTCCCTTTTCTGCGCAAAAATGATCAAGAACCGCATTCTTGAATTCTGTTCCATTATTAGTGCGAAGTGCCTTCAGTCAGTTATTAGTTTGGTTCTCAATAAACGCAATGAACTTCTTTATCAGATTGCAACCCTAGCTTTGTCGGATAAAAAGAAAACCCACGTAAAATGAGAGAAATCATCAATCACAACCAAACAATATGAGTTTCTGTTGATGCTTAAGACATTTACCGGACCAAATAAATCCACGTGCAATAATAGGAGCACCTGGCTCATTCAATTAACCTATTTCGGGAGGTGTGGTTTTCTACGATGCATTCCTTGAGCAGATGACACACACTTCTCAAATGTTATAAAGTCTCTAACGGTTAATCCACATACCATTTCATTTTTCGCAAGACGATTTAGATTCTTAGCGTTAGCATGACCGAGTCGTCGATGCCACAACATTGCATTTTGTTCTGAGACCTTCGAAAAGAGGCAGGTGACTTGTTCTGGAATGTTACTATTTATATCTATGATATATGCATTTCCATCCCGCTTTGATTTGACAAGGATCCACTCTTCTGGGATGACAATGACTGGCTTAAGGATCATACATTCTTTATCAATAAAATGCGTTGAGTACCCTTTGTCGCAAATTTGAGAAACACTCAACAAGCTATGCTTTAACTCAAGAGCAAACTTGAAGTTCTCGAAACTTAACACTCCATTTGTTACGCTTCCTCTCTGAGTGATTTTTCCACCTTCTCCACCCGCAAAGGAAACATATCCCCCATTAAAGGATTGAATTCTGCTCAATTGGGAGATGTTTCCTGTCATATGCCGGGAGTAGCCGCTGTCGACATACCAAGATCTGACGACATTCCTCCGTAACTGTCCCTACAAAATGAGCGGGATCATTTAGATTTGGGAACCCATGTCATTACCTTCCTGGGTTGACCCTTGGCTGACTCAGATGTGTCTTTGGAAACTTTTAAGTTTGAATTATCATTTACTACTTTTTCAGAGGATGATGACGATTGGTTGGGAGTTAATTTGGGCAACCATTGATATTTAGGTTTATTAACAATCATAGGTGGTTTTGAAACATATTTCTTTTCAATTTGCATTGAGCATCTGGATTTTCTACTAGAAGTGGTTGAAGACCCATATCCACTCTTTGACAAAACCGATCTTGTTGGAGCCTTGTTCGATTTTAGCAAACTGTTTGTGACTTTGTTATTAAAAACCTGTTTATTCTTTTGAAAAAATGTCCTTTTCTTGCGTTTCATCCTTCCAATCATCATCTCGAGAGCGAGTTCTTGAGGACTTTCTAGTTAAAGACCTTCCTCTAGACTCATTCTCTCCTCTTGGTGACATAAAATGTATAAAAGCCCGATTAGGACAATTCCTAGCAATATGACCACCAGTAAAACAATTAAAACAGATTTGTTTGTTGTTATTGAAACTGGTACTGCGTTTTTCAGATTTATTTCTCTTAATGACACCCTTACTTTTCCCACAAGAACAAGTGCAAGAGCCAGATTGTGCGATAAGTGAGGGTGCATCAGGTTGTGTGACTTGTGGAGTGGGTGTGCTTGTAACAGACTCATCAGAAGTATCAAGATTATCAAACAAATCATCAAATATGTCAAAAAAAATAATCTCAATAGGATCCGATGCAGTATCATCAATTTTAACATTAGAAACATTAAAGTTTTCTTTCAAAACAGAAACAGCAGGTTCAGACACAGTTTTATTTTCAAGTCCATACATAGTTTTATTATCAGAAACAAATCATTCAACTTCGTGCTTTGATTGATCTAAGGATTGATCTGCAGGAGAAGTAGAAACATTAGTACATTCAGTATTAATAAATCCTCCTGAAACAAAACCAGTTGGTTTTCCATAAACCATGAATGGTTCGGTGGCAATCTCCTCATCATTTACGGGGTGATACTGATAATTATGATTAAAAGGAGGAGGCACTTTGTCATATCCTAAACCTTTTTGCTGGTTATGTTTAAATTGCAAGCAGTTATCTATCATGTTGGCAACTACTTCGCTTGACACATCAAATTTTCTAAAATCAAAATTTACAATTTATAATTTTCCTTTCAATGTGTCAAGCTCAGCAGTCAATTCAGCAAGTTGTCTCTTGACATAGTCATAATTTCACATTTGTTGCTATAGTCTTGCTGAAGTTTCCTAAAGTCTTTGGTTTTTGCTTCTAATTGGGCCTTTAGGGGTTTCTTTTCTTTTCTGAGTTGATAACCTTCATATTTCAGGTCCTCAACTTCTCTACGTAATGATTCTATTTCCTCACGAAGAATTTTAACATAATCAATGCATACTTGAGAACAGGAAGATAAACTTACCTCATTCTTGTTGGATTCTGAGGTAGAAGATACCATTAGGGCAAACTGCAGCTCCATCATCTTTTCTTTTGGATCAGCCTCAACATTCTGCACAGGAGCATCATCATTTATTTGGGCCAAGTGAGCATTTTCAGGTCCTGAAATATTCATACCATGAATCTGGTCCTCCCAATCAAATGATTGAGCAACCATTGCAATGTTACTGTTGACCGCAACATCTCCACAATTATTTCCCACAACTACCATCGTTCTGTCATTGTTCGTCCTTCGATCTGGTTTCAGGCACTCACGAGCAAAATGACCTGGCTCGTGACAGCTGAAACAACGCAACATACCTTTATTAAACCGTACCTTCTTCTCAACTCTTATTCCCCAATTGTTCTTTCCAGTTTTCTTTGCGAACTGCTTCGCCCTGAACACTGTCATAGCTATTTGCCATGTAATATCCAGATCTTCCATGTCTTCTAGATGAATTTGATCCAGGTCAGCAAATGATAGTTAATGTGGGAGCTCTCCGGCTAAAAGGGCATTGTAACAGTTGACAAGTCCAGTGGCAAGAGCAAGATTCTCAACATTTTCTTTGGAATTTGAGGAAGAAGCCACCACTGGTATATTGGAGGAGGGAACAGCTTGAGGAACAATAGATGGAGACACGGATGACGCAGCAGGAACTCACGGAGTAGCAAAAGTATGACTCTGAGGTTGTTGTACAGCAAACGCTGGACCTCGAGAGGAGATGAATGATGAAAGAGCATTGTTTGAAGAAATCCTGAGATTTTCAGTTGAATAGGAATTCACATGATTAATCTCTCGCTGCTTATCATCAAGATCACAAGCTTTGATAATCGCCATTATTTCAGCAAGAGTGAGACCATTTAGGTCTTTCGTCTTCTTGATAACAGCTACATTCATATCCCATGATTTTGGAAGTCCATTCAGTAGCTTTTTATTTATCTCACACTTGATCAAGAAGATCCCAGCTATATTCATCTTAGTAGTGAGAGTGGTAAATCATTGTAGTTGAGCCTCCAGCGTTTCTCTAGGAATATAGTTAAACATGTTGAATTTCTGTCGTAGCATATCCTGATGACTTCCTTTCATGTCCTCATTTCCCTCATAGACCTCGATCAGGGCTTCCCACAAAGCCTTTGTTGAAGTATATTCTCTAAAACCCTGAGCTATATCAGGATACAAATCCATAGTCAGAATGGCTAAAGCCCATTCCTATTCTTCAACTTTCTCAAAATCCTCATCAGTATAGTTTTCAACTGCTTTATCAACTAGTTGTCCCACAATAGTGGTAGTAATTCTGACTGGACCTTTAACAATGCTTCACCAAATCTTGAAATCTTTCATTTTGATGTATTTTTCAATTCGGTATTTCCATTCAGGAAACCCATCTACAGACAACAATCTTGGAATTCGCGTGGTTGTTCCCATAACTGAGTCCAGTTCATGATGATGTGCTTGACTTTGAGAGTCCATTTTAATTTTTTAATTAAATTTTAAATCAAAAGGATTAAAAATAAGAAAAAAAATCAAATTATGGTTTGCGGTCAAGGATCTTTACGGCCGTAAATAGAGTTTACGGTCAAACGAGTTAACGGTCAAATGGAGTTTACGGTTAAATGGTGTTCCCGGTCAACGGATCTTCCTAAGTTCACGGTTATTGGGGATCTTGAGTTTACGACCGTATATAGGATTATACGGCCGTAAACACTTGGCTGAAAACTCTTTAAATGCTAACGAAAAATAGTGATTTTGGCAGATTCGATTCCCTCTAGTCACGAAATCACTAAAAACAATCTCAAATAAGGATGAAGCTAATACCGTTTTGCCGAAAACATGATTGAAAAATGCTTTGACACCGGTTTTACTCTGATACCAATTGTAAGGTCCTGAAACCGGATCTTAGCCAATGATCAAGCAGTCAATCAATCAATGTAACAACAACTGGAGTATAGAATGAATTAAATCAAGCTTGCACACGTTTATATATTAAAACGTCTGGTACAACCTGACAAATGACCTAGACAAGAATTGGAGTAGAGAATGAATTAAATCAACTCGAATACACCTGGTCGTGAACACTTAGACGAACAACCTGACAAATGACCTAGACAAGCCCTATATATAGGGAACACTGGCCGCAAACTGGGTTTACGGCCGTAAACACCAATCCAGGTCGTAAACAACCAAAACACCCCCATAATACATAAAATTGACTCAATAGACCCTATACAATAGAAAGCCTAGACCAAACCACAGACTGGACCCTTAGACCACATGAACAAGGAGGAAGTTACACTCAACAAACTTCAAGGACTCTTGAAGACCGCCAAAAGTGTTCTTAAGGGTATGTTGTTACCACTCCTACTCCTACTGCGGCCCCTGTCTTGGCAATCGGGCAAGGAAAAGGAAAGAAGAGAAATAACCCTTTGAAGGGTACCAAAGGAAAGTCCCTTGATGGCTCCTCTTCAAGTGGAACCAAGAAAGATTTTGTTACTCCTTCTGCCAACCTTAAAGAGGTTGAATGCTTCTATTGCCATGAAAAGTCGCACTGGAAGCGAAACTGCCCACAGTACCTACAAGATGTTAAGGATGGAAAAGTGAAACCCAACCATGCAGGTATTTACATTATATTATCTAATAACTCACCCCATTCTAACTCTTGGGTCCTTGATACAGGTTGTGGTATTCACATATGTTTTCATTTGCAAGGACTAAGAAGAAGTGAGAATGTGGAGCATGGGAAGATAAACTTGATCATGGGGAATAGGAAAGCTTCACCTGTCACCAAGATTGGATTTTATTCTTTGTTCTAAGTAGTGGGTTAACATTAGATTTGAATAAATGTTGTTACTCATCTGAAATGGCAAGAAATATTATTTCCTTTCATGGTTTATACAAACAATGGTTTACCTTTTCTTTTGATAATGAATGTGGTGGTATTAATGCTTTCTTTAATAATGTTCTTAATTTTAAAGCATTACCTTGTGATGGTGTATATGAAACTGTGTCAGTTGTAGATAACCTAGGAAATAATGTGTTGTGTATTGATTCTTCCAATAGCTTAGATAAAGCATCATTATGGCATTTGTCGTCTTGGATATGTAAGCAAGAAATGCATAGGCCAACTCCAAAAGGATGGAGTCTTGGAGTCATTCGATCTAAAGTCAAATCATAGTTGTGAATCTTGTTTGCTTGGGAAAATGACAAAGTCACCCTTCATTGGTTCTTGTACTACGGGTGAGGGTCCGTTGGATCTCATACATACTGATGTGTGTGGACCCTTCAGAACCCCCACAAGGGATGCTAACCACTTCTATGTGACTTTTACTGATAATTATAGTAGATATGGATATGTCTACTTAATCAAGCATAAGTCAGAAACCTTTGAAAAATTCAAGGAGTTTAAACAAGAAGTGGAGAATCAGTTGGGCAGGAACATTAAGATGGTTCGATCCGATCGAGGTGGAGAGTATCTTAGTACAGAGTTCCTTGACTATCTTAAGGAATGTGGGATTGTCTGACAATTGACACCTTCCAGAACACCACAGCTTAATGGTGTGGCTGAGAGGCATAATTGAACCTTGTTGGACATGTTTCGTTCCATGATGAGTCGAGCTTCACTACCAATCTCATTTTGGGGGTATGCCTTAGAGATTGTTGCCTATATCCTTAATCTAGTCCCTACCAAAAAGGTTTTCAAAACACCTCACAAGATGTGGACTGGGAAAGTTCCCAATCTGGACCACATCAAGATTTGCGGTTGTAAGGCTTTCGTGAGGTGCGAGACTCACGATAAGCTCAAACCTCGAAATTAGAGGTGTATTTTCATCAGCTACCCATAGAAATTTTTTGGTTACCTCTTCTACAGACCCAATGATAATGCGGTCTTTGTAGCAAGGAGGGGAGTCTTTCGTGAGAGAGAGTTCATAAGCCAAGGAAACAGTGGGAGGCAAATTGACCTTGAAGAAATTCGAGAGTCAAGTGGTGAAGGAACCTCAAACCCTAGCAACCAACCTAAGGAGGAAACTCCTGTTGATCCGACTGACGAGTCTGTACCTCTGAGGCATTCCATGAGAGTTAGGAATGCACCTGAGCATTATTATGGTTTCCATATTACTGCGGAAGGTGATACACTTATCAATGATAGCACATTGGTAAGTCTGAATGAACCTAATAGCTACATGGAAGCCATGGTAGGCCCTGAGATAGTTAGGTGCCATGGTAGGCCTTGAGCACATTGGTGATACACTTATCACTGATAGCGAGATACAGTGCATGTATGACAATCCACTTTGGAACCCAGTTGACAATGTACTAGGTCATAAGACAGTTGGGTGCAAATGGATCTTCAAGAAGAAGACCGTCATGGATGGTAATGTACACACTTATAAGGCGCGACTGGTTGCAAAGGGATTTTCTAAAACTCTGGGAGTTGATTATGATGAGACCTTTTCACCAGTACCAAAGATTAAGTCTATTAGGGTTATGTTAGCCATTGCTGCATTTCATGATTATGAAATATGGAAAATGGATGTCAAAACCACTTTCCTAAATGGAAGGTTGGCTGAGGATGTTTACATGAGTCAGCTAGATGGTTTTGTCAGTATAGAGTACCCTCATAGAGTGTGTAAGCTTGAGAAATCCATTTATAGACTGAAACAAGCACCTCACAAATGGAATATTTGTCTCGATGAGAAAGTCAAAGAGTTTGGCTTTTCGAGGAGTGAAGATAAATCTTGTGTATATGTCAAGGCTAGTGGGAGAATAGTTAGCTTTTTGGTACTGTATGTGGATGACATACAACTCATTGGAAATGACATCTCCACTTTGCAGGAGGTTAAGTCATGGCTTGGGAAGTGTTTCGCTATGAAGGACCTTGGAGAAGCTGCCTATATCCTATGGATAAGGATTTTGAGAGACCAGAGTTAGAGACTAATTGAACTTAGTCAGAGTGCCTACTTGGATAAGGCGTTGAATAGGTTCAGCATGCAACATTCCAAGAAAGGAGAGTTACTGATCCAGAGTAACGCCAGATTGAGTAAGACTCAAAGCCCGAGTATAGAGGCTGAGATAGCTGAGATGAGTCGAGTACCGTATGCTTCTGCTGTAGGCTCGATCATGTATGCTATGACTTGTACTCGTCCTAATGTGGCTTTTGCCTTGAGCATGGTCAACAAATATCAGGGGAACCTTGACAAGGTTCACTAGACTGCAATAAAGAACATTCTCATGTACCTACGGAGGACTAAGGACTGGGTCCTTACCCTTAGTGGGAGTGATGACTTGAGAGTAGTAGGGTATAATCGTGCTAGCTTCCAGACTAATAGGGATAATTTCCGCTCTCATTCAGGTTGGGTCTTTACCTTTAACGGAGGAGCAATTACTTGGAAAAGTTCCAAGTAGGAGACAGTGGCTGATTCAACTTGTGAATCAGAGTATATAGCAGCAAGCGAGGCAGCAAAGGAGGCTATATGGCTAAAGAACTTCATTGGAGACCTTGGAGTTGTACCAGTAATAAAGGAGCCTATGGAAATTTTCTATGATACTGAAAGTGCAGTTGCCTTAGCCAAGGAACCAAGGGATCACATAAGATCCAGACACATCGACAGGAAATACCATTTAATCAGACATCGAATAGAAGAATCACTCCTCGTGGCAAAGAAGTTATCATGGGATGAGAACCCAGAAGATCCCCTCACGAAGGGACAGGGTAGGGTTAAGCATCTTCATCGTGTGAGGCGCATAGGGCTAATGGATGATATTAGTGTTAGAAATTAGATAGCTTTTGAAATTGTAAAGTGTAATTGACATTTGATGATAAATAAAAGTTTTTTATTTATAAGTATAAGGGCTGCTAACTTTTGTCAATCGTTTACTATCATTTCAATTTTGCATGTTTTGACTTCCAGAATAATTATGTTATGCTATATCATATTATTCAAATTCTCCATAGTCGGGCATATGTTAGAAGTAGATATGATCAAGAATGTCATAAGTTGGCTTGTAGATGTCTAAGTTGTTGGACATAGCAAGAGTTGCTACAACACTCATGAGTGCTCATAAGTTATGAGTATTGGATTCAACCCACGCTCACTTGTATCACATCATGGAATTTATGTCGAGTGATTGTGAGACAGTAATATCATATAAGTCTTCAAACCTACATATATGATTTGTTGACTATGAGTTAGTTATACATTGATTGTACGAAAACACATTGGTAACTCGATGTAACAAAACATGCCTTTGTGTATAATTCAACGAGTAATAGAACAAGCATATGAGTCAAAGTTTATATGTTCCTTCATGGATTAGAAGCAATATATGGGCCCCTCGATGATTTTGTTTTGACCTATGTATCGGTCCTGTTCCGAACTAAATTGATGTGTTCAATTAAGTTCTATGTCAAACAAATTGAAAATCGGGAAACGAATTGTTGGCCAATAAGTAAGACACTATTCCATGTATTTGGATGGCTAATATCTAGAACAAAGGATTATATGATCACTCATCTTAAATTGCGTATCATCATCATCTCAGTTCCGTTAGACCTTTGAAAGAGCTACGATTGCTGATTGGTTCCTGAAGTTATTCTTGCAGTTATAGTTATTAGACTTATCCAAGTGGTACACTGTTGGATTAGGTGTCTAAGTTCATAACTATTTCTGGAATGTACTTGACCCGGTTGGCATGGTCCATTTGGGTTGCATGGCATTACAACACTTAGATAGACTAAATGAGAGAAAGGACACTTAAGGTTTATTAATATATTATAAGTTCTAATATATTGATAATATTATTTAATTAGTATTGGTCAAGAATTAATTTGGAATTAATTAAGTGATCAAAAGGAGACTAATTAAATATATGGGGTTGATTGTGTAAATAATCCATTCTTATATAGTGGGCTAATGCTCCATGGTTTATTGAATTAAGCTAAAACCCATAAGTTGCTCCATGGATAGTCTATGGAGGTTATAAACCCATGGATCATGGAATATGAAAAGCCATGTACATTAGGCTTTACATGGAGTAATCCTACATGTGGCACACTATATAAGAAGCTCCATGGCAAGCAAAATCGGCCACTAGAATAGAACAAGAGGGCTAGCTGATTTTGAGGTGTTAGTGAACTTCTCTCAAGGTTATTCCAAGTGTCGGGGTGTTGTGTGAGACATTTGAGGCATCACACTTGAGGTTCTAGGCTCAGAAGGTTCTCAAGGAATCCAAGCAACAAAAAGGTATGTTCTTCTACTAGCTATTATGTTTCAAAGTTCCCCATGCCATGCTAGTTAGGTTAAGAACCTTGGAAAATCAAATTTTCATGTATCTAAGTAAAACATAGATCCAAAGTTTCTAGGGTTGCATGTACATCTTAGGAGTGTTAGAATGCTCAAAATCCTTTAGTTATGCTAGCCATAGCTGCATTTCATGTTATGAAATATGGCAAATGGATGTCAAAACCACTTTCCTTAATGGAAAGTTGGCTGAGGATGTTTATATGAGTCAGCCAGAGGGTTTTTGTCGATGCAAAGCACCCTAGTAGAGTGTGTAAGCTTGAGAAATCCATCTATGGATTGAAACAAGCATCTCGTAGATGGAATCTTTGTTTTGATTAGAAAGTCAAAGAGTTTGGTTTTTCGAGGAGCGAGGATGAGTCTTGTGTATATGTTAAGGCTAGTGGGAGTATAGTTAGCTTTTTGGTATTGTATGTGGATGACATACTACTCATAGGAAAAGACATCCCAACCTTATAGGAGGTTAAGTCCTGACTTGGTAAGTGTTTTACTATGAAGGACCTTGGAGAAGCCGTCAGTATTCTAGGGATAAGGATACTGAGAGACAGGAGTAAGAGACTAATTAGACTTAGTCAAAGTACCTACTTAGATAAGGTGTTAAATAGGTTCAGCATGCAGGATTCCAAGAAAGGTGACTTATCAATCCAGAGTAATGCCAAACTAAGTAAGACTCAGAGCCTGATTACAGAGGCTGAAACAGTTGAGATGATTCGAGTACCATATGCTTCCGTTGTAGGCTTAATCATGTATGATATGACTTGAACTCGCCCTGATGTGGCCTTTGCTTTAAACATGGTTAACATATATCAAGGGAATCCTGGCAAGGCTCACTGGACTGTGGTGAAGAATATTTTCAAGTACCTACGGAGGACTAAGGATTGGGTCCTTACCCTTGGTAAGAGTGATGACTTGAGAGTAGTGGGGTATAGTGATGCTAGCTTCCAGACTGATAGGGATAATTTCCGCTCTCATTCGGGCTGGGTCTTTACCCTAAATGGAGGAGCAATTACTTGGAAAAGTTCCAAGCAAGAAACAGTAGCCGATTCAACTTGCGAATCAGAGTACATAGCAGCAAGCGAGGCGGCAAAGGAGGCAATATGGATAAAGAACTTCATTGGAGACCTTGGAGTTGTACCAGCTATTAAGGAGCCTATGGAGATTTTCTGTGATAATGAGAGTGCAGTTGCCTTAGCTAATGAACCAAGGGATCACGACAGATCCAGGCACATCGACAGAAAATACCACTTCATTAGACAACAACTAGAAGAAGGATTCCTCGTGGCAAAGAGGGTATCATCGTATGAGAACCCAACAGATCCCCTCACGAAGGGACTATATAGGGTTAAGCATTTGCAACATGCGAGGTGCATTCTGCTGAAGGATGATATTAGCTTTACAGATTAGATAGCTATTTCTGAAACTTGTAAAATGTAATTGACATTTGATGATTAAATAAAATTTTTTGTTTATTTATAAGTAAAGTGTTGCTATCTTGTCTCAATTGTTTATTATTGTTTCAATTTTTCATGTTTTGACTTCCAGAATAATTACTTTATTCAAACTCTCCACAGTCAGTCATATGTTGGAAGTAGGTATGAATCAAGATTGTTATGAATTGGGCTTGTAGATGTCTAAGGTGTTAGACATAGCAAAAGTTGCTACAATATTCATGAGTGCTCATAAGTTCTGAGTATTGGATTAAACCCACGCTCACTTGTATCACTTCATGGAATTTATCTCGAGTGATCGTGAGATGGTAATATCATGTAAGTCTTCAAACCTAGATATATGAGTTGTTGATTATGAGTTGGTTGTGCATTGATTGCAAGAAAACGCATCAGTAACTTGATGTTAGAAAATGTGCTTTTGTGTATGATTCAACAAGTAGTTAGTATAAGCATATAAGTCAAAGTTTATATGTTCCTTTTAATCCTTAGGGGATTAAAAGCGATATCTGGGCCCCTCGATGATTTTGTTTTGACCTCTGTGTCAGGCCTGGTCATAACCAAATTGATGTGTTCAGTTTACTTTTGTGTCAAACAAATCGGAAATCGGGAAACAAACTGTTGGACAATAAGTACGACATTGTTCCATGTATTTGTCCGGCTGATATCTAGAACAGAGGATTATATAATCACTTATCTTAAATGGTGCATCATCCTAGTTCCGCGAGACATTGAAAGAACTATGATTGTTGGTCGGATCCTGAAGTCATACCTGTAAATATAGTTATTATACTTATCCAAGTGGGAGACTATTGGATAAGATGTCTAAGTCCCTAACTATATTTTGTATGTACTTGACCCGGCTTGGCATGGTCCATTTGGGTTGCATGACATCTCAACAATTGGATAGACAAAATGAGAATAAGGATACTTATGATTCGTTAATATACTATAATATATTAATATGAGTTCATATTATTTAATTAGTATTGATCAAGAATTAATTTGGAATTAATTCTGTGATCAAAAGAGACTAATTAAATATATGGGGATTAATTATGTAAATCTTTCATTCTTATATAGTGGGCTTATGGTTCATGATTCACTAGATTTTTCTAGGACCCATTGGGTGCTCCATGGAGGTTAAAACCCATGTATCATGGGGGAAATGAAAAGACATGCACATTAGGGTTTACATGGTGTAACCCTACATGTGACACACTATATAAGGAACCTCATATGGAGCAAAATCGACATCTTAGACACAAGAAGTGAGGGATAGCCGAATTTTGTGCTCAAGTGTACTTCTCTCAAGTTATTTCAAGAGTTGTGGAGTTGTTTGACGCATTTGAGGCATCACATTTGGGGTGCTAGGCTCACAAGGTCTTTATGAATCCAAGCAACAAGAAAGTTATGTCATTCTACTAATTTTTATATTACAAGTACCCCATGGTATGCTAGTTAGAATGAGAACCTTGGAAAAACCATATTTGAATGTATATTAGAGAAAACATAGATCCAAGGTTTCTAGGGTTACATGTACACCATAGGAGTGTTAGAATGCTCAAAACCCACCAGGAAGAAGGGCATGTAACTGGGGCTTTGGGGAAGAAGCCCAAAGGATCCGACACTAGGTCGAAGGGCCAGCCAGACCTAAGTCGCTGCAGGAAATGTGGCAGGCCACATGAGGGGACTTGTAGATTGGGGTCATCGGGCTGCTATAAGTGCGGCAAGGCTGGGAACTTTAGCAAGGATTATACTACCCCCACCCCTACATTCCAGACATCAGACCTGATTTGCTTCCACTGCAATCAGAAGGGCCATAAAAAGGCCGATTGCCCAAGATTGACAGCAGCAGCGCTAGTGGCGGGGCCAGCAGCAGCGCCAGTCCCAACGCCCCTGCGCCATTACTAATGGCTGGTAGGGCAAGACAGAGGCTTTAGTAGTGAGGATTCGAGCCTCCCAATTGACTACCGAGGAGGCACGCGCCGCACCCGATGTGGTGACGGGACCAAAAATGCATCTTTTTCAACTTAATTCATCAAGTCCAAGTCTCCAACATTCATATCTGAAGCAATATGATGTTTAGATGGATAAAGTTCCACAAACTTTCAAGATCTAAACTTTATGCACTTAAAGTGACCAAAAGCTCATAACACCCAAAAGTAGCTAAAGTTAACAATTTAGTCATCAAGATTCAAACTTTATACCTCCAAAAGAAAGATCAAGGTGAACAAGGCCTAGATCTACAAGCTCTAATGCAACCAACACTTCTTCAATGAGTTCCTTCTTATCTAAGGTGCACCAAGAACACTCCAAAGCACTTAAAAACACCTTTTTGCTTATAAGGCTCAAACTAGAGTTACGGTTTCAAGGAGAGTGTTGGAGAGGTGGAGGCTGAGAATGTAATGGGTTTGGGGAAGTTAAGGAGCTTAAATAGGGCTCAAGCCATGAAAATAGGGTTTAGGAACTAATCGTATACGCCCATCATATTTCTAGTATGCCAAGTGTACTAGGGATGCCCTAGTATGCCCAGCGTATTCCCCATACGCCCGACGTACGCGGCTAACCCAAAAATCTTCCTAAATTCAAATGGTCGTAACTTATTCGTTCCAACTTTGTTCTCAGCGCTCTTTATATCCACAAAATGTATTGAGGAGCTCTACAACCCTATCTAAATATCTTGTACTAAAAACTTCTCGAACAAAAATCCATATTTCATGCAATAAACCGCCTATGACTTTTTCCCGTTCTACCCTTCGGCCCAAAACACAATTCAAAAGTTTAGATCTCATAATCATCATTGTCTCCTTCCAAAATGTCTAAACATTACCTCCTTAACTTAAAGCCTTTACACAATCAACATCTGGCCAACGGACCTGAAATATGAAATGATGGGAAAAAAGATGTTACACCCAGTGACTTCGGTTTCTGGCCCAACTGTTTTGGCCAAAGTTAAAAGGCCCATGTACTAATTGTTATGTAATATTTAGTGAAGAGATGTAGGGTTTAGAGTGTGAAAACATTACGAATTATAGAGGAAAAAGTGAGGACAATTGTCTAACCTAATACAAAAGGCTCTCTCTTTTGGTGTGGATGTATGCAATCTTGCTAAATCATGTAAATATGTTGTTATGCTCTATCTACTTCCATCTTGCTTGATTATTGTCATTGTTTGTTTTTGGGTCCAAAGGTAAAAACGCAAATCAAATAAACAAGGTTAGTTAGTGTAAATTTTCTGCTTTCTGCATTGTTTTTTACTGCAACAACACTTGTCTTATAAGCTCTTCGTCGACTTCACTAGGTGCCTAATACCAAATATCCTCCTGATGTCCTCTTCACCTTTCATGCCCTCAAACCCCATATGTTTCCCTTTGAATTCAACCCATACTTCTCTTTGTGTTCCATACTCTTAACATCCACATTCTTACTTAAATTATCACTAGATTTATTAGCAATTTTAATACTACAATTCTTCCCCTTATAGTGGAAATTGTGACTTGAATTTGATAAATTATTACATTTCGTATCAACAACAATATTAGGAATCTATCCCAAGAAAAATCCTCCTGTGTATGAATGGAGCCAAAAGTCTCAATCCACCGAAAAGAATAAAACATATATGATTCATGCATTTTTTTTTTGTTTGGACAACAGTTTGAACAACCGACAATATACAATAACATTCAGTTACACAAACCATGAAAAGAACAACATTCACTTCATTCTTCCTAAGTACAAAATAACATCCATGAACTCCCCATTGACAAATTTGGGTTATACGATAAATATGGAATCAAAATCAACACCTTACACCTAATTTGCTTGATATATGGAATACACTTTAACTATCACATACAATACCAATACGCATGTGAGAATTTGCTTATACAAAAGATATCGTTGACAAAATCTTTTTGTCGACATACGCTTATATAAAACAAAGTACAACTCAAATAATTCATAGGTTATAATGATAAAAAATTAGCGAAGAGTCCTCAAACATGTGAATCAATGCGTCAAAGTAATCCTTATAAAATTGTGATTAGAAACCCTATAAAATGCCGACATTGCTGAGTACCTTCGATAACACTTCTGAAAAAACAATAGATGTTTTTTTTTTTTTAAGTTAAAGGATTTAAAAATAGTTTTTGCAATTGTTTTAAAATTAGAATTGGTAAATAAAATAGAAATTAAATATCTTTTATTTTTTATTTTTAGTTATCTTCCTATCCAGTAGTCAAGATTTGGATAAAAATCTAAATTAGATATTAAGAGAGAATTATCTAACCTAAATAGGAAAATAAATAAAAACAAAGATATTTAATTTTTGATAAAAATAACTATTTATTGATGTGGAAAAATAAATTGGTAACAGATAAAATTTGGCGAGAGCGTAATATAAGGAAAGTTAGGAAATCAGAATCTGTGTGACGACTGTCTGAGCCGGCAAAGAGGAAAAAAAGATGATAAGTACAGATGTCAATATTTGATTGGTGGACCCCACATCCCGTGAAAACAAACAATACGTATTTCACTTCTCCAAATTTCCCTATTTAAACCCTTTCGTTAGACAGATAAACCAGTTTTCAATTTAGAGTTAATCCTGAGTGATCGCCTCTTTGTTTTATCGAAATATCACATCTAGAGATTTCACCTTTATCGTACCGTAATGGCTGGCGGAGGGTTAGCGGTAGCCGCCGCCGGAGGAGTAGAGTTTGAGGCCAAAATCACGCCTATTGTCATCATCTCATGCATTATGGCAGCAACCGGCGGCCTTATGTTTGGTTACGACGTCGGCGTTTCAGGTAAAAAGACATCAAACTCTCCTTCTCAAATCTCATTAACAGATCATATTCTGAATACGATAATGAGGATTTGATTTTCACCTTATTTGGCTAATTAAAGGAAAGATCAAATCAGATCAATATCATTATTTTGCTTAACTCCCCAATTTAGTTTTTGATTGAATGATTGTTCAGATCCGGCATTCAACAATTAACATATTCGACATCGATCGTTTTTAACGTGAAATCCGATTGAAATATCTAATTCAATTATTATTATGTTAATTTTTGTTAATTAGAGTGTTAGGTAGGTAGATCGTAACGATTCTCGTTTTTTTTTTTTTTTTAATAACACAAAAATTGAATGTGATCTGCACAGGTGGAGTGACGGCGATGCCGGATTTTTTGAAGAAGTTTTTTCCGGTGGTTTATAGGAAGACGGAGGAAGGCAAACTTGGTAGTAATTACTGCAAATATGACAATCAAGGCTTACAACTATTCACTTCTTCCTTGTATCTCGCTGGATTGACAGCAACTTTCTTCGCGTCTTACACCACGAGGAGACTTGGAAGAAGGCTGACTATGTTGATTGCCGGAGTATTCTTCATCTTCGGAGTTATTTTCAATGCCGCTGCTGTAAACCTTGCCATGCTCATTGTTGGGAGGATTTTGCTTGGTTGTGGTGTTGGTTTTGCTAATCAGGTAATTTGTTCGATTCCTCAAAATCTTTATTTTGTCTTTTCAATAACTAAAAATTAACGATTAATAAACTAATAACAAATTAGTACAGCTTGCTTAACGTATAGTATAAAACTATAAATCCTTGATTTTGGATTTGTCGACGGGGTATGAAACAAAATAATTTAGTTTCAACAAATTCAGATTCTTAATGCATCATCATCATCATGAATAGTCCACAATGGTAATTTCAAGTTGATACAAAATAGTATATTTTTCAACAAATTCAGATTCTCAATCTATCAGCATCTTGGGTATAGTCAACAATGGTGATTTTAAGTTGATTCTTTTATGTGATGGTCTATTAGGTACTTTTAAGTCTCGACTTTAAATAGTATTATATTATTATCTTCATTGCCATTATTATAATTAAGAGGAAAATAAACAAATCCAATTCTAACATGTAAGTTGATTACGGATAATTCAAGATTAAAGATAATATAAATAATAAATTATTCTTATGCAAGTTCCGATCTTTAAGAGGATGCATGTTACAATGATTTAATTTTATTAAATTTTAATAATTGTTTATTTTAATCGACGAATGAACAGTTTCATTCTTTTCTGGATTTAATCTTGTAAAGCATTAATTATCTATTACTGTTTTTTTTTTTTCTGCACAAGAAAAGAAATATGGATAATGTACGGTAAATATTTTTAATGAACATTATCTTTGTAATTTTTTTCAAAATTTTAATCAAATTGTAAATTTGTTTTTCAAAAATAACTAGAAGTAGTTTTCTTGATATCATCTTTTATGAGTTTTAAAAGGATTTACCATGTTTTATCTTAAATATAATTTAATAATGTATTTAATACGTTACACGTATATGTTATATTTAATTATTATACAAAACAACAACACTAATATAAAATCTAATATCACATTTTGTTATTTTGTTTTTTTCTTTATGATGTCAATTGTATTCCTTATCGTTCATTTCATCTACTCAGTTTACTCCAAAAAAATGATATCCAATAATAACCATATTAATTATGCATTAAATAAAAATATATTTTCTCACACACAAAGCTGAAGTTAACAATAATAGTTATGCATTAAATGAAAAGATATTTTCCAATTTCCATACACAAAGTTGAAATAAAGCAAAGAAATTTTTTCAAGTCTTTAGGGAAGCATATCATGTGGTCCACCCAACCACTACGTGTTGGTTTAAAGAAAGACAGCTCTGATTATTCATTTAAAATGTCAAA
Source organism: Lactuca saligna (assembly GCF_052625555.1). Lineage (NCBI taxonomy): Eukaryota > Viridiplantae > Streptophyta > Magnoliopsida > Asterales > Asteraceae > Lactuca > Lactuca saligna. The sequence goes on along the minus strand of NC_136421.1, from coordinate 264,087,079 downwards.
AATGATATAAATGGAATGGAAAACAAAAATAAAATAAATTTTGTATGCTAGTTAAGTCAACTTAGTTATCTTTTTCATATTTTCTTTCAAAAAAAAATTGGATACTACAACCAAAGAATCTTCTGATGCTTTCGGTAGACAAAACGTAAGCATTATTATATATATTATAAGATAAGTTCAACGAAAGCAAACCAAACGTTTATACGACTTAATTTTCGTTATGTATATCTCGTTGTTTACACAACTTTTTGAAGCAAACAATAAATGCAATACGGATTTACACCTCATATTTTTCAAACTTTAATAAATATAACGAGATTTATCCTCAAAAAGTCCGTGGCCTTAATTCATATAGCATTAGATAAGATAAAAAGGTCCCATCCCAAAAAGTTGAATCATGTGTTTTGTTTAAAAATTGAAAATAGTGATGCGTAGTGCATGTTTGGCATGCTTTGGATATTACTACGATCTAATCTTTCAATTTATGTCGGATGACAACATATCCTCTTTTCTTATCCTAGGATCATATCATATATATCCGTCGATCTTCTCCATTCCAACTTTCTTGGCATTTCTAAAGTTTAATAATTACACATGATTAATTTCGTCCTGAACTAAAGTTTTTAGTTTTAAAATTTTTAATTCGTAATCTTAAAAAAGGCTAAAAGCATAGTTGCACGTTGTCATAAAATTATTACATCGATAATATCTTATATAAATATGACAAAACTGATACGTAATGAACCAGTTCGAGTACATGATAATAATTGAAAAATGTTTGGCAAATAAACGTGAATCAATCAAAATCAAATCATAACGTGTGATTAATTAATGATTTTATTTCAGGCTGTTCCAGTATTTCTATCGGAAATAGCACCCACAAGAATACGTGGAGGTCTCAACATCTTGTTTCAACTTAATGTCACAATTGGGATTCTTTTCGCCAACCTCGTCAACTATGGAACAGCAAAGTAAGTTAATTTCATAAATAAATATATTCAATTACATTATCAAAACATTTATTTATTGGGTTTAATTCACAGGATTGAAGGTGGTTGGGGGTGGAGACTCTCCCTAGGGTTAGCCGGAATCCCGGCGTTGATGTTGACAGTGGGCGCACTCTTGGTGGTTGATACACCAAACAGTTTGATCGAAAGAGGCAAATTAGAAGAAGGAAAAGCTGTTCTTAGAAAGATACGAGGAACTGATAATGTGGAACCGGAGTATTTAGAGCTCGTTGAAGCAAGTCGTATCGCTAAAGAAGTCAAACACCCATTCCGCAACCTCCTCCTCCTCCGCAAGAACCGACCACCACTCATCATCTCCATCGCCCTACAATTCTTCCAACAATTCACCGGCATCAACGCCATTATGTTCTACGCGCCGGTGCTATTCAGTACGCTCGGCTTCGGAAACGACGCTTCTCTTTACTCCACCGTGATCACCGGCGCCGTGAACGTCCTCTCCACGATCGTATCAATCTACTCCGTCGACAAACTCGGTCGCCGGATTCTTCTCCTGGAAGCCGGAGTCCAGATGTTCTTCGCACAAGTTGTAATCGCAATCATCCTCGGAATCAAAGTCACCGAAACCTCGGATAACCTCAGCACTGGTTTCGCTGTTCTGGTTGTGATCATGGTGTGTACGTTTATCTCGGCGTTCGCGTGGTCGTGGGGGCCGTTAGGGTGGTTGATTCCGAGTGAGACTTTCCCGCTCGAAACACGGTCAGCCGGGCAGAGTATTACTGTGTGTATAAACTTGGTGTTTACGTTCGTGATTGCTCAAGCTTTTCTGTCGATGCTTTGCCATTTTAAGTTTGGGATCTTCTTGTTCTTTTCGGGGTGGGTGTTGATTATGTCGATTTTTGTGTGGTTTTTGGTGCCGGAGACGAAGAATATTCCGATTGAAGAGATGACGGAGAGGGTGTGGAAGAGGCATTGGTTGTGGAAGAGGTTTATGGATGATGATGATGAGTATGTTCATCATGATGATTTGGCAAAGAAGAATGGGTTTGTTGGGCCTTTGTAGAGACTGGGCCTGTTGGTGTGAAAATATTAGGGTAAAGCTATACAAAAATAAAAGCTATGGAATATGGAGTATAATTTAGTTGGTGTTTATGATTTTGTTTTTATTTTTTTTAGTCGGTAAAGTAAAAAACCGAATAAGAAAACAATTCTAGGTTTTAAATTTTAATCTTGTTTGACCTTCTTCTTATATGAATTTTACCACACTCGGATGGCTTTGTGACATGGTGTATCCTTAATTTGCATTTACAAGTTGCTTTGTGACAAATGGTTTATAAGTAAGCAAAAAAAAAAAAAGATCTAGCCTTCTGTTTTTTTATTTTTGTGCATGATTTAGTTACTCGTGATTTTAATTTGTAATTGAATAAGGCAATTTGGATGCAAAATTCAATTATTTGTTTGATTGTTGGGCAATAACCCTTTTGTGATTTGGTACATTTGAATTGATTTCTTCCAAGAATGTGAAGTTTGTTCTATGTCTCCAGTATATTTAGCGAATAATTTGTATTTTTCCACCATTGGTGGTATGGTGCGTTATACTCTCATTTTGAGGTTTTCCATATTAATTTAGGCTTAATATATAAAAAGTTTAATAGTTAAAGGTTACTTATGAAAAAAATATGGAAGCCAGAGCCCCTCTGATTGGTGATGAATTGTTTGAATGACCAAAGCTAATATAAGTAGGATTCTCAATTTGAATGGTTTTAAATCATGTTTGAAAATGCAAGACTTTATGTGAAAGGTTGTTATTTGTAAGTGTTTGCTATTGATAAACCTAAGAATATAACATATGCAAAGTGAAATATTTTTCAGACATGTATGTGGGTATATTTAGCAATCAGCAGTGGGTTAATGATTAGTATTCTAAACTATATTAGTATGGAAACTGTTAATGATTAGTATTCTAAACTATATTAGTATGAAAACTCATTCTCATACTTCATGGAGAAAACTTGAACAATAAATTGTTCTTATTAAAAGAGAAAATAAGACAAACAATAAATTGTACGTTAAAACTGTATTTATGTTCATACTTTATGGAACAATCTTCAATAATTGTATGCTCAAAAGATCGAAAACAATTGTTCTTAATTAAACATAAGGAAACCTTGAATTGCAATGGGGAAACTCATGTGTATTGATCGTTTGAATGAGGTTGCAAAAGGTTGCAAAATCTGGTATCAACTTTGAAAATGAGATATAAGGTTAAGAAGTGACCTAAATAGCCAATAAAATCACAGGTGGGCCTTCACGAGCTACGATATCTAATGCGTTTTTTAGGTTACAAAAAAAATTAAATACGTATCAGAAACATAAAACTATTTTATGGGCACATGTAACCTAGATATCTATGGTTTTTCTCATAATAGCAACATACTATGAAAACTATAAATTAAACTAGGTATAATCGAAAGTCACAAGGATTGAATTACATACCTTTGAGTATTATTGAAAGTACTTTACTCTTGATTCTCAAGTATTCTTTGGAAATCAAGCAACAAAAGTATGGATGCCTCAATGATTCACACCTAATACTCTAGAAACCCTAGTAACGAACAGGAGATAGGAAAGATGAGAGAATTTTCAAATTTTACTACTCAAGAGGGTTACCCCCAAAAAATGTATGCCTAGGGTCTCTATTTATTGTTGGTGGATCACCAGGATAAACCCTAATATGAATAATAAAATATTCCTATTTTATCTTATTCAATTTGGTTATCCTTATTAGCTAAGGAAGGCTTCCAGAATCCGTTTTTCCAGGTATATTTCTTTCGAGTTGAATTTAATTACGAATCTTATTTTGAGGATCTTTGGCTTGGCTACGGAGTGGCACACTAGGTGTCACGACGCGGCATCGTCGAAATGGGGTGCGCACTCGTAATGGATGACATAGCATGGCAAGATTTTGGACACGACATGGCGCCTATTTTGGTGCAAACCCTAGATCTCTGGGTTTGTACACTATTTAAAGGCACTAACTCCTAGGTTTTTTCTTATTTTGCAGCCTCCACCCTCTTAGATCCTGTCTCATCAAAACCATAGCCTCCATATGTGTGTTTGGTGTGTGTAAAGCCACTTTTGTGAAGATTAAAGGAAGAAGGAGTCTATTTTGGTGCTTGTGTGCTTGGTTCCAGCTTAGATCTTGCATCTTCATCACATTCCTAAACTTTTGGAGGTAAAAATTCTTCACCATTCTCATTAGATCTCTAGATCTAGTTCCCAGTCATTTTATAAGCTTTTTGGTCCATATCTTCTTATTCTTGGAGTTTGAGTGAATTTCCAAACCTTTGTATGCCTCATTTGAATTTTGTACCATGGTGGTGGTCAGAAATGAGACTTTCATGCTTAGTTTAGTGTCCATGTATTAGTTGCAACCATTAAGAGCTTAGGATTTGAGATCTTGGGTTATTAGGACATCTTAATAAATAAAGTTGGAAAATATATCCATCTAGACCTTGAGAAGGTTCAGATCTAAGATTTGTGGTTCATGGGGTTAAGGGTTAAGAGCTTATCTCATTAACTTGTGAGAGCACAATTCCTACGACATGGCAGCATGCTTGCCACAACGTGGAGACTGGTATCATCATGATTGTTTTATGGTGTAGCTTCCACGGCGTGGCCTATAGGTGGCCATGAAATGGAAGGAAGATGAGGTTAACGTTGACCGTTGAATTTTAACCAAATTGACTTTTGGCCAATTTAAGGATTTTAGTGTGTAGACTCATAGGGTACTTTTATATTGATCATTAGATCATTCTTAGTATCAGGCTTCACTATTAGAGAGTTGTGGTGTTAGTATGCTATTTGCAAGGTGAATATCCTCATTATATTACCTATATCGTAGTATGTGCATGCCAAACCAGCTGGGTCTTATTTGTTGATTATTGTTGTTGATAACTTCATAACTATTGATAGTTTATAGGGTGGTTGATAACCCATATGACTGCTATGAGCCCATAGGACTGTTGATAGTCCCAGGGTTGCTTATAACCCATATTTGTTTATATTGTTATGATGTATGTGATATTTAGGATTGTTGCTAATCCCAGGGTTGCTAATAACCCATAGATAATTATTATGATGTGTTATATGTGATATTTTGGGGAACTCACTAAGCTTCGTGCTTACAAATGTGGATTAAAATGTGTTCATGTATTTATGATGACCGCAGGAAGCCGAAGGCTTGAGTGTACACACTATCGACAGTTTTTATGATTCTGCATATTATGATACTCTGATTTTTGGGATAATTGTATTCAATGTTGTAAAAATCGATCTAGTGGCCGATTAATTGGCGCCTAGGCGCTTGGCGGCCTCTAACCGTCTATGAATAGGTGTTAGAGGATTAATTTATCATCATTGGTCAATATTGGTCAAATCCTGTCCAAATCAGACACCAATTCAGACCAAGTCATTCCAGCCCACTCTAAAGAAGTCGTTGGCCCAATGGAGCCAACAACCCAAAGCATAACTGCTTTATGTTTCGAAGGGGATTGTCGCTCATTTTATAGAATATCTTTGCTTATTATTTTTCCCCAACAACGATGTGGGATATGGAACTATTCCTTACAAAACTCATCTTTTATTCCTTTCTTTGTCTTTGTTCACATAACATTGTCCTTTTTTCTTCCTTTCTTCTTCACTTTTTCTTAGTTCATGTAATAGGTGGTTGAATGTTTGAGCTTCAGTTTTCAATAGTGATTTACTGGTTTCCATAACCACTTCTTGGCCTGCCATTCGATGATAAGAAAGTCAACACATAAGAATCTAATGGGGATACATTGGACCCTGCAACACCGACGACCCCATAAGAATGGATCATCTACAACATCAGTTCAAATCCACCCCCTTCCAAACCCTGAAACCCATCGTTGTCACCCCCTTCTATCCCACCTATCACTCGCCCTTCTGAACTCATCATATTGTTTTCCCCTTTTCTCTCATCCTATTCCACTTGCACCATCAAAATTAAAAGTATGCTCATTGTATGATTTAATTTAAGACGCTAGGTTTAGGGTTGGAAAAGAACTACAAAGGGGGAACAAAGTGGGTCTGGATCGCTAAAAAGTACGGGAAGAGAGGTTTGGTGGTTGTGTTGGTTTCTGGAAAATCGTAGGGGAAGGTGAAAGGATGGCCAGCAGGTTATCTCTATTCCGATTAAAGAAATGTTTCAAAACTATTTTGTAACGACCCAAAAATCAAGGGTAAAAATTTCATTATTCAATACAATCAAAACACATATATCTTTTGAATCCAATCTTTTTAAAACATTTCTGATTAAAAACATTTATCAGAGTTCATCCCAAAATCGAATATTGTGGAAAACACGGGTGTGTGTGTGCTATGATCAAGTCGGACCCTTCCTTTCCAAACCGATGTTACCTGAAACCATAAACAAAATTGTAAGCATGAAGCTTAGTGAGTTCCCCAGAGCATACCCCACACAGTCCACATAATCACATAAATCATACAAGCTATATCAGCTATATAAACCATATTAGTTATAACAGCTACATAAACCACCTAAGCCATATCAATCACATAAACCTTGCGTATGAACATATAAGGAATGTCATGGGCTCCCCCACATGGTCTTATATCTAACTGCCATGGGCTCCCCCTGGGATCTTCCATGCAAGTATCACAAAGACAACTAGCATATCACATATTGTCATAGACAACTAACGTACCACATGCCACATAATCAAGTAGCATGCACAAGCCAAGCATATAAACATATAAGGATGTTGTGGGCTCCCCCCGAGGTCTTACTCCAGGATTCCATGGGCTCCCCAGATGGTCTTACACCTAAGTGCCATGGGCTCCCCTATGGTCTTAAATAGGAAAGCCATTAGCTCCCTACATGGTCTTACATCCAAGTGTTATGGTCTTCCCATGGTCTTTAATAGGAAAGCCATAGGCTATCCACATAGTCTTACATCCAAGTGCCTTGGGCTCCCCCATGGTCTTTAATAGGAAAGCCATGGGCTCTCTACATGGTCTTACATCCAAGTGTCATGGGCTCCCTCATGGTCTTTACTTGAAAAGTCATGGGCTCCCCTACATGGTCTTACATCCAAGTGTCATGGGCTCCCCCATGGTCTTTCATGTAAATATCACATAAACAAATAACATAGTATATAACATATAACCAACTATCATGCCACATAAAACTAAATCAAATAATGTACTACATATCATAAAATGGGCCATCCTTGGTGCCTTTAACCCATTGGTATGGTGAGGAGACTCACCTCGCACTGCTGAAGTCTAGCGGATAAAACTATAACTGATGGTTGACAGATTCCCAAACTGTCAATCATCAAAACGACACCCAATTAATAATGGGTTCCAATATATAATCATAAGTCCATGCTTGGGATAAAAAGACTATTTTTCCCTTAACCTAACATGGTCCAAAACCAAGGTCCCAACACACACTCTAACGGCCCAAAAAAACCAATCAATGACCTAAGGCCCAACATATGGCCTAATTTTCCAAATTGGGCCCAAACCTCTACATGGACTTATCTTATGGCCCAACCATTTATCCTAGCCCAAACATTTGGCATTCCGATGGTCCGATATCTCTAAATCATCAAGGCCCAATAATGGCCCATATATGGCCTAATTTTCCAAATTGGGACCAAGCCTTTCCAATTGGCCTTATCCTAAAGCCCAATAAATTCCTTAATCCATAAACATGTTCCCCATTTGGCCCACGAAGGCCCACAACATGTTAGTTCAAGAAATGGCCCAATAAGAACCCAAACCTAATTAGCGTTTTCACATAAAATGATGATTAGGGTTAAGTGTTCCTACTTAACCAATTAAGGACTTAATCCATTAATTCCATTACTCCACTAGACCAAACTTATAATGTGGTCGGACATAATTCAAATTTCCAAATCCAACGATCCAAACGCGGGTCCCGACAAATCCAAAATACACATTTCCAAAAATTAGGGTTTTATAAACCCTAATTAGGGTTTCTAACCAAATCACAAAACCAATTAATCCAATAGTTAAGTTTTTACATTAATTAAAGTCTAATCGAGTTGATCACCACCCACTACCACCTCAAACAATGGTGGTTGGTGGTTATTCACGGTGGTGGTGGTTATGATCTTGGGCCAAAACAACAACAAAAGCACTCCAAACATCAATCCAAACACACTAGAAAGACCACATCCACCCAAGATGGTGGTTAGCAGTGGTGGAATGGCAGCATAATATGGCAACATCGGAAGGGTTATGAATGGACTTGGGAACCCAAGGCAAAGATGTGGAAGCATTACCCTAAGTTGTTCACAACAGCAGACTTTGAGGATGAAGCATGATTCAAGTGAGTGAGAATTATAACATCTTGATTCTAGGTATTTTACATTTTGACCCTTGATATGAGAATTGTTTGAATTTTGGTCCCAATGACATTTTTGTAAATTTTGGGAGCTTGTCACACCCCAAAACCGGAATGGCGTAAATGTTCTGGGGCAGAGGACGTCATGTACAGTATCACAACAATGCATAATAGTAAACAAGCAACAACATCATCCATTGCATTAATAATATAATTCAATACAAGTGTGTTCTATGTATTGTTTATAAGACACCAAAAATGAATAATCAAAAATAAAGATGGGTCTGAAAGTGCTCCGTCTTCTCAAAACCTGCCATCGGTACCTGTCTATTGATGACCTGAGAATACAAGTTATTTTGAAAGAGTTTATCAACATTAAAGCTAGTGAGTTCATAAGTATTTAGTGTCATTTGTTTGTATAAGTTTGAAGCAAATGTTTGTAACAATGTAATGTAATTATTTGTAAATGTTTGTACTTCCTAAAAAATCCTATATTTTCTACTGAAATGTAGTCTTCTACCAAGACCTGATTGTTCTGTATGTTTGTTCCTTTGTAAAAGTATGAGTTTTTCCCAGCTATAACTATCCTTATCAAAATATAGTTTACATTATCGTTTATGTGAGAAGATTACAAAGTAAATGCAATAGGGAAATAATGTAGTATTGTAGTATTGTATATAGTAACTACTATTGTACTAACTACCTTAAATCAATATTTATTAAGATAAAATGTGATATGTTGTAACCATACTTGATTGACTAGTGGAAACACGATGCTGAAATACGTCGAAAAGTTATAACATTCGTCACCCGTAGACCTGCAGGTCCCACTGTAGCTAGCGGCAAGGTGTAGGATGGTCAGTCTAGTATAGATCTATACACAATTTCACGCTCTCCCTCCAGGAGACTCTAGTTACAAAACGAGACATGGTAGTGATGCCATTCCCAGAAATAGTGGCTCACATTTACGTTAGAGTATTCTTGTATATGTATAGTATGCTCTGCGTGTATAGTGTATAGTATGTTCTCTTCGTATAGTGTATAGTATGTTCTCTCTGCATAGTGTATAGTATGTTTTCTCTGTATATTGTATAGTATGGTCTCTTAGTTTCTCATCATGGTATGTTCTTTCTGTTTCTCATAATAGTAAGTTTGTATTGACTCATGTATGAACTGGCTCATGTATGTTTCACTGTATTAGAAATAGTGAATAGTAATATCTTAAACTATACCTATTATAGTTTACTAGTAATGTTGTTTGAATGACTGTGTGATTTATACACCTTTGCTACACAAAGGTGTTGAGCTTGAGGTAAAATCTTTTATATCTATATACATATACACAATATATAGCTAAGGTTCAAACAACATTAAGACAAACAGCCTAATACTCTAAGTCCACAACCAAACAAGGAACATGAAATAAAGCGAGTTATCAGTCCAAAGTCCTTTCAATCTTACTTATATAAATATATCTATATAGACATGTTTTTGACAATATATAAGTTAAAAGAGTTTGATAAATAGTTTTAACATAAAAGAGTTTGATAAAGATGTTTTGAAATAAATGTTTGATACCACAGTTTGGAAGTATAAGAAATCTAACTGTTTGTTCTAGTTATTAATCACATGTGATTTATATAATAACTACAATGATTCAACTTGTATCACCCCCATAAAAGCATTTAAAATAATTTAAAAGGTGGATTAAGGGGTATGAACTCACATGTAGTGATTGGTTTGGATGAATGAGTGGTATAAGATGCTAGGTGTCAAGTGAAGACTTAAGCGCACACACGGATCCTATTTAGCATATAATGTCACATATATGTATAAGATTAGTGTTTATACAACTAATCATGTAAGGGAAAACACCCTAGGACTTAGAAAACCCTAATATTGAAGTGCTACAATCACATATGATTTCATACTAAGGGTGTATGGCCACACTAAGGAGTTTACGGCCAAAATGGTATGTCCATGGGAGTTCACGGCCATAGGGTTTACGGCCATATGTGTTTACGTCCATAAACTCATTCTATTTTGAGCATATGGTTGTTTTAAAGGGCTTTCAAGCATTGAGAAAGGGTTCTAGGTTCCATGATTAGCCTTATGAGGGTTTAAGGTCACAAATGCACCCTTATCAAGGGTTTACGGCCAAGGGAGATGCTCTTGGCCGTAAACTCTTGTTGTTCTTGGGAAAGGCTTGTTTTTCAAGGTGTAAATCAAGAGTTTTAACTAGATAGCAAGTATATAAGAGGATACTTATGATTCTTAAACTTAGAAGAGTAGATTTCAGCCGAAAGAACTAATGTGTTATTGATGTTCTTGATGTTTCTTGAAGATCTAACCTAAAAGATGATGTTAATGGATGGAATCAATGGGTGATACTAGATAAGAAGATGCATTAACTATTCAAGGGATAAACACTTACATTTTTTGAAGAAAAATGAAGATCCTTGATGATAGTTGAAAGCAAAACCTGATTTCTTGGTTTGGAAGTGGTAAAAGTGTTGGAAAATGGACAAGTTTTTCATATATATCCAAGAGTTTACGGCCACCATGAGTTTACGGCCGTAAACTCATGGGCCCTGGTCGTAAACTCCTTATAAAGGGGTTTATGGCTTGTTTGTTGGTTTTAAACTTCAACGGACACTTCCCAACACTCATTCCTTGGATGTACTATGTTTAGAACACTCAAACAGACTCTAAACAGTGCTAAAAGATAGCAGAAATAAGTTTGAATTTGATTGAGTTGAATGGTTGTATAAGCTAGAAATTTCGGGTTGTCACAGAGCTGTCTGCATACGCTAGGCATACCAAAGCATACGTTAGGCGTACGTAGCATGGACCAAACCCTAATATTTTGGTTGTATGCATTATTTATACATATTTAACTCTCAAGGCTCCCTTCATTCATCAGCCCCAGCATCATATTCGACCCTTGCAAACCCTAATCCATTTCTAGAGCATCTTTGAGCCTTGAGTATGTATTTTTCTGATCTTGAAGGAGGAAGAAGGGAGAGGAGACCATATTAGAAGAGTGAAGAACCTTAGATCCAAAATCACATCATCACTTGGCACTACTTATAAGTAAAAATATATGATTTTGATGAATTTTTACTTAGATCTTGTTAGCCAAGGATTTTGTGTTCATTGCAGTCCCATATTTTGTTCTATTTGAGTGTTAGTAACTCTAGACTGAGTGAGTTGTCCTTCTATACATTAGGAGGTCTAGAGTGATAAAAATGGAGTCTTGGTTGTTCTTACCCCTCCATGCATTCCCTTTAGTATTTTAGACCTTGTATTAAGTTAGGGTTTTGGTATTAAGCACTTAATAGTCATGCAAGATCATAAAGTTGGAAACTTTATGGTTGAGGACTAGATCTAGATTTTGGATGAAAGTGCTTAATGGAATAAGCACTTATTAGAAAAGGTGGTCGGATGATGTCTACATTTGGCATACCAAAGGGTACACTACACGTACGCGGTCAACAACCCATAATCTGCTCAAGCTTCTAGTACGCCCTACATACAAGCTGATTACGCCTAGCATACTCAGCTGAGTCGACTCAGTGATTTCTTTGACTTTTGATTTTGACCATGATTTTACCATGTTTGAACTAAGGGTATTTTGGGTGTTTTGAGTGGTATTTGAAATTGGACATTATTTGATGTATATGTGACTGATAGAGCTGATATTTGGAGTAGTATCCTATTCAACTATCTATGCAGACTGAGATGTGAGTTTTTCTCACTGTACTTATGGGTCGAAGAAACCAATGTCGTCCCACTGTGGTTATTTATCCTTGTTTAAATAATGTTAATATGTTGTATTGATATGTTAGAATCGAGTCCTATTATATAGGATGTTGTTATGCAATAGTGATCTGTGGATCTGCCTGTTAATCTGTTGACTAGTTATATGATTATATGTTGTTGGATATATGTTATCTATTTTGTATGTTTCGACATTGTATGTTTGGGTTAAGGCGTTCCTTCTTTGTGCGGAAGCCAACAAACCTGGGAGCAAGCCACACATAAGTTGTGAGCCCAAAGGGCAAGCTAGACTTATGTTGTGAGCTCAGGAGTAAGCCAGATAAGAGTTATGCGCTGGAAGGAAAGCCAGGCTCATGCTATGAACTCAAGGATAATTCAGTCTGTTATCTATTGACCCAATATGCATGGTATTATATGTTGAGTGGTGGTAATTTAGGGGAATTGATCAAGCTTTAGCTTACAATTTTGGTTTTATGTTTCAGGTACTTCAGATGACCATAGGAAAGCAAAGGCGTGATCATGCGGATCCTCTTGGTTTTGATGATACTGATTTAGGACACTCTGATATATGATTTCTATTTTGAGAACAATGTTTTGTAAACGTTTGGTTTTGATTTGGGTTTTGTTTGAAAACAACGATTCCTCTTGATTAAAAAATGAAAATTTTAATCATGATTTTTGGGATGTTACATCAGACATTCGTAGCAAAGAAGACTATAAGTATCTATGTGACATGTGGTGTGAACCAAAATAATTGGTAATGTTTTAAAAATATTTGAACTATTGAATTATTTATTATTATTGAATTTGGTCTACTATTTGTTAGTTTTATTTAGTTGTATGTCCTTGAAGTAAATGGCAAAAAAGAAGGTTGTTGCTTGCAAAAAGCAAAAAATAAAGACTAGAAATAGGTCGAAGAGTACAATACGCTATCATATTGAGCGTGGACATGATGTGGATTCTTCATCTAGTCATATTGATTATTGAGACTTAGCAGCTAACACATTGGGATGAAGAAAAAGGTTGGAAATCTGCAGATATGGCAGCAAAATATATAAATTTACTTTCTCATTTCTACCTTTGATATATATTATTTGATAAATAATTTAATTATTATACTCATCTTATTTTTATACGCTAACAAGAAGAAATGAAAAAGATGAGAAATGAGAATTTCTTGGAATCAATGAGTGACAAGTTGTTTCTAGAAAAGGTACTTGGACAAAGCTATGTTCTTTTGTTTGGGTGGGGACGTGATCCTGTTGTCGCTGGTAACACTGTAGGTTCTTCTAAGAATTATATGCTTCATAGTTAGGGATGAGCATCGGAACCGGGTACCCGCTTTTGGAATCAGAACTGCCTTGGAACTGCCAGTTCTGGAACTTGAACTGCCTTAAGTGGTTCCGGTTTCGGTTCCAAAAGTTATGGAACCGCCTTAAGTGGTCCTGGTTCTGGTTCTCATTTTTTCGGAACCGTTACCCGCTGGGTACCCGTTGTAACCGGTTTAGAATATATATATATATATATATATATATATATATATATATATATATATATATATATATATATATATATACACACACACACACACACAAATTATTATTTCATATAAATATGTATGTGTTACTTAGACTGGTTTAGAAGATATTGATCTGATTTTGTCTCTCTTTGTTCTGAATTGATTCGATATACATCGAACTAAGTTGTGGTTTTTCGGGTTGCCCGGTTCCGGGATTGGTTCCAAAAATTTATGAACTGCCTAGAGCGGTTCCGATTTTGATTCTAACTTTCTAAGAACCGGCGGTTCCAGTTTCGGTTTCGGTTCTCGCTAAATAAGGCGGATACCCGCCTATACTCATCCCTATTCATAGTTACCATGATTTGGTAGATGAAATGGAAACAATGAAAAGAGAACATGTAGCTATGAAGCAAATGTTGATTGAGAAAAACACCATGCCTCCTCCTCTTAGCACATAATCAGGACGATCTCATGGTGATACATCCAAGTGTGGTACATCTAACCACACTTAGTTGGGATAGTCTCATGATGAAAATATTGATATGTATGATGATATGGAATGAACATTCTAATTTTTTTAATATGTAGCTACTCATGACCAGTTGATCTTTTGGAAGTTTAAGTACTTCAAGTTTTGAGACTTGTCATTTCTTGTGGTTTGAATTATTACGTTAGAGGATTTTCTATTTATAATGCTATTTTGACTGCATATGTTTCTATTTATACACATATATGCATTTATTTTGTATTACCCTATGTATATCATTTTTAATACCCACATATAAATATATTTTTAGCAACACGTATCATAACCAATACCTACACATAAAAATATTACCTAAACATAAAAATACTCATGCCCACACATATTTTTATGACGTGTAATCCACATCATTAACCACGTTAACAACCACGTCATCAACCACACCAGCATCCGTGTCATCAGTTACATCAGCTCCCAAGCCATCAGCCATGTCATTGACATCCCAAACAAACCAAAATACCTCTACCTACACATATTTACTACTTGTAGCTACACATACATGTGTAGGTATACATTACACTATATCTACAAATAAACTATGTGATATTAATGATCTATATCAACAAGCATAAGTATACACATTGTTACACTTAATGTATGTGTAGGTAATAATGACTACCAACACATATTATACTTTTACCCACATATAATATGTGTGGCTAAAGATCCAAATTTTATGTAGTGTAGATCTCCTGGTTTGGACCTTATTAAAAAGCACCAACTCCAAGGGTTCTCCTTATTTAACAACATCCACCCTCTAAGATCATATACCATCCAATTCGCAGCCTTCATATGTGTGTTTGGTGTATGTGAAGCCACTTTTATGAAGATTGAAGGAAGAATGAGTCCATTTTGGTACTTGTGTGCTTGGTTCCATGTTAGATCTTGCATCTTCATCACATTACTGAACTTTTGGAGGTATAAACTCTTCATCTCTCTCATTAGATCTTTGGATCTAGTTCTAGGTCATTTTATGAGCTTTTTGGTCCATATCGATTTGTTATTGGAGTTTAAGTGAGCTACAGAACCTTTGTGTGCCTCATTAGACTTCTAGACCATGGTGGTGTTTAGAAAGGATATTTTCATGGCTTAGTTTGGTGTCCATGCAATAGGTGCAACCATTAAGAGCTTAGGATTTGAGATCTTGGCTTATTGGGATGTCTTAATGGATAAAGTTAGAAACTTTGTCTATCTTTACCTTGAGAAGGTTCAAATATGAGATTTTTGGTTCATGGGGATTAAGGATTAAGAGCTTAATCGATTAAGTTATAAGAGCCTAGTTCCCATGACATGACATCCTACTTGCTATGACGTGTAAACTAGTATCACCACGACTGTTTTTGGCGTGTAGCTGCCATGACATGGATGGTTAGTTGGGGTTGACTTTGACCATTGACTTTTAACTAATTTGACTTTTGGCCAACTTGAGGATTTTAGTGTGTAGACTGAGAGGGTACTTCTATATTGATGATTAGGCGATTCTTAGTACCATTATTC
Source organism: Lactuca saligna (assembly GCF_052625555.1). NCBI lineage: Eukaryota > Viridiplantae > Streptophyta > Magnoliopsida > Asterales > Asteraceae > Lactuca > Lactuca saligna. The sequence continues at coordinate 264,071,354 of NC_136421.1, read as the reverse complement.
ACTGTCAGAGAGTTATTGTGTTAGTCTGGTATTTGCGAGGTGAATCTTCTCAATGTAATACCTATATCATAATGCATGCATATCAGGCCAGTTCGATCTTATTTGCTAACTGTTGTTATATGTATATCTGAGTTGTTAATAATTCTAGGACAACTAATCATCAACATGGTTGTTGATAGCTCATAGGGTTGATGTGAGCTTATAGGACTGCTGGTAATCTCAGGGTGGCTGATAACCCATAGTTGTTTATATTACTGTGTTGTATGTGATATTTAGGGCTGATGATTGTCCTAGGGTTGTTTATAACCCATAGATGATTATTATGCTTTGTTGTGTGTGATATTTTGGGGATCTCACTAATCTTGGTGCTTACAGTTGCAGACATAAATAGGTTTCAAGTACTTTAGATAGTAGCGGGAAGGCGAAGACTTGACTATACACATTCATCAACATTTTTTGTAATTTTGCATATTATGATATTTTCATTTTTGGGATAACTGTATTTGACACTCATGGTTTTTTTTTTACTTGGTTTTATGGAAACAATGTTTTTACCTAATATAAAAATGAAAATTTTGGTTGTAAAAAATGGGACGTTATAGAAACTGTCCAAGCCATGATTATTCTACAATTGACTTCATTGCTTAACTATTAAACAACTGTAATTCAATCATTGCACCTTTAATTAATTCTAATTAATCTAAAATTAATTTCTAATTAATTATAAATTAATGATTAACCATTTCTAGTTAATTTATTAATCAAATAATAAATTAACAAATTATTTCCTCACACTCCTAAAGTTGTTCCTAGCTAATTCTAGTTGTTGAGGACAATCCAAAAATGACTTTGCTTTTATTCCAAAAGGTTATACCAATTTACTTATGATATTAGACACTTAGGCCCCGTTTGATAGCTACTGATTGAGAAAGTGTTGACTCAGAAAGATTTTTCTGGGTAATAAATTCTAACCAGGTAAGAAACCATGTTGTTTGATTATATATCTGACTGAATATGTTGGCCGATAAAAAATAACAATTTTACCCTGCTACTCTATATAGTGATGGATAAAATTGTTGAATAATTATATAAACATACACATTTTCATACAATATAGAAACCAAACAAATTATTGCAAAACAACACAACTCAAAAATCAAAACCCCAAAAGAGCAACTAATAATCTACCATCAAATTATTATTAATATTGTTACAAAATTTTACAATTGTTGACAATCCATAAGAAATTCATATTCATCTAGGCTATTACTACAAGAATCCTCAAATCAAGAACAATATACAATACTTATAACTTCATGGTATACAAATCATCTTATCAGATCATTATACTTTAATTTGAGCTATCATTGTCACAAAATATCATCATAAGCAATAATTTCCCAACCTCTTGATGGACATTCAAACCTTTTCTTATTCTACTATTGCCCTCAATCTCATTGTTGATGGTTTTGTTACTATCTTTCTTTTCATCTCTGGTATTCACAATTACGAACCCAAGTTTGTTCCCTCTTCAATGTCTGCTAAGTGGAAACTCTGGTTTCAATAATTTTGATGACGACGAATAACCTTCTTTCTTCTTAACCCATTCCCTTTATTGTGGCACTAGATCACACGCCTACATCACTTGTACCTACAACATTACAACATCATTCATTTAGTTTCTATCAAAATCTGATCTTTTGTGAGGTTATAAACTTAATTGATGAAGGTTCATATCCTAGTTGGAATAAAGGATAATACAAGGAAACATAAATCATTCCATGGAATTCATAATCTCCAAAAATAACATTCAAGAGCAGATATGTATCTATGTGTTCAGGTATGAAACAACCAACAATAGAAAAATCACATGAAGCATTCAAGAGCAAACAACAAAAATCGGAACTTTCCCATTCAGATTTTGAAAAATCAATAACACAAATCGGAACATTCAACAACAAAATAATTAGAATTTTTATCCCCATCAACAACAAAAATTAGAACTTTTATGAAATCAATTTCATAAATTAAGAGCACAAAGGAGCCACTGAAAGAGGGTGAAGAAAGGAGAATGTGTACCTGATGAGAAGAGGAGAACTTGTGATGGAAGGCGCTGGAAGAATCAATTTCAAGAATCGATTGAAGGGGCTGGAAGAATCGATTTCAAGAATCAGATTAAAAAATGAATTCATGAATGAGGTGTGAAAAAGGAACATAGGGAAGGATACAACTTGGAAAGGCTTCTCCCTTTCTCAATCAGTCAATTGTTTTCTTCTTATTGAGCCAGACCTTTCTTTCCAAGTCAGATGACCAAAATTTGTTTTACCAAACAGATTTAGCTGACCGAGTCAGCCAAAAACATCTGACCCGAATCGGTCAGAGGTATATCAAACAAGGCCTTAATCTAACAATATCGTCATTTTAGCTATTTCTTGATAAAAAAAAAAATTAAAAATTAAGCTAAATTCTTCCTTACATAAAAATAAACAAAATCATTTGAGCAAACTATGAAAAATCGTAAGAAATTTGATGAAAAGGCATCTCAAAATGAAGCACAAAATAATCAAAATTGTTGATTTTCTAGGTGGGCCTTCTTCTACTCAGGGTCGCCATCCCTCCTCAATGGAAAATTTATTTTATGGACCAAATAGAAAATGGGTTAAAATGTATAACGGATATATTGGATTTTGTGGCCCTCAATTAGAGTGTAGTAGATATAAGATTACTAGAAAGTCAACAACAAAATACAATAAAAAGTGTATTTTCTTGTAATCAGAAGTCATCATGACTCTTCCCCCTTTTTTTTACCTTCTTAGGAGTTAGGGATGTATATGATATTTATGTTATTATATGTTAAATTGTGAGATTAATTTTTTTTACTTGTGAAATTGTGCCCATAATTATATGAAACTTAATATGTAATTTTGTAATTTGCAATTGTAATAAACCGATTATATTGTCAATTGTTGACCTAGTAGGTATGTAATCTTTTGACTGTTGAAGTTAATTGCCTATATATATGATTTTATTATACCCTTTTATTATAATTGTTAAATGTTTGAATTTTTTTGAAGTGCAATAAGTTAATTGTTTTTTTTTTTTTTTTTTTTTTTTTTTTTTTGTCGAGAGCGAAAAAGATTGAGATTCCACAATCCTAACTGATCATATAGTTAATTGCTAGTTCTCTAGAAAGAAGAAATTTGTAGAACCGTTCTCCTCTTGTAGCTTTATGCCGGAGCAATATAACCCCTACACTGGAGCACCATCCTTACGATGAATTCCTTGACAATTAGACTCGATGGAGTCATTGAGTAATCCACTCGGCAAATCCGAGGTAGCATTAGTGAACACCATGCCACCACTTCAGTAAACTCGGCTAGGCGGCAATACTCCACAATAAATCACCGAGTTTAACTACACACCGATTAACAATTTTTTTTTTTAATGTTTTATATTTTTAATTTTTAATGTTTGGTATGCCTGGTAACCCACACTATGTAAATAACAAATTTTTGTTGTAGTATGATGAATTTGATATGACACATATGTGGACCACGACAAAATTAACATCATTCCTCCAGCCTTACAACATAATCTTTTGTCATTACTCCCAAAAGATTTCAAAATTGTTGCATCTTTGCCCGTTTTTATGCACATTTGGTTGCCAATTTTTTTAGAGAAAATAGACTAAACTGCAATTTGGTCCCTGTGGTTAGCAAAAAAGTGTGGATGGAGTCCAAAAAGTTTTCAACTTGCACCAATGGTCCAAAATAGAATAATTCTTGTGGTTTTGGTCCTTGAAAAAGTTGAAAAGACTATTTTGTCATTTTTATTTCTTTTTTGTTTTTTATATTTATTTTAATACCCTTTTAATATAAAAAAATAAAAAGAAAATAACCCATCCCATCCCCCACCAGCCTGTACACTTCTCTCTCTCTCTCTCTCTCTCTCTCTCTCTCTCTCTCTCTTCAATCCCCCACCATGTTTTTCCTTCGATCTCAAACCACTATTGCAGTAGCAATACCAAATCCTCCATCACCAACACTGACCCACACCTTCCATCATCGATAAACAAAAAAAACAAGAACCTACATCATCGATAATTTCTCAGCTCTTCCAGAAATCTTACCATTTTCACATAAAAATATCAAAATAAATTAGGTTTGATTTTCTTACTTCTTCCTTGGTTTTAACATCGATTTCACAACTATGTCTTGTTTGAAAGCTTAGGATCTTGAGAATCAGAACAAATCGAGAGGTACAATAACCCTCTAAGAGAGAGATATGGATTGAAATTGAGAGGAATGATAATTGGACGCAAGCTAGTAGATTAGAGACACCTCATTCTTTCTCTTTGACTTTCTTTTTTGTCTCCCTTCTTCTCCTATTGAGCAACACTATATCATTATCTCACTATCCTATCTCATCCACTAAATAATCCATGCAATTGGGGAATTTTAGGCAAACGAGTCTAACTCGTTTGATTTAGGTGAAATATTTGAGGTCTTGTGGATATGGGTCTTCTTCGAAATCATCGTCATCATCTTTAAAATTTGGAGATGATAGGAAATAGCAAGAGTTTTGAACATATTAGAAAGAATTTGGTGGGTGGGTTTGATTATGAAAGAAGATGAAGGATTAAGTTACTGGTGTGTGTAAGTGTGTGTGTGAGAGAGAGCTAGTAGAGAGGGGGGATACCGGTGGAATAATTGGATGAGTGGAGTAGGATTTTTTTTTCTAAATATTTAAATATTTAAATTAGTAAAGAAAATAGAAAATAAAAATGAAAAGGGTAAAAGAGTCATTTCAAGTTGTTTAGGGACCAAATCCACAAAAACTTTATGATTTTGGATCAGCGGTGTAAGTTGGAAACTTTTTAGATTCCATCTACACTTTTTTGCTAACCACAAGGACCAAAATTGTAGTTTAGTCGAGAAAATATCAAAATTGTCATCAAACCTTTGTTATAAAGAGTATGTTAGAAATGATATATTGATTTGGTTCGACAACACTTCCAAAGTAATAAACTAAAGAATAAATAAAGAGATTGTCTCATGGTAGAATCCATATCATGACATCACAAGATAGTGTTCAAACCCAAAGAAGACAACAAAACATCCTTTGCTTTCAAGTTTTCCCGCATGCTTACTATCATCTACCAGATCCATCATGCTGTTGCCATTGCCTGTCATCATCAAATCGTTCCAACCACAAGGAAACAAATTAAGTTTAATATTTACCAAAAGAAAAAAAAAATAGAGGTAAACAACTAAATATTTTCCTAAATTATTTCATTAACCTCAAAAGTCGAGAACTTATCTTAAATAATATAAAGTTATCGACTTTACAAAATTTCCTAAAACAAAAAATAGCCGATTATTTTTTTTACAGAAATAAAATAAAATGTACTCTTTATAAACAAGCATATACCCAACAAATATCCCAAGCTAGTTAAATGACCCAACCACCAATAAAGACAAAGAAAAAGACTCTCTAACACTCACACATATACAAATACACTTATAAATAGGTTTAGATCCTTGACTTAACTCTAAACCTAAGAGCCAACACAAGTTATATATATATATATACATATCATAACAGAAATGGAGAAGATGACAGTGGCTGCACTGTTGATTTCCATGGTGGTTTATGGCTCACAGATGAAGACAACCTTTGGAGCATTGTATACGGTTGGGGACTCAGCAGGATGGACCACCATTGGCAATGTCAATTACAAGCAGTGGGCTGCTACTAAAACCTTCCAGTTTGGAGACACCATTGGTACGTATCTTTCATCTTTTCCTCTTCACTTTATGGTTATCTTTTGTGTGTTTAATGTTTATATTATTATATATGGTGTTCATTATTAATTACCAAACGATTTGAACTGTGAAAATCGGTTTTCTTATGGTGTAAAGTTTATAAAATGTAAAAACTTCTAATACGTGTGAGAAAAATGTAATGAAAATGATAAAAAGTACCTTTAAGTTGATCGTTTTGTGTTGGGAGTTTTGTTGCATCTAATTTACTTTTGAAGATAAGCCGTATATATATGCTACGTACTTTAGTTATGTTTAATACTAGCAAATTAATAATTTTTGCAATAATCTCACAAGCAAGGAAACATACGCATTACACTTGTCAACTACACATGTTCTTTTTATACCTACAATACGTGTTCGCTTAAGAAAACATTCTATTTGAGTGACAAATAACTAAAGAAAGAGCTTGTTTAGGCCGAAGGGTATATTGGTCACAGAGAGGGTTTGTTGTAAGGTGGCAACCTTGTTACGGTGGTGCACACCATCCCCGATGTCATTATTGTGGTGTCGTGGTAACTACCATGGAAGACCACAACCAATCACTTTCTGAGTTTCTTCTTCTTCTTTGTTCTCTCTTCTTTCTACATGACCTTATATATGTTAATAATGAAATTTAAATCCATAATCATTTAATTTAAAACGATAATAAAGTGTCTTGGTGATTGCAAATTCGTATGTCCATCATAATTGCATTCTCGAAGTAGTGCTACTTTATCATCACGTTTAATAATTACATTCTCAAAGTAGTGCTCCTTGGTTACGTGTGCTATCCGGCAAACTATTATGATAGATAAAGTTTTCCATTTTTTCTTTGTTAATATCATTGTTTATGCATTTTAATTTAAAAGGAAAATGATTTAAAAACCCAACGAAGTTTCCAAACCATTCAAAAAACCCTAATTATATTTTATCTGTTCAAAAAAACCCAACGAACTTAACATTTTATCTAAAAAGTCTAACAAAGTTTCAGAAAATTCCAATTTTGTTTTGTTTAAGTTCGTTGGGTTTTTTTTTATCAGTCAAAACATGATTGGAGTTTTTTAAACGTTTTGGAAACTTCGTTGGTCTAACAAGTCATTTTTCCGATACGGTAATAGCCACGTCATCTGTTTCTCTTATTTGACTTTCGAGAAAGTGTAACTTAGTTGGGTTTTTAGATAAAATGTTAAGTTTGTTGGGTTTTTTTTAACAGACAAAACATGATTGGGGTTTTTTAAACGGTTTGGAAACTTCGTTGGGCTTTTAAGTCATTTTCCCTAATTTAAAATATGAGAAAGTCTTGACTAAAACACATTTTACAAATATATGCATACTTGTATTAGGCTAATCGGTATCCTAGATTAATACCACCGGTGGTTGTTGATATGACATGTTTACCGCAGGTAAACAACGCACTTCAATCTTTTTTTATCAGTGGTGAAAGTTCGATGTCTCTCTCTTGACTTACCGTTGAAAATAATCCATTCTCCCTTATTTTCTACGGTGGCAATCTAAATTGCCACACCCTAACATCTTATAATAATGGCAAATTTTGCAAAAATGTCTCTATCATCTGATGTATCCGTCGGTAAATATTTTAAGACACCCCTTAGGCTTAGTCTAGCGGTAAACACTACTGATTATCTATTATGTGGGTGCGGTTTCATGCTCTTTTGCTCCATTTAACTTCATTTTATAGGAATTTTGAAGAATAATCGAATAACTATTTTTTAAGTCTAACATAAATACAAATGGTTCTAATATATTAAGCCATGAAGGCTCGGTGTTGGTGATTTTAGCGTTATTTCATATATGTTAGTATAGTTAATATTACTATCAACATATGCTGAGTTCATTTTACTATCTGAGACTGGATGTACTAGGTGCACATTCACAGTTATAGATATGGATTTAGAAATACGGAGGTCTACAGACAACATCCTTGAGAACAAGGTTCCAAGGGGCTACACCCCTAGCGAAGTTCAAGGGGCAGAGACCCAGGCGGCAACTATTCCTTTGTAACTGTCATTAACCACCATCTTCCATATATAAAAAGAAGAAGAACATTGCATGCAAACGTTAAAACTTTCATATGACCGAACACTGATTATATCTCCGTCTCTCTAAAAACACATCACAACAATTATTTTGTGTTTCTAATTCTCAGAGGCTACTAATCAAAATTGAAGTTCTTAAATTATCTCACTTTTAAATTCATGTGCTTAAGACAATAAGACGGATTATAAATTTCAGAAAGTGATACAATCACAATCCTTGAAACATCAAAGTCAAATTGTCATTGGAATTTCCTAAAATTTCAACAAATATCATTTTTGTTAAAATGCTATCATAACGAAAAAAGTAAATTTTAGTTTTTTTGTGGTTTGGCCCTAAATAATTTTATTTTTGCAGAAAAAAACATTATTTTGGCAATATTTAATTGTTGTTTTAGTCTTTCTAAAAATAATAAAGCTCTTTTGCCGTATGCGTATATCTTTTACAACATAATAATAATAATAATAATAATAATAATAATAATAATAAATTTTATCATTAATGTAGAACGGATCATCCATATTGTTTAGGTGACTCTTAAACTTGTGCTACATGTGGGGAAATTTTCCCTGAAAATTTCTGTGGGGTCTGGGTTTACCCTGTAAAGAAGCTCGAACCCAGGATGTTCGTTGAAATATGCGAGTAGATTTCCGTTTATTCATTTGTCGTTTCCAAAAAAAATCCTTATTGTTTGGGGAATTTGTGTGTTGCTATTTAACGTTATTTTTCTAATTCAGATGACACGTATAACATATTTTTGTTATGTTTTTCAAAATTTCATTCTATGTATTAAAAAAATACAATGAAAAACAAAATAATAATACCTTTTAGACCCTTATTTTCTAATTTGACTAATTTTTTATATAAAACTATTAAAGTCAAACATTAATAATGAACTAATCATTACTTTTTACTTTTAAATAAGAATTAATTTATTTTTATTAATAATTAATTATTAGTTATTTTAAAATAAATTAAGTATTATATATGTTTTTTAATTTTAAAAATCAAGTTTTTTATTTCAATTATTAAAAAAAATCTTATTATTTATGTTTGTTTTTTCATACATTATCATTATTTAATGATTTTTTTTTTCATTTTATGCGTTTTCAAGTTATATATATTCATTATAACAAGTTGAAAAAAATCAAAATATTTATCCAATTAAAACTTTTTTTTTTCAAAATCTTTATCCAAAATTCTAAAAGTTTTTTTTATAACTATTTATTTGATCGGAATAAATTTGATTTTGTTAAAAAAAATCAAAGTTCTTATTCCTTTCAAAAGCAAAACCATATATTTCCTCATTGATTTTCCATTTCCAAGACACATACTTAGAACCGATTACATTGGAATTTCTTTAATCATCTTAAATTTATTTAAGAAGTAAATTAATTTTCTTGTTCATTTTATCCTAATTTTTTATCTACCCAAATAGAATAGATTACGATCAAAATAAAAAGTTTCACGATGCAAAATTGAATTAAGTTACAAATTACGATTACAGTGGTCATAGATATATAGACAAACAAAATGTTAAAAAAAAATAAAAAACATAAAATCGAACAAAGTGTAAAAAAATATATTCAAATAAAACGCTAAAAAAAACATTAAAATTTTAACTCGAACAAAAAAAAACACAAAACAATGTATTCAAATAAAACGTCAAAACAATTTAAAAAGTTAAATCTTGAAAAAAAAAAAAGATAAATAAATAAATTATACAAAAATGGTTTTATGATTTGTAAAAAAAATAATCTTCATAATTATTTCATAACTATTTATAATTATATGTAAAAAAATTATTATATAATGATACTCAATAACATAGAAGAAAAGTAATTATAAAGTAAAGTTTATAGTTATCGGTTAATTATGAATTTAAAAGGGGATCTAACTACATAGAACCAACTAACGAGCTTTTGGTCCAGCGGTATTTGGTGAGCTTTTGGCCCAGTTGTATTCGGTGTTGTCATCATACCTCTCTCTCTCTCTCATGGTTATACGATATCATTACTCAAAATAAGTATCACTGTATAAATTTTGACCTCTAAATAAATGATCATGCAATGATTAAACTTAATTAAATACTTTTTTATATAAATTTTAACTAATTTATCTTCATTCATCTAAAATGTTTTATATTAGTCTATTTTTAAACACAAATCATATTTTAATATGAACATATAAATACAAGTATATCGAGTCTTTATTTATATTTATGTTATAGTGATAGAAAGAAAATAAAATATTGAAAATATTATATTATTGTTATAAAATTTATATTTTATAAATAAGATATCATTAAATATTATATAGAAATAACAAATTAGTAAAAAAAACTAAGGGCTAAAATGAAATATGATTAAAGTAGAAGGGTTAGATGTACAAGTTATGAAAGTATATTGACACTCAATATAGTATATTAAGCGATAAAAAAATTACATAGTCAAATAGTATTAAGTGGTCAATTAAAGATAGTCTAAAGTAATAAGCTATAAAAAAAAAATCTCTTTGTTATAAAGTTACAAATCAATCAAGCTCATAAATGGAGAAGCTAGAGTTTTGTTGGGTTTAAAATTGCCGCGAGACACCCCCACATGTATCCTTTCCCACCCTCTACTTTCGATGTTGTTGCGGACTCCACCCTATTAATGCACTTATTGGAAAATTTACATAAATCATCCTTGTGTTATGCTATTTTCGATCCAAATGCTCAAGAGCAAGAGGTTAGGGCAGAGAGTTGTCATGCTAGGTACAATTGTCTTCGATCTTCCCCATCCTCCTCTCAATATATTGAGATGGTCTATCTGGTTTAGTCTTTTGGCTACATAACAACCTACCATGAAAACCACTTTAGGAAATCGTCTTTCTTCTTGTTTTGGTTTTGTTTTTTTCTACTTAGACTATTAGTGCCTTTGTTTTTCTTTATGTAACGTTATTTGTATATATTTTTATTTATTTAAGCTCACAATTGATATGATGGTGGGTTTTTGAGAATATTTTTAATGATGGGAAGGAAGACACCATGAAGAAAATCAACACATTTGTTTTTGGGTTTTCAAGTTGAGTTCACAGATGGAGCTTTTAGGTTATGATGGTGTTATCAAGATATTTTTGAGATATACGAACAAATATAATCATTTGGGAACAAAGGGCTTGTTTTGTCGTTGGCAAGTAGGTAGTCGGAGATGATGGTCATGGTTGGGTGTTAAATGGCCGAAGAATAATCAGACATGACATGCATCGACTAACAAGGAAAACAAACCGGAGATAGGGACACTTAATTATACTTTCATTTTTATTTCGTAAGGACAAACACTAATTATATATTTAATCAAAAATAACATATTTTAAAAAAAAAATAGACAAGGACAATATTGTCATTTTATGTTTGTGAGGGATGTAAAAAAAGATGTTATACGAATGGTCTGAATAAAAAATAGTTATGAACCAAATACACAGAACACCCAATCCATAAACAATTTATGTAATTTACTCATTATTAAATATCAAAGGATCCCACATGCCACCCTCTTCTTTGAAAATCAATTGTTTCCACATATATCTTACATCATTTCACCATGGTCCTTATGGAAGTCGAATATCAATGCATCATCAACTTCAACCACAACTAATCTCGCAATAGATTCATTATCAACACACTATTTCACATTTGCTTCCATAAATTCTCAATACAAATCTAGTTTTAACATCTTTTCGGTCTAATAACCAACAAGATGCAAGAATTTACACCATTACTTCATTCTCAGTCTCTAACAATACATTTGATTTACTTGATCTCTTAGAGCTGATATCTTCCAAATAGTTCGAATAGGTTGACCACCACTTTTTTCATCAATTTCAACCAAAAAACTGCACTTTTTGAGTTCGTGATTCTATCTCATCCTCATTGTCTTCATTCTTATCAACAGGAAGATTTAAATCAAAACATGATTTTAACTTTTTGATTTGTTTTCATCCTCTATGTGTTCAAGAACAACAATGTGTATGTCTTCCTTGTTTTGCATATGAGTTTTGAACTAACAAGGAAGAGACACAAATTACAAAGAAATTGTCATTTGGTGTCACCATCGACGGAGAAGACGTTGAGTGGGGCGCTAATGAACGGTGTGAACATCAATGGGTGGGGAACAAGAAAGCTAAATTTGTTGTTAGGGTTTATTAACAACAATAATAATAATGATAATGATAAACTAAAACAAAAAAATATTTTTAAATCCATATAGATGTTAGCACCATATTAGAGGAACCATATTAGAATTTGCTTATTTGTAGGCTAGTAACATGTTATATCCATATGCATCATTGTTATGTTGATACAAGTGGAAAAGTTTCATGTAATAACAATAATAAATTAGAATAAAATAAAATATTTTTAAATGCCTATAGATGTCACATTAGTAGGGGCGCAAACAAGTTGAGTCGAGCCTGAGCCTAACAAAGCTCAACCTTGACTAGTTTAAAAAAAAATCCGGGCTCAAGCTCAAGCTCGATATGTTTAGAGCCTTATGGTACGAAGCTCGAAATTGACTTGCGAAAAATTATACATGCTTAGGCTTGGATTAGGCTCGGCTAATAAAAATAAGGAATTGACTTGTTAAGTACTTATTTATTTTAATATATAAAAATAAAATAAATCATTATATATATATATATATATATATATATATATATATATATATATATATATATATATATATATATATATATATATATATAAAAGGAATTGTTATATGGAAAACAAAAAAACCCTAAAAATACATTAAAAAAATACTTAGAGATCACAAAACTTTTTATGAGTTTATATATGAAAAAATCGTAGGTTTTTATAAAAATCACTGAAATTTAAAAAATAAAAAATCGATTATTTTTTGGTTTTTTTTCAAAAAAAAAAAATTCAACGAATTTGAAGAAAAAGTTGCGATGTTTTAAGAGTAAATTACACGAATGGTCCCTATGGTTTGGTGTAATTTGCACGTTTGGTCCCTAACTTATTTTTTTAACTCGGAAGGTTCCTAGTATCTGTTTTTCTTACGCGTTTGGTCCCTGTCTTACCTAAAAAGACTATTTTGCCCTTGATTTTTTTCATTTATTTAATCAAACACACTCCCAACCCCACTCCGTCACCTTACCTTACCTACCCCACCATTTTCCCCTATTTAAATAATAGTATTTTTAGGTAAGATAGGGACCAAACGCGTAACAAAAATAAACAGTAGGGACCAAGAGTGTAACAAAAACAAATAGTAGGGACCTTCCGAGTTAAAAAAATAAGTTAGGGACTAAACATGCAAATTACCCAAAACCATAGGGATCATTTGTGTAATTTACTCATGTTTTAATTTATAAAGTCAAAAAAAAAAAGTTTATGATCTTTAAGTATTTTTTTTATGCATTTTTATGATTTTTAGGGTATTTTGTTTTCCATAGAACCTAAACCTATATATATATATATATATATATATATATATATATATATATATATATATATATATAAGCCCGTTTAAGTTCGTGAGCCTAATCGAACTTTAGTAACACCAACTCGAGTGCAAGTTCTTTTAGACCTGACAATTTGTGTCTACGTATCAGACACGAATTGTAAAATGTGTCTTGGATATTAAACAAGAACACGAGACATAGCAAATTCTTGTTACACATGATAATAAACATGTTTTCAACCGAGTTACAGAAAAATATGAACTTACATAAAAAAAACTTGTTTTACTTGTAAGACATAAATTTGTTTATACGTATCATGTGCAAACACAAATTTGTTTATATGTCATGTGTCGACATGAAAAAACACTAATTTACACGAATATATTTGTTTATACATGTCACGTGTCGATACAAATTTGTTTGGTGTTTAATACATGTTTAAATAGATAAATTTGTGTTTGAAATGTGTAAGACACATAACACAAATTTAAAATATACTCAACTAAGAGGATGTTTGGTTTAGCTTTTGAGATGCCAAAAATCATTTTAGGAAGAGATAAAAGGTAAAAAATATTTGGTAAAAACATTTTTAAAAAACTACTTTCGAATTTTATATATAAAGAAAATTAACTTTTTGGAAGAATAGGAAAACCTGATTTTTTAACTTTTGAAAAAAAAAAAAAAAAAAAAAAAAAAAAAAAAAAAAAAAAAAAAAAACTTTTGCAACTTTTACCCTCTAAAAAGCTAAGAACACAAAAGTCAAAACACAAATTTATGAACACATATACATGTTCTGTCATGCTTAATAATCAAGCTTAATATTAAGCTCGAGTTTTTAACCAGTGGGGCTTTGAGTCGTGTGCATCCTACACTTCAGCGCCATATGCCCATATTGACGCTACGTGACGTAGACTAGTGAGTGGCGATTTAAGTGGAAAAATTGGGGTCTAAATTCTGATGAAACAGATGTCATTAGTCATATTTTCAAATCGTAAATATTCCTAAAAATTATATATATTCATTTTGATTATACTTATAAACCTTTGGTGCGAATTTGGTATCTCAGTTTTCACATACAACAAGCAGTTTCACAATGTGATGCAAGTGAAACACGGCGACTACAGGTCCTGCAACGTCTCCGCCCCCATCGCCACCCATTCTACTGGCAACGACTCCATCGTCATCAAGACCTACGGCCACCACTACTATCTCTGCGCAGTCCCTGGTCATTGCCAAGCCGGACAAAAGCTCGACATTAACGTTCAACGGCTTTCTTCTACATTAGCTCCGACCCCATCACCATCATCATCACCATCGTCCTCTTCTCCATCTCCATCTTCTACTCCTTCCAGCGCCACTGCAAGCAAGCCTAATTCCATTGGTAAAGTTACTGCTACATCAACTAAACTAGGGTTCGCTATAGCTCTTCTTGCTGCTATTAGTATTGTGTGACACCGGTTGATTCATTTGTATGATGAAAGTGATTGAAGAGATTTTAATACCAATTTGTTGTAGAAGTGGGCGTGCCAGCTTTGTGTAAGAATCGAATCACAATAAATTTTTGATAATTGTAATGATTTTATGATATGTATTACATTCAGATTGTGGTTTATTTTTGATTTGTGATGCATATACAGTTAAATGATACAATTCCCTGCAAATACATTTCAATATTGTCACAACCTATTGAAAAATTTTATATGAACAAAAAGGAACAATACAAATACAAACCAAATTACAACACTTACAACAAACAAAACATCTTCTCATCTCACAAAAGTTTTTCTAACCGAAGATTCAGACGCTGAAACCTCTTTATACATTTTTTCTATTGCTTTTGCAAAGTACGCCTTCGCTTGTGGTCTCTTCACCTACACCACAAAAAAGGGGCATATTTTTAACAATATTTATCCATACAGCACTTAATGTAAATAAAAATAAAAAATAGTGCTAGTTGTTTATTGTCATCGTTACAAATTACATGTGTTAATTATTTTAAATACTTGACTAATATTTAAAACTCGTGTGTTGAACTTCATATACCTTAAAAGTTGGAGTGAGCAAGCCATTCTCCATGGTGAATGGTTCAGCTATCAATGTGACAGATCTTGCAAACTCGAAACCTCTCAACTGCATCACAATGGCATTGTTTACCAAATCAGGCATACATAACAAATTACAAATACCTTATTTTGATAAAAATGACAAAAGTTAAATTAATGATCTGGGACATGAAAATTTCACTTTTTGTCCAGTTTAAATAAAAGCAAAAAAACAGTAGAACTATGTTATGTGTAATGGTTACCTGAGCTTCTTTTCCAATGGCATCCATGTCAGCAAGAACAGCAGTCCTTGTCCTTGGATCATTGCACAGTTGTTCTAAGCTTTCAAACTGGATCACAAGTTGTAGATTAATTGTTAATATATCTTTCCATTAAAAAACAAACACTATTTTTAAATAAATTTAAACCTGAAATTGTATCCTTGTAATATTGATAAAACCCTATAACATATGTTACAGAAAGACTAGTTTGGGAAATATATAGAACAGAGAAGGAAAATTAATTATTTATTGTGAATTCGTTTATGAATTGTGTAGAGATAGATGATTTATAAATGACCAAATAACTATATTTCACCTTTATTCCATCTTTAGCAGCAAATGCTTTCAGCATGTCGGGGTCCACACAGACAATAGCAACTAAAGATGAGTTGAAGCTGTCACCTGTTTCAAACCAATATTTATAATTTATATAATACACAAATAAGCAAAATATATAGCACCACTACACTATAAATTGAAAAAATCAATAATGAAAGAAAGGATTTTGTTTACTTACCATAAACAAAACACTGTGCAACAAATTTGCTCTTAACATATACATTCTCAATTTTCTCTGGAGCTATGTACTCTCCTTGTGCCAATTTAAATATGTTCTTTTTTCTAAAACAAGATAAAACATATTTATTTTAAGATACATAGCACAACATATCTAATTCCAGTTTCCAACAAACCAAGGCAATTGTAATTTATTTAAATGATTAATTTCTTACAGCTTAATTACCTATCAATAATCTTTAATCTGCCTCCAGGTGCCCACAATCCTATGTCTCCTGTATGAAGCCATCCTTCTTCATCTACTACTTCTCTCCTGAAAAAAATCTTATAAATGTTAATCATAAAATATTGTCTAATGGATATAAAATTGCAAATTATGTGATATATCCCATTGACATCAGTCTAATGCATGACAAAAGCAAAAGAGAAGAGAGTAAGGATTAATTATTATATTTATACATACGTTTGCACTTCATCTTTGTAGTAACCTTGGAAGACAATTGGGCCCCTCACACAAATTTCACCACGAGGGTATGGTTGATCATCTGATGTATAGTTCATCTCTGGAACATCCACAAGCTTTACCTCTAAAACACACACGAATATTATACATTAATATTGGTTTAAAATTTAAATGCAAGAAATAGCAATCTACTTCCATTGATTTATGTATTATAGCATCCTACTTTCATTTTTTCCTATCATAGCATTGTACTTCAAAAACTCTACCCAATTAAAGCAATTTTCATTGCTATCATTGGATAGATTTTTGAAAGTATGATGTCGTAATGAGAAAGATTAAACGTAGAATGTTACAACTGCATAGAATTTTTCAAACTACAATGCCCTAATAAGAAAAAGTTGAAATGACAAAAAGAAATGAAAGTACAATGCTATAATGCAGAAATTATAAAAAACTAACCGCAAGCAGGGTTAGGGGCGCCTACATGACCAGAGAGGACATCATGCTCATTCATAGAAGTTATAACGCAAGAACCCTCAGTCATTCCGTACCCCTCCAATACTGAACAACCGCAACACCTGAAAATATAGGGTTTCAACCCAAGAAATAGCAATGTACTTTTAGTGATTGCTTGTTATGTGTACAATACTTTAATAGAAAGAAATGCAACTAGGATGCTATAAAAAAATATATGAATGAAAGTAAGTTGTTATTTATTGCATTTAGCCCAAAAAATAACTTACACTTTAAGAAAATCCAAGACCTCAGGAGACAAGGGTGATGCACCCGAAACCATAAAACGAACATGTCCACCAAGTTTGTTTTTTATTTTGTTAAATACTAATCTGTCCCACATAGGAGATGCATTTTTTCCTGAAAGATAATATTAGATTATATTATCTAAAGTATTTTAACCTAAAAGGTGCACTTTTGCTAAAAAAAATGTTTGTTAATTGTTACCTTTAAGTAATGCTTGCCTTTTTGCATTAAATGCAACATTAAACAGTCTTTCTTTCAGACCACCAGATGACTTTACTGCATTCATAACACTGCAATAACCACACACCTAATTGAGCATCAATAAGCCTTATTGATTGAAAAATTAAAAATAAAATTATCATACCCATCATATACTCTGTTATATAATCGTGGAACACTGCAGAAGATAGTAGGTCTTAATTCCGCCATGTCATCCAATAATTTCAAATTGTCCTACACGAATAAATATGCAGTGTAAGATTTTGTTCCCCGTTAAGTAAAAAAGAAACAATAGTTTTGTCATGATGTGATTAAGTACAATAGAGAAATCATTCTCATGAACTTAATATGGAAAGAACATAAACTTGTGTTTCTTACTCCTTGATAAAATCCAGTTGAGCCACCATAGTATGCCAACATGATCTGGTTGGACCTTTCATATATGTGTGCCAAAGGAAGATAAGATATATAACTGAAATAAACATGGAGTCCATTAGAAGAAAAAAATGGTGAAAAAAATTGACATTTTAACCAATTTGAGAATGATAATACTTACACATCCGATGGATAGAACTTAATTTCAAGACTTCCACCAGCAACATTTGCAATCAGGTTTCCATGGGAAAGTACAACCCCCTTAAGATAGTTAATACTTATGGTAAGAAAAGATTCAACTTTGGTAAACTTAAAAAGAAAAAGCATAAGTCAATAAGAAAAAAAAAAAAAAAAAAAAAAAAAAAACCTTTGGTGTCCCCGTTGTACCACTTGTATAACATATTGTAGCAACATCATCTGGTTTTGGTGGACGAAAAGGGTGCTGATCATTACTTCCCTAAAAAGCATCATTTCATATGAACAATAAATCAGTAATCAAATGGAAGAAATCATAAAAGATTAACTCAAATCATAGAAACTCATGTTATAATTGGAGATGTTTAAGTGTGTTGTTATGATAACAAGATAGAGTTATTGAAAATTTCAGCAAAATCAAAAACTAAATTATGATTCAATAAAAGGATTTGAAGTTACCTGAGCAATAAGCTTTGAAAATGATACAACCTTAACTCCAGTTTCTGATGGAAGAGATGGCATTAACTCATCTAGCCCTCCAACCACCTAAAATACAAGTCAATATTTAGTAAAGAATCTTATAAGTGAAATTGATTAGAAATGAAACAAATGATTAACCATCATACCACTATTAAACGCACAGAAGGAATCTCTGACAAAAAGCTCAGCAACTGAAATGTGATTAATAACTAGTCACAAATTTAAACATTTAAAAGTATCAATGGGAAAAAAATAGGCGAAACTTACAATATGCAATGTTTGTGGCACACAAAATATGGCTTGCGTAGAAGAATGATTCACAATATACTTCACAGCATCCGGACCTACAAGATTTGGCATTAAATACATTTGCAGCATAAAATAAAGAAAGGTGATTTAAAAGTTTGACAAAATAATTGTGTACAAACCAAGGGTATCATATAAAGGGACAGATATGTAAGAATATGCAGAGCAAGCATGATCAACAATTATCCACTCGGGTCTGTTGATAAAGTATAATCCAACACAGGATCCCTGTTGCAATATTATACAATTGAACTTATAACACATAATATTAAAAAAAAAAAAAAAAAAAAAAAAGTACAAAAAGGAGAAATTAGTATAATGCAAGTGACATGCCTTGGGTATTCCATGGGCCACTAACCCAGAACCAATAGCTGACCGGGCTTTAGCTGCTTCCCCATAAGTGGTCCATTTGTATCTTTAATAAAATGAAGATAAATTATAAAGTATTTGTACCCAATCTGCTTTAAAAAAATAATAAACTACTTAACATACTCTCCAACACTTCCATCTTCATGAATCCGTGTACCCAAATACTTGTAATCCCGGAAGGTTTCAGATGCATACCTATAGTCGAAGCAAATTATTGATGTTTTTTTCCATGATTTGCATAATATTTACAATTCTAGTGAAGAAATCAAAATATAGTGACAGTAGATGCTTACACAAAATTATCATGTAAGGTACCAATGTCAGGATGATCAGGGAATCTACTGACTAACTTCAAAGGAGAGGTCGCAGATCTGCCATCGAAAAGGGATATATATATATATATATATATATATATATATATATATATATATATGTCAAGGATTCAAGTGATGTAATGTTTGATGATGAACCAATGAGCTATGAGTACTACGTACCTGTAAACATTCCATTTTCCTGTCTTCAATTTCTCCGGAAGAACAACACTGTACCCTTGTTCTGCCACAGTAACAAAATCAGTGAATATAGACATGAAATGTAGAGTAAATATGTGTATATGAATATGAAATCTAGAGTTGATAAAAAAACCATAGAACAACTAATTTCCTTCATGAGTTTATGGAAAGCGGACTACATAGATGCATAGTTTCATGGAATCCAAGATTTGATATGCCATATAAAACTATTAGGCGTTTAGCTGATTCTAAAACATGCCAGATTCTAAAGTAGTTTCCCACTCATATCACAAACACGGTTGCATTAGAAATCCAAACTACCCACATAAATCACAATAATCCCCTTATGAATCTGTGTTTGATATATATATATATATATATATATATATATATATATATATATATATATATATATATATATATATATATATATAGAGAGAGAGAGAGAGAGAGAGAGAGAGAGAGAGTTACCTGTGAAAAACTCCCCGGCTGTTTGGTTTTGTTGCAGCGTTGAGTAAGGATCGCCGGCGGCAGAGGTAATGTGGTTTTGAATAGTTTGAAACCGGCGGCTCGCCTTAGATTCCATTGATTTTCACCGGAACGATGAAAATGGGGGATTATGTTCTAGTCTCGCAGATTCAAACTTTTTCTGACACAATGTGTACTTAATATGTGTATGGATGAATATATAAAATTTTGAGTGGGAGATGGTGTATTTTGAAAGTTGACGAACTTCATATATGGATATTATAATATGGATTATGGAATATAATTTTCAATGTGATAACGTGAACACATGGATATATATATATATATATATATATATATATATATATATATATATATATATATATATATATATATATATATATATATATATATATATATATATATATATATATATATATATATAGACTAGTCGTTTACCCGCACCTAGCGATAGGTTCGAATAATTTATTCCACAAATTATTTTAGAGAGGTAATTAGTTTTTTTTGTCAAATAAATGATTACTTTCACCTCAGTGGATAGTTGACTTCAAGAAACATATCATATTAAAAATAAGACACGATGTATTGGAAAATATAAGTTATTAGTTTCAATTCAAATATTGTTTTTCTTTTCGTCAATGTATTTTTTAATGTATTCATTGTTTTTTATATATTTTATAGTTTTTTCATTGGATTTATTTTCTCAAAAATTGATATTTTTTAGTTAATGACATTGATAACACATAAAAAAACATTTTCTTCATTGATGTAAATTAATTAACAAAACATAGTAATTTCGGATTAATATTTGGTATTTTTTGTTTAGGATTTATGTTACAGTCTACGGTTTATTGTTTAGGTTCTTGAGTTTAGAGTACAATATATAAGCAGATAGTGGGATACCCATGCGATGTGACTCCGATTGTTAATTTCATTTCAATGAATAGTTTACATACAAAGATTAACTCAATTCGATGAATAGTTTCCGTGCGGCGTAGTTTCAATTCACACACATGTCAAATTCCAAAACAATACGAAATGGATCAGTATATATCATCATACAACCACTAAACCGAGTTTCATACAAGCCCCCCCACGGTTTGAAGCAACCCGCCACTATGAATCGACATCCACTACTTCTTGTCATAACCTTCTTCACCATCATAAACGAACCACTTATCACTTTCAACTATACCTTAGTCTCCTTGTTGCATCCGTGAACTGCCATGCAAGCAACCACCTTTGGAGAGACATAACCTAGATCACATCTAACATCACCTCTTAGGCATACCACACCCATACAACGGGTTTCATTAACCATGATCTCGGAACCCCACCGACTACAACTTATGACATCATAAACTACACCTTCATAACCAGGGGAAAAAAACCCTTCCTAGAACAGAACAAAAGAGATTAATAAAATGTTGGTTCTTATATGTGATAAGGAAAGAGGAAGAGTAAAAAGAAAGTGTTGGTTATGGTTATAGTTTTTAAATTCTTTTGACAAAAGTGAGTATAAGTACCAAAGATCTAAGTGGTTTAATGATTTTCTAAGTCCAAGCGAAAGATTACCTGACATTACTCTAAATATGATGACCATTAGACAACTAAATATTCCGTTGACTTTTCTTACCATTACCATCAAAGACTTTATTTGTTTTTAAAAGATACAATAATAATTAAATACTTTCCAACAAAATCATGAATAGTAATTGATGAAATCTTAATAACTTTTTTCCTTTTAATCCATATATTCCTCTCCCTTCAAAAAAACCTTATCCCCAATAAAATTCAAATAACTCTTGGGTTTGGGAAAAAACTAACTGTAAATATAAAGCCATTAGCAATATGTGCCCATGACATTTTCCTAAAACAACATCAACAATTAATAAGACAATTATATCACATTAACGATAAAAGTTAAATGTGTACATATACAAAAGTAGATCTACACAAACAATACAGTTCAGATCACATGGGATTTCGCATCCTTCTGTTTCATAGGAAATGCATTTCTTTACCTTTACACTCTAGAATCTTTATTCTGACAACACGATTTCTGTAAAGATCTATAACAAAAAAAACACCCACACACAACCCACAAATATTGTATACATTAGTAACTTGATATAACACTAAACCCAAAAAACTACGTACATTAGTAAAAAAAATGTTTTTTTTTTTTTTATGTTTCTAAGTAGTTACTACATGTTGGTTTAATAAAATTTAAAAAAAAAATAATTGTAGCACAAATTTCCCGTTTTCCCCATCCCAACTCTTGATTGACCGCCATATAAGCCAAAAATGTGGATTTTAATGAAGAAAAGAATTAGAAAGGTGTATCAAAGTAACATCAAGAAAAGTAGCTAAAAATAAGGAAACATGTGCAAATGGCTCCATTTTGACTCCAGATTCTAAACTTGATAAAGTATGTAGTGCACACAAGACAAATCAATACAATTACCATTAAGAATGACCAAAATACCATTCATGAAGTTCACGTTTAATCTCTGTTTTGTAGGCATGTAGGCTTGCTCTATTGTGTATCTATGTTTTCTAGGCAGAGGATACATGAGTCGATTGGTGAATCGATGCAATGAGTACCTGAAAAATGCAAACATTTTATAGGCGGTTAAGTTTGATGGGATATTTACAAATTTACCCTTAGGGTTGTTTTTCCTTATAGATAAATAGCAACATACTTAAAATTATATATCCATAATAGCACACACACATCACACATCATAAAAACACACACATGTACACCAAACACAAAAAGAAAATTAGTAATGTACTTTGGAAGATATGACCATTTATAACACTCTACTTTCATATTTTTATATTTGACCAAACAGAAAATGAAAGCATGATGCTATATTTGACAAACAAAAAAGAGTACATTGTTATTCGAAAAACATAAAATGGAAGGAGGTTCCTATTAAAACGTTGATGTCTCAAAGTACAATGCTATTATGAGACATAACTCTCATTAGAAACCCTGAAATATTTATTTACTTAGATTAAGAGATAAGAGAAGAAATGAGAAATGGGAGCTATTTATATATTATAACAAATGTATAGACTTGTCCGCATTAAGTTTATGAAGTTAAAACAAAAAAAATCATGTTAGTAGAAAAGAACAACATACCAGTAAGCTAGAATATAA
This sequence comes from Lactuca saligna, assembly GCF_052625555.1. Lineage (NCBI taxonomy): Eukaryota > Viridiplantae > Streptophyta > Magnoliopsida > Asterales > Asteraceae > Lactuca > Lactuca saligna. Next base: position 264,047,857 of record NC_136421.1, on the reverse strand, counting down.
GATTATAATATCCATAAGGGAATATGAGTAAACACCTGCAAAAATAATGCAGTTTTTTAGGAAAAAAACCTGAGGTTAAATTGACAATGTGAATTGCATATCCATCTAAAATATTTGAATGATCATAAAGTGATCATTTTCGTTGTTTTATTTAGAATCTTACCACACTTATCACATGCCCTGCATCCAAATAACATATAGAGGAATATAAACAAAACGCACCATTATTAAAAACATTTGTTTTGCCAAATTTAAAAGCAAATGGGACCTGAATTGCATCACAATATAGGAATACAGTCAACCTGCAAGTATGCAACCATTACAAAATTTAATCTTATTAATTTGAACCAAAACTGAATGAAAATCATATGCAAATAGAAGTAATAAGATTTAACCACAATACATTACAGTTAAAAAATTGGACTTAACTGGGATTCCAACTCAAAAGATGACAAAATGAGAAAGAAACACCACACTATTGTAAAATAAACCAAAAAACCAGACTTACCTGAGATTCCAACTCCAAAATCAGATTTGATCATGTCTGTGAAAAAAAAAAAAAAAAAAAACAAAAAACAAAAACAAACAAACAAACAAAATTGAGCATAGGTTGAGAATAGGATTCAACAGTGGCACTTTGTGTTGAATATTAGATCCAAAATCGATTTTATAGAAGAAATCACTTAACAAATCAATTTCAAATAATAAATCGATTTTAGAAATAGAGACGAGAAGCAAGCATATCGATTTTATAGAAACGATTTCAGCCATGGAGAAAAGAAGCTTACCAACGGTGTTGTTGGGGTAAGAAGGTGATGAAGTGGTGGCTCTAGTAGAGGAATTCCTGAAAACACCATACTGAAAAATCTATCAAGATGGAAATAAAAACAAAAAACTCAGTTCATGTTAATATTAGAAAACCCCAAAATCGGAAAAACCAAAATTGAGAATATATAATTTAGATTCTTCAATTCAATTATGAATTTTGAAGAGAAACATTGACAGTAAGAAAGGAAAAAAGAACAATCTCAGAAAAAGAGCAAATACTTGCAAATCGGCTGAGTCCGAGGTTTAGAGTTTTCATTCAGAATACCCAAATCACTCTTATTTTATAACCAACAATATAGATAATCGATTGATTAACTACTGATTAACTACTGAAGCAGAACATAAATCGTGATGGTTGTTGCCGTCGGAAGCCATGGCATCAAAGGGTGTGTATGTGTGTGTTTGCGTGGTGTTGCGATGGCCAAGAGAAAAAGTGGATGAAGAAAAGAAAGAAACTGAATATGAGTTTGGAGAGAAGGGAAGTAATCACGTGAAGAGGAAAGAGAAGGTGGAGGAGTTGTATGGAAGAAATGCAAGATACCAATGAATCGAACACGTTTTTTATTTGAATATGTTGAATGTGAGGAATACCAGTTCAGTATTGACCGATTCAAAAGGTTAATCCTTTCAATTGATGTTGCTTTGCGACATGTGTAATGAGTGATGACGGAAGGATTGAGTGGTGGTGGCGGTGGAGTGTAGGGTTTTTGGAGAACGGAGGAGCATAAAGGTGGTGAGATGCAACATATAGGGGAAGGAGGAGAGGATGCTGCAAGCCGTTTCCCAGATCAACTGATTCAAGAAGTCTAGGATGCTATATAACTTTGACTGATCCAACAGACTCAATTGATTTTGACCAATTCAAGTGGAGAAATAGTGGGGAGGTTGTTGGAGTGATAAGGAATAAGATATAAGATCCGATCAAAATCCATGTTGATTAAATAAGAATCATTGCATAAAGTTGTTGTATATGATGCATAACAATTTATACCTCTTAAAATTCAGCAAAATGTGGTAAATGCTTTTTAAGGTATATATATATATATATATATATATATATATATATATATATATATATATATATATATATATATATATATATATATAAAGCTATGTTCAAATGTTTTTAGCAATTATTGTGTGCCTAAATGCACTAATGAAAATTAATAAATAATTAAATAAATCATTTAAGGGTATTTTGGACCTTTTATACTTTTATTTAAGAAAATCATTTAATTGAAATCCTACAATTAAGGAAATAAAATAAATATATTTGACCTAGTCATTTAATTGAAATTTTATCAACCATTGCCATACTACCATCTCGTGTCGTCGCCTCCCTCCAAATCCACTTTCGTCGCTGCCTCTAACTTGCTCAACGGTTGTAGCCGCCTCCGACTTCTTCCACTGCATCGCCAACACCCTCCATTACTACTGTGATGCCGCCTTGAGAAGTCCTCCGCATCCCTTGACTTCGTCCGGCAGCAAGAGGCCCCACCACCGCCGCCCGCCGATTGTTGCTATTCTGCCACCTCCAGCCACCCATTTCGGTTTAAGGTAACCTTGCATACCTCTATTTGCTTCCTGTATACATCGTCGATCAATAGAATACTAAAACGATTTTATTTTGTTACTCATCGTGCATAGAGGTCGATACAGGAAGAAAGTCTCCTTCTGTTTATCAATTGTTTATCAATTGAACCAAACTCCAAATTCAAAATAAATTTCTTTAACCCATTTTCAAAATCTATTACAAATCTAGTCCCTAACTCAATAAACTGCATTTAATTTGTGCAAAACAAACCATCTCCTACAAATGATTTTTATATTGGTCCTAATAGCCTAAACTAATAATTATTTTATTTACATTTAACCCTCATTGTGATTTATTTGCAAAATAATTTCAACTCTATTACAACTCTTGAATTCTGTATTCAATCACAACTCTTGAATTGTGTAATTTATTCTATTAGAATTTATTTATATAAATGTATTATGTTAGAATGTTTGAGAATAATTGTTAACAACAAGTATATTGGTTTAACTGGTAATGAATTTGTGATACTTTATGGATGATTTTATAGTCTCTACTACATTCTCTTAGAATTTATATTTTTTATTTTCTACTATATTCTATCAAACCTTATAGTCTTTAATATATTCTCTTAGAATTTATAGTCTTTATTCTCTTAGAATGCATTGAATTTTTAATTTTTGAAACTTGATTATGTTTTCTTTGTGGATTTAGGTTTTGAAAAGGCTAACATTTATGTGGAGAAGAAAGAAAACATAGAGAACGAGAGTGTATTATATCAGAATGTGTTATGCTATAATGTATAAAGTGTTGCTTAACAATAATATTCTCTCAGAATAGATTAGTGTTTTTGTTAGATTTTGATGTTTTTTTTTTCTTTTTTTCTTTCAAATTGTTGTTATTATTCAATCAATCACAAACATACAATGTAATTATTTGGTATATTATTAGTTCAATAATTGATTTTATGTATTATTTTCAGAATGTATTTACTAGTTTATGATTGACATTCTGTCATTGTAACAGAATAAAATCGAAAAATATGTTTACTAGTTTATGGTTAACATTCTATCATTCTGATAGAATAAAATTGGATTTTTAATTTTGAATTAATTTAAAATATTCAGATTTTTAAAAATACATGAATTAATTATCCCTAAAAATCCGAAAATTTCCTTTTTTAATATAGGTTAATTGACTAAAATGCCCTTATGCTAAAATTTGTGTGATTATATGATACATGTTATCCTATTCTACTATCATAGACCCTCAGATCATGACATTTGATTATATTCTATCCAATGGTCCAGATCTGTGCATTCTGGCACACAATAGTTACTAGAAACAAAATAACCTAACCATATATATATATATATATATATATATATATATATATATATATATATATATATGTGGAAAAATTCAATAGAAAACCATTATTAATCAAGGAACTAAGGAACTAATCCAAAGTGTCATAATTTAAAGCGATCAACGGCAAAAGAAAGGGTTGTAAACTTTTATAATGGATACACATGTACCAGATTATAACAAAACTCACTTACTTTTATTCATTTAAAAAAAATTTAGACCAAGTTATTTATCGAAAAAAAAAACGAGTATACCGTTGTTCACGATTTTTCGTCCTATTTCCATAGAGATCCATGATGATATATAAAAAACAAAACTTTTTTTCGAAAAAAACTCACTTAATTTTCTTAGTTTTTCCAATATTTAAGTTTATTTTTATCAAAAACAAAACTAATTATACCAAAAAATTAATTTTTTGTACTCTATTAATAAACATCAACACCGATTAAAAAAAACAAAAACCTCAAATAGTGTAGATTCACACTATGAATTTAAACTGTAAATATTTCAATTTCTAAAATTCACAATATGAAAAATCTCGAACAGTTCAGATTCACATTGTGAATCTGAATTACTATTATGCACACTGTGAATGTAAAAAGGTTAAAAAAAAAAAAAAACCTTCGGTCAGTGTAGATTCACACTGTGAACCTAAACTGTAAATATTTCAAATTTTAACATTCACAATGTGAAAAACCTTCGATCAGTTCAGATTCACACTGTGAATCTGACTTATTATTATGCACACTGTGAATCTGAGGAGGTTCACAATGTGAATTTGAAAAGGTTCACAATATGAATCTGAACAGGTTCACAATGTGAATCTGAACTGAAATATCATTTTTTTAACATAAATATGAATTTTGATATATTTATTATTTTTTTCTATAAAAAATAGACCTTAACTTTTTTCATCAAAAAAAATGAAGTGGGTTTTTTCGAGAAAAAAAATCGTTTTTTATATATCATCATTGATCTCTATGAAAAGATGACGAAAAATCGTGAACAACAATATATTCGGCTTTTTTTTTTCGATAAAAAACATGGCCTAAAAAAAATTTTAAACGAAAAAAAGTGGTGTGTTTTTTTTGTAAAGGGTATATTTTTTGGTATAATCCGGTGTGTGTGCGTCCAATGTAAAAGTGTACGTCTATTTCCTTGGCCATTGATCGTTATGATTTCCGACGCTCACGATTAGTTCCTTGATTCATTGGTTAGTTATAGTTCTTTATTGAACCTCACCATATATATATATATATATATATATATATATATATATATATATATATATATATATATATAGAGAGAGAGAGAGAGAGAGAGAGAGGTGGGTTCAATTGAGAAAATAAAAAAGGTTGAGAATGAGGGAATCATTCTCAGCCACTCATTTTATTCAAGCATAAAAAGACACGGTGACAAACTTGTAAATATGAGAACAACATTTAATATCAAATACGTATCTGTAGTTCAAACCCATTCATCGTTCATCATCCAAATTTCTTCTCCAACTTTCAACAATCATCCAGATTTCTTCGATTAAACCATTATCAATCCATTTTTTTTGATCGAGTAAAGTCGTAAAGGGGATACGAAGCAGATGATGGCGAGAGGAAAACGAGAAGCGAATCGATGAACGAACACAGCGGGCTTTGCAGCAACCCTTCGTTCACCTCCCGTCATCGGCAGCAAAGGAGACCAAGGTGAAGATTCTCCGGTGCTTGTCTTCATCTGATTAAGGGGGAGAAGCACGGAGGTTCGTCGCCTGACTCGCAAACCGAGATGGTCTCCGTGGTTTTGACTAGACCAAAGGAGGAGGTGTTTGGTTTTGCTAGGAGATTGCGATCGGAAAGAAGCCAAAAGCGAGGGTTTGGTTTTGCTAGGAGATTGGGTCGGGCGTCCGCTGCCTCTCATTTGCTTCCTGCCGACGAGAAATGAAGAGAGAGGGAGGCGAGGGAAGATGGCATCGGTGTTAGTGGGTCAACGAGCCAAGGCATAAAGGGAAACCGAGGTTCCAATCGACGGAAATAGTCTAAAAGATGGTGGCTTTAGGCTGTGGTAATCGACGGGAAGTGCTAAAGGATCTCGATGGGGCAGTTGTTGCTTCAATTGGTATGGTCCTCTTCTCGTTTCTTTTATTTTGATTGTAAATCAGTTAGGTGGGTGTTTGGGTGATCGATGTTCAACGAGTGAGTAGATGGGGGGGAAAAGGATTTGATCAGGTTTGGTGTGTTCATCATGAACAGATGGAGAAAGGGGTTTGACTGGAAATCAACGATAACGAAGGGAGTTTGGTTTGTTTCATTTGACAGGAAAGAAAACAGATGACAATGATTTCATGGATGTTTGTTTGCTATTGTTTAATCTTGTTTGGATAGAAATGTATGGTGTGTTTGGTTGGATCATTTGATAGGAAAGTCTGTATCTTATTTATATGTGAATAACATATAAAAATTATATATATTTGTGAAAATACATTATAATATTCATATGTGAATATACTGTGTAATATTCATATGTGAATATACTGTGTAATATTCATATGTGAATATATTGTGTAATATTCATATGTGAATATATCATCTAATATTCACAAATGAATATACTATGTAATATTCACATGTGATATACCATGTAATACTCTGTAATATTCAGATATGAAAATATTATCTAATATTCATAAGTGAATATACCATCTAATATTCACAAGTGAATATATTATGTAATATTCATAAGTGAATGCATCATCTAATATTTAAATATGAATATACTATGTTTATTATATGCTATATTCATATATGAATGATACTTAAATTGTAAAAAGAAAAACAAAAAAAAAAAAATAATAATAATCATAGTTTTTATTCATAACTAAATAACGAATGTACTGTAGTAAAAACATGATTCATTTTTATTCACTTATGAATAACGATAGCTGAAAATATATAAAAAAAAAATATTTTATCTTAAAACTATATCAATATGGATGTCTATTTGTAGAGAATAAAAAATCATGAATTTTGGTATATTTAAAATCATTTTTCGATAAAAATAGCTTTTTAAAAATTAAAAAAATGAAATAAATATGTTTTTGTATATATTAAGGTAATGATTAGCATAGTTTAAGGAAACATGTTTTGTTGGAAAACACATGTCTATTCATTTCCCATTTCTGCTGGTACGACAGAGGTTTTTGCGGCAAAAATAAATGAGTGGCTGAGAATGATTCCCCCATTCTCAATTTTTTTTTTGTCAATTGAACCATCCTCTCTCTCTCTCTCTCTCTATATATATATATATATATATATATATATATATATATATATATATATATATATATATATATATATATACTAGGTGTAAAACCCGTGGGACCCATGGTTGATTGATTTAAATAGAATCATAATTTTGATTACATAATAAACGAAGATACCATAGTTAAGAAAAAAAAAGATAAATACATAATAATAGTATATTTATTTTAATAAGATTGGCATTTGTAAGTATTTAAAATTTATAAATTTTAAGCAATAATGAATTTTTAATTATAAAAATTTATTTAAAGTAATGTAATTAACATGAATAAAGGAAAAACAACGAAATATTATAAGTTAATTAACATGAATAAATCAAATAGAATATATTAATATAATTTTATCAAGTTATATAATTTAATTAATTAATACTAAAAATAAATAAAAGATGATACATAATAATTGATTATAAATTACCAAAAACTTCCTTATAAACATCATTGGAAGTTTTATTGGTTAGCTTACCATTCTTATTTAAAATTAACAATTTTAATCCCTCTCTGCTTTGAACTAAGGCAACATATAATTGCCCATGTAAAAAAACAGGATCTTTGAGGTACAAGCCAACCTTGGATAACGGTTGTCCTTGACTCTTATTAATAGTCATAGCAAAACATACAGTCAATGGAAATTGTCTTCTTTTGAATTTGAATGGAAATTTTTTTTTCTGATGGCGTTAACGACATTCTTGGAATAAAAGTCTGATTTCCAATATTAGTTCCAGATAAGATACGTGCCTTGATAACACGTTTGTCCAATGATATCACTTGGAGTCTTGTTCCATTACATAAGCCATTTTTTTATCAATATTTCTTAGTAGCATAACCGAAACACCGATTTTTAAAACTAACTTATGATTTGGTAGACCCGAAACTTTGAGACCATTTAAAACATCACGTGAGTATAAATCTGCATCAAACTGATCATGGACAAATTCAGATTGGCATATACTATCTGAACTTAAATATCCAACCTCATCTCTTGGAAACTTCAATAGCAAACGATCATTTATTTCCTGAACCACTTCATTCTTTGGAGCTAGTATTGCTCTTTCTTGAAAATAACTTGTATTGTTGTAATTATCCAAAATCGAAGGATATACAAACTCAATTAATGAACCTATAGGATCCTTTGGATCACTAATGAGAATATCATCCAGAATATCAATAATCGTTTCGTCGTCATTCTGACCACCAAGTTTTCCTTCTCCTATATCCAATAGCCATTCTGCAAAATCTTTTATTTTTCCTACAGCAGACTGATCCCTTCCAACCGTTAGCCTCATGTTTTTTGTTAACTTATGGATTTTTCAATGTTGCCATAAATATGAAGAACTTAAAGAAGCGTTAACAATGTTTTGTCTGCTGCCACCCGGAATAACAGGCAAAATTTGTCTAAAATCTCCTCCAAAAACAATAACTTTCCCTCCAAATGGAATATTCGACTCGGTAGAATTTTCAGACCTCAATACATCTTTTAAACTTCGATCTAAAGCTTCAAATGCATGCTTATGGACCATAGGTGCTTCATCCCAAATTATCAAAGATGTTTTTATCAATAAGCTAGCGAGCTCACTACTTCGATTTATTTTAGATACAGAATCCTCAGTAAGTTCAAATGGAATTATAAATCGAAAGTGGGCTGTTCTACCTCCAAGCAATAATAACGAAGCAATTCCACTTGAAGCAACATTTAAAACGATATGACCATCACATCTAATTGCTGCAGATATTGTCTTCCATAAAAAAGTTTTACCTGTTCCACCATAACCATAAACAAAGAAGACACCTCCTTTATTTTTTTTAACTGCAGCCATGATATCAAGGAAAATGTCACGTTGCTCATTTGTTAATGCAAGAAACATACGGTCAAACTCAGTCTTTATAATGGAAATGCCATAATCTAGCTCCTCGGTGATAAGTCGATTGTTTGAAGAAGAAACAGAATCAACTTCCAAGTAAGGCATGTTTTTATAATTTTTGAGAGTGTTGTTGTTACGAAGTAAAATCTGTTCTATCTCGTACAGAGTTAAGTTCATAAGCCGATCTTCAGTAAGAGTTAAGCCTGGAGGACAAAATATCAAATTAACTACATATATTATTACCAATATTTACTTATAATTAAAAATTTATCAAATGCATGTTAGAAAATAAATAATTTAATTTTTAAATAAATAATAATAATAAAATTTTAATACCTGATAACTTTAATCTCTATCGTTGATTATAAAGAATTACATCCGCCAAATATTCCCATGTATTTTCCCAAACAACTTCTGGTTTAGACATAATGTTACACATCAACAATGTGACAAATAAGAATCGTAGATAAAAACTAGATCTAGAATGACTTGCTTCTTTAATTGCATCGATGTATTCTTTGTCATCATTCAAAAGCCCAGGAGCATAACAAGCATCTCTAAAAGACAAATATTCTTCACCATTTACTGTGCGAATCTCTTCAAATGATCTTGGACCTTTCACCTTATTTAAAAGAATCCTTAAGAAATAAGCTTCCTCTAGATTAGGTGAAACTGAATGAATTCTACCAATGCACTTTCCTACTTCCCTAGGCTTCCAAAACCTATCCTTACGATTCCAAACAAACTTTGTAGGAAACTCAACATACGTAAGTTTTCGTGCATCACGAGAAATTACATTACACTCCATCCAAGCTATGAACATTGAAGCAGCACCAGAAGGTTTGTCCAAAACATCATCAATATCATCGTCTTCCCCATATACAATCTGCTGTTGACCTGGAAGATTAAAAGGTAGTCTAACCACAGAAGGATATTTGTAATGAACATCATATGTAAAAATTCGCCATGATGCTTCACATACAGATAAATATCTACAATCGTAATATTCATTTATTTCATCGACCGCATCATGATTATCACAATCATTGTTGCTTCGTACAATGGCAATTGTAGCTCTATCAGGTCCTTTGTTTATGTATTTGAATAAATACTTTATAGATGATCCCTGATTGCACCATTCAACAGTAATATGTGTCTGATATCTTTTCAATAGATATTTGTTGTAGGGGATAACATTTCTATTATCCAACTTGACACCTGATTTTTCAACAAAATGACCATTGTTTCTTCTCCAATATAAGGGAAAACCATCTTGATCAACAGATGTATGATTGCAGAATTGCTTTGGAAAGTTTTTAGAGCACTTTTTATCCACCATGCATGGGCAATTGATATTTTCAGCTCCACATGGACCATGAATCATGAACTCATTCACAAGTGAATACAATTCAGGATCTTCATCTTTGTTTGGTATTTCGGCGGATATTATGGGATCGAGTAATTCAACAGTGAGTAGCTTGTAGTCAGAATGCATGAATAGACATATATGACTATGTGGCAAACCTCTTTTTTGAAATTGAATTGTATAAACAACTGCAAAATATTTTGGACAAAAAAATATGGTTAGACCATAAGCAAAATGTTAAAAATATGAAATAAAAAGCATTTAATCTCATGAATTATGAAATAAGTTAATTTTAAATACATGCTTGAACTATGCCAAAGATATGATTCTTCCTTAAGTCTTTAATAAATTCATCAAGCTTGATCTTGAACAACCTCCATAGTATATCAGGTCTGTCTTCTGGTTGAAGTGAAGTATCCTTAAGAAACCTTTTCACCTCTGGCCATTTGGGATTACACGTAAAGGTTAGGAAGAAATCAGGATATCCATACCATTTACATAACGACATGGCATCCAAATAGTTTTGAAGCATATAGCGTGCACCAACAGTAAATGATGAAGGTAATATCACATGTTATCCGATGTTGGAGATACTTGTAGCTCCTTAAGCTTTTTGCTTACGTAAATTCTCATAAGACTCGCATCTAAGAACATGTTGTTGTCTACGTATGTAATGCAATCTCTCACTTTCAGTCCTAGTATACGCATCTACCAGAAATTGTTGAAACAACCTTTTTGAATTAAGAATCAGTGAGAACGAATGATCCATGTCTTGAATTCTAAAAGCGAAAAATTCTCTCATTGTACATGCCGCCCGCTTGCTGTTGGTTGTATCTGTAATTCCTCTATGAAGAATGTCAACACTATAACCATCATCCCCATATGGAAATAGTAGTGGATATTGGAGAGGAAGGTCGGAAGGATGCAATTCACTGATACGTTGTAGAAAACCCAATTTTGTTTGAACAACGATATCTCTATTTTCAATCGAATCTGAAATGTCACCTACAATTAAAGTTGGAACCTCAGAAGCAGTTGGTAGGTTATATGTTCTTCCATCACGATTCCTTTTCCCGATAATTCTTAACTTCATATCAACGTGAGGATTTTTCTGAAAAGCATCTCTTACCATTCTATAAGAGCTAACCAAGACATTATTTGAATCTAGCATGACCTTCAATTCTTCAATAATATCATTATCAAATGATGTAGATTGTTGGTTTTCCCCACTATATGAATGGAAAATATAAATAACATCAGCAATATATATATATATATATATATATATATATATATATTAAAATAGAGTATGAATAAGAAAATTGAAAATTTACCAAAAACATCTCTGCCTATTTAAATTTTCATTATCAGTATCATAAATGTATAACTGAGAGAATTTTGGTTGCGATCCTTTTGCTGGTAAAAGACTTCTAATACTATGATAATTTTGACCACCAAGTCTGAAAATGTATGGAGCATTTCCTCTATTGATTGAAGAATCAATCTTACCACCCATCGATGTAAAAGAAAACATTAAATTGTAACGTCGTATATTTTTCCTGAAGTTTTTGCTTTTACAATCGTTTGATTGAAACATTCTTTCATAAGTTGGTGGTGCCTTTTTTAAATCTGGTAGTTGAACCTTGCCATAACCACAACATAATGAAAATTTTGTGCTCTCTTTTTGTTTGCCTCTAATGGATTCATTTGTCCATAACTTTGCACGACATGTTTGGCATACAACAATTTGATCACCATGATCCAAATATTCTGTAAAAAAATTAAGTGTTATTAATATAATACTAACTTTATAAATATATACCATATAGGAATTGATTTGTAAAAAATAATAAAAATGGATATATTTTTGTTTACCTTTGGAAATACCAACGATTAAGTTTTCAGATATGACCTCGTGTATATTTTCTACATCTGTTGTCAGGTCAATTAATGGAATAGGAGATAAATGTTTCAATTTCCTTTTTAATTTATGACATCCTGGATTTAACATGATTGATGATGAAGATTGACATATTGTAGATGCAGTTCTGGATGTCATATCTGCTGAAAGCACAGAGTAGTTACTTTTATTTGCTAACGTTGAAGTGGGGTGGTTATTGAAAGCAATGTTAGCTGAAACAAATAATAGTATATTAAAAAAAAGATTATAAATTTATTAGAGAATGCATCATAGTAAATTTAAAAAGAAAATTATTACCATTTGTAATGTTAGATAACGGAGTTCTAACATTTATGTATGAAGGAGAAAATTGTAAGGGCGTATTTTCATTTCCTCGAGATCTATATGAATGAACATTTTCATTTTGAAGACCAACGCTCTTAAATTGATCTGCAAAAAAATATATTATAAAAATTGAAGACATGACGTAAAAAACAAAATAAGAAGGTAAAATTATATAAGATTATAGGGTAATAACATAAAAAGATGAGAATTTATGTATTGTATTTTTCAGCTAAAAGAAGTGTAAAACGTGGTTGATTTTAATAAGAAAATTACAGCTATCCATGTTTTTTAAGACATGTGGAGTTGATGGATTTAAAATGTTGGATCTTATATTTGTTGTCTTCAATCGCTTATTATCCAAATATAATTTTCTCCGTTTTCTATTCACTTTTGCTTGAAGTAGTAGATATGGTTGTTTTTTTTCTACATAAGGAATATAAGCATATGATATAAAGTTAACAATAGGTAGATAATTGTATTTATATAGAATATTAATAATAGTGAAGAAATAAATGTACCTTTGTAACCTTTGTTAAAAAATATTTCAGATGATGAAGATTCAACGTACAACGAAGCAGATAATATATTTGTTTTTTCTTGTCATGTTAATACGGGTTGGTGTTAGAATAGTACATATTTTTATGTTATTAAAAAGTATACAAAGAACTTAAAAAATATGTAAAAATAAAATTAAAAAATGGTAAATGATAAACATACCGTTGTTAATTGAAGAAAGAACATTAGTAGCGGTTGAAGATTGTTGGATTGATGTACCAGACAAATTAACGTGTTGTCTATTTTCTAAGTAAAAAGTATTTAATTTTCTAGTCTTTTTAGAATTAACCGACTTCATGATCTGCTTGCGTTCTGAACAATTAACACAATTTAGTTAATAAAATAAATGTTATGCACATAATTAATAAAACAACACAACCGGATTTATTGTTTAAAATTAGACGAAAGCCATCGAAAAAAATAATTAAAGTAAATATAATATAAGTGGGACCATAGTTGTAATGTAGTTACAATCTAATATTTTTATATCAAGAAAACCTAAATATAAAATAATGACAATACCACTAAATCATTTGTCTTAAAAATGATTTGTACATAAATATTATATACATCAATATCACTATTTTTTTTTTAAATTATAAATTGTAATATAGAATTGCAGTTTAGTATTGTCATTATAGTCATAGATTTATTATAGGTTAATAATTTTTTTACTTTATACACTTTGAAATGTATAATTTATCATTAATATCCCCTATTTTCAAAAATTGGCAGCCACATATGAAACATCCCTAACCTTCCAAACCTAACGTACGAATCTACATTTCTCCATTTCTAGGTATTCGAAAAAGAAAGAAATGATGAATGGATGGGTACAATTAAACGTAGCCCTAAACATATCTATCCAATTGACTACAAATCTCGTTTGTGGCGTACAAAAAATGAAATGGAGCTATCATTCAGAATGTGTATGTAGGTTAGAACCTTGACGATTAAACAACATAGAACGATTTGTGTTGATATTCTCCAAAATCAGGAAATCAGAAGGATGCGATTAGTTACATATTATCGTGTGCTTTGAAATGGAATGTGGAACGATTCGGAAGAGGATATCGTCACCAGAGACTTACATCAATTAATAGTCGATGTCGAACTCAGAGACTGAAGAAACGAAAAATTGGGGGTTGAAGACAGCAGATTGAAGGTAAGAGATGGTCAATTGTTTGTGAATCTTAGGTTTTATTAACAGAACATACATTACTGGGAAGAAATTTACCTGGTTTTATTTTTGCAGAAATCTTGTTTATAAAGATATTAGTGAAAACTGAAGAACTTCAAAAGAATACCTCGAAATCGATTAAGAATGGAAACACAATCAGGTATTTTTCAATTTTCTAAAAGTTTTGAATTTCGTATTGTGTGAGTATTATTTTAAAATTTTGAAATTTGAATTTGCTAAACATTAGGCTTAATTTTGTGCAAAATTATTCACTGATTTATATTAATATGAGGAAATAAAAAAATACCTTGAAGTTTCATTTTTTGTGATATTTGTTAATATTATTTAATTTAGATTGTATTTTAAAATTTTATTTGTACAAAAATAATTTCATATTAAAAAATAAATTAAAAAAAAAAAAAAAAAAAAAAAACCACCGTGTGTTGAAAACAATATATATATTTAGTATTATGCATAATTCTTGTATTTGGAAACTACAACTTATTGATTTGTTTATTGTACCTTACATTTTTCTTATTTAGTCAAAACAAAAGAACCTAAAAAACTAATTATTATGTTATCATATTTGATTCAAAAGTAGATACAGATATCTGAAAAGTAATTATATGCTCAATAAATTAATTGTTTTAATCCTTAATAGGAAAATTATGATCAGATACCAGAAAGGGAGATCCAAACACTTGTCAACCATCTTTTGTTTAACCTATTAAACCCTATTGATGTGTTGATTGATAAAGATTACAAACCATTGAGCTGATTTTTCTCTTAGATGGACTGTTTTGCCCTTTTGGTTTTGCTATAAGTTGGAATGTTTTTCCCTTTTGTGTTGGGTGGCTTCATTTATGTTGTTTACTACTTGATTTTGTTGTCTTTTTCTTGCTAGACCCTCGTATACTTGGTTTCGGATGATTCTTGCTTCCTTCATATGAGGTTTATTGGCCTTTTTGCCCTTGTTGATGCTCCTTGTATGTTTTATGCCGCTTTATAGTTGATTGCCTTTTTTTTGGTTCATTCCTATTAGTCCATTGCCCTTTATGTCGCTTTTTATGAAAAGTAGGGCGCTATATTATGAAATAAGTTATTTGGTAAAACGGTCCATATATAAGGGAAAAATTGTCCTTTTCTATTAAAAAGAAATAACGATAGTTTTTTTAGTATACGGCATAAACAGAAAAACAAACAATGATAGGACAAATGGTCCTTTTGGTGATAAAATGTGTAAGAATGGTCCCTATGCAATGAACTCTATGACGAATTATAGAACACAAATAGAAAAAATTTGAAAAATATATGTTCTTCAACTTTTTCCTCTAATATTTTATTTCATGTTTCTGTTGTGTGTAGAGTTTACATTGAATTTATATATGCGTTATACCTTTTAAAGCATTAAACGGTCAAACCTAATTTAACACTGAATTTCAATGGTTTTAGTTATTTTAATATATTTCTTATTAATTGCAATGTAAAAACTATTCATTATGCCCTTGTACACAAGTACATTGCTTGTTGTGAATTTAAATTTAACTGTTTTTAAACATATTATTTTCAAAGATTAATTTCAGTGTAATTGTGATACAAACAAATTTTAAAGTGAAAGTGTCAAATAAGTAAAAATGTACTGTTAAACCACTTCAAATAAATAAAACTGACGTATAAAAACAAACGAAAGTCCCCAAAATACTTGCACGAAACAACGAAATAGTCTTTAAAATAAAACCAAACTTAATAATTGTTTTTAAAAACCATAATCAACTCAGTTCTCCACTTTTGGCACCCAAACTGGAGTATCTTCACCCAAAGATTCCGTATTTGATTTTATAGAATTTGCATCACCATCATCTTCTAGATCATAAACGTCATCACCATAACAACTCGTTTTTCCACTTTTGGAACTAAAAGTGGGTTTCCCTCTCCCATTGATTTTCTTTTAGATTTTATTGAACTCAAATCACCTCCACCATCAACATCATAAATGTCATGGAGGTTGCGCTTCAAATCACCTGATATTTTCAATGGACTTGTTGCGGATGATTTATCAATTGTTGAGGGAGTAAAATTCTCATCCGTTTGTGATATGACATCCTAAATTAAAAAAACATAAGTTGACAAGCAATCTAATTAAATATAAACAAAATTTAATATGAGAATATAACATAGCTTTTGAACATTTTGAACGACATCATCTGATTCCAGGGGTACTTCATTTAAGGACATTGATTGAACACTCTAGAAAATAATATGGAAATATGTAAAACGTTATGTATGTAAATAAAAAATAAATATAAATATTGAACATTAAAACATTATTTACCATAAGTTCTAGTTTACTTTCCAATTCTAAAACAACGGACTCATCTTCTGTAAGTTTGACAACGGTGTAGATATTGTTATAGTTGGTGACATTGTAGGATGTAACATCTACAAGAAACGCAAATTTGCGGTTTTTCAAGACGTTCATTTGATTTGGATATAGTTCCAAACTGTCACCAGCCTGTAAGAAGATTGTTTAATATATTAAAACAAATAAAATGTTATTTGATAGAAAAATATGAATAAAAAACTATACCTCTTCATGTATTTTTTTCAACTCGAATGCACTTATATCCAACAACCTTTTTGCTTCCCTATCAAAAAGAGTGAACCCGATGGTGCCAGTATGATCTTGTACGTTGATTGGAATTATATACCTAAAAAATATTAGATTAATAGTAATTTTGTTGAATGATTGAAATGATTAATATAAATGGAGGTATGTGTATACTTTATAACACTATGAAAATTCGAATCGTTGCAAGCTGCATTTTCACACTTAATTACAACACTATCTTCGATCTTGCCGGGGGCGGTATAGGAAAGATTGGTTTTGGGCACATTGTTTATCCTTCTTCCACATTTGTAGCACGCATCGTAATACCAAGGTAGATTCTGTCTTATATTGACGATGGAACCAACTAATAAAAATTTCATTTCCTATATCAAATAAAATGTAAAATTAAAAAAAAATACAATGTTCAAATAAAATTAAAAGATATAAAGTAAAGAACATATACCTTAAGTGGTTCTGTGATCTCACAAACACTTTTTAAAGGGAAATCGCCTTTAAAATCATCTATATAAGAGGTAGAGTAGCTTGGGAGTGTAGTAATGCTTTTTTCAGACATACCTCCTTTGTTATTAGCCTTCAATCTGCAATGTTTAAAATTAATTTATTAAATATAAGAAATTGTATTCATTTGAATAAATATAATAACATAAATAAGTTTAAATAAAAATTTTAAAAAACTAACTCTTTCTTAAACTCATTAATTTCAACAATGTCTGAATTAATGAACATTTTGGTTACATCAAAATGACTTTGGGCTAGACCAATTCCTGTAAAAACAGATTAGTCAATAAAAGTAGATTGGAAAACAAATTAAGTAATAAAATACAAACCATTCCAAACGTTAAGTTTCACGAACTGCATCACTATAACAACACAAGTAATCGTGGTGTTACTTTTCAGGTAATGTGACATCTTATGTGCCTGACTTCCAAATATAGTGATATTGAGGTGTACAGACCTAAATAAAAAAATTAATTTAATTAGTATGAAAAAATATGACTAAAAATAATAAATAAATGAAATAAATATCATCTCACTCTAAGTTGCTAATAGTCATCTTCATGTAATGTTTTAATGGATTAGGATTGGTTGTCTCTAAGTGGCCTAAATGAGACAATTAGCCCAATAACATCTACACAATTTTAATAAAAAAATATAAGAATCAATTAAATACTAACATTTATAATTTATTTCTTTTACTTATAAAAGTGAATGGAATAAAATTAAACAACTAACCAAATAATGTGTCTCTTGGGCATTTCTGTTCGATGATAGAGTTGAAATCAGCAAACACAAAACCATTAACGAGACCCGAAAAATCATCAGATTTTTTTACAATACTTTTTCAATCCAAAGTTAATGTTTGTTTCTGACCGGTAACACTAAAACCATTTTAACACCCGCCAAGTTTGGTTTTAAAATGATATAACTTTCACCTTCTTTTAAAAGGTCACGAAATCTTGAAATTTTTTGGTGGAAAACACGAGATTGGTATTTTGTACCCTGTTAAAACAAAAACAAAAAAATTATTCTTTGAAACATATGTAATATTTAGTGGGTTTAAAAAAAGTTAACTAACCTCCTTGTCCATGACGATCATTTCAATCGATAAAACGTGGTTATTTTTTTATAAAATTCCAAATCTTTAACACCCGTAGTTTGAGATGTGAATCATCAGCAATATGTTCAATGTCTTTTAGATATAGTTTATTGCCGATATTCATTATCTGCGAACAATTGATAGCATATTGAAATTATTATCAATTTTGCCCTTTACATTATAAATTGAAAGCATATTATTAAACAGTTAGTATTAAATGCAAACAATTATAAACATATTGCATCATATATTACAACACAAATATAGATGGAAAACATTATTGTTTCAAATACTGTTAAAAATACATTCACTTTGTCTAAAATATATACATTCACAAAGTTAACATGGGTGGAAATAGGACCTAACATAATTTTGTAAACATTTGACAAGTTAGAAATAGAGCAAAAACAGTAAATATTTGTTTCTTGAATAGTTGGATTTGGAGTGTAACAGATGCACATAAAAAAATGACAAACATGACTAATAAATCCAAATTGTAATTGTAATGACTAATAGTGTAACCGGTTAAATATGTATTTAGACAACAATATTTCAGTATTTTACCTTACATCCATATCAATTTTTAGGCAAATTTATAGAACAATTATCAAATGTTATACATTGGATAATCTTTTTTTTTTTTAATTTTAATTTTAAACAATCACCACGTGCAAATCATGATCAGGAAATTCCCACAACTAAAAACAACTATTCACATACTTGGAAGGTTTATTAGTAAAAAAACCAAAAAAATTAAATTAAATTAAACAACAACAACAATAATGCTAATTTTTTTACGAATAAAATCATCAAAAAATGATTTTGTCTGATTCTATTAATTTTTTTTACGAATAAAATCAATAACACAACCTTAATTATTAGCTCATGAAACCCAACACAAAAAGTAAGAAGAAAATGAGTGAATTGACTCACTTAAATAAGCAGATGAATATGTTAACTTAAAACGTAAATCAAAGGGTTAAATTGAGGAAATAGTAACATACTTTTTTTATTATTATATTATCCTACTTTCTACTTCATCATAAAAGTACATTGTTAAATTTTGAATGTGTTTATAATTTCTTTTTGTCTGTTTTTATTATTATTTTCTGGAAAGTACTTTGTGTATATACAGAATAAAAAAACAGTTTAGCATCACATTATGCTAATTGCTATATTATTTCCAGCAAAGTATTATAATTTCCAGCAAAGTACTATGCTATTTGCTATATTATTTCCAACAAAGAAGGATGAATTGAATGTTTAATGCTAATTGCATTGATCCTTTATAGTAGAATAAAAAAAATGGTTTAGAATCCCACTACAATATTAGCTATATTATATCCAGCAAAATATGATGATTCAGGAATACTGAGATGCATTCGATAGAGAAACCATGAAGAAGATGAAGGAAAAGGAAATAAATGCAGAAATAAATCACGATAGAATAAAGACTAACCTTATGCGTTGAAGTTTGATGAAGCAGAATTTCAAAGACGTAGTCGATACAGGAAGAATATGAAGCAGAATACCATATATCCAAGTAACCGGTGGATATATAATTCAAAAACTGAAAGAATCCTGATGTTTACGATATTTAAGGTAAGATGTTCTGTTATCTTTTAATTGAAAAATTCTTCCTGATTTTATGTGATTTTTAATGCAGGTTTATTGGAATAGGAAGATTTGAAATTTCAAATCCGAAAAATTAAGGTAAGATGTTTCATTATCTTTTAAGTGATTACATTTTGAGTACTAAATTTGTATACACTATTATTTCCGAAAACTGATACTGATTTTATTTTATGTACAAATATATACGAAAAATATTAGTAAAAATTTTCCTGATTTTACGTGATTTTTAAATATGAATTCCGTAAATTGAGTATTTGAGTATTAAAGAATAGTTATTTTCAATAAAGGGCAAATAAGGAAGTTAACTTTCAATTTTGAGCGGGAAAAATTATTGGGGGGAAGCTTATTGATTGTCACGTGGCAATTTGGTACCGTTTTATTAGATTAGTATATATATATATATATATATATATATATATATATATATATATATATATATATATATATATATAGAGAGAGAGAGAGAGAGAGAGAGAGAAAATACATTTTAGATTATCTCCAACCATCTTTATTTTTTCCCCTGTAAATAGAATAAAAAATAGAGTTCAACCCTACTTCATTTTCTAACTCATTTTTTACCCTAAAAAATTCATTCTTAAAATATTTAAGTTTTATAACTTTTATATATATATATATATATATATATATATATATATATATATATATATATATATATATATTTTGTCAAATGCAGCCTTCTATTAATTAGCTTTTAATAAATACATATTATACTTTTTAAATATAATAATATTACAAATTATATTATCATAAATAAAATATTTATATATAATGAATTTAAATTAATTATTAATTTATTATAAATACTATTAAATAAATAAGATTATATTTATAATAAATATATCAAGATCATGATCATATTCGATTACTATATTTTTATAAATTATGTTATCATATTTCAAATGTTTAGTATATATTTAGTTTTTTATATGAATTCGATAAATAAATATTAAAGTCTATATTTATGATTAATTAATATAAATTAGTATATAAGATAATATTACAAATATTAAATATTGCATTCAAATTATAATTATTATATAAAAACAAACTAAAATATAAAAAAAAAAAAAAAAAAAAAAGAGAGACTAAAATCGTTAACCAAAACTCCAACTTCATTTTTGGAGATGGAATATTATTCATATCTCTAAAAATAGAGATGAAAATGAGGTCAATTTGAGAAGAATGGAGGAAAAAATAGGAATAAAATAGAATTTTAGGGATGGGATAGATATGTCTTAGGGTTATAAGTGTCGGAACCAATTAAGAAGTGACACATGTTTATTTTTTCTAGAAGTTGTTTTAGTTACAAAAATGGTCCTTGTAATTTGAAAAATAGTCCTATTGTATTATTATTTTAAAATCTCTCTATTCTAATAAAAAAAATAAGCTTATTCTATCATCCTATTACGCCTCCTAATTAATATGATGTCACTTGTCAACCTATTGATCCTCTATTTTAAATTTTAAATTTTAAATTTCCACTCTAATTACATTAACTAAATAACATTAGAATAAAAATTAAAATTAAGTTAATACACATTACTAGGTGATATAATTTCATGTATTTATTTAAATCAACGATTATAATTTTATATAACTAAAAAAATATCTCTTAATTAATAATCTATTTGAAAATTTTTATTTAAAATAACTAATTAATAATTTTGAGTCTTTAATATGAAAGTTTAATTTATTTTGTAATCGTGTTTCTCACGGATTATAAACTAGTTTTGATAAAATTAAACAAACGCGGTCCTTCACGTTTCTATCTCATTTACTTCATGATATCTATGTCAGACTTCCGATGATGAAACTCGGTTGTCTTAGCTACTGCAATTTCGATGACCACGACAACCATTGAACCTGACGAACAAAAACCCCCCCTCCACTGCGGTTTAGGGAAGAGACCTTCAGTTTATCCTCCAGCCTCGCCACCACACACCCTCTCGTTATATAGTTATAATCTTTCTCCGATGACAATTTTCAGTTGCTTTATGATCTCACAGTCATCAATGCCTCGACGTTCATGTATCCCAACACATTAGACATTCATCAAGTACCACCAATTTGAAAATTCAACCACCGCCCAATCCAACATTCATCAAGTACCACCAATTTGAAAATTCAACCACCGCCCAATCCACCATCCGTCAAGTACCAAAGAAGTAACTTTGTTTCGTTTTTGATTTGATAGAGGAAAATTTTCACTTACTTTGTTTCGTTTATGATTTTCTAGAGGAAAATTTTCAAAGAAGTTAGACTGAATAGAAGTTAGATGTTAACTTTAATTCTATTCGTTATTGTAGATAGGTTGTTTATGCTTAGGGTTATGATGATTGAAATATTTTCATTTGTCCTAATCTTTTGTAGGAAGAGAGTGTTTGATCACGAAACAGTCGTAAACAAAAAAATATGTGCACCAGCGATGTTGTTGTGGACTATACTGAAGGTAGTTTTGGACTATACGGAAGGTCAGAAGCAAGATAGAATCGTTTGTAATATTTCAATGTTGTTAGAATTAGCGGTTGCGGATGATTTGGAAGGATTTAGGTTAGTGGTTGTAGAAGATGGTTTCGATATCAACGATTTGGTTTATGCTATGGTAGATTGATATGATCGAAGAAGATGAGACTTGAGGAAATAATGACGCTTATGATTGCCACCATGTTTGGTAGCAAACAGGTTATAAAGTTCATTCTTAGATTAAATTGTGTTGATGCTAACAAAGCATGTGGTTCTGATAGGGCAACTACTTTACACATGGTTGTTGCTGGTGGATCCAAGTCATCCGCCGTTAAAGTAGTCAAGATTTTGATCAATGCTTCTGATGATATCTCTTGTCTCGATGTTCACAAGAATCTACGTGTTGATTTAATCCCTCTGGTCTTTGGTTCTTCTTTTAGCTCAAAAAGGAAATTCTTTGAGCTTCTATTAAACTAGGAAGAGAAATTATTGTGATTGTGATCGTATAACTTTATTGAATTATTGGGATTGTTAATGGTGTTGATGTTGGTTTCCACCGTAAATGGTGGTGGTTGAGGCTGTGGTTTTCCGTATCGTGGTAGTTTTCGGTGAAGGAGGTGGTTTTTTCGGTAATTGAGGTGGTTTCCGGCGAAGTAGTAGAGAGAGGGAGAGAGAGAGAGTGTGTGTGTGTGTGTGAGTGTGTATGTGTGTGTCTTAAATGTGTTATGGTTTGTAGATTAAGGGTAAATAATGTATCCCTCAGGAAGAACATAAAAAATGAGGAGTCAAACTAACGCTGATCTTGGCTTGGGTAGAATTAGATCATGCCCAGTCTGAGGCCAAGGTCGGGCATTCGTTAATGCGGAGTCGCTGGTATGGGTGTTAAGGGGTAGAACTGCACCTTGCCCTCCTCTCCTAGAAATAACACCCTGGAAAACGTGGGACCAATCAAAGAGTTCCACTAGTCCATCTGATGACAGCCACAATGATCATAATATCAAATATTCCTCTCTAGCCAATGAGGGGATGAGGCAAAAAGACGTGATAGGGGATCCTTCAATACCGGTCCACCATGTCGTACCTTATGACGGAATGCTCAATAGAATTAGTTATGAGGCACACGCCTGATAACCAAATATAAAAGGACCCTTCTTCTTCTTCATGAAGCAGGGGGACAAAACTCTTTTTCTTCGTATTTACTCATACTTCTCTCAGATCCATTCTAACTTGATCGTCGGAGCTTCGTCACAGGAATCCCTCTCGGACGTCGATTAACTATCATCTTTTTCATTTGTATTGTGATATCAGGAGAATGAATTTGCACAGTTCTCACCCTTAACTCCAATTCAACCCTCTCTCAGATATCACAACATTTGGTGTCATCCAGACGTATCCTTAGAGCGATACATCCACAAAGTAAACCCAATGAGCAACGGTGACAGGTGAGATCCCAGCGGCGTCAGGAGCAGCGGAGAGCAGTCCGCTGCTTCCAATGCATCCACTAGATGGAGGGAAAAACTTCCATCCATGAAGAACATGCTTCAAATCACACACCATTCTCACAGATATAGCTAGTCTATGGTTCCCAACAGTTAATCCAACTCCACAAGTAGCAATCATAACTACAACTCCACATATTATCGCAACACAACAAACAGTGATCCCTATTTTATAGCAACAATCGTTTCCACACACTTCGGGCACCAGAACCTCGATCCCCCACAATATTCAACCATCTTCGTAATATTCATCGATGGTCTACCCAAACGCCACCATGGCAGGATTGCCCCACATGTTGATGTTCGTACAACAACCATCGATCTTCAACCCGTTCGCTTAACAGGCCCAAGTTTCAGTCCCAGAAGTGTCTCAACCGCAAGTCACAGGAGTACAAACCTCGATTAATCAGGGATCCAACCCCTATGGGCTTTGTGTTCATCTCTCAATATCACCCGAATTCAACCCCTTCATGGCGGTCACTCAACCATTCAATTCATCCATGTGACAACCTGAAATTTCTATCTAGTACAACCATTTAACTAAAACTAATTCAGACTTGTTTCTGCTAACTTTTAGCACTGTTTAGAGTTTGTTTGAGTGTTCTAAGCCTAGTACATCAAAGGAATAAGTGTTAGGAACTATCAACTGAAGTTCAAAGCCAACAAACAAGCCATAAACCCCTTCATGAGGAGTTTACGGCCATAGCACATGAGTTGACGGTCGTAAACTCATGGTGGCCATAAACTCATGGCTATATATATGATATTTAGACATTTTCCAACACTTTCACCATTTCCAAGCCAAGAAATGGGTTTTTCTCTCAACTATCATCAAGGATCTTCATTTTTCTTCAAAAATGTAAGTGTTTTATCCCTTGATTAGTTACTACATCTTCTTAACTAGCATCACCCATTGATTCCACCGAAAAATTCATCTTTTGGGTTAGATCTTCAAGAAACACCAAGAACACACACTAGTGTTTTTGTCCAAAATCAACCTTTTTAGCTTCTATATCGTAAGTATTACTTCCCTATACTCGAGATCTAGTTGAAACACATGTTAAACACCTTGAAATCGTCCATTTCCCAAGAACAAGAGGTGTTTACGGCCAAGAGCATCTCCCTTGACCGTAAACCCTAGTTAGAGATGCATTTGTGGCCATAAACCCTCCTAAGGCTTGGAGTGGAGTCTAGAACTGTAACATTCTGTTTGATTAATAATTAAATAGATAAAAAAAATTGATGAACAAATAGTCTCCCTAAATCTATATTATTTAGTGGGGGTGTTGGTTTTGAGAAGCCAAATATTATAAATCGGATTATTCGGGGCTTAAAAAAGTAATATTGGGATTTATTTTGAAAAGATTTTTGGAGACTAAGGGGTTTTTTAGTAACAGTTGGATTAATTATGAAAAGAATTCTGAGATCAAGGGTGTAATAGGTAAATATGAGAGCTATTTTGGAACGAATTTTATGAAGGGGGACTGTTTATGCCATTATGGTAAACAACTTGATGGAGCCGGGTATTTAAAGGTTGACAAAC
The DNA here is from genome assembly GCF_052625555.1 of Lactuca saligna. NCBI lineage: Eukaryota > Viridiplantae > Streptophyta > Magnoliopsida > Asterales > Asteraceae > Lactuca > Lactuca saligna. The sequence continues at coordinate 264,022,222 of NC_136421.1, read as the reverse complement.
CCTAATCCTCCAGTCGCAAACCCTATTGCTCTTGCTCTCTCCTAGTCGTCATCTCATCACCACCGTTGAAGGACCACTGATCAGCCACCTTATTTTGTCACCGGTGAAAATGTGAAGGCACAAAGAAATCAGAAAACTCGTTTGTTGGTGCTGCTGCTGTTTGCAGTTGGGTTGCTGCCTCAACCCACGTTCACCGCCGTTACCCTGCCACTATCTAATTGTCGATGAAGCCGTAAACATCGAGGACAATCGTCATGACCGGGTACCGCCATATCTGTCTCTTCCCTGTCGTTCCTCTCGGTGTTACACGCCGGAAACATCGTTGATGTTGTTGGAGGTTATGGCGCGGCTGTGGTCATGTCTTGCTGACAAATTGCCACAGTTTCCCGACCGGAATCACTTCTTAACTTCCGTTCATGGCTGGACCTATCGTGTGTCGCCTCTGCCACCGTCATTTTACACCCTCGTCGTCGTTTTGCGCCACCAGGAGGGATGGTTGGGCTCGTTTACAGCCAGAAGTGGGCATGGTGGTGTTGTGCTCATATGATGTGGTGGTTTGAGGCTATATGAGCACTGCTTGGCTGGAGATCCGAAGAAAGACCCCACTTCCACCACCGTGAGATGGTGGCTGCCGCTCTCTACCACCGATTGTCGCCAAGGTGGTTGTGTGTGTGTGTGTTTATTTGTTTAGTATGTGTTTATTTTGAGAGTAAAGCCTTGTAAAATGTAACAGAAAGTGAAATAATGAAAGAAAGGAACCCTAACCACCACCATGAGGTGGTGGTTGCCGCCACCAGCCACCGTGTCGGGTGGTGGTGTGCTTGCCTCGTTGAGTTCGATTCGTTTAGGGTGTTTGAAACCCTAATGGGCCTTGTAAGCCCTAATGGACCCTAATTGACCCAATAAAACCCTAATGTGCTTAATGAATTTCAAGTGGGCCTAATAGGCCCAATAAAGCCCTAATTAACCTAAAAGCCCAACAACTTGATAAACGGACTAGTATTTGGGTTGGGAAACCCTAATGCCAACAAAACCCTAATTTGGGGAATTAATCGGGACACACAGGAATTATTTAATAACTTGAGATATTAAATAATAATCATTGACAAAAATGAATCTAAGTAATATTGGACTTAATGGATTAAGTCCTTAATGGGTTAAGTGAGAAACACTTAACCCTAATTGTCATTTATGTGAAACCCTCATCTCACTTGGGCTTTGTGTTGGGCTTTTCATTTGGGCTTTGGTAATTGGATTATTAATGGGCCATCCAAGAATAATCATATGGACTAGAATATGTTGATGGGCTTAGGGTAAGGACCATATGAGGGTGTGGGCCCAATTTGGAAAATTGGGTTGTGGACAGGCCATAGTTTGGGCCTTGATGATTATATGATGTTGGGCCTTAGAACAAGACCATGTAAAGGCTTAGGCCCAATTTGGAAAATTGGGCCATATGTTGGGCTTTGATTCCCAGTTGACTTTGGGACTATGGATTGGGCCTTGGGCTTATATAATCCCGGGGGGATCCCGTGGCCTTGGGTGTAAGACCATGTGGGGTAGCCCATGGCAGTCCAAGTAAAGATCATGTGGGGTAGCTTGTGGCCTTGGGTGTAAGACCATGTGGGGTAGCCCATGGCAGTCCAAGTAAAGACCATGTAGGGTAGCCCATGCCCTTGGGTGTAAGACCTTTTCATGTGGGGCAGCCCATGGTAGTCCAAGTAAAGACCATGTGGGGTAGCCCATGGCATTAGATGTAAGACCATGTGGGGTAGCCCATGGCAGTCCTAGGTGAAGACCATGTGGGGTAGCCCATGGCATTCTTACAGGTTTTTGTATGCATGACATATATGTTATATGTAGCTTTTATAGCTAGCAGGATATGTGATACGGGTAGCTTTTATAGCTAACTTGATACGTGATATGTGGATTGTGTGTATGGTATGCTTTGGGAAACTCACTAACCTTCGTGCTTACACGTTTTGTTTATGGTTTCAGGTACTTCATTTTCAAAGGAAAGGATTCAGCTCGATCGCAGCGCATCACACTATGCTTTCCGCACATGAGATCTTTGGGATTAAACTCTGATATTATTTAATGATGACATGCTTGATTATTCACGTTGGTTTGACATGAGATATTATTATGCCTGTTTTATTATGTTGTTGGTTTTGTAATAACTTAAATAAAACGAAAATTTTGGCCTATGTTTTTGGGATGTTACAAGAACACAACCTTGTTGATTATAAGACCTTAAAACACAACTTGGCATAAATCATCATGAGTTTACGGTTGTAAACTCATGAGGGCGTAAACCCCATGGTCATGAACTCCTAAGTCCGTGAACACTTGGCCGCAAACACCAAGTGTGGCCATAAACTCCCCTTATACACGATCATTTGTGATTTATACCCTTCCATTCAAGTGTAACCTAGTCCCTAAGGTGTTTTCCTTACCTAATTAGTTGTATAAACACTAATTATAAACATATATGTGTCATTATATGCTAAATAGGATCTGTGTGTGCTCAAGTCTTCACTTGACACTTAGCATCCTATACCGCTCTTTCATTCGAACTACTCACTATAGGTGAGTTCATACCCCTTATTTTACCTTTTTAAATAATTTTAAATGCTTTTATTGGGGGGAATACAATTTGAAACATTTTAGTTATTATATCAATCACCTGTGATTAATAACTATCAAACAAATGGATTTCATATACTTCAAAACTATTTACCAAACAAACTCTTTAAAACATTTTATAAACTGACATCAAGTCATATGTTATTATTCAAATGGTTAAAACTCCTTTTAATATCAAACTCCTTTATGTAAAACTCTTTATTTAACTCTTTTAAACCTATATATTGTCAAAATCATATCTATATAGATATAGCTATATAAGTAAGGTTAAAAGCACTTAGGATTGATATCTCGCTTTATTTCATGTTCCTTGTTTGGTTGTGGACTTAGAGCATTCGGTTGTTTTTCCGAGTGTCGTTTGAACCTTAGTTATATATTATGTATACGTATATAGATATAAAAGCTTTTATTCCAGTTCAATATACATGCAGTCATTCAAACAACATTACTAGTAAACTATAATAGATATAGTTTAAGAGATTACTACTCACTATTTCTAGTACAATGAAACATACAAGATTCAGTTCATTTATGAGTCAATGCAAACTTACTATTATGAGAAACAGAAATAACATACTATGATGAGAAACTAAGAGAACATACACTATACTATACAAGAGAACATATTATACACTAGTACAGAGAGAACATTCAATACACTATAACATACTATACAACTACTAGAATACGATAACTAGAATACGAAATACTACTTCATGATACAACAATACATTGTTGTATTACATTGTAACCAGAGTCTCTTGGAGGGAGAGCGGACATCGTGTGTATAGATATGTACGGGGCAGACACTCCCACACCCCAACGGCTAGCTACAGTCCCAACCAGTAAGGCCAAGGGGTGATAAAATGTCACCTCGCTATTTTATGACGCCATAAGGTCGTCAGGTATACAGCCATCAATCAGCATGGTTACAAACTAATTCACATCTAAACCTTTAATTAACCAAATAGGAATTAAATGCAATAAGACTCTCCAAGGAGTATAGTACATTTAATACGACCTTGAGTCTTCATTTTTATCATTCCATAGTCAGTAGTGTTACGGCTGAGATAAAACATTCTATTTTCTTAATAGATGATAGTGATAAATGTGAGAAAATATACTTTAATTATAAGCAGGAAATATAGGATTTTCTAGGAAAACTTTACAAACTTTTCAAGGTTTTTAATACAAACATTTCGAGGTTTTTAACTACTAAATGAGACTAAATACTTATGAACTCACCAGCATTTTATGTTGATACTCTCTTTCAATATAACTTGTATTCTCACGGAACTAGTAAGACAGGTACACCCATGCAGCTTTTGAAGGACGGAGTGGATCCAAGACTCGTCTTTATTTTGATTGTACATTTTCGGTGTCATTTAAACCTTACAAATGAACGCACGTGTATTTAACTATTCTATTAATGTAATGAATGCTGTTGCTTTCTTTTACTATTATGCATTGTTATGATATTGTACATGACGTCCTCCACCCCCGAATATTTCCGCCATTTCAGTTTGGGGTGTGACAGATTGGTATCAAAGCACTCTTTATAGTGAATCGAGTATATCAACCCATAAATGATATACAAGTTTTAAACACAATGGGATTAAAATACTCTGACCAAGAGTTTATACTTTTAAATAATAAAATATTTAACTAAGTATTCATACTAAGGTCAGTATCATACTAGAATGAAACAAAAGTATTACAATTGTTGAACAGCACAGGTAGGCTTGGGGATGTATGGTCAGTTCTGGGAATGGCATAACCTGATCAACTATGCCATACCGAGAAGTGATTAGCATATGCCCAAGAATGGTTGTGGTGTTGCAACAAGTATAAAAACTTACCAACACTACTAGAATGAAAACATTAAAACAGAACATAAACTTAAAATACTATAGGTGTATTTTGCGCTACCATAAATACTTATTTGAGAACTAAAAAGGTCTTTACCAGTAGGTCAAAGTTGCGGAGTGAATACGTTAAGGTTATATGTGACTAAAGTGTCATAGACTTACAATATGTGATCTTTGCTTTATTTCTTGTTCCTTGTTTGGTTGTGGACTTGGAGTTAGGGTCACCTATTCGAAGGTCTATTCTATTTCTGGTCACATATGACTAGTATGCACGGATCAAGTACTGAAGTAACTGGTAAGGATCATCCTATAATTATCTTAAGTAGTGTGTCTATTAACTATTCTTTTTCCCGTATTCTCGCGTAGATAACGTGTCTGGCTTCCATCTCCTCGGTGATCCGTACTTTCTCAACCAAGGCAATGGTGGATGGCTCGATGATGAGACAGAAGAGAACCATCCAATCCCTTTGGATGATAACCTCACATAAGGCTTTTCATAGGATTCTGACTCTAAGCCTGAAGTCAATAACCTACCCCCTGTGGCTCCTATCCCAAATCCTAACCCTCGTCTAGCTTTTTAAGGCCCGACGCCTCCGTGGGTGGAAATTTTGGAAACATGGAGTCAAGAGCAGGATCAAACCATGCCATTCAATAGAGACAGAAGCTTTTATGACCTGAGTGAACGAGGCTCAGTAGACAGGGTCTTGCAAATCCTGGTCCACAGAGTTGCTCGAAACAAAATACAGGGCAGGACAACTCTCCATCGAATCAAGGAAGTTGATGCCAATGCGAGAATGCATACCATCCGCACCATTCATCTTGAAGATGCTCATGAGAGTTCTAGGAGGGACCACGAGGCCCTGCACAAGAGCTTTTTGCGACACGGGCTGAGGTCATAGAGATCCAGGTACGCCAGATAGTTTATGAACGTCACCATCTTGACATGGAGCATCAACTGGCAAGCTTGAGGGTTCACCCGAGGGGTACCCGTTGCCGGTAGAAGATGCTCTACTCGTCTTCTATTTTGGTTTAAGGAATAGCCTTCATATCTATGATCTATGTAGCACTTTCCTGTAAAATATTACTGTCTTTCCAGTACTGTAACTAAAACTCTTATGCTATTAAAATTTTCCCTTTTTTGGTATGATGTAAGACGTACTCCAAGGTCAAAATTTCCAAACTCTATGTAACTCCATACCAACTATAATGACAGAAGTAGTTTCCACTATATGATCATCTCTTTTAAATTCTATTCTGAAACTGTATTGCCCTTGATAACCTTAAATGAAGTCTTGTTACCATTTTATCTTTTATAGATAAAAGATGTTTCCTTGAAAGCGTCCGAACAGAGGGACACCTGTAAATCAAACTCCACCACCACCACCCCCTCCGCAGTTTGATGCAATGATGTTCCAGGCTGTTGTGATCGTGGTTGTAACCACAGCCATGACTCAAGTAATTTTGGTGGTGCCAGTGGAGCTAGATCGGGCACGAAGTCTAACCATGGTGAAATCCAAACTCGTACACGGGAGTGTACCTATCAAGACTTCATCAGCTGCAAACAAGTGTTCTTCAACGGAACCGTAGGAATCATTGCACTGTCCTAGTGGTTTGAAAGAACAGAGTCGATCTTTGATATTTTATTTAGCCCCGAAGGAAGAAAAGTAAAATTTGTTGCCTGCACCTTCTCTGAAAGGGCCCTGACATGGTGGAATGGCCATGTCAAGTCGCTCACACTGGTAGTGGTTAACGCTATGGGCTAGGAGACACTGAAAGACCTAATGACAAAGGAGTACTGCCTGAGGGGCGAGGTGCAGAAACTTAAAGAGGAATTGTGGAGCCTTAAGATGAAGGGTTCCGACATAGTGGCCTATACAGCCGGATTCAGCGATCTGGTAACCATATGTCCAAACATGGTCCCCACCAAAAGCCAAACAATCGAGAGATACATTTGGGTTTTGGTACCCCCGTATTAAGGAAACATTCTGGCATCGAACGCTGTGATCTTTGATAGTGCCAAGCAATTGGCCAAAAGGCTTATCGATCATGGGGTTCTTCCTCCAACTATGTAACGCCAGTAGATTAGGGCTAGTCAATTTAGAGACGATAAGCGTCAAAAATGAATTTTTGATGAAATATTATTTAGAATGAATAATCTTCACTAAGTTATAGTATATGTTACAAGGATTCCATACATATAAAGAACGCCGAAATCCGAGGTATAACGAAAAAGTTATGACTTGTCAAAGTTTCGCGACAGAACAGGCACGACACAACGCGTCGTAAATAGTAAATTTACGTTTGAGCGATATTTAGCCTTAGTGATCTAAAAAAAAGTTGTAGAGTTCGTTAAACTGTGAGCGTGCATAAACAGAACGTCCAAATCTGACTTCGTATGAGGAAGTTATGATTTTTCTAAGTTTCGACTTAGCGGTATGCAGCCCGAATACTCGATTTGAGATCGAGCGGTTTTTAGCTGAAAAAATCTAAACGAGAATCGAAGATCTTGTTGATAGTAGTGGAACGGTAAAAAGACAGATGAAAACGGACGTTGGATGAAGAAGTTATGAATTTATAACGGAGTTTTCTTGTCTCGGCCTACTAAAAATAAATAATAAAAATAAATTCAAAATTAGCCGACGGAGTCTAAACGAAAGTTGTAGAGTGTAGTCTCATCTACGCGTGGATATAAAGAACATCAAAAACAGAGTTCATATGACGAAGATATGAATTTTTGAAGTTTATTAAATAATTAAAATATTAAATTTAATTATAAATTTCAATATTATCCGAAGGGGAGGAGTCAGCGACCTTATCCAGGTTACGTCCAGCGTAACTAGAGGATTACGCCTAGCGGAATCCTTCTTCCAGCACCCTATAAATAGATGTTGAGGGCTGCCGAGTTTTGGTCCTCCATTCTTCCCTTTCTCTCGCGTTTTTACCTCGTTTTGCGTGCAATAAATACCCCGAAGCCCCGGTATCATTCCCGAGACCCAAAGAAAGTCCCGAAGCCCCTAAGATCCCGAGAAGCGAAATTCCCAAGCCGAAGCTCTGCCCGCGAGAAGCCTGGTTTTTGTGAAGATCTCCCGTTTTCACCAAAGAATACTACTTCTACAAGCCGTAGAGCTATCCGATCATCTTCTGATCAAGTGAGTGTATAGTTACTTTCTTCTAACACATAAATATAAAGTATTAGCTATGAAATACGTGCTATGTGTTATATATTATTTTTCTATTTGACATGGGCTTGGAATTTATGTTTTTATACGGGTGTTAAATGATTTAAATTATATTTGTATTTATGTCTACAAAAAATGATGGGTAGAACATGGGTAGATGGAATAGTAGGTGACGATGCGACTTCGTGCCTATTGAGTAAGCCTTGGTGACGATGCGACTTCGTGCCTATTGAGTAAGCCTTGGTGACGATGCGACTTCGTGCCTGTTGTGTAAACCCTGGTGACTATGAAACGTAGTGCCTATTGTGTAAACCTTGGTAACTATGAGACGTAGTGCCTATTGTATGAACCCTGGTGACTATGTGATGTAGTGCATGTTGTATAAACCGTGGTAGCAAATGGACTTTGTGCCAGTTCCTTAGGTAAATCCTTAGGAATGAATAAATGAAGGATAGTTGGTTCTTAGGGTAAACCCTTAAGAAATAAAGGAGTTATGGGGATGTGTATTTGGGTTGATTGTTTGATGATTGAATAATAAATTTATTATTGTGGGTTGAAAACCCTATATGCTCACCAGGCTCCCAAGCCTGACCCACTCAGTTTTCTTTGCATTACAGGTAATGGCACAAGGGTATAAGTTGGTGGACTTGACGAGAGATTTTGGATTGTAGATCAGCCGTTATAAATAACTGTTGTAAGGTCTATTTTATATTGTTTATGCTTTTGGTCTGTATCGGAACATGACATCTCGAGATTTTGTTATTTAATGAAAATACATTTCTTTAAGAAATGCTTTGATAAATTTTATTTTATCATATTTTATTTTGGAAACAAATTCCGCAACTCTTTTAATCAAATGATTACTCTGGTTGTATAAAACAAATCGGTCTTTTCTAGCCGTGAAATTGGGGATGTCACAAACTACAACTACAATTGTTGTCTCAGCACCAGCCAAAGCGGCCGACAACAAGAGAAAGCGTTGGGATCGAAAGAAGGGTAAATGAACTCAGCCTTCTTCCAAGAACCAACAGGTTGTGGCTGTCCGTGGTTCCACAACTCCTGTTGCCCCTGTACTATAATAGTCATATGCAGGGAGTCTACCCAAGTGCACCAAGTGCAATTTCCATCACAACGGCCCCTGCCGAGAAATGCACTGCACCAACTGCAACCGGAAGTGCCATACCATCCGATTTTGCAAAGCACCACCAAGACCCATCACACAGGTCCCTGGTACAGGAGTAAGCCAAGCCTGCTACAGGTGTGGCGAGACAAGGCACTTCAAAACAAACCGCCCTAAAGCTGGGAAGGCGAGTGGAGCAGAGAGACTACTTGCTATTGGTCACAATGAAGCCGTGGTAGACCCCACGGTGGTCACGGGTACGTTCCTCCTTAATAAATCATATGCATGTATCTTATTCGATAGTAGGGCAGAGAGGAGCTTCGTGAACCAAAATTTAAACACTTACTTAATCAAGCACCGCAAGCACTAAAAGAAACCTTCGTCATAGAAACGGCTAACGGAAAGACAGAGAGTTCTAACGATATTTACATGGGTTGTACCCTCATGCTAGAAACGGCTAACAGAAAGACCGGTTGAGTCTCCATCGTGCCGATATTCTGTGTTTCGAGAAAGCAGTCCATCTAAATCTACCGAGTAACGAAACCTTATTGATCTATGACGACAAACCTAGTACGAACCTTCGTATCATCTTGAGCATGCAAGCCCAGAAGTACCTACGAAAGGAATATCGTGCATTCATTGCTCATATAGTCGATGTGAACCAAGAAACAAAAGACCTAAAGGACCTCCCCGTAGTGCGTGACTTCCCCGACTTCTTTCCGGAAGAACTACCAAGGTTACCTCCCCAACGTCAAGTCGAATTCAGGATCAACTTAGTTCCAGGGGCTACCCCTATAGCCAAATCGCCCTATCGTCTAGCACCAAAAGAGATGCAAGAACTATCCGGTCAACTTAACTAACTACTCAACAAGGGCTTTATAAGACCAAGATTCTCACCTTGGGGAGCGTCAGTCTTGTTCGTGAAAAAGAAGGACGGGTCGTTCAGAATGTGTATTGATTACAGAGAACTGAACAAACTGAACGTCAAGAATCGTTATCCCTTGCCCCTTATAGACGATTTGTTCGACCAACTGCAAGGGGCGAGCTACTTTTCAAAGATTGATTTGAGATCCAGGTATCACCAATTAAGAGTGTTAGAGGAGGATGTTCCGAAGACAGTCTTCCGAACTCGTTATGGACACTATGAGTCTGTAGTGATGCCATTCGGATTACCTAATGCGCCCGCAGTATTCATGGACTTAATGAATAGGGTATGTCATCCTTACTTGGATTATTTCGTCATTGTATTTATCGATTACATACTTATCTACTCTCGTAGTAAGGAAGAGCACAGAAAACATTTGCGGTTGATCTTAGAAACACTACGGTCAGAGAAACTCAACGCAAAGTTCTCAAAGTGCGAATTTTAGATCCGAAGAGTCGAATTCTTAGGTCACGTGGTCAGCGAAGAGGGAATCCACGTGGACCCTTCCAAAATCAAAGCCATTGAGAACTGGTTAGCACCAAAGATGCCTACGGAAATTTTTCAATTTCTAAGCCTCGTTGGCTACTATCGTAGATTCATTCAGAACTTTTCGTAGATTGCGAAACCTCTTATAACATTGACCCAAAATGGCGTGGCCTTTGAATGGGAAGAAAAGCAAGTGAAAGCGTTCCAAACGCTGAAACTAGCCTTATGCACCGCACCGATACTATCCCTTCCAGAAGGGATAGAAGACTTCATAGTTTATTATGATGCATCCAACCAGGGGCTCGGATGTGTCCTGATGCAACGAGGTAAGGTCATCGCCTATGCCTCAAGACAGTTGAAGACACACGAGGTCAACTACACAACTCATGATCTTGAGTTAGGAGCACTCGTATTCGCTTTAAAGATCTGGAGACACTATCTGTATGGTACGAAAATCACTATCTTTACAGACCATAAAATCCTTCAACATATATTCGACCAGAAAGAGCTCAATATGAGATAACGACGGTGGCTTGAGCTACTCAATGACTACGAATGCGAGATTCGATATCATCCCGGTAAATCCAATGTAGTAGCTGACGTCCTAAGTCGGAAAGAATACTCTGGTCATAGAGTGAAATCATTGACCATGACTATCCATTCACACTTGTCCACACAAATTAAGGAGGCCAAGCTCGAAGCCTTGTAACCTGAAAATGTGGTGGGTGAATCCCTAAGAGGGATAAATAAGAATTTGGAAGTCAAGGGTGATAGAGCCTTATATTTCATGGACCGGATCTGGACACCGAAACACGGTGGATTCAGGGACTTGGTCATGATAGAAGCACACAACACTCGATATTCCGTCCACCTAGGTTCAGATAAGATGTATCTGGATCTTAAAAAGTTATACTGGTGGCCTAACATGAATGCAGAGATTGCCACCTTCGTGAGTAAATGCCTTACTTGCTTAAAGGTTAAGGTCAAATACCAGAAACCCTCAGGTTTACTCCAGCAACTGGAAATACCTAAATGGAAGTGGGAGCAGATCACGATGGACTTCATAACCAAGTTTCCCAAGACAACAGGTGGCCTCGATACCCTTTGGGTGATTGTAGACAAGTTAACAAAGTCCGCACACTTCCTGCCCATCAAAGAAACTGACAAGATGGAGAAACTCACAAGAACATACATTAGGGAGATCGTACAACTGCATGGTGTTCCCATATCCATTATCTCTGATAGAGATAGTAGATTCACTTCGAGGTTCTGGCAGTCACTACAAAGTTCCCTAGGAACGAGGTTGGACTTGAGCACATCCTACCATCCACAGACCGATGGACAAAGTGAGAGAGCTATCCAAACCTTGGAAGATATGTTACGAGCATGTGTGATCGACTTTAGGAAGGCATGGGATACTCATTTACCCCTTTTCGAGTTTTCCTACAACAACAGTTATCACACGACCATAAAGGACGCTCCATTCGAAGCCCTCTATGGCCGAAAGTGCAGATGCCCTCTATGTTGGGCTGAGGTGGGTGACACATAGTTAGCTAAAGGACAAATTCCTAACAGCACTCTCACGGGTCCGGAGATCATTCGGGAAACGACAGAGAAGATCGTTCAAATTCATGACCGATTGAAAGCCTCTAGAGACCGACAAAAAAGCTACGTAGACAAGCGAAGGAAACCTTTGGAATTCCAGGTGGGAGACCACGTCCTTTTGAAAGTCTCACCCTGGAAGGGCTTGATACGCTTCAAAAAGCGTGGAAAGTTAAATTCAAGATACATAGGGCCTTTCGAGATTCTCGCTAGAATCGGCCCTATAGCTTACAAACTCAACCTACCCCGCGAACTTAGTAACATATATTCTACGTTCCACGTCTCGAACTTGAAAAAGTGCCTATCCGATGAGACTCTTGTAATCCCACTCAGCGAGATCGAGATCAACGAAAGCCTCAACTTCGTCGAGGAACCAGTAGAGATCACGGACCAAGAGGTCAAGCAAACGAAGCAAAGTCGTATCCCGATAGTGAAGGTTCGCTGGAATGCCAAGTGAGGACCCAAATTCACTTGGGAGCGCGAGGATCAAATGAAATTGAAATATCCTCATCTTTTCGTTTAGTTATTTGTATCTACTTAATTGCTTAAACTCTAATTTCATGACGAAATTCTCTCTAATGGGGGGATAACGTGACAACTCAAAATTTCTATCTAGTACAACCATTTAACTCAATCTAAGTCAGACTTGTTTCTGCTAACTTTTAGCACTGTTTAGAGTTTGTTTGAGTGTTCTAAGCCTAGTACATCAAAGGAATAAGTGTTAGGAACTATCAACTGAAGTCCAAAGCCAACAAAAAAGCCATAAACCCCTTCATCAGGAGTTTAGGGCCAGGGCACATGACTTTATGGTCGTAAACTCATGGTGGTCGTAAACTCTTGGCTATATATATGATATTTAGCCATTTTCCAACACTTTTACCATTTCCAAGCCAAGAAATCGGGTTTTGCTCTCAACTATCATCAAGGATATTCATTTTTCTTCAAAAATGTAAGTGTTTTATCCCATGATTAGTTACTACATCTTCTTAACTAGCATCACCCATTAATTCCATCCAAAAATTCATATTTTGGGTTAGATCTTCGATAAACACCAAGAACACACACTAGTGTTTTTGTCCAAAATCAACCTTTTTAGCTTCTATATCGTAATTATTACTCCCCTATACTCGATATCTAGTTGAAACACATGTTAAACACCTTGAAATCGTCCATTTCCCAAGAACAAGATGTGTTTACGGCCAAGAGCATCTCCCTTGGGCGTACACCTTAGTTAGAGGTGCATTTGTGGCCATAAACCCTCCTATGGATTGGATTGGAGTCTAGAACACATCCTTGTTGATTATAAGACCTTAAAACACAACTTGGCACAAATCATCATGAGTTTACGATCGTAAACTCATGAGGCCGTAAACCCTATGGCCTTGAACTCCTAAGGCCGTGAACACTTGGCCGCAAACACCAAGTGTGGCCGTAAACTCCCCTTATACACAATCATTTGTGATTTATACCCTTCCATTCAAGTGTAACCTAGTCCCTAAGGTGTTTTCCTTACCTGATTAGTTGTATAAACACTAATTATATACACATATGTGTCATTATATGCTAAATAGGATCCGTGTGTGCTCAAGTCTTCACTTGACACTTAGCATCCTATACCGCTCTTTTATCCGAACTACTCACTATAGGTGAGTTCATATCCCTTATTTTACCTTTTTAAATAATTTTAAATTCTTTTATTGGGGGGAATACAAGTTGAAACATTTTAGTTATTATATCAATCACCTGTGATTAATAACTATCAAACAAATGGATTTCATATACTTCAAAACTATTTACCAAACAAACTCTTTAAAACATTTTATAAACTGACATCAAGTCATATGTTATTATTCAAATGGTTAAAACTCCTTTTTATATCAAACTCCTTTATGTAAAACTCTTTATTTAACTCTTTTAAACCTATATATTGTCAAAATCATATCTATATAGATATAGCTATATAAGTAAGGTTAAAAGCACTTAGGATTGATATCTCGCTTTATTTCATGTTCCTTGTTTGGTTGTGGACTTAGAGCATTCGGTTGTTTTTCTAAGTGTCGTTTGAACCTTAGTTATATATTATGTATACGTATATAGATATAAAATATTTTATTCCAGTTCAATATACACGCAGTCATTCAAACAACATTACTAGTAAACTATAATAGGTATAGTTTAAGAGATTACTACTCACTATTTCTAGTACAATGAAACATACAAGATTCAGTTCATTTATGAGTCAATACAAACTTACTATTATGAGAAACCAAAATAGCATACTATGATGAGAAACTAAGAGAACATACACTATACTATACAAGAGAACATACTATACACTAGTATAGAGAGAGCATTCAATACACTATAACATACTATACAAATACTAGAATAAGATAACTATAATGTGAAATACTACTTCCTGATACAACAATACATTGTTGTATCACATTGTAACCAGAGTCTCTTGGAGGGAGAGTGAGCATCGTGTGTATTGATCTATACGGGACAAACACTCCCACTCCCCGACTGCTAGCTACAGTCCCAGCTGGTAAGGCCAAGGGGTGACAAAATGTCACCTCACTATTTTATGATGCCGGAAGGTCGTCAGGTATACAACCGTCAATCAGCATAGTTACAAACTAATTTACATCTAAACCTTTAATTAACCAAATAGGAATTAAATGCAATAAGACTCTCCAAGGAGTATAGTACATTTAATACGACCTTGAGTCTTCATTTTTATCATTTCATAGTCAGTAGTGTTACAACTGAGATAAAACATTCTATTTTCCTAATAGATGATAGTGATAAATAGGAGAAAATATAATTTTACATAGTAACAAAGTACTACTATATTTTTCCATACTCTTACAAGATATGCAAACATTACATTTTTATACAATAACAAACATGTAAAACAGTCGGGCCTCGGTGGAAGGCTACTTTAATTATAAGCAAGAAATATAGGATTTTCTGGGAGAACTTTACAAACTTTTCAAGGTTTTTAATACAAACATTTCGAGGTTTTTAACTACTAAATGACACTAAATACTTATGAACTCACCAGGATTTTATGTTGATACTCTCTTTCAAAATAACTTGTATTCTCAGGGAACCAGTAAGACAGGTACACCCATGTAGCTTTTGAAGGACGGAGTGGATCCAAGACTCGTCTTTATTTTGATTGTACATTTTTGGTGTCATTTAAACCTTACAAAAGAACACACATGTATTTAACTATGCTATTAATGCAATGGATGTTGTTGCTTGCTTTTACTATTATGCATTGTTATGATATTGTACATGACGTCATCCACCCCCGAATGTTTCCGCCAATTCATTTTGGGGGTTTGACAGTCCATACAACAGTATACAGGAGCAAACCCATACATGGTTCACTCGACAGGGAAATACGCATTCAAGCAATTTGGATCACAACCAACCTTACAGCAATATCAACTATACATCTCGTTGACTATCATGCATAGCCAGATGTACGTGAGCCCCTACCAGACGCATCAACATATGGCCAATGGTGGTTTGTCATACTCATACATGGACAACCCCATGAGAAGTGCAAGCTCTAATTTTAGCCATGAGCTACTCCAATACGAGATTCTGCACACCACGGTGATACCAAACGTGCCAAAGTATGACGGTACTACTAATCCGGATGACCACATCGATAACTACGAGTGGAAGATGACATCTCTTAGGATGGATCGCTGCTTCACCTGCACCTGTTTCCGTTGTACCCTAACAGGAAATGCAGGCAAGTGGTTCAAGTCTCTGAGGCCAAGCAGTATCTCGAGTTTTGAGCAGCTGAAATACCTTTTCCTTAACTATTTCATGCAGTTGAGGAAGGGAAAAGGGGACGCTAACTTTGTGATGGCGTGAAAGAAAATAAGAAGGAGAGTCGATTCGTGACTATTACGATCGATTCATGCTAGCTACCTTGAATGTTCCAGGGCATGAAGAGTTCTTGGTAATGGGCGCCTTCGCCCAAGGTCTGCTTCCTAGACCCCTATCCAAGAAGATGCAAGGGACAGTCCCCAGATCCAGGGACGAGCTCAAGTTCCGTGTGGAAAAATATTTGAGACAAATCGAAGGGGAAGTGCGAAAGGAGTCCAATCTCAAAGTTGTAACCAACGCATACATTAAACAGGAGGAAGCGGTGTCCAGGCTGAGCTCAGCCCAACATGAGAGGCAAGACAGCAACCAACAAGAGCACAATCACCACTCCAAGCACATGTCAAGAAGGTACATGTCGTTCAACAAAGATGACAACAGGAATGGTCATACATACGTCCATGCAATCAACAAAACTCTAACAAAGGAGAGCAATGACAAGACCAAGTTCTGTGAATATCATAAGAGCAAAACTCATGATGCCAACGAATGCACGGTATTAAAGTGGGAGATCGATGATAAACAACTAGTTGGAAACATAGTTGACATAGCAAAAGAGCTCAAGGCAAAATTCGATGAGGATAAGAACCCACCTAAAACTCAAAAGGATGGGGGAAAGGACCATGAAAGGAGTGCAGAGATTCTTACCATTACTGGCCCCGCCCATGCCGCAATCGCCCGAGCCAACACGTAGGCGTGAAGGTATACCATCAAAACATACTCAATATAGCCTTTTCAACAAGTGACTTTAGGCCAGAGCATTGGGATCCGAATGATCTATTGCACATCATCGGTTTCATTAGCCAAAATCATGTTGAGCATGTGTATATTAATAACGGAAGCAGGGTCAACGTGATCTATGAACACTGTCTTCGACGGTTACCAATTGAATGGAAAAACATCTCCAGCCACCACATCAGGGGCCGCTAGTTGGGGGTACTACAGCATCACCAAAAAAATGTTTTATGTATATAAAAAATTTTATTTGTAAACATGTTCTATGTTATTATACCCCCAGCTTAAGATATTGTACCATGTTTTTTAATGTCCAGGATATGATAACTATATAAAATATATATTGATAATGTTTGTACCTCATATCAAAATTTCTGGTTCCGCCACTGCATGGTCAGGTGCCATGATCGTGCATATTATCATTGGTGTGAGGTGGTTGTGGTTTGTTGAGTGTGATACCAGAGGCAACGATTGAATTTTTTGACAATTAATTTCTTTAACTATATATTTGACTTTTCTTTGACGAGAATTTTTTTTTAAATCATTAAATATTAACCCTTCAATCTTTCCTATAAATACCAACAACTTTACTACAAATTTTTTCATATAATTTTTTTTTTCTTTTTTTACTACACAAGCCAAAATTCATTCTCAATATTTTACTTCCCACCACCAAATAATTTTCACAACCATCAAACTTTCAAACCCAACAACCGAAATAGTGTATATTGCAACATAAGTTACACATTATGGCAACCGTTTCATTAAAAAGCGGAAGTAAATGGTTGATATTGTGCACACCCTTCAGTGTAATGTTTTGCTAACATAATGCTTTGTATTCCAATCCGGATCCATAATAGAATCAAACTTGCAACTTTTAGCATACAAACCTTGTCAATCGTTGGTTTTATTTTTTGACTAAAAAGGGAAGAATAAATTCAGGAACAATAAAGGCATGGGACCCAAGAAGCAGGTGTTTAAGAAGCTTAAACGTCAGCAACAACAAACCAACGATAACTGAAAAGTGTCACGTCTGCAAAAGTCAACATGATTTTCCTCACTTACATATGTAAGTGGCAACCCGAGGTTGGTTTTTAGATTAAGGAGCTTCTATAAACAACTTTTTTGTTGGTCAAGTAATCAGCTATAGATTGCATATTCATATACACAAATGTATCGCAAAATCCTATATAAAATAGACGCTTTTTTCTTCTTAAAATGAGAGCAAAAAGGAACAATACAAATCAAATGACAACACTTACAACAATCAAAACATCTTCCCATCTCACAGAAGTTTTCTACTCGAAGATTCAAGTGCCGAAACCTCTTCATACATATTCTCTATTGCTTTTGCAAAGTACGCTTTCGCATGTGGTCTCTTCACCTACACCATAAAAATGGGACATTTTTTAAACAAACATTTATCCATACAACACTTAGGCCTCCATAAATTTTTATTTTTTATTTTTATTTATGGAGTTGGTACTTACTTTAAAAGTTGGAGTGAGCAAGCCATTCTCCATGGTGAATGGTTCAGCTATCAATGTGACAGATCTTGCAAACTCGAAACCTCTCAACTGCATCACAATGGCATTGTTTACCAAATCAGGCATACATAACAAATTACAAATACCTTATTTTGATAAAAATGACAAAAGTTAAATTAATGATCTGGGACATGAAAATTTCACTTTTTGTCCAGTTTAAATAAAAGCAAAAAAACAGTAGAACTATGTTATGTGTAATGGTTACCTGAGCTTCTTTTCCAATGGCATCCATGTCAGCAAGAACAGCAGTCCTTGTCCTTGGATCATTGCACAGTTGTTCTAAGCTTTCAAACTGGATCACAAGTTGTAGATTAATTGTTAATATATCTTTCCATTAAAAAACAAACACTATTTTTAAATAAATTTAAACCTGAAATTGTATCCTTGTAATATTGATAAAACCCTATAACATATGTTACAGAAAGACTAGTTTGGGAAATATATAGAACAGAGAAGGAAAATTAATTATTTATTGTGAATTCGTTTATGAATTGTGTAGAGATAGATGATTTATAAATGACCAAATAACTATATTTCACCTTTATTCCATCTTTAGCAGCAAATGCTTTCAGCATGTCGGGGTCCACACAGACAATAGCAACTAAAGATGAGTTGAAGCTGTCACCTGTTTCAAACCAATATTTATAATTTATATAATACACAAATAAGCAAAATATATAGCACCACTATCAATTAATAAATCAATAATGCAAGAAAGGAGTCTGTTCACTTACCATAAACAAAGCATTGTGCAACAAATTTGCTCTTAACATACACATTCTCAATTTTCTCAGGAGCTATGTACTCTCCCTGTGCCAATTTAAAAATGTTCTTTTTCCTGACACAAGATTAAAACATATTTACTTTTTAAGATACAGTGCATATCATATCTAATTCCAATTTCCAACAAACCAAAGCAATTGTAATTTAATTAGATTATTAATTTCTTACAACTTAATTACCTATCAATAATCTTTAATCTGCCTCCGGGTGCCCACAATCCTATGTCTCCTGTATGAAGCCATCCTTCTTCATCTACTACTTCTCTCCTGAAAAAAATCTTATAAATGTTAATCATAAAAAAATTGTCTAATGGATATAAAATTGCAATTCATGTCCCATTGACATCAGTCTAATGGATATTTATACATACGTTTGCACTTCATCTTTGTAGTAACCTTGGAAGACAATTGGGCCCCTCACACAAATTTCACCACGAGGGTATGGTTGATCATCAGATGTATAGTTCATCTCAGGAACATCCACAAGCTTTACCTCTAAAACACACACGAATATTATACATTAATATTGGTTTAAAATTTAAATGCAAGAAATAGCAATCTACTTCCATTGATTTATGTATTATACATCAGTATTGTACTTTTAATAAGAAAAAAGTTGTAAAATATGGAAGTAAGATGTTGTAGTGAACAAATTATATAAAACTAACCACATGCAGCATTAGGAGCTCCTACATGACCAGAGAGGACATCATGCTCATTCATACAAGTTATAACACAAGAACTCTCAGTCATTCCATACCCCTCCATTACTGAACAACCAAAGCACCTGAAAAATATAAAACATAAGGTTTAAATACAAGAAACAGAAATCTACTTTCAGTGATTGCTTATTTGTATATAGCATCCTGCCTTCATTTCATCTTATTATGACATTGTAATTTCAGAAATCTATCCTTTAATAAGCTTATAAGCAAAGAAAAAAAATGAAAGTATAATGGTATAAATGGTATATTTTTGAAAGTATAATGTCATGATAACTTACACTTTAAGAAAATCCATGACATCAGGAGACAAGGGTGAAGCACCTGAAACCATAAAGCGAACCCGTCCACCAAGTTTGTTTTTTATTTTGTTAAATACTAATCTGTCCCACATAGGAGATGCATTTTTTCCTGAAAGATAATATTAGATTATATTATGTAAAGTATTTTAACCTAAAAGGTGCACTTTTGCTAAAAAAATGTTTGTTAACTGTTACCTTTAAGTAATGCTTGCCTTTTTGCATTAAATGCAGCATTAAACAGTCTTTCTTTAAGTCCACCAGATGACTTAACTGCATTCATAACACTGCAATAACCACTCAACTAATTGAATATCAATAAGCCATAGTGATTGAAAAAATACAAAACTTTATTATACCCATCATATACTCTGTTATATAATCGTGGAACACTGCAGAAGATAGTAGGTCTCAATTCTGCCATGTCATCCAATAATTTCAAGCTGTCCTACATGAATGAAAATAAAGTGTAAAGTTTTGACCCCTACCCCATTAAGTCAAAAATAAACAGCAGTTTTGTCATGATGTGATTAAGTACAATAAAGAAATCATTATCATGAACTTAAATTGGAAAAAAAAAAAAAAAAAACAAAAAAATTGAGTTTCTTACTCCTTGATAAAATCCAACTGAGCCACCATAGTATGCCAACAAGATCTGGTTGCACCTTTCGTATATGTGTGCTAAAGGAAGATAAGATATATATCTGAAATAAACATGGAGTTCATTACAAGAAAATAATGTGAAACAATTGGCATTTAAACCTATTTAAGACAGTTAATACTTACACATCTGATGGATAGAACATAATTTCAAAACTTCCACCAGCAACATTTGCAATCAGGTTTCCATGGGAAAGTACAGCCCCCTTAAGACAGTTAATACTTATGGTAAGAAAATATTCAACTTTAGTAAACTTAAAAAGAAAAAGCATAAGTCAATAAGAAATAATAAAAAAAAAAACCTTTGGTGTCCCAGTTGTACCACTTGTATAACATATTGTAGCCACATCATCTGGTTTTGGTGGACGAAAAGGGTGTCGATCATTACTTCCCTAAAAAGCACCAATTCATATGACAAATAAATCAGTAATCAAATGGCGGAAATCATAAAAGATTAACTCGAATCAAAGAAACTCATGTTATTGGAGATGTTTAAGTGTGTTACTATGATAACAAGATAGAGTTAGTGAAAAGTCCAACAAAGTCAAAAACACTAAATTATGATTTTCAAAAAAAGGATTTGAAGTTACCTGAGCAATAAGCTTTGAAAATGATACAACCTTAACTCCAGATTCTGATGGAAGAGATGGCAATAGCTCATCTAGTCCTCCAACCACCTAAAATTACAAGTCAATATTCAGTAAAGAATCTTATGAGTGAAATTGATAAGAAATGAAACAAATGATTAACCATCATACCACTATCAAACGCACAGAAGGCATCTCTGACAAAAAGCTCAGCAACTGAAATATCAAAGTGATTAGCAACCAATCACAAATATTAACCATTTAAAAGTATTAATAGGGAAAAAAAGTTGAAACTTACAATATGCATTGTCTGTGGCACACAAAATATGGCTTCTGCAGATGAGTGATTCACAATATACTTCACAGCATCCGGACCTACAAGATTTGGCATTAAATACATTTGCAGCATAAAATAAAGAAAGGTGATTTAAAAGTTTGACAAAATAATTGTGTACAAACCAAGGGTATCATATAAAGGAACAGATATGTATGAATATGCAGAGCAAGCATGATCAACAATTATCCACTCTGGTCTGTTGATAAAGTATAATCCAATACATGATCCCTGTTGCAATGTTATACAATTTAACTTAAAGACACAATATTAAAAAAAAAAAAATACAAAAAGGAGAAATTAGTATAATACAAGTGACATGCCTTGGTTATTCCATGGGCTACTAACCCAGAACCAATAGCTGCCCGAGCTTTAGCTGCTTCCCCATAAGTTATCCATTTGTATCTTTAAAGAAAATGAAGATAAATTATAAAGTATTTGTACCCAATCTGCCTTAAAAAATAATAAACTAGTTAACATACTCTCCAATAGTTCCATCTTCACGAATCCGTGTACCCAAATACTTGTAATCCCCGAAGGTTTCAGATGCATGCCTACAGTGGAAGCAAAGTATTGATGTTTTTTTTTACCAAGATTTGCGTAAGATATACAATTTCAGTGAAGAAAGTATGATATGATGAATTTAGACATGTAAACAGTAGATGCTTACACAAAATTATCATGTAAAGTAGCAATGTGAGGATGATCAGGAAATCTACTGACCAACTTTAAAGGAGACGCGGCAGATCTGTCACCAAAAGAGAAATACTTCCAATATTAGCCAAGTAATTGAGATAGGGGCAATATGGGAAATCATGCATCTTATGTGGAGGGGTATTTAGGGTATTTACTATATTTGATTTGTTGCAACAGTGCTTATATGAGGGTACAGAGCATGTGGGTATCATCATCTATCTTTTATCTGAAATCTGGATATTTTTTTTCTCGAATCTGCCAAAATTATCTTTCTTTCTTACAATCATTTAGGTATTATTGAGTGTATAAAGCAATATTGGAAGCATTTGGTTGCTTTTCTATTGTTGAATCTGTTCTTACAAGTCCGTTCATAGCAGGTTTCAAGCAATGTAAAGTTTGATGATGAACTTACCTGTAAACATTCCACTTTCCTGTCTTCAATTTCTCTGGAAGAACAACACTGTACCCTTGTTCTGCCACAGCAACAAAATCAGTAACCATGGTGATGAAATGTAAAGCAAAAGAAGAGGGTTTACATTAAGAATGTAATATGAAAACTATAGTTGATAAAAAAAAAACAGGGAACATAAAAATGCACATCGATTTAGGCAATTGTCTCTGTATTTGATGATTCAACAAACTAATATCAAATCCTAACCTTCGTGAGTGTCCTTCAAAACATAATCCCCAAAATTAACCCAAGTGTGAAACGTATCAACTCCTCGTGTATTATTTCACAATCTTCTCCTATTAAACTAATTTCGTTCAGAGTTTTTAGAAAGCGGACTACATAGATGCATATTCTCATGGATTCCAAAATCTGATATGCCATATAAAACTTTTAGGCGTTTAGCTGATTCTAAAACATGCCAGATTCTAAAGTAGTTTCCCACTCATACCACAAACACTGTTGCATTCGAAATCCAAACTAACCACATAAATCACAGTAGTTCCCTTATAGATTGTGTGTGTGTGTGTGTGAGAGAGAGAGAGAGAGAGTTACTAGTGAAAAACTCCCCGGCTGTTTGGTTTTGTTGCACCGTTGACAAAGGATCGGCGACGGCAGAGGTGATGTGGTCTTGAATAGCTTGAAGCCGGCGGCTGGCTTTAGATTCCATTGAAGTTTCTCGGGAACGATGAAAATGGGAGATTATCTTGTAGTCTCGCAGATTCAAACTTTTGTTGTATGCATATGGTATAAAATATTGAGAGGGAGATAATGTAGGTGAAGTTTGGAAAGTTGATGAACTTCATACATATATGGAATGTAATATTGGACGGTTAGATGCTGGTTTCTGTATTCAACTTCAGATTACCCTACGTTTGAATATGTGCCGGCACATTTTATTATTATTATTATTATTATTATTATTATTATTATTATTATTAGTTCTAGTTATTTTAGACAAAAATACAAGATAAAAATCAAATTTAATGAAGAAAATATTAACGTTGGGAATATTATTGCAATTTTAGGTTAATTAAAAATAAAGGACGTTTTTCTTGAAAATACAATAGATAATATTTGTTAAGATTAGTCATGTAAACTAACGTGTGTGAACTATTTAATAGGAGGGGCTGAGTAAGCTTTTGAGATAAAAGAATATTCCAACTACCAATAAGACCTCAGTTTTGCCTACTGGTGTGTATTTGACTTATTATATTCAGAGAAAACCGCAGAAAGCGTCCTGTGCTTTGCAATTTTTTTTGGATTTGGTCAGAAAATTATCAACTAGCAAAAAAAAAATAATAATAATAATAATAATAATAATAATAATAATTTTTTTAAGATTTAATGTTGATTTGGTTCCTACAACTAACATTAACATGTGTTTGTTTATTCTTATGAGTTACGAGTGATGCTGAAATGACCATTTGTCTTTTGTATATTCTTTTTATAGTTTATATCATTTAATTGCATAAAAATAATTATTAGTAAACAAAAGAATTAACTCTCTGTCCAGATGGTTGATCTCAACAACCATCGTTGACCATCTTCTCATGTTACCTTCTCCAACCATTTTCATAGAAACTCTGTAAACACTAAGAAACAATCGATCTAATAATCATAAATTTATAATTGTTCATTTCATCAGTTACGGTGGAAGTCTGAGTAGTCAGGTTTTCATTTTTCACAAACACATGATGTACGTGCATCATCTACCAAAGCAAAGATAGATAATTATTTTAGGGTAATTCTATTTGCACGAAACAGATTCTAAATGCACCAATACGGCATCATTCAAAAGTAGTTTTAATATGAATTTGCAGTTTTTACCCTTCCAATTTTATTAAGCTTTCAATATGTTTCTTTTACAATTTCAATCAATATGAATTTGCAGTTTTTATCCTTCCACTTTTATTAAACTTTCAATATGTTTCTTTTACCATTTCAATCTCTATACTATATTTTATATTATTATTTTAGTTTAAATTAATATATTAAATTGCAAAAGATAACTTCTAATCTTTTATGATATAATATTAACTTAATACAATTTTTAATTTTTTTTATAATAAAATTAAACTCAAATAATAATTAAGTTACTAGTTTAGGTTTTTAATGTATTTTATTATGTTTTTTTAATAAAATTAAACTCAAATAATAATTATGTAGCATATTTTATAGTAAAATAGCTACGGATTTCGATTTCGTAACAAGTATTCATGATTTAGCTACGGAATGCAATTTCCGTAGCCATTTTTGTAGCAAATTATCTACGACCAACCATTTTTGTAGCATATTTTATAGTAGAATAGCTACGGATCTTGATTCCGTAGAAACTTTACGTAGCTATTTAGGATTTAGCTATAGAATGCAATTTCGTAACCGTTTTCGTAGCATTATAGCTACGACAAACCATTTCGTAGCATATTCCATACTAAAATTGCTATGGATTTTGATTCCGTAAATATTTTCCGTAGCTATTCAGAAATTTTATTGTATTATTATTATTATTATTATTATTATTATTATTATTATTATTATTATTATTATTATTATAAAGATAATAATTGAAATTTTAATAAAGTTATAAATTGGTCGATCAATATGAATTTTGAAAATAATAAAATATATTATTTTCATTAAATATCCTTACATTTATATTTGACTAGGTGTGAGACCCGTATATTATACGGGTTGATTTAAAAATAATTAAACCGAAAGTATAAAAATAAAATATTTTTAATGTACAATTTTAAAATAAGAAAGAAAAAAAAACATATTTATTACAATTTAATATCATATATATGATATTTAATACTTTACATATATAAGTATATGATTTTAATTAAAAATTAAAACAAACCAAAAATTGACAAGTGGATAATATTTATCTTAAAATTACCACAAAATGACAAGTATCAAAATTCATAAGAAATTGACAAGTGGCAAAAAAACCTTCATTTATTAAGGAAGATTTTCAAATCAAATCTTATATTCCGCCGCCTCGATCGGGGGTATAATAGTTATAGGGCTTAAAAATAATTGACAAGTTACTAATACATTATAATAGAACCCTTATCAACATTTGACGATAATAATAGTTCATAAATTAGTTCTTACTCGGCGGGTTACTAAAAATAATTATTATAATATGTGGTGTTTTATTGTTATAAGTTGTAGGGCGTAAAAATAATTTACAATTTACTAAAAACAATCGATAAGTTGTGGTGTTTTATAATTAGAAGTTGTAGGGCGTAAAAATAATTGACAAGTTATAAGCGAGCTATGACGTATTTTAAGACGTGACATAAGATGTTAATTTATTATATATAACAGTTGACATAAGGGTGGTTAAATATATGTTTCTAGAAACGAGTTAAAAATTATTAAATTAATCGGTCGTTAAAATTATATATTTAAAATGATAAAATATATCATAGTAAAAAATAAACTTTATTGAAAATGGATTTAAATTCATAATAAAATACCAAACGTTAATATATATATATATATATATATATATATAATATATATATATATATATATATATATATATATATATATATATATATATATATATATATATATATGGGCAAAGTGAATATATATAACAACCTCACGCAAGCCTAGATATAAAACCCTTTTAAACTATATTATTTTTGTTTAAATAGAAATTGTAAATGGTAGATTTGTTATTTCTTTTCTCAATTTCAAAATCCTTTAGGTTCTTTTCTGATTAATCCTGACTTTACTTTTGATGGTAACGAATTGGCAGCAAATTCAATTGCAAATTGATTTTGGTTTGCATCACTTAAATAATATTCTGTAAAGAAGAAAAAAATATTGGATACAAATAATAAATAAAGGTAATCGTATTTGTGACCTAATTCCTTTTGAAAAAACCAATCAACGCAATAAGTTCATACGTTACCAGTTTCACATTTATCTTCCTCTTACATAATTTTCAGTTTCAACTATAATATATATAGTCTATTCGGTGTTCAACAAAAAAATGTAATGTAAAAGAAAAATATCAGTGAAATTTCGAAAATCTTGAAAGTAAATCAAGTTAAGGTTGAAGTTTAAAAACATTATAATAAATCTATCAAACAAAACGACGTATTTTGGTAAGTTTGGGTACTTAAGTTTATATACTCTTAAGGGTATTTTCACTTTTCCCAAGTCTCAATAACTTTACTTGATATATATATATATATATATATATATATATATATATATATATATATATATATATATATATATATATATATATATATATATCAAGTAAAGTTATTGAGACTTGAGTGAATATAAGGGTGTATTTTGTAACATGCATCTAACCTAAAGGAGTTAAAATCAAAAAATATAAAATAAAAAAAAATTAAATCGCCAAAATAACAAATATGATGGGATTGATTGTAATCATTGATTATACACGAATAACAAATTTATTCGTGGGAATAGGAGCACCCTTATTTTAATGTCTTAATTAGCATTCAAAACATAAATAATCAAACAAAACAAGTATCAAAATTTGAAAATTATATTAAAAGCCGAAACCAACATATATATATGGACAAACTTTCGGTTCATGTTTTCTTTACTTTAAAGACATTGATGTTTTAAGCAATTAATTGAAAAACACTAATAAATTTGTAAGGTCCTTTCAATGAATTTAAGTTTATACTAAAATATATTTGTATCCAAAAAAGAAAAAAATTAACGTCCCGTTTGATAGTTTCTGTCTGGGAAAGTGTTGTCCGGTAAAATGATGTTTGGAAAAGTTTTCTGACTAGGAAAAAAATTATGTTGTTTGATTGTACATCTAATTGACTGTGCTGCATGATGGAAAAAATAATAATAATTCAATAAAAAAATAAATTTTTAAAAAAAGTTATTTAAAAAAATTAATAATCCAATAAAGAAATAAAGATGCGGGGTTTGGTGTATAATTGTCTTTCCAGCCTATTCAGCCAGATAGATATGATTTTGGGGCTTTCTGGTAAGACATATCATACCGGGAAAAACTCCTTCTTTTGTGCAAATCAAACAGTCTTTCCAGTCCATTCAGCCAGAAAGATCTGTTTGGACTTGGAAAGATGCGTATCAAACGGGGCCCAAATGAAACTTCCTAAATATACTCTGGACTTGATATGATCTAACAAAATATATATGCTTCAAAAGCGTCTCAGAGGGTGGGCGATAGAGGCGACCGTCCGAGGTTCATCTTTCAAAAGGGTTCAAAAATTTGCGGACTTTATTATTATATGTTACACAATACCGATCTTGAAGATATCATTAATAATTTTACATCGCAAAAAGCTAGAATAATTATTTTTCTTTAAGTATATAGATTTTCTAATCGAAAATCTTATGTTTAGAAGCTAATATAAATAATTTTCTTACAATTATTGAGTTATTATAAAAACAAGTTAATTAAATTTATGTATTTTAATGGTCTTTTGTTCCTCATTCTAGACCCAAAATAAGTTTGAAACGGCTTCATTCAAAAGTCTCCTTCCCTTTGCAAGGATATCAACAAATTTAAAGAAACAAACACAAACATGTACCATGTCTCTAGGATCTCATGTAGATATTCGACAACTTGTTCTATTAAGAAAATTGGCTATGGAGGACAATGGTTGTGATCTGAATACTCGCAACTGAGACCTTCATTTTCAAACAAAAATATTCTTGAAAATAACAGAATTTGCTAACTAAATGTTCTAAAAACAGTAATTACGAGCAATTTTGCAATTTTATTGGTGTTTCAAAGAGCAACAATGATGGAGAACTTTGATTACTAAGTAAACGTTCACAAGTGATTACTCATATACAAATATGACAGTTGGTAGTGATGGCAGTGGTGGTGGCAGCGGTGGCGATGACGATAATTGCAGTTGCAGAGGTGGTAGTAGGGGTAGCGGTGGTGGTAGCGGCGGCATTAACGGAGGTGGTGGTGGCAGAGAATATGAAAGGTGGTGGATTCATATATGAATATACGTAAATTTATATTAACATATGAATATTACATTCCCTCGTTGTGGTGGAGGGCTTTGCAACAAAATATAAACGAGTGGCCGAGATTGATTCCTCTCATCTCAAGATTTTTTTTCTCGATTGAACTTATATATATATATATATATATATATATATATATATATATATATATATATATATATATATATGAGTAAATTACTAAAATCATCCCTATGGTTTGGTTAAAATTGCACGTTTGATCCTTAGCTTTTCTTTTGCACTCAGACAGTACTTGTGGTTTGATTTTGTTGCGTCTTCCGTTCCTTACATATATAAAGTTAGGGATCAAACATGCAATTTTGACCAAACAACAGGGACAAAAAAAAAACGCAACAAAATCAAACCATAGGGACGACCCAAATGCAAAATAAAAGTTAGGGACCAAATCTGTAATTTTGATCAAACCATAGGAACGATTTCAGTAATTTACTATATATATATATATATATATATATATATATATATATATATATATATATATATATATATATGTATATGATATAGATCCGGTAAGAAATTTTTTTTGGTAGGAAGGTAAGAAGTTTTTTTCTACATATTTTTTTGACGAACAAAATAAATGAATCACTAGATGATTCATTTCTAAGATGATTCACAAGAAAAAATTCTCAAAAAAACATCTTTATGATTCATTTTTAAGTAAATTAAGAAAAAATTCATTTTTATGATAATTTTAGTGAATAACAACAAAATCATTGTATAAATGAATCATAAAGATGTTTTTTTGAGAATTTTTTCTTGTGAATCATCTTAGAAACGAATCATCTAGTGATTCATTTATTTTGTTCGTCAAAAAAATATGTAGAAAAAAAACTTCTTACCTTCCTACCAAAAATTTCCTTCTTATTTGATATTGACTCTCTCTCTCTCTCTCTCTCTCTCTCTATATATATATATATATATATATATATATATATATATATATATATATATATATATATATATAGGTTCATGCGAAAACATAAATATTTTGCGAAAACGCGAAAATATATTTCATCTTATAAAAAATCAAACACATGTACTTTAGAAATTAAATTTATTAGCAATAAATTAAAGATAATAAGTTTACATTGGAAGATGTTATGCTAATATAGATATAAATGTGGTTTTAACAACCGTTTTCTTTTTCACGTTCTTAACTACTTTTAGATTCAAGTTTTCATAATAAAAATATTAAAAAAAAAATGCTTTGAAAATATGAAACAATTTTTTATGTATCATCGATTATCATCATGTAGTTGAAAGTTTGGATGAATTATTATCTAAACTATAAGGTTGAAGTGACACAATCCCATAAGTTATTCTTGTTTTCGTGTTTTCGCAAATTATTTGCATTTTCATATATATATATATATATATATATATATATATATATATATATATATATATATATATATATATGTGTGTGTGTGTGTGTGTGTGTGTGTATAAGTGAATATACTCTTAAGGGTATAAAAAGCTCACGTACCGAAACTTATCATAATACGTCATTTTGTTTGATATATTCATTATAATGTTTTTAAACTTCAATCCTAACTTGATTTACTTTCAAAAATTTTGAAAATTTCACTATTATATTCCTCTTATATCACATCTTTTTTCAAACACCTACTAGGTTATATATATTATAGTTTAAAATGAAAATTATATGAGAAGAAGATAAATTTGAAATTTATAAAAATCTTGGAAGTAAATCAAGTTAAAAGTTGAGTTATAAGAACATTCAACAATTACAATGTATATATATATATATAATACAAAATTACGTAGTATGATGAGTTTGAGTACCTAAGCTTATATATACTCTTAAGGTTATATTCACTTTTCTTTTATATATATATATATATATATATATATATATATATATATATATATATAACGGCGGCGAAAAATAACTATTTTAGCGAATACTTTTCTTATGAAGAAATAATTATTAGATTTGATTATTAGCTATTATTATGTAATAAAAAATTACCACTTTTAAATAAAATATTTTTAAACCTTATATTTATATTGTTTGTTTATACCTTTGATGTAATTTGATTAATATCGATGTCTAATTTAAGCAATGTAAATTAATTTATATACATAAATTTACTATTTTAAAATTGTTATTTTGCTCAAAATTAAAATTTTAATAACCTTCATTAATTCAAGTTTCAAATTTTTGACAAGTATTAATGATTTATTTATATCTCATAAAATTTAAAATATGATATATATATATATATATATATATATATATATATATATATATATATATATATATATATATATATATATATATATATATCAGTATTGTAAAAATCTCGACTAGGTCTTGATTAATCTATCATTAATCCCTAAATGCTACCCAACCGACTATAATGTGTCTAAATATTAATCATTGTCTCCAATATGAGTGAAGCAGGAGTAACAATGAAATTTCAACACTTTGAATAAGTTTTAATTTAATATAAACTATTTGAGGAATAATTATTGTTAACCTACTTTATTATGATTAAAGTGGTTTTTACGAACTTTATTATGGTATTAATTATATTTAATTTTTTAAAATTCAACGAATTAGCAATTTATCATCCATGATTAATTCATATCTACCCAATTAATTTTTTAACATCGGTCCACTAACTAGTCCACTAACTAGATAACATCAAATTTGTTAAACGTTTTTTCAACATAGATTATTATAGCATGTGGTGTCACTACTTAGTTTTTTTTTTTCTTTCTTTAAATTTTAATTTTTATTTAGAGAGAACGGCTTGACTACTCTGTTAGCCTGTATTATTTGACTACGTGACCATAATGTTGTTTGCCTTAATAGAAAAAAGAAAAGAACAGAAAAGTAGAATTAGCTTTTTGTTTGTCTTTTTATGGACACATGATTTAAAAAAGTGGAACTAACTTTTATTTGTTTTTTTTGGGCTATTATAATAATATAGGGTAAATTACATGAATGGTCCCTATGGTTTGGGGTAATCTGCGTATTTGGTCCCTAAGAGCTTTTTTTAATTCGGAAGATCCCTAAGATATATTTTTGTTACGCGTTTAGTCCTTTCCATACCTAAAAAGACTAAATTACCCTTCTTTATTTCTTTTTTCATTTATTTGTTATTTATTTATTAAAAATGTTTATTAATAAGATGGGACCACTTGTATAATTTACTAGTTAAATGTATTGCCTATAATTATCCTTCCACTCATCTGATTTATCTCTTGCCGGAGTAAACTACCACCCTTATGCCACCAGAAGTCACCACCACCTCTAGACTAGACTAATTACCACGATCTCTCCCACCGGAAAAAAATCAAAAAACTCAGATGAACCTTGATACCTCAATTTGTAGAATGAATCAGCATCACATTCCACCCATTAGATTCCGACACCACCCCTGTTTTCGGATGAGTTATCCGGTATAAGTCTTCGAGGGAAATTAGACCACTAATTGTGGATCTAAGGTTGGGTAATATGGAGTTGTGGAATGATTGGGAGAATATCATAATTAAGAGAGTGGTTTAGAGGTAAAATGAATTTTGGAATAGTCCGCCAAGGCTGAACCCACAGTGACTACAAATCTCACGATTTTCCCAAAACCTGATGTTCAAAAACCGATTCAAAAGACCATATTTGTGAAACTCTTCTTTGTGAGAAATCAATATTTAGAAACAACGCCTTTAATGATTTTTCAGAAACCCTTATACTTGAATCCCGATGAAACAACGCCATTCATGATTTTTAGAAACCCTTATCTGTGAGAAATCGATTCTCAAACCTGCAATAAATGAAATGGATCGTGTAATCATTTATGGGTGCATCTGGTTCATCGATGTTCTAGAACGTACGTCGATTCCCCACCGTGATGCTCCGACGAAACCATATACCAACACCAGTTGTAGATGGGATTCTCGTTGGCAATAAGATCGTTCAATAATTTATGGATTTCTCGAAGATGGAGATAAGGGTCGCCTACGAGGGTACGGTCGTCGACGAAGGAGGATTCCGGCGTCTCCTAGTCTGGTGCCAAGGTGTCAAGTAGGGTGAAAAAAAGTAGAGAGGTCGAGATTTGGGAGACTGAAGCGACGATCGGAGGGTGAAGGTAAGGGGTGGGAGTGGGCCCCATCTTATTTAATAAATAGTTTTTGATAAATAAATAACAAATAAAGAATAAACAAACTAAAAAGAAATAAAAAGGGCAATATAGTCTTTTTAGGTGTGGTAAGGACCAAACGCATAACAAAAATACATCTTAGGGACCTTCCGAGTTAAAAAAAGCTCTTAGGGACTAAACGCGCATATTACCCCAAACCATAGGGACCATTTGTGTAATTTACCCAATAATATAATATGAGAATACGTTACTATTGTAGTATCCGGTATATATGAGCTATTATGGTGAATGCGGTACACTTCGGTGCAGTTATTAGTTAAAACTTCACCACTAATCGTAAATGCGGTTAATTCATATTCAAAACCACTTGGTGTGGTTATTTTTGCGGTGCGGTTTTTTTTTTTTTTTTTTATGTTGCGGTTATTAATCGAATGGATTTAATGTGGTAATTTTGTATGGTTTTAAACCACAATTTAGAACTTAAACGGTTTTATGAGTTCAAATATATTATTTGTAATAATAAAAAAACCATAAGGTATAAGAAAATAAATTTAAATAACAAATAACTAATATCTTAAAAACGTCAAATCAATAGTAATTAACAATAAATATCTTAAAAACATCAAATCAATAGTAATTAACAATAAATATCTTAAATTTATCAACTAATATTTTAAATTTATCCATCTTTCATCCATAAAACCTGTTTTATTTTTAATATTTGATATATTAATAATTAATTAAAAAAATGTATAAAATATATGCGGTGCGGTGCGGTTTTTTTGCGGTTTTTGAAAACTAATAACCGCACCGCACCACAAGTTTGCGGTTTTTGGAAAACAAAAAATCTCATCATCGGTTTTTATTGCGGTTGTGGTTTATCGGTTGCGGTTTATGCAGTTTTTACGGTTACTTTTAGTTGCGGTGCGGTTTTTGCTCACCTCTATGAGCTATTATGATATGCAATATTATGACAAGTAATGACTTTATATTAAGAGTTATAGATTACACGAGTCTTCCGAATGTCAAAAAGGATACATTTAGGTTTTATTTTTAAAAACGAATAAATGCAAATAAATCAGTCAAATTACATTAAAAACGTTTAATTTTAAAGTGATTTTGGAGAGTTACTAGTATTGTCGGCGCTAAAAAAATAATAAGAATTAAGATTACATTTTTAAAAAAACGTAAATAATAATAGAACATTATAATTAATATATTAATAATTTGATTAATACATGATAATAATCAAATAACTATTTAATTAAATATACATTAAACTTAAATGGGTGTGTGAGTTGAAAACGGGTTGATAATTTTTACTCAACCCAACTTAGTTAATTAAATGGGTTAGGTGGGTTGACTCATTTAACTTAAATGGGTTGAAAATCTCAACCCAACTCATTAATTTTAGGTTGGGTTTGGGTAGGCCTGACAATTCTCGACACGATCCACGACACGATACGAAATAAACGGGTTTGGGTTTAGTTTTTCAACCCGCTAACCCGTTTATTAACCAGGTCATATATGAGTTTCTAAACAAATATACGGGTTGACCCGCCAACCCGTTTAAAA
Source organism: Lactuca saligna (assembly GCF_052625555.1). NCBI lineage: Eukaryota > Viridiplantae > Streptophyta > Magnoliopsida > Asterales > Asteraceae > Lactuca > Lactuca saligna. Next base: position 263,987,936 of record NC_136421.1, on the reverse strand, counting down.
TTTTAATAAAAAAATTATATAATTTTTAAATTTATTAAGACTTAAGTATTATACAGTTTATACATCTAGGATATGATGTCATTGACCATTTGACCTGTATAACACATTTGGCATTTGGCGTTAGCCCTAAATAATTTCATTATGTGTGCAGTCTCCAAAACCCTAAATTTAGGGTTTGATCTCTATATAAAGAACATTATGCCCTAAAGTCCAGCCTCCCTGTCACCCTTAAGCATCTCCCACGAAACCCTAATTCATATTTTGTATGTTCTTGTTCTTGGAAGGCCTCTTGAGAGTATTCTTGGTGTTTTGATCCATTCTCCAAGGAAGTAAAGGCAAAGCAAGGTGGTGGTGCAAATGAGAAGTTGTAGATCTAGGATTGTTGCTTCATTTCAGACCTTTTTAAGGTATAAAGTCTTGAACTTAAGAGTACTTAGATCTCTTATGTTGAGTTTTTGGACCTTTTTGGTCCCAAGGATGAAGCTTTATTGCTCAAAATCGATCCTTAGGATTAGGGTTGCCACCCTTGGTGCTATTTGAGTCCCTAAGTTAGAAAGTTGTCATCTTGAAGGTCTTGGAGAGTTCATGCATGAGTTTTAGCCATTTTCATAGAAGTAGGTTGTCATATTCCAGGATTGGAACCATTTGGGGGTTTGCAAGCCGCCAAGCAATCGACTTTATGGGTTAAGACACTTTAATGGACTCAGATCTATGTTTGGAGCCTTAAGTCTTAAGGGGTTAAGCTCATTATGAGATCAAGGCTTAATAGAGGAGTATGTTGAGCATAAAACCCCATACACGCAAAGTACAAGCCATGCAGTCTGTACGCTTAGCGTACCGATGAGTACGCCCTGCATACTCAGCCAAAAGGGGCTTCGCGCATGCGGGTCTCGGTTTGGGTTGGTCCTTGGACTTCTTAGTTATTGGGCCTTATTGGGCCATCATAAATCCGATTTAGGGCTAAAAATATGTTTGGGATTAAGGGAAGGCCCATTTGAGGAGTTAGGCCCAATTTAGAAAATTAGGCCATTGGTGGGCTGCTAATGGGCTTGGGAAGGCTATCTAGTGATTGGGCCTTTGTGTATGGATTTGGGCCTAGGTCATGGACTAGTTTAGGTCAAGGGTACAATGTTTATTTTATTTTAAGTTTATATTTATGGATTTTGACTGAGTGTTATTTTGGTAATGATAGCTCGGGAGTCAGAAGATCAATTGTTAGAGATTTCTTACCGTGAGATTCAGCATTTATGTGAGTTACCTTCCCGATATAAGTGGGTCGAAGGCATCAATGTCGGACCACATGTACTTGTTTACAGTAGAGATGATTGTCTTTATGATAATTGGCTGGTATAATCTGTTGAGATTTAGGTACTTGTATGATATGTTATTTTGTGGTAGTGGTAGGGGTGAAGCAGACCTCGTAACCGGTCGAAGAGACCGAAGGGGTAGGCCAGCACCTAGATATGCTAGGCAGTATATGATTTATGTGCTTATATGATATGTTATTATGTGGTAGTGGTCGGGATGAAATAGACCCCGTAACTGGTTGAAAGGGACTGAAGGGGTAGGCCAACACTGTTATATGTTAGGCAGTTATCGGTTGAAAGAGACCGAAGGGGTAGACCAGCACCCTGATATGCTAGGTGGTTACCAGTTGAAAGAGATAGAATAGGTAGGCCAGCACCCTGATATGCTAGGCGGTTACCGGTTGAAAGAGACCGAAGAGGTAGACCAGCACCCGGATATGCTTCTTAGTATGTTTATTGTATGGTATGTGGTATGATGGGGGAACTCACTAAGCTTTGTGCTTACGGTTTCAGTTTTGGTTTCATGTACCTCTTCTTCAAAAGGAAAGGAGTTGGCATGATTGCAACGCATCACACTATGATTTGCCGTACATTAGATCTTGGGGAGTTGTACTCTAATGATGTTCTTATAACATGTTCTGGATATTGATTTTGATCATGACATGTGATGACACTATTGATGTTTTTAGACTATTGGCTTTTATAATTCCGTAATTAAAAATGAAAAAAAAAATTCATGATTTTTGGATGTTACAAGTTGGTATTAGAGCCTTGGTTTGAGGGATTCGGACACACCTTCAGGGGTGTCTGGACTGAAATCGAGGGTTTGAGAGATTTTTACAAGAAAAATATTTTTTTTCTAAAAATAAGATTAAGGTTTTTATAAAAACAAGGAGTGTGATGCGTGCACTCGGCTGGGCTCAAGTAAGTTTTTCCCCAAGATACCCATACATGTTATATTATGATATGAAGTGTGAATATTTGAACTGCATGCTAGATTATGGCTAAGGATCTAGGAAGGATGCCTTGTATGCTTACTGTATGTGCTTATTGAACTACATGTTAGTACTAATTAGTCAATGATATGATGGCCTGTTTAGGATATGCCTGGTTTTGGTTACTTAATGCTCGAATGTTGCTTTCTTTGTGCTTTTAGGAGTTCTAGTTATCTTTAATTAACTAGTAAACAAATACGTTAAGTTACATATTGCGAGGACTAAATAATTTCAGAAGGTTAGGTCTAGCCTTATTTCACAGCTCTCGTTCGAGTCCAGCTGTTGTAGGGTAGGATCTCTCATTCGAACAATTATTTGGTCTTAGTAATATATAATGGTATTCGCGATCTAGTTAAGGAGAGATATCATGGACTTCTTATGCAGCTGATGGCAAAGAGTGGGTTGGAAATTACCCTAGGGAAAGCCTAGGATGAGATTAGTATCAGAAATTATTCGATAGCGAATCGTATACATGGATAGGAAGCGACTTTGGTAAACCAAGGCAAACCAGAGGAAAGTACGGATAGATGTGGAAGGTGGTATGGGGCCGTACTACTGAAAGCATAAGATCCATACTTGACTCTTGGAAAGCTGCGGGGAACCAAGAGTGGCAGAGTGTAAGACCTCTCGATGTTATGTATGACCCTGACGATTATGTGTTTTGTTTCAGAATGGTTGTAACGCATCATGGAGCAGGGGGATCAAGATTCGGGTACGGGTTCCGAACCAATTGATGATGGATTGTGCGAGTTCATTTGAAACATCCCAAAACTACGGTCTAAAATTTTCGTTTTCAAAATCAACTAACGAACATAATATCTTTGCAGTAGTATAAAATTACCAAACAAATATATTAAAATCTCATAAAACTGTCAACACATCACAATATCAAACAAAATATGATAGTAGAATCCTAGGCTAAGAAAAACTATGGTGTGTGCCATGCCATCAACTCGAGCCCTTCCCTTTGCTAGCTGAAGTACCTGAAACTAAAACTAAAATTGCAAGCACGAAGCTTAGTGAGCTCCCCCAAACTACCACATACCATACAAGGACACATATAACAAATACCAGGCCCCTCCCAGCATCGGACCGTAGTCCGGAATAACTTGGGCCCCGCCCAATGTATCGGGCCCCGGTCGGCATCACACTGAAATCCGGAATAGCTTGGGCCCTACCTACTGCATCAGGCCCCGTCCGGCATTGGACCAAAGTCCGTAATATATAACACATAACATAAACATGCATGAATCACAAAGACATCAATCATACCTAACTACTTCTTGGGACCACCCCGGCATCGGACCGAAGTCCGGAATAAACTGAACATATAAACTGCATCGAGCTTACCCCAGCATACTAAAACTACATAAGTGGGCCGGAATTGGTGCCTTAGACCCGTTCCTGCTAGAGGAAAACTCACCTCTCAAACTGACTGTTGAGTAACTCGAGCCAAGATGATATTGTCTACTGCTCCAACTACTCCCCGACTCTAATGACCAAATAAACATTTAGTCAAAAAATGATAACTCTCTCATGGGTAAAATGACTATTTTACCCCTCTAATCTGCTTTAGGTCATGACCTAGGCCCAATCCTTTCTAGTCCTCACTAAGGCCCATTAAGTCCACAAATGACCCAATTTTCTAAATTAGGCCCAACTCTACAATGGGTTTTCCTACCATGCCCACTAATCCTTAGGCCCTTAACTGACTCCTAAATGCTCATCACTACTATATCCAGGACTTGGCCCAGCCAAGGCCTAATAACAAAATCCATTGTCTGAGCGTACGTTAGGCGTACCTCTATGTACGTTACGCATACTGCTGAAAAGGCTTGTACGCTACGGGTACCGACGTGTACGCCAAGCGTACTCCCCTGATAAGAACTTTTCTATAAAACGACTTAATCTCTTAAGACCTTACGTCCAAACTACAGGTTCTGAGTCCCATGCTTTGTCCTAACCCTTAAAGTTGATCACTTGATGGCTTGCAACCCACCAAATGAGTCCAACACCAAGGATAACAACGAACTTTCACCAAAATGGCTAAATCTCATGCATGACTTCATAAAAACCTCAAAGCTTGCAACTTTATGGCTATAGGAACTCATTGAGCTTCAAAGGTGGCAACCCTAAGCTCAAAATCGAAGTTGCTAGATCAAGATCCAATCTTTGGACCTAAAAAGGTCCAAATCTTCATAACCCTAGATCTAGACTTTAAGGAGGAAATATAGGAGCTTTATACCTCCTCTTGCTACCAAATGGTGAGCTTGTTTCAGATCCTTGAGCTCCAGGTACTCAAGGGCTTCTTCTCCAACCCTTCCTTTCTTCTTCTAAGTCCTTCTTTGCCAAAATAAGCTCAAAAATATCAAACACACACACACACACACAAGGAAGAGTATGAACGAGTTAGGGTTTCTTTGAGGGTGATGGACAGGTGAGGAGGCCAAAAGGGGAGGCTATAATGATGTATTTATAGGTCCTTAACCCTAAAATTAGGGTTTTGCATCTGCTTACGTACATTGGGCATACGTACCCGCGTCCCTCGAATCTAATGGCCATTACGCTCCGCGTACACCAAGTTACGCCCAACACTTTCAGGAGGACCATATCACCCACATGAAACTCTAAGTTTGAACGTCACTTGTCGGTGTAACTCTTCTGTCGAGTCTATGCAGTTTGGAGCCTGCTCTAGACTTTCTAAATCTGCTCCGTGGTCTTGAGTACTACCTCTGCACTCCCCATGACTCTCTGACCGAACTCACCCCAACAGATTGGGGTCCTAAACTTCCTCCCATAGAGCATCTCGAAGGGAGGTCAGTATATGCTGGCGTGGTAACTGTTTTTATATCAAAATTCCGCTAACAGAAAATACGAATCCCATCTGCCACCGAAATCTAACACACATGCCTGAAGCATGTCCTCGAGAGTCTGAATCATCCTCTCGCTCTGCCCGTCCATCTAAGGGTGGAAGGCGATGCTAAAATGGAGACGAGTACCCATCTCATTGTGAAATCGCTTCCAAAACCTGGAAGTGAGCCGAACATCTCGGTCTGACACCACCGAGACAGGCACTCCATGATGTGCCACTACCTGTCCCACATAAATCTCGGCCAACTTCTCGGCCGAGATGCTCTCCTGGATCGGTATAAAATAGGCACTCTTGGTTAACCGATCCACGATGACCAATATCGAATCAACCCCACGTGCGGTCCTGGGAAGCTTAGTAATGAAGTCAACAGTGATATCCTCCCGTTTCCACACAGGAATGTCTAACGGTTGCATCTTGTCGTGAGGCCTCTGGTGCTTTGCCTTGACCTTCCTACAGGTCAAGCATCTCTCCACGTACCACGCTACCTCCCGCTTCATGCAGGGCCACCAGTAATCGGGTCGAAGGTCTCTATACATCTTTGTCGCCCCTGGATGGATGGAGAACCGGGATTTGTGGGCCTCATCCATCAATACCTGTCGTACTCCGCCACAGTACGGTACCCAGACCCTCCCATGTTGGGTCAAAAATCCTTGGCTATCGTAATCAAACGAAGCTACTCGACCCATAATCCTCTCGCATTTCCGGCGCTCCTCCTTCAGGCCCTCAATTTGCGCCTCCCTAATCTGCTCCAACAGTTTTTATCGATGACATCTTGGTGTATTCCAAGAATCAGGAGCAACACGAGGAGCACCTGAGCGAGGTGCTAGAGACACCAAGGTGGGAGAGAGTTTCCGCAAAGTTATTCAAGTACGAGTTTTAGTTATGCGGGATACAGTTTCTGGGGCACCTCGTCAGCCATAATGGTATATTGGTCAATCCGGCCAAGGTAGAGGTTGTGATGAGATGAGAGGTTCCAAGGTCTTTATCCGAGATTCGTAGTTTTCTTGGTCTAGCAGGCTATTATCGAAGATTCATCCAGGATTTCTCCAAGATTGTTGTTCCACTAACCCGACTGACCAAGAAGTTGGTGACTTTCCGCTCGGGGCTTGAGCAACAGACGAATTTCGAGACTTTGAGGCAGAAGTTGTGCGAGGTGCCGATACTGACTATGCTAGAGGGCATTGAGGATTTTGTAGTGTATTGTGACGCGTCTATTACAGTTTTAGGCTCGATACTGATGCAGAGGGGGCGAGTCATCGATTACGCCTCGAGGCAGCTGAAGCCTCATGGGGTGAATTACCAGACACACGACCTGGAGCTGGGGCGGTTGTTTTTGCCCTCAAGATTTGGAGACACTACCTCTATGGTGTCCGCTATACTATCTACACGGACCACAAGAGCCTGAGGTACTTGATGGATCAGCCAAATCTGAACATGAGACAATAACATTGGTTGTATGTGGTGAAGGACTACGACTGTAAGATCCTTTATCACCCAGGGAAGGCCAATGTGGTGGCCGATGCTCTTAGCCGCAATGTGGCCGCGGCTCCGATTCAGGATATATGCTTGAGGATGACAGTGATTACTCCGCTGTTGGAGCAGATTCGGGAGGCTTAGGTTGAGGATATGAAGGTGGAGCACCGAAAGTATGAGCAGATCATAGGGCAGTTAGCTTCATTTGACTATGATAGCTGTGGATTGTTGAACCTGTATCATAGGGTATGGGTTCCTTACTGGGGCAGTGTACACCAAGTTCTGATGGAGGAGGCTCACAAGTTGAGATTCTCCATTCATCCTGGGGTGACGAAGATGTATTGGGATCTTTGTCCTGACTATTGGTGGCCCTGCATGAAATGGGACATAGCTTGGTATGTGGAGCGATGCTTGACTTGTAGGAACGTAAAGGCCGAGCACCAGTGACCTCATGGCAAGATGCAGCCAGTGGAGATTCCTGTGCAGAAATAGGAGGACATTGTTGGATTAGTGTCTAAGTCCATAACTATTTTGGTATGTACTTGACCCGATGGTGCATGGTCCTTTTGGGTTGCCTTCACCAAAGCAACTTGATTGGAGAAATAAATAGAGAGAGAGGTTATTATGATTTATTAATATGTTATAAGAATAATATATTAAAGGAGAAATCATATTTGTTTAATTAATATTGGTCAATAATTAATTAAGAATTAATTTTGTGATCAAGTGTAATTAATTAAACTAGAGGGGCTGAATTGTAATTATGTGATAGTTACAAAATAAGGTAAGGATTATCTTATATATATGGTGAACGAATTAGAGGTGTAAATCCCTTAGAATTCGACTAGGATAAGGGTTTCTAGGACTTATCTTATGGTTGCTTGGTGGACAAGCAACTAGATAAGGATAAGTACTAAAACCTTAATCTTTACACCTATATAAACCCCCTAAGGCCTTGGAATTCGTGTACTTCTTCCCAATAGGATCTAAGGACGAATTCCTACCCTTCTCTTCTCTCTTTATACCTTCTCCATTTGCTCTTGGTGTTTGTAACCCATTAGAGGAGTGACACTTGTGACTCTAAGCCTTCCAAAGTCAATACAAGGAGATTTGGGATTGTTATTGCTACATAACAATCAAGTTAATATTATAAACCTATTCTTATGTTAATATGATTACTTATATGCTAGTATTAGGGTTTCTTTATGTGTTCATAATATTGTGTATCTAATAGTGAAAACATAGATCCAATTCTAGGGTTGCATGCACACATAGGATTGTTTGTACAAAACCCAACAGTGGTATCAAAGCCATTGGTTTTGTTTTCAATTAGCATGATACAAATGTATGAACTTGAAAAATTAGGTTTTATGGCCAATAAACCCTAGGAAGCTTGGATTTTCGAAATTAGGGTTCTTGAACCCTGATTTTCGAAATTGGTTAGGGTTTCCTAAACCCTTTCCTTAGCCACCAAGTTTTCGAATTCTAGGGTTTTCCAACCCTTGATTTTCGAGATTAGCCTCCTCCCCCAAGATAAGATCCTAATTTTTAGGGATTTGGATTATCCCATATCTTGTAATTATCCTTTAATGGTTATATATGGTAATTAAAGATTATGAATTATCCTATCCCATGATTTTTGAAATCTATAGAGATATTTAAGGGATTAGGATATCTTAATTGTTTAATTGGCAATTATCCTTTATGATTTAGATAATCCCTTATGATTTAATAATTTAAATTAATAGTTTTAGATAATTATTAAATCAAGAGTATTAATATTTGAAATTTTAATTTAAATGGTATTAAATTTCGAAAATTTTAAAGTGAGATTGAAACCTAATTGTTTTGAAAAGTTTCAAAAACTTGCCCTCAAGTTTTGGAATTTAAATTTAGATTAAAAGTTTAATTTTAAAATGTTAAATTCTAAAACCCTAGTTTTGAAAAGTTCAAATTTCACCCTTATGGTTTTATTAAAATTGATTAAATGTATAATTAAGAGAGAGTTAATAAATCCATAATGTTATGGTTTACATTTAATTAAATTAAAAGTGTAATTTATAAAATTAAACCACCTAGTATTTTAAAAGCATAAAATACACCTTTATACTATGTATAACATTAAAAGTCTAATATTATATATATATATATATATATATATATATATATATAACTTAAACTGCTAGTCTTACCGTTAGTCGGCCTCATTCACGAAGCTAGTCTATAAGGGGTGTTTAAGGAAATTGCCTATAAAATGGCGATTGAATGGGTATCCACTCTTACCCACCGCACTCTTGACTAGTGGAGGGTCGTTAGCCGAACGGGTAGGATAGGACGAAACCTTCCATTATAAGTATAATGAAGTACAAAAGTAACTAAATGTTTTTCAAATTCCCAATCTTAGTTACTTAGGTAAAAGTGAATTGATGCAATTCCATGAAATTACACTTTGTGCCCTTGCGAAGACGTTAGTGAAGCGTGTGTGGTTTACCGGCACACTAAATGGTTCTAAGCAAAGGTAGCAAAGGGTGACTCAATGTTTGTCATAGTTCGGTGGAGCGTGTGTGGTTTACCGGCACATCGAATAGGTGACTGTAACATGTGAGGGCACCATGTAGTTTGCATGGTTATTCACACCTGCTTTGTGATCCTCGGCATCCCAGTCACAAACTAGAGGGGCATATCGAGATTTAAATATGCCATTGAAATGTTCAATGAATCTCAAAGGATCTAGGAGTTTTCATAGATTTAAAACTTAAATTTATTTTTCGTTTTTCATGGTGGAAATTAGTGAATCGTCATTCACTTACCTTCAAATATTCTGTAACTAGATTACGACATCCCTTTTCTAGGTTGTAGCGTATTGTGTTGGGTCCTAGCCTTGGAATTTCATTTGGGTGATTTACCAAGGACTCAATCAATCAACTAACTTGAATTCGTTTTTCTCCCGTTTTGTAGATGTCAAAGTTCGACAACTATGGTCTTCCCGAATCCCGTGGAACAAGTATTCCACATGAAGATGATATTCCACGATTCGATCGACGAACAAGAAATCATGCTTCACTTCCTCCTCCTCCTCCAATTATTCTCCCTAACCCACAAAATTGTAAAATTGAAAGGTTCAATATCACTCAAGCCCTTTTGGCAAGTAAACATAAAAAAGGAAAGTCGGTGTGTGCACACGTCCTAGGGATGAAGTCGCACATTGATAGACTAAGAATGATGGGATCCGTTGTTAGTGAAGTGATGGCTATTGATTGAGTTCTTCAGTCACTTCCCAACTCGTATAGTGAGTTCGTAAGAGAGTACTATATGATGAACCACGACGTGACACTTATAGATCTCACCTACATGCTTATTGCTGCTGAATCAGCAATGGTTTGGCGCAATAGTAAAGCAAAGTTGATTGGTGAATCTGCCTTCAAGACCTCTATGGATATAGACAATGGCAATGAAAGACATGCAATGATCGAAAAGTTTGATCATAAGAGAAAGGCGATGTTTGAAGTAGTTCCATGTGTTGTTCCAAAAGAGTCAATTTGCTTTTATTGCAAAGAGAAGGGGCATTGGAGACAAAGTTGCCCTAATTACCTAAGAGATCTAAGAGATGGGAGAGTCAAAACGTATGGCTCCACTTTAGGTAAAATCCACTATATAACTCCGTTAAGTTCCTATTCATTGATTCTTAAGACATGATGTAATAAGATTGCATTTGAGTGTTTAGCAGGATCGGTGAAAAGAAAGGAAGATTGTTGAGAAAGCAAGATGAATCTAATCACCAAGAGATGGATCTCGATCGCATGGACTTGAAGATTAGATTTTGAGCTTAGATAGTTATGATAGAGTTGTTAGAAATTTTCATTTTTTACATAGTTTTCAATGGATTTTGCATTGTAAGGACAAATGTTTTTCCGCTGCGTTTATAAATAAAATAAAATTTTGTTTGATTTATTTATTTGTTTATTTCCTTGCAATGAAATCATTATGAAAATTGATGTTAGCATATTTCTACAACGAATGGATATGATTCTTAGTTATGTTATTTATGGAAATGTCGAGAATTTAGCAAATAGGGGGAGTTTCTCATCGCCCAAATTTTCAATTGGACAGAAATTTGGAATCACACAACTTGGTTGCATGATGAATGAGAAATTTCATATTTGTAAATTAGACTAATTCGTTGACAAAGTGTCAAGTGAAGAACTAGGAAATCAAGCACACAAAGTTGCGTGTTGATTAAGTTCACCATAAGAGTAACAAAGATATTCGTCATGATTTACTAAAGGTTTAGTAAATATGATTATACTTATAAGAATAGGTGTAATTTTGAATTGATTAAAGGATTTAGATCAATAGCAAAACGAATAAGAAGAATCAAGTAGGCAGAAAGATAAAAGTTTCTCCATTCTAAGAAGAAGGGAGAGTACCTTTTATGCTTTATGATAGGTCTTTATGATTAAGAACCATATCTTAATTGATCCTCTAAGTGAGTCTTAGTACAATTGCATGTCTAAGTAGAGGAATCAAGAATTGAAGAAATGGTTAAATCAAAAGTCAATCATAATTCGTTCCAATAACAAGTCTTAAAGTTAAGATTGTGACAATGAGTGAAAAGTATTAAAGGTTTATAACATTCATCGAATGTGGAAAGTTGTGATGTCTTGGATAAGACAAAGACCAACTAGGACCAATTTATGAAGTATTTTTTTGATAAAAGCTACACTAACTCTTGAATATTTGGTTGTCAACAAATGTTTATTGACAAGAGAATCTTATATGTCAAGGAGTTAGTGGGAGTCTTAATGGTCTGGAAAGGTTTCAAGAACAAATCAAATAAACCTTATCAATCATCACTGGCACACGAGTTGAGGTTCACGACCTATCGTGTTGACGTTATTTTGTTTCTACGCTGTTCCAATTGAGTTAATTATGCATGTGAGTCCTATGAGTACTCATTTTGAACGCATAAAAGGCAAAGCACCTTGATCAATGAAAGGTACATTGATAGGAAAAGGGTGAGATGCTTAACTACTTGGAAGGCGTGGTGGGCAGCTGTGCTGCCATAAGGCAAGAAATCAAGATTAAAAAAGGCTCGGTCCATATGAGTTTGAATTTGCCGTAAACTTTGGTTTTAACAAATTCACATGGATAGGAACAAATACACCATTTAAATTGAAGTGTCATAAGATTTCCTCCTTCATGAAAATGATTGTGAGGAAATGCTTTCACTAAGAAAGATTTTAAGAAGATAGTGATTGTAAAATTGCATTCTCGAATTCGATCATGGTTACGGTATCCCTTTCCATAATTTGAATTGTGAGGTTTGGCAATTAGTCTTAATTGTTGAGACACACATATGAACTATCTAAAGGCAAAGGTGTATAAGTTCAAGAAGCCTTGATAAAAGATTATCAAAGCACTAAGTATTAGAAACATGGACTTAAGAAATTTAATAGGTATTGTCTTTCTGAAAGTTAAGATGTTTATGAATACATGTCGAAGCTAGTGGGAGCATAAGTGTTATGTTTTATAGTAATCATCATGATAGTGGGAGCATAAAAGTTATGATTGTATGATTATTATGGAAAGTATTGCAAGTTGACAATATTAATTATAGAAAACAAGAGTTATACCTTGCAAAGTCGTAAGGGTTGTAAATTTGTTTTGCTATAATTAAGGGAGAGAATATTATGCTTCATTTCAAATCTAAAGGATTAGGTTGAAAAATGTTAATAAATTTAGTCAAAGGTACATAGTGTGTTCTTAAAATTTCGATTATGATTACAGCATTCCTCTTCGTAATTCGAATTTTGAGAACATAGCAAATAAAACATTATGCGTCGTGTCTCATACGCTTCGGGTATAGGATCGATTGCAAATGCTTTAATATTTGACCATTCTAAAATTTTCCAAATGTCTAGCGCATTTAGAGGAAAAAGGGACTAGAATTGGTTTTGACTAAAATAATTAAACAACTAACAAAGGACAATCCAAAGTTCGATGAGGATTGGTTGCTTTTGAGTAGTTGGAAGAATGGTATTAATGGACCATATTGACATTATGATGAATAGAAAAGATTCTATTAAGAATGAGTTGTCATATGGAAAATGTGGAAATGTTTCCATATTGGATGGACCATATCGACCTTATTATGAATAGAAAAGATTCTATTAAGAATAAGTTGTCATATGGAACATATGGAAGCGTGTCTATATTGGGAAGTAAATATTGAAAATCTATGACTAGATTAGAAACTTTTATGCAAAAGGATGTTCAAAGGAATGTACTTTGAGTGAGAGACATCATATCTAAGGAATTGTCTTGTAACAATCTCCGTTAGAGAACTTTGTAATATCATTGGCAATAGTCTTTGCAACTTTGGTGCAATAACATTACGAAAGGATCGTTGCATAGAATGTTAGAATCTAGCATATTTTGTAAGTAGCAAGAATTTGATATTCTTACACTTATGAAAAAGGATTTGGAGTTGTGAAATGAGAATGATTGGAAATGTGCTCAATTTGTCTATTTCACAAAAGTAAGAACCATAGGTAAACATTGTGTGCATGCTAGGAGCATGGGACAAGTGTAATAATTCAAGTAAGAAGTCGATTACCCGAAACGACAAATAATGAGTAATCGGTATGGTGATAAATAAAAGGAGTTTTATTTATACTCAAAAGTTTGAGGCCATATGGGATCAGTATTATTCTTGTGTTTCACTTTGCATGTTTTGACTTCCAGAATAATTGAGTTTATTAAGAATAATCGAATTATTCGAACGGGCCACAATCGTTCATATGTTGGAAGTAGATATGAATGAAGACTGTCATGAATTGGTGTGTGGATTGTCTAGAAAAGTATTAGACATAAGCAAATGTTTGCTGCAACGTTCATGAGTGCTTACGAATATGATTTGAGCATTGGATTAAACCCACGCTCACTTGGATCGCTCCATGAATTGTATCACGAGTGATTTGTGAGACGATAACATCTTATATTCTTGAAACCGAGATGTGTGAGTTGTATCTTGCGAATCGGTTGCACATTGATAATATGTGAACGCACTAGTAACTTGGTGTTATAAAACATATTGTTGTGTGTAATTTGGTTAGTGAGTGCAAGCGAGCATTGTATCAAAGTTTATCCGTTCCTTTTATCCAAAGTAGGATAAAAGCGATATCTTTTGGGCCCCTCGATGGTTTAGTGATGACAAACGTAAATGCTCGGCCGGGCTAGGGCTAATTTGATTTTTTCAATTAGTCAGTCGTCATAAATCGGAAATCGAGATATTGTACAAAGAGAATGATTTGAAATCATATCTCATATGATATCTAGAATGGAGGAATATATGATCCCTTATCTAAGGACACGCGTATCTGATAGGATCAGAGTTGACAGCGGCTTTGGAAAGCTACGATTGCAGATCAGGATCGGAAGTTATACGCATAATAGTTATTAGACTTATCCAAGTGGGAGACTGTTGGATTAGTGTCTAAGTCCATAACTATTTTGGTATGTACTTGACCCGATGGTGCATGGTCCTTTTGGGTTGCCTTCACCAAAGCAACTTGATTGGAGAAATAAATAGAGAAAGAGGTTATTATGATTTATTAATATGTTATAAGAATAATATATTAAAGGAGAAATCATATTTGTTTAATTAATATTGGTCAATAATTAATTAAGAATTAATTTTGTGATCAAGTGTAATTAATTAAACTAGAGGGGCTGAATTGTAATTATGTGATAGTTACAAAATAAGGTAAGGATTATCTTATATATATGGTGAACGAATTAGAGGTGTAAATCCCTTAGAATTCGACTAGGATAAGGGTTTCTAGGACTTATCTTATGGTTGCTTGGTGGACAAGCAACTAGATAAGGATAAGGACTAAAACCTTAATCTTTACACCTATATAAACCCCCTAAGGCCTTGGAATTCGTGTACTTCTTCCCAATAGGATCTAAGGATGAATTCCTACCCTTTTCCTCTCTCTTTATACCTTCTCCATTTGCTCTTGGTGTTTGTAAGCCATTAGAGGAGTGACACTTGTGACTCTAAGCCTTCCAAAGTCAATACAAGGAGATTTGGGATTGTTATTGCTACATAACAATCAAGGTAATATTATAAACCTATTCTTATGTTAATATGATTACTTATATGCTAGTATTAGGGTTTCTTTATGTGTTCATAATGTTGTGTATCTAATAGTGAAAACATAGATCCAATTCTAGGGTTGCATGCACACATAGGATTGTTTGTACAAAACCCAACAGACATAACTATACATTTCATCACAAAGCTTCCCAGGACCGCACGTGGAGTGGATTCGATTTGGGTCATCATGGATTGGTTGACCAAGAGTGCACATTTCAACTTGATCCAGGAGAGTATATCGGCTGAGAAGCTGGTCGAGATCTACGTACGCGAGGTGGTGGCACGTCATGGAGTGTCAGTTTCGATTGTGTCAGACCGAGATGTTCGCTTCACTTCTAGATTTTAGAAGCGGTTTCATGATGAGATGGGCAGTCGTCTTCACTTCAGTATAACTTTTCACCCTTAGACGGATGGGCAGAGTGAGAGGATGATTCAGACTCTCGAGGATATGTTGCGTGCATGCGTATTAGATTTTGGCAGCAGTATGGATACATATCTTCTGTTAGCGGAATTTTCGTATAACAATAGTTACCACGTTAGCATAGATTGACCTCCCTTCGAGATGCTCTACGGGAGGAAATGTAGGACCCTAATATGTTGGGACGAGGTTAATCAAATAGTAATGAGGATTACTAAGGCGTTACTCAAGATCACTGAGAAGATCCAGCAAGTCCAGAGCAGGCTCCAGACTGCTCATAGTCGGCAACAAAACTATGCCGAAAAAGCATCGGTTAGAATTGGACTTTTAGGTGGGCGACATGGTTCTCCTAAATGTGTCAACTTGGAAGGGTGCCATCCGATTCAGGAAGTAGGGAAAGTTGGGTCCCAGGTACATCGTTCCGTTCATGGTTTTGGCTCAGGTGGGTCGGGTTGCGTATCGACTGGATCTGCCAGTCGAGCTTAGTCAGATCCACAATACTTTTCATGTCTCCCAGGTGCGAAAGGGCTTAGTGGATGATTCCGTAGTCGTGCCTTTAGATGACATCCAGGTGGATGACAACCTAAACTATATCGAGAGGCCAATAGCCATTCTCGACAGGAAGACGAAGGATCTGAGGAACAACAAGGTAGAGTTGGTGAAGGTGCAATGGCAGCACCGCAAGGGCTCAGAATGGACGTGGGAGCCGAAAGACGAGATGAAGGAGCACTACCCAAAGCTATTTCCAATTGCAATAGAATTCGAGGACGAAGTCTGATTCAAGTGGGGAAAATTGTAACGCTCGGTAATTCTCCAAGGTATTATTTATGTATTGGATCAATTATTTTATATTGATTGGGCTTGGATCCATTGGATCCTTGTAAAGTGGGCTTAAGGGGTGTCGTACGCTGGGCGTACCACGCCATGTACGCACAACGTACTGACGTAAATGGATCACGTTTTCCATGCACGTACACGCAACGTACATGTGCAGTCCCAAAACCCTAAATTTAGGGTTTGATCCCTATATAAAGAACAATATACCCTAAAGTCCAGCCTCCCTCTCACCCTTAATCATCTCCCATGAAACCATAATCTATATTTTGTGTGTTCTTGTTCTTGGAAGGCCTCTTGAGAGTATTCTTGGTGTTTTGATCCATTCTCCAAGGAAGTAAAGGCAAAGCAAGGTGGTGGTGCAAATGAGAAGTTATAGATCTAGGATTGTTGCTTCATTTCAGACCTTTTCAAGGTATAAAGTCTTGAACTCGATCCATGAATACTTAGATACCTTATGTTGAGTTTTTGGAACTTTTTGGTCCCAAGGATGAAGCTTTATTTCTCAAAACCGATTCCTAGGATTAGGGATGCCACCCGTGGTGCTATTTGAGTCCATAAGTCAGAAAGTTGTCATCTTGTAAGTTAGAAAGGACCCGTTAGATGAAATAAGACGGAAGTGATTGTAAGACTATGGTTGGATCATAGCATTCATGGGTCGAATCAGACCCGTCATTGTTTTTTTAGTCATGCCTTCGTTGAGGCTCAGGGGGTATTAGAGTCTTGTTGATTCATAGGCCAGGTTAGCCTTTGACGGTTGGGATTTTGTTTGGAGCTCATCGTGCATATGTGTGTGAGGTTGTCGGCTTCGACAGTTGGTCATGGATTCCATTATTCAATTTATCAGTAAGATGATGTGGGGATGGAAAGGATCGTGGTCGGATTGAACTTACGAATTTCCCGGTCGGAAAGGTTGGTTGTTTATAGGTTGTTAGGAACAAACTTGGAGCTTTCAATTTAAGGTTAAGGAGTTAGTTTCTCTCAAGGTTGGTTAGATGCAATGTGTGGGTGTTCGTTTCATCGTCGGATTAAATATGTGAATTCTTTTAGTTAGCATGTTTGATGTATTGGGTAGCTTCATTTGCCTAGCAGTCATACATGATTTTAGAGTCTTCAATATTGAATAAGTAAATTAGCTCTTTTAGATATCAAATAGTTGTGATGTGTTGGTGTTGGTTTCTTCACAAAATAATGTATTTCTTACTAAGGATTGAACCAAAATTGGTGTCGCAAGGTGGTCGTCTAGTTAACGTGTTAACCTCAGTGCTGATTTGGTTGAGGGTTCGACTTGTGGAAGTTTCTGTTGGGGATTAGGGGATTGGTATGACAAATGAATGATCATGTCCTGTGAAGTACAATGATTAAGTTGGTTTGTATTTTCAATTACGATAGGTTCCCGGTTTGAATGATTTTTCGATGTAAGTTGGTTCTTACAGTTAGGCAGATTGATAGTGTTGTAGATGGATGTTTTCAAGTTATTAGGTTGTTTGTTAACAACACCAAAAAGGTTTCGAATGGACTTGGAAACCCGATGAGGAGATGGGGGTGCATTACCTCGAGATGTTTACATCAACGGACTTCAAGGATGAAGTATGGTTCAAGTGGAGGAGAGTTGTAATGCCCAGTTTCCGGTATGAATTGTTCACTTTTAAGTTATGGTATTCCAGTGACCACGACATGGCTGGTGGACTACCACGATGTGGCATCACTTAAATGACTGCACATATCTTTAGATCCCCACGACGTGGTCATGCAATGGCCATGGCGTGGCAACTGTTTATGGAAAACCCAAAAATTTTCGGGCCTTGAGCCTTATTTAAAATAAATGATGGCTAGGGTTTCGTTTATTTTTAGTCATCATCACTCTCCAAACTCATAAACCTAAACCATAGCCTCCTTTGCAAGATTTGAGCTCACTTTTGGTGCCTTGGTAGTATTTAAAGGAATAAGAAGGAAGTTTAGTGCAAGAAGCAAGCAAGCAATCTGCCTCCATCCA
The DNA here is from genome assembly GCF_052625555.1 of Lactuca saligna. Taxonomy (NCBI): domain Eukaryota; kingdom Viridiplantae; phylum Streptophyta; class Magnoliopsida; order Asterales; family Asteraceae; genus Lactuca; species Lactuca saligna. The sequence goes on along the minus strand of NC_136421.1, from coordinate 263,969,880 downwards.
TTGTGTGTGTTTTCTAGGCCATTTATAAATTCTCAAGCTCTGATCTTGTTGAGTTCTTCCTTTAGATCTAGGCTCTTTGGCATGTTTTGGTTCATAGTTGAGATTTGTATGGTTGAAAGGTATAAAGTTGGCAACTTTATGGCTCACCAAGGTCCCAAATACATTATATCTCCTAGATCTAAAAGTTGCTTTTTCAAAGCTATGCATAAGTATTAGGTCACTTTTTTCATCTTTTAACCTAGTTTGAGAGAGGATATGAATGAGTCATGCATGTCCATAAAGTTTGGATTTTTATGAGCCATTAGAGTCCCAAGAAGCTATCTAGAAAGTTTGAGTTGAAGGCATTGAGGATTAACATCTTAATACATTAGGTTGTCTAAGTGTAGTAGCCACGACGTGACAAGTTGGGTGCCACGGCGCGGCGAATGAGGACATCGTGACTGACTTGCCTAGAATCTGCCACGACGTTGCAGAATTCTTTCCATAATGTGGTAGCTGATTATGATCATGAATGTGTTGGATGCCTACGACGTGGTCATGGATTGGAGGTCGGTTGAGTTGACTTTGACCATTGACTTTTGATAAGTTTGACTTTTTGTCAAACTTGTGAATAATTGAATATTTGGCTAAGGAATGATTTCAGTTTGGCATTAGGTAACTCAGATTGGTTGTTATGTTTTTGGGGTAGCTGTTGAGCTTCTGTTGAGTAGCTCATGTGAGTTTTCTCACTACTATGTAAGATGCTAGTTGTCTTTGTGACTCTTACATGAAAGACCAAAGTTTAACCCTTGACATTTGTGTGAAAAATCAGGGTTTGGACCTGACATTTGCATGAAAGACCAGGATTTGGGCTGTGACAATGATATGGAAGACCAATATTTGGTCTGTGGTACTTGTACAAGTAAAGGCCATGATTTGGCCCATGAATGGGAGTAATACTATGATTTGGCCCATAACACTACTTGGGGTTGAAATTGACCGGTTATGTTGTGTATAATATGTGGCATATTGGGGAACTCACTAAGCTTTGTGTTTACAGAATTTAAAGGTTGTAGGTCTTCTTGGCAGTTCGAAAAGAACAAGGCGTGATTGCATCACATCTACTGTTATGTTTTCAAGATGTTCTGCATTATGATATTAATAGTCTAATTTATGCTTTCCAAACAACTGAATATTTCTTTTTATAAATGAATGTCATGGTTTCCTTTGATTTTAAAATGAAAAACTTTGATTTAAATTTAGGACGTTATAAAATTTGAACAAAACTAAGAGTTCGTTCCCCTTTTCAAGTCGCTATCCCTTATACTATAAATGATTTTTTCGTGCAAAAAATGTATTCTCGTGAATTCATGGGCTTATCTTTTTTCTTTCTTTCTTTTTTTTTTTTTTTTTGTATATTTTATATTTATTTTTTATTAAAAATTTGCTATATTTATTACTTTTTATATTGCCTAGGTGAACAAAAAAAATCAACAAAATATATTCCTTATGATAAACGACCCAAAATATTTTTATACTTACAACTAGAAAGGTTACCCCCGCTACGCGGGAGCCAAAAGTTTTCAATTTTGTTTTCGAATCGATAAATATGACAGATGTAGAAAGTGCAAGGATGAAAAACCCGGGTTTTGCCACAAATTTTTTTTTTATGTTTTTATGAAAAAATATAAAACTTTTGACTGTAAGGACCAGAAATATCATAATGACTAAAGAATTAAAGGGGTAGGAATTAGCAATTTTTTCAAAAAGGGATCAAAGTTGTCAAACCTTTAAAGTCTTGTGATCAATCTTTAAATATTAAAGGGTTCCTAAAAAGTGTAAAATTATTGATTGTAAGGACCAAAAGTATCAAAATGACCAAATAATGAAAATAAAAGTTACCAAAAAATGACAAATTTACCAATCCTAAGACTCATTTTTTAATATATATATATATATATATATATATATATATATATATATATATATATATATATTAATGACTCTGATTAGAACCTATAACAAACTCATTGATAGATAACTGACATATTGTATTATTGAACTAACTTTTTCAAAATATCAATGGATACGGCTCAGTGATTTCCATCATGCGAGGAAATCCTATAACTTAATTATTTCTTAGTTATTATTATTATTATTATTTATTTTTTTCGAAATACAAAATTGGAAAAATGGTACCGAAACTTTAATTTTATTGCGAGTCTCGATTTATTTTGAATTTTTTGAAATGGGAGATTTGCCCTATTAATTTCTTTATCTATTTATATTGTAATTTTATTATTATTTTTATTTCATATTAAACAAAAAAATATTACAACCTCATCCCTAATAACCTCATCCCTCCCACATGCCTCTAGAAACACACTAACACCATATATATATATATATATATATATATATATATATATATATATATATATATATATATATATATATATATAAAGAGAGAGAGGAAAAGTGAATATACATTACAGCCCCACCTAAGCTTAGGCACTATATCTCATAAAAATACATTGTTCTACTATATAAAGAGTTCGATTATGGATTCACGATTAACACTTGAAGATGTGGATTCATGATCCACACAATAGTTTTGATGATGAGGCAAGAACATTGATTATCTTCGGCCTTCGTGATGGTGGGAAACAATAGTGTTTACTGGAGTGAAGTAATAAACGATAATGGATGAAGAAAAACAAGGATGCTAAAACGATAATGGAGGAAAGAAATGTTAAGGGGACGACATATTTACCAAGTGAAAACCAAATAGAGTATAATTACTAAGTTAAAACAATATATTTTAGAGGTTTAGTACTTAAGCTTAGGTGGCGCTGTAATGTATATTCCCTATCCCATATATATATATATATATATATATATATATATATATATATATATATATATATATATATATATATATATATATATATATATATATATATATATATATATCTTAATTGTTGCCAGACCATCACTGCCGTCGGACCATCGTTGTCTATGGGACCACGCGACTTGCCAGCACACCTTAGTCATCGAAGACTTATTTTCGTCGGACCACCCAAACCACCTTCGACGACGTAGATTTGAATATATGACAACATAGATTTGAAAAACTTCGTCTTTGTCGTCAAGATCCGTCGAAAACCCTAAACTTTTGTCGTTGTCTTGCTCCCACTTTCACTAATTCAGGGTTTGCAAACCATAGCTCCAAATTCTCAGTTCGTCGCCATTCTCAGTTTAGATTTGTTCGTCTGAGAAGGTAACGTAAAGATGGTGTTGGTGGTGGCGTTAAAAATTGACGGAGAAGGAGAGAAACGAAGGCGGCGACGAGCTAGGGTTTGTTGTGGAAGATGGCGACGAGCTAGATCTGAACTCTGACGAAGGGTTTCTACACTAATCTCTGTCTTCTCGTCACCACCCTTCATTTTCTACAAATACAGGAGGCTCGCCGAAGAAGGAAAGAGAAGTCACTGTCTCTCTAAACTCGTTTTCCAGGTCGTTGTGGTGGCTGTATTATGATTCTTCGAGTGTGGCGGAGAATGAGAGATCCTGGCAGTCGGTGGCGGCGATTTCTGACGGTAGCACCGGTGGTTTCCAAAGAGAGAGAGATAGAGTATTAGTTTATATTTGCATTTTCTTTTTTGTTTTATTTTTAATTATGAAAATTGTAAAATGAATAAAAAAATAGAAAACGAAAATAACAAGGGAAAAACCGTCATATATATATATATATATATATATATATATATATATATATATATATATATATATATATATATATATATGGGGATAAGGAATATATATTACAGCCCCACTTAATCTTAGGTACTAAACCTCTAAAATATGTCATTTTAACATGTTAAATATACCCGGTTTAGTTTCACTTGGTAAATATATCATTTTCCATAACATTTCTTTCTTTCATTATCGTTTTATCATCTCCGTTTTCTTTCCTCAATTATCGTTTATTACTTCATCCAAGTGAACATTACTAAACCCTAAACCTAAACCTAAACCCTAAATTTAAACCTTAAAAACTAAAGCTAAACCCTAAACCCAAAATCTAAACACTAAACCCTAAACCCTAGACCCTAAACCCTAACCCTAAACCCTAAACCTTAACCCTAAACCCTAAACATAAACTTAAACCCTAAACCTTAAACTCTATTGTGTCGATTTTGAATTTACATCTTGAAGTATTAATCGTGAATCCATTAACCGTAATCTTTATGTAGTAAAACAATGTATTTTCAAGAGGTTTAGTACCTAAGCTTAGGTGGGGCTGTAATGTATATTCCTTTTCCTTTTATATATATATATATATATATATATATATATATATATATATATATATATATATATATATATATATATATATATACACACCCGAAACTCGCAAAAAAATCAAAGTTTTGGACCAATAATATTAATCCAAAACTTTTTGAACAAAAATATCAATTTTCAACAAACTACATAGACCATTTTTGTGATAAATGTCTTCTTTTTTACTTAATGAAGTAGACTCGACAAAACCTAATTTTCTTAAGCTTAATGGATGTAAGAAGCACAAAAGATTCTTTTTTGTATCAACTCGTTGATATATGATTATTAGGTCTTGGTTTATAGACCTAAAAACTAATTAATATCAGCTTACCCTTAAAGTCTTTGCCTTTACACACTTGGTTTTACATGCAAAAAAATAAAGTCAGACCATTATCTTTGTTTCACTCTTTCAGTATACTATGGCATGATAAAAATACAATGCTCGCCAATAGCAAAATGTTTAAAATGTAGAAGCGTGGAGATGCAAACAACTCTACAAAATGAAACATTTGTCATGGCATGTAGTTAGTAGTTATATAAATTTTTTAAACTATTTGATCAAATGTCTGAAGTGCCCCTTAAGAAGGACAAAGTAAAGAAAACTTGTGGATCATATCCAAAGTTATTAATTCAAGTGTTGATTACCAAACGAAAAATTGATAATAGTAATAATATAGATTTTAAAATATACGTGATGCAGGGGTATCCAAGATTTTTGTCTATAAAATTGGGCTACGGCAAAGTAGGCCCATTTTATGTGTGATGGTCCATATCCATATTTAGATTCTAAATCTATTTTTGGGTAGACACGACACGAATCTCGATACGAAATAAATGGGTTTGAGTAAGATATTTCAACCCGTTTAAATAAACGGGTTGACACGACACGACACGAAAATTAAATGAGTAAGGTTAGGGTTGAGAATTTCAAATCGAATATGACTCGAATATGACCCGTTTATATGCAAGTATTTTGAATTATTTAAATAAACTAGAAAGATACAAAATCAAAACTATAAGTAAAATAAAGCCTTCGAATTGAATTGTTTTATAATGTTGAAATGACTTAGCAGACTAGATCAAGTCTTCATTTCAAATTTTTCATTCTCTCCCAAACTACCCAGTCTCTTTCACCACTATCACATCCTCATAACCTTTGTCATCCACCTCCCCAACTCCCACTCTTTTAATTTTGTCATCTGAACTTGTTATGATTTCATCTATTTTACCTCCAAACTATTTTTTCCTTTCTGCCTACCCAACTCCTACTTTTTTAACATGTTCAATCTTTTAACCTCACATGACACGACATATTTTGAGGTATAACCCTGACCCGAAACTCGACACGAAAATAAACGGGTTGACACGACACGACACGTTAATTAAATGGGTCGGGTTAGGGTCAAACACTTTCAATCTGTTTAGTGTTTCGACACGACACGAACCCGACACGATACAACACAATATTGGGTTCAAGACATGGTAGCCCACTACAGCCTGAATTAAATTCAAGCTGGAGTGAGTAGTATTCACCAAATCTTGACGAGTATTTGATAAAATGAGTGTTTTTAGAAAAATTATTCACCGAATGAATATAGTTTTAAAAACATTTACCAAGGGATTTTGAGATTTATATAAAAAATAATAATAATAACCGTTATTTACTAAACGAGGGAAGCACAAGCCCGAAAGAAATTACCAATGATCACTATCTTTGATTCGTATTTTCGATCACACCAGATTCCACCTCTGTCACTCCTCCAGCATGTGATTTAATCTCAGGTTCGATTTTGAACATTGTTTACTAAACATGGGAAGCCGCAAGCCGGAAAAATTACCAACGATCGTCACCTCAGATTCGTCTCACCAACCACCACTCAACCTTCAGCCACACCAGACTCCACTTCCCTCACTCCTCCAGCCTGGGATTCCATCTCAGGTTAGATTTTGAACGTCTTCTCAACTTAGATTATAAAAATTTCATTCTAGATTTCTGAATGGAATATATTAAGTGCTGGTTATAGCAAGAAGATGATTATGATTTCGAATTTTGGTGTAGAATTTTGTTTAGATTAGATTGTTTATGTTATATTTCTGAGAATTCTCATTTTTGAATTATGTTTGCTGAATTTATGAGAATTGAATGAAATTAGGTCTGATTTTTTATTGCTTGAATATAACAAATGTATTGATTACAACAAGTAGATGAATATTTGAGTTTGAATTCTATTTTCTGATTGCTTCAAGAAGTTCATCTTGTTTGTTTTTGTTTTCTAAAAATCATATAAGCTGATGGCCTTCAAAAAGTTCATCTTGTTTGATGTTGTTTTTTGGTAATTCGGTTTTGGGTAATTAGGTTTTCAGGTTATTTTGTTTTAGGTAATTCAGTTTTTGGGGTATGGGTAAACTAACCAAAACCAAACCAATTAAGATTCGAGTTATTCGGTTTCGTGTAATTGTTTATTCAAGTTATTTAAGTTATTTGGGTACAATGTAAAAGTAACGTTCCAACACACAAAAGCATAGAAAATCAAATTGATATGAACATAAAAATGACATTGATTAGAAACACATAAAATCAGGTTGTGCACAAATACAAATATTTACTTCTCAAATGAACTTTTCAATGCAGCTCAGAAACATTAAAAATCTAAAATTATTTAAGTTTTTTAAAATCTTAAATGCCACTATTCACCAACATCACCAAAAAGTTGAGTAAAATGCTAACCAAGAGTCCAAGACTTAAGAGAGGAGTTATATACTTCTATTCCAATCAAAATTAACTTGTTATTCAGTTCGGTTTTTGGTTACCCGGAATAAGTCACTCAAAAACCATTAACCGAACGATTAAACTTAAACGGTTTTTGGTTACCCGAAAACCAAATAACCAGAACCAATTAACTCATTTTTTATTCGCTTCGGTATTTTTTTACACCCCTAGTTATAATGGTGTTTATAAAAAAATGGTAAAACATTAAAAGAAAAAACTAAAAAAAATAATTTTATATTAAAAAAAAAATCTTCCCTGTAGCTATTGCCCGAAACATAAACGAAACATTTACCGTGTGACAACAAATGTGCTAAATAATCTATTTCTATAAATAAGTTTAAAAATATACCTATTAGGTAAACTCATTTATTTGAATGAGGAGTTCAATTAATACTTTTTTATTGTTCACATAAAAGCCCCTATTTCACACGAAATAAACGGATTATGCCCAATTTTATTATTATTATTATTATTATATATTAAAGTTGTGAAAATTTGTAAGAGTAAACAACCAAACTTTTGTCAATTTCAGCCCTTAAGCTTTTGGTTTTTTGTCATTGTATCTATTAGATGTAGCCCACTTCTTTTGTTAAAATACATTTTGCCCCTTGTAACCTCTGTATGTTGTCTCTTTATTTCTTCGTGTCTTTTTATTTCCTTCTTTTTCGGGGGTCCTTTAGTCATTTTTTAAATTGGAAATGCAGACGTAAGTTCTAGCTGTACTTCACCGCCCGTGTAATCCAATCGAATTCAGATCAGTGTCAATGTCTTTTTGTCTATGTTTCCCACCTCTTATTTTACCTTTCTCCACATCGTCGCTCCAATCGATTCTTCCAGTTTCAAAGGAAGCGATCGTCTCTCTCTCCGTCACCGACACCCTAGTTTGCTTTCTAAGGGTGTTCGTCTTGGTGGTGATCGACGAGCAGGGGTCTCTACCGGAACTGTTGGTAAACGGCTTCCTTCTTCGTCTTGCTATATGGTATGTGTGTGTTAGGGCTGAATACGAAACGAGAAAGTAAAGAAATATCGTGAGAATGACAGATTGCTTCGATTTCAAAATCTAGACCCAAGTCACCTACGGTTTTTTTTTTCCAATCGAAAGGTACGCAACCCTCACTAAGGCAAAACCCACGAGGTTTTCACACTCAATTTACGTTTCTTATTTCATCATGTATCGCCAGTTTTTTTGCGTTTTCCGGTTTTTCTCATGCCCTAACTTTCGCTCTATAGGTTGGTTATGGAAGATGCAATTCTGATTTTTAAGTTTTCAATTTTTTTTGAATGATAGATCAAATTGGGGAATTTTTTATCTTATCTGACCCTTGATTTATCGTTTCTCACATACTCTGGCGTATGAGAAGCGAAATCCAACAATGCACCATCGCATCTTCTTCAACAACATGTAAAGGTATTTTTCTATCCTTGTCAATGAAGTGTTCAATTAATAATGGTTGTTTCCGGTGTTGGTTCCGCAGGAAAACAAGTGACACAGGTTAAAATTTGAACTGCTATTTCACCAATTTGAATTTAGGTACTTCAGTTGTTGCCTTCAAATTGGAATCCTAGCAGGTTGGTTCTATACATGAACTAAAGTGTAAATTTTATATGGATTATATAAAATTTATAATTCTAACTTGGGCCCGTTTAACTTTGTCTTTATGTGATTCTGAAGATGGCTTGGTTGATTCGGTTGGCAAAGAATATTTGTTCTTCAAAACTCATGTACGCGTTACCCTATTTGTCTGTTTAACATTTAGATGGGTTTTTTTACTATGAATACTAAGTGTTTGGTTAAATGTTTCAATGAACAAACAAAACTTAAAGTGTGCTTCAATTTGCAGTTCAGTTTGAAGTGGTATGTCATCGGTTGTGCACTTTATTGTGCATGTCTCAGATTAAAATTAAGAGATTGTCTGTCCAAAATTCAATTTCACATCCAAGTATCTTCTTTTATGTTCCAACTTGGTTACTAATTAATCACATAACATTCTCCTTTTAATGATGAAGCAAATCAGTTATTAATGTACAGAAAGTTGTCTGCTGTGAGATGGGTTGGTGGTGTTGAATTGGAGCTTATAGCAATAGCCACTGGTTTGTTTCTACTGATTATCGCATAACAACTGATTATTGTCTCTTTTACCTTTTTGATATGATATTGGTGTTTATTCTTTATTTTCAATAGGTGGAAGAATTGTCCCTAGGTTTCAGGAATTAACAGCAGGTGGTTCGGATGCTGTCACACTAAAAACATTAAAAGAAAACAGGTGGTTCGGATGTTGTCACACTAAAAACATTGTATTATGAAAGGAAATACATTATATCACTTTTTTTTCTTTGATTTCAGATTCATTTTGATTGGCACCAAATTCGGGTCATAACTGAAGAAGCTTGAGTTCATAATGTTTAAACGTATTTTCAGGTAATGTAACAATTTCCTATTGTGGGAGTGGGGTTTGAGAAAATAACATCCTACTTTTCTTTCTTTCTATTACAACATTATAGATTTAAAAAAAACCTATATGTCTATTATCTCAATCTCATCCAAATACCAAAAAAAAAAAACAATTTAATTTTTTGTTAAAAAAACATGAAAAAAGTAAAATGTTATTTTTGGGTACAAATTTTATTTTAGCAATTGCAGGATGTTGTATCGGGTTTTGATTTGCAGGAGATCGTTTTGTGCTAAAATCAGTCTCTAACAGGAGACCGTTGAGAGTTTGATGACATAAAAGATTGATGGGCTTCTACTTCAGAATCAGAAAATGATCCAAAACCTAATGATGCAAATAAAACAGGTATGTAATATATATGATTCAATTATTTTCATTTATTTTCCAAGTTTTGGATTAAGATAATGTATGAGTATTAGGAAATGTAACTTTGCCTAAAATTATGTTTGGATAGTTGCTATTTTTATTGGTAAGTAATTGTTAGTTTTACCTTTTTTTTATTGAATGTAACTAATTGTAATTTTATCTAGATACAATAATTAACAATTTACCTAGCATATATTTATAATCTTTAAAACGATCTATTCTTCAACTTAAACATGTAAATGGATTAGGTTTTATCCATGTTAAGTAAACAATAAATGGCATCTAAATGGGATTCATACAATAGCTTTAAAGAATGGGATATTAAAGCTAAAACTAACAAATCTGTGAATGCAAGTTTGGTGGGTGTCACTGGAACTAAAATAATTTATGAACCCGAGAGTCATCATTGATTTGTATTTAATGAAAACGTAAGTACTGTTGGATTTCTTTACGCCTGACCCCATCAATCTTCATATTACTCTTTTCTTTTTCCATCTTACTAAGTCAATAAGTTTTTTTTGGATAAAATGACTTTTTAACTTCAAAATGAACATCCAAACACCCTTTTATATATATATATATATATATATATATATATATATATATATATATATATATATATATATATATATATTTGCTATAATACGTTTATGAAGATAGTTGTTTTGACTTTTGATGTATAAATTTATTATCTAGAATTATAATAATCATATAATTATTTTATATAAACGTTTGGTAGATTTGGATCTTTAAAAACAAATAATTAAAACTAGCAAAATAACACACTTTTGAAGTATATAAATATCACCATCAAAGAATTATCTATAAGTTACTTTAAGTATCACATTTGCTAACTATCCCATTTCGAAACTTGACATTGGAATGCATATTTGGAAATGTTGAATCTGATGGCTTTTGTAAAATGCTTCAGATCTACTATGAAGGCTTCTTATGCTATTGGTCCTGCTGAGGATTCAACTGTTAGCAAAATTATACAGGTATAAGTAACTAACTTTTATAGTATGATTTGGAGTTTTTATCTTAATCAGCTAAAACCATGTATATAATGGTTTTGTGGCAGCGATCTTTAGGTAGTTACCTACAAAGTTTTTTAGTAGAACTTCGGACGATGCAATCCCCACGTATTTGAAACAGCTTCAGCAATAGAAAAGCAACATATCATTCCTTCAGTTTTCTTAATTTTCATAATCTATTATAAAATGTAGACTTGAATAATGCATTGTATAATTTGTATTTACATAATATGTGGCTTTTCATGTAGGGTTTAGATGGGGTTGGTGTATAAATGAATTTAAATTGAATACAAAAAAATATATTTTATACACCCAAATTTCTTCAGTTAATAACAGGCATGCATTCAGAGCACATATGCTATGATCCAAGGTCTTGATATTCAGAGCGTTACCCTTCTTTGTGAAGCTGATGTGATTGGTAAGAACTGCTTGATCCATTACTGAAAGTATGTGTATTGTTGATTTGTAGGTATACAATTACTAATACTCAACTGATTTTTAGAAAATTGTATTGAAACATTGTCCATATTTTTATGCTGCTTATGTTTGTTTTATAGGGTCTTCGTATTGGCCATAACCTAGCCTTAGCCATAACAAAAACGACACCTTTCGACCCCCGCAACGCGGGGGTCACCTTTCTAGTTATTATTATTATTTTTGTGCTACAGATGCTTCACAATAACTATAGTGAAGATTATTAGATAGTTTTTGTTCATGTCAATCTTGTGGAAGATAGAAAAAAGGAACATTGACATTTTTTATTAAAGTGTTAAATAACTTATTTTTTTGTAAATAAGTTTAAAAATATACCTACTAGATAAACTAATTTATTTGAATATGAGTTCAATTAATATTTTTTTTTCTGCGTTATTGACATAAAAGCCCCTAATTTTACAAAAAAAAAAAGGTTATGCCTAAAGCCGTTTTTTTGCCACAGATGCCTCAAATTTATTGTAACACCTAATTCAGGTAAATGTTTCATTTATGTTTTGAGCAATTAGAAAGTTAAAAATGTGGAATTTGTGATGGCCACAACGTGGTGAAGGATACACCATGACGTGACCATGGCTAAATAAAACGTGCATCAACCTCGTGTGCCACGACGTAAAAAGCTAATGGCCACGAAGTGGTGTTAGAACAAGAACTCAATACACAAGGACAAGGTTTGAAAACTCAAACATTGAGTTAATCATTAAGATCAATGTCTACTCTTAATATAAGGTTCCAGTCAAATCTGGTAATACCAGTTAAGACATGAATACGATATTCAACAAAATATTCAAGATAATAAATGAAGAAAACTTAGAGTATAATCAATGCAAAAATATTTAAGGAACAAGAAGAATGTTTTGAAAGAACTTTGACTTAAAGAAAATTGAAAAATACATGAAGAGAATATTTGCTATTCTGAGTGTAAAACTTTGAATGGTTTACTTGTCAAGTGAAGGACTAAAGGATCTAGTATACATAGATGTGGATCGGTAAGATCTACCACAATGGACAATAAAGTCTATTCGTCATAACTTACTGTTGGTTCAGTAAATATGGTTATGCTTATAAGATTTAGTATAATTCTGGTACCTCGAAAAGTTTCAAGGTATAGCAGAACGAATAAGCAGAACCCATTGGGTAGAACGATAAATGTTTTCTCCAATCTGAAGGGAAAAGAGAGTACTTTAGTATCATTTTTTATGATCATCCTAATGATTATGGAACCATGTCACAATTGATCCTCTAAGAAAACCTTAGTGCATTTATAAGTCTGAGAAGAGGAATCATGTATTGTTGAAATGGTTAAATCAACAAGATGAGTCATACTTCGTTCCAAAATCAAGTTTTAGAGTCATACTCTAGTTACTACAAGTTGTACCTTGATAAACATGTTCTAAGTAGATTTATAACACCTCATGAAATGTGGTGTAGAAATGTTTTCTTGCTCTAGCACATTTGAAATTGGTAGTTGTGATTTTTTGGTTAAAACAAAGACCAACTAAGACCAATTATATGAAGTGTTTTCTTGATAAGAACCCACATTGACTTTTGAATATTTGTTTGTCGAGGAATGTTCATTGACATAGAATCTTATATGTCAAGAAGCCAGTGGGAGTCTTGTTGGTCTTGAAAAGTTTCAGGAGACAATCGAGAATAAACCTTTTAGTAATTGCTAGCACATGACCTCAGGTTGATAACCTATTGTGTCGACACATTCTTGTTTCTGTGCCCATTCCAGTTGAGTTGGAAATGCTTATGAGTTCTATGGATGTCATTTGACTACATAAGGCAAAGCACCTTGATCAGTGAAAGTACATTCAACTGTATGGGTGAGCTGCTCAATAACTTGGAAGCACTGGTAGACCCTTGTACTACCAGATGGCAAGAAATTAAGATTAAGCAAGTTTAGTCCATATGGGTTTGAATTTGTCATAAACCTTGTCTCATGATAGTGGTTGGAAATGACAAATTCACATGGATAAGAACACATACACCATAAAATCTAAGTGGCAAGAGGTTTCTCTCTACCACTTAACCACACGTCCTCATTGGGGTAAAAGACCATTTTACCCCTAACATACTCTTGTCCCAAAATGAAACTCTAAATCATAACCAATAGCCCAAAAGAGATAAATAATACTCCAAAGCCCAATATATGGCCCAATTTCTAATTGGGCCCAATCCCTTCACATGGCCCTAACCCAAGGTCCAAAAACGTTTTCCTAACCCAAAGAGTCAATTCCTGATGGCCCACTAAGGCCCAATGCAAGAAAACAACCCAAAGCGAGGCCCAAAAAAACCGCAGCCCAAATCCACTGAGTACGCGGGGCGTACTCAACTGTACGCTTAGCGTACATGCTGCATAGCTTGTACGTTGCGCGTACGGGCTTGTACACCCAACGTACTCTCCTGTTAAGCCATAATCCCATAAAAGAGCTTAATCCCTTAAGATTTGAAGCTCCAAACACGGATCAGAGTCCATTGAAGGGTCTTAACCCATAAAGTCGATTACTTGGTAGCTTGCATGCCCCTAAATGAGCCTAAAATTGAAGTATAGCAACCAACTTCCTTAAAAATGAACAAAACTCATGCATGGATGCTACAAGACTTCCAATATGGCAACTTTCTGAATTAAGGACTCCCATAACACCAAGGGTGGCAACCCTAAGCTTAGGAAACAATTTTAAATCATAAAGCTTCATTCTTTGGACCAAAGAGGTCCAAAACTCAACAAAAGAGATCTAAGTATTCATAAGGCAAGTTCAAGACTTTATTCATTGAAAAGGTTTGAAATAAAGCAACAATCCCAGATCTACATCTTTTTCTTTGGACCACCACCTTGCTTCAACCTTCATTTCCTTGGAGTATGGATCAAAACACCAAGAATGCTCTCAAGAGGCCTTCCAAACGCAAGAACACACAATATATGAATTAGGGTTTCATGGGAACTGCTTAAGAGTGAGAGGGAGGTTGGTCTTCAAGACATGATGTCCTTTATATAGAGCTCAACCCTAAAATTTAGGGTTTGGGGACTGCACGCGTACGCTGCACGTACGTGCATGGCATGCACGATCATCTCATACTAGTACGTTGCGCGTACATAGGGTGGTACGCCCAGTGTACGACACCCTTAAGCCCAAATAATAAGGATCCAATGCCAAGCCGAAGTCAATAGAAATAATTAACCCGAAATAAATAAATAAATATTGCCTTGGAAAATATCGAGCGTTACATTATTATTATCAAAGTCAATACCAGGGGTTGAGGCTAAGAGTTAGTTTCTAAGAAAAACCTATTTACCATTACAGTAAACAAATCGAGGGAAAAAGAAGAACAAAATGGGTGAAAGGGAGAAGAAAAAGAAAGTTAATGATGAAGAAATTAATTAACTTAAACTCAAATGATGAAATCGATGAAAACTTCCTTTCCTCTTAACCCTCTTTAGACATTGGTGACACATGGCCACCATTAGTGAACCCTTGTAGAGTCCCTCTCTTCCCTAGAATGTCAACACTAGTCTCCTTATCCACCACTATTGCCTAACCACCAGAGTTAAAACCACTACATTCAATTCTTGCACTAACATCATCATATCAACATGTATTCCTCCATTTTCTAAACATTTTTTTTCTTTTGAGAAACTAGGTGTCGCACAAAGAAACATGAACCAAAGAGAGAATGAGGAAAAAGGAAAGAAAGGGTGTGGGGTATAAGTGGGGTGTTTATTATTATTATTATTATTATTATTATTATTATTTATTTTAGATTTAAAAATGATAACCATATAATGGAAAATTAAAAAAACAAATTGTTAAAGGCAAAATATTTTTTTTTATGTTTGGTAGGAACCATAGCAAAAAAAAAAAAAAAAAAATGGGGATTATCAAAGTTAAAAAAAAAAAAAATTAAGTACCAAACATGCAAGTTACACAAAGATAGAGACAATTCTTGTAATTATTAATATATCTAATTTGAAAATGAAGAGTTTTGTATTTCAAATTTTTGCCACAGATTTTGGATATTTGCAGATTTAGCACCTAAGCATTTTTTAACAAATGTTTTGAATGTTGGAATATTTTGTCCCGACAACTTTATAATTAATAGAAAGGTCAATGTGTAGTTTTTTTTTTCTTCTAAATTACAAAAACGATCCATATGTTTAAAATTTTCATATAGATAAGATCCTTATGCATTCTTCACAGAACAATCCATATGTTTAAAAAATTACAAAAATAGTCCCTACCTAATAGAAAATTTGCAAATTTTTTGGGTTTCACACTTTGGCCACAAGACTTTGAATGAACATGATGAAAGTCACTAAATAATCATTTTACTACTTTATTTTATTTTAAATTATGATGATTGATGAATAACAAACGACCATGAAACGAAGGAGATCACTAACATTATCATATCGGGTTCGTCCGGATTAAAAAAATAGAAGTTTTTTTTTTTTTCTTTTTCATCTCTTTATTTCTAGATGTCCTTAGCTTTCTTTGACATGACTTCATTGTAGATCCAACTATAAGACTTAAGGAAACATTTGGTTTGCAGAATATCTTTCTAGAATTGAAATGTAACACGAGGTTGGTCGACCGGAATCCGAATAGTATTACCTTGTATATTTCTATTTGGTTTGTATGTCTCTAAAAAGATTTGAAATGTAAATTAGGACAAATAATAGAATTGACATCCTCATCACAATTCACACATCCTTTTCGATAACAATGAAGTTGACTCACTTCCGTCGTAATTTGCAAGCGAAACACAAAAATTACAATTATTGTTTCATTAAATTTGAAGTTTGTTAACACTTAATAGCTTATAATCGATACAATTTAACTGTACTTGAACCAAATAATCACTATCATGGGTTGACCCGCCAATCAAAATCGACCCAGAAAGACACTTCTCATCCCAACACTCGAGTCTCTTCCAAAATAGTCAACACAAGTTCAGGATTCTATATGGATTGTTATGGTTCCTTCAATCAACGCCTACATTATAAGAAACTCAATTAAATCATTTTCTAAAATTGAAACTAATTTTATAACAACATTTTAAAAGAGACTAACTTACCAGCTGTACTACATCCGATATCAAGAACGTCATCTTTTTTGTCAACCAAAGTAGACTGATTAAGGCTCTTGTTTGCAACTTGCGACTGGAATCACATATAAAATTTGATTAATTCGATGGAAAATGTTGTCTGTTTGAAAAATATTTAACCCAAAGATCAAGTAAAACAAATGTGCATTACCTGATTAGATAGTTGTGTCATAGGGTCTTTTGAGCTTGGAGCCACAACTGGAGATTCCATTTGTGTTCCCATCTGTCGAACAGCTGGATTCATAGGAAACCCCGGCATTGGTGATTGAGAGAATACCATCGGCATCCCTTGTCCCGGATGCCCATAAGTCGGAAAGCTAGATCTCGGAATCGGAATCCCTTGGCTGGAATCGAGTCCAGGAATCGGGTGTCGTGACCCTTGTGTAGTCGGTGGAAATGGAAACATATGTGGGTGTCCTTGAGGTCCACCGTTCATCTCCATTCCCATTCCCATCCCCATTCCCATTCCCATCCCGTAACTCATTCCCATTCCGATTCCCATTGGGGAGAAATGAGGATGCATATGTTGCATTCCGGTTGGGAACATCATTGGCGGCATGCATAATCCGGTTCCCATTGACATAATCTATGAATCTCGAGAGTATAAATATAAATACCTTAACATTTAAAATAATTCAAAAAGAAAACTAAAAATAAATGAAAGATAGCAACATTTTACCTGTACTTGAATTTGAAGTGTCTTTAAATACTCAATTGCCTCATCAAGCATTGATGCTTTATCCACCTTTTAATTCAAAATTAAGACATGTCAATTTGGAAATACTACCAACGGAAATCTTTGTTACATGTGGACAAATGGAAGGAAAACGTTAATGAGGGTATATTTGTGAAGAATAATTACGACTCAATGAGGAAAGCCTAATTTCCTTGAATTTCTCTATTAAGTCCTTTTTTTTGCATTAAGTAAAAAAGAAACATCGATATATATATAGTGGCTGACCAATAAAGATTCCAAAAAAATTCAAATTGTAACGCATATAAACAGAAAGGGATTCATAAGAAAAGTAGATTAAAAATTAAATGATGTACCTTGTTGCAATTTGGTATGAGTTCTTGTAGTGCACGCATCTTTTCATTTATCCTATCCCTTCGCCTCTGTTTCAATATCATAAATGAGAAATTACGTTTTAACATGAAATTTATAAAGAAAAAAAAATCACTAATACTTGATGTCATGTCAGTTTGATAAAACATGATAAGACAGTATGCATTGAATTAGGAATGACAAATGTTAATGCGAAGAAAATCACATTTTATTGTCCAACCCAAAAAGTTTGAACAATGTGGCACAGGAATCACTCGACTGTGCAAAAAGACGTAAATGCCCTCAGCATCAGAAGCTATTTTGCTCACCCTTTCAGACAAATTATGAACTTCAGCAGCTCGGCTTCTTTTGGAACCCGAACCTCCTCGAGAAGTAGCAGCTGTTTTAGTGCCCAAAGACTCTTCTTCAGCGTCCTAATCAAAACACTTAATACAATCAGACAATCGAACAATAACAAAACATATTTAGAAAAAAAAATTAATTAATTTGACGTACTTGACTCTGGCACTCAAAATCTTCGGTGTCATGAGACTTTCTCTTACAGTTTTTTGTCAAATCATTAGAAGCTCTCTCAGCGCTATTCCCGGAGCAAACAGAAGAAGAAGCGCCAACAGGCTCATTACTTTTTTCCGTTTCTACCCCCCCTGCTTTACCCACATTTGCATCAACAACCATATTAGAAGAGTTTTCAACACAACGTGGCTCTTCAATTGGTTTCAAACCCACTTTGCCAGAATCCAAACCGGGTCGTCCCGGAAACCCGTTTTCCTTTTGTGGTCCGTGATTCAGAAGATTAGCTTTAGCCATTGCAGCTGGTCTTGAAAAATGGGAAAAATTCAACAAGGTAGATGACGAATAGGGCAGTAGTGAATCTTGTTTTTGCACCATTTTTTCAAGATTTTGGGGTTTATTTCTACAATTACTGCTACCTATATCTGAAACTACTGATCTAATGGATGGATCCAGAATATGGCTGCTTCTTGAAACGTTATGTAGATGGGGATCTTTATTACTATGGTTATAACTACTTCTTTTGTCAAGTACATTGAGGGTATTATGGTCATTTCCAGTGACACCAGATATCTCGGGTAACAGATCAGAACAATAATCATCGAGGGGATAATTCAACCAAGGTACCATATCATCGTCTGGATGTAATCCCATTTCTGACATAGGTACATCTAAAAGACCCTCTTTTTCTTGAACTTTTGGTGTATGAAAAAGAAAATTACTTGAAACTGGTGTCTTTCTAGCTTTACTACTTTGACCCTGCATCATAATCTGACCTTTTTCCCATACTAATTCAACAAATTCGTCATTCGGACTGCAATTATCATAACCCATGAAGATCGATTAATGTTAATAGCATGAAAAGGAAATTCGAATTAAGGTAAAAACTTACATATATGAAATATCGGTTGGTTTTTGTTGAGGAGATTCATTCGTTTCATTATCAGATCTATAGAACTCGGAAAGTGGCATGTTTGGATCGAAATACCACCACAATGATTTTCTCAAAATTCATTCACAGACTTCAAAACCTGTAATAAGAGCTTCAACCCACTTGATGAAACAAACACCTGCAATTATCATGACATCAGATAGGGGAATTTTAATTTTTTATGTATATTTTTACTGACATATATATATAATTTATTTTATCTTATATGGACATGTCTGTATTGACAATTCTATATGTTTTCCTTTTTCAATAGTAAAGTCTTAATCTGACTAAATGTTATCTGTAGCCGCAATAAATGTACTCTTAATTAATACGATTAGTCAAACATATTCTTTAATGGTGCCCTAAAAGATAAAGCAAACCTGAAACTCAATCTGATTAAGCTTATTCTAATTGCAAAAGTACAAACACACACATACTCTAATCATCAGTCAAACATATAAGTAAACAAACCCACAAACGATTATCCAGATTCTAATTTCAACGATGAAGTATTAAATTAATTAAAGCAATTAACTACCCACAACTGATTATCCAAATCGACAAACAAAACCATAATTAACGAATAAAGAAACCCACCTCTGTAAAACAAAAATTCAAGTAAAAAAAAACTCCAAATAAGGATCAATTCATTCAATAAGTCATTTCTGATTTGATCGTGTCTTCAAGGTTCCCAGCTAATCGAAATGGGCGTGAGTTGAAGTATTGATCTTGAAGAAACAGTTGTTTAATCTCCAGCTCGGACTGGGTGTCAATTTCTCGAAAATAGTAAAAGCATATGGAGAAACGGGAGATGAGTAATAGATTAATAGTAGAAGACGGCGAAAGGCTTGCACGATATGGAGGTAACCAAGAGAAGAATCACTTTAAGTTGCAACACAACTGTTGCCTCCCTTCCAAAATTGTACACTTGTGAATTTTGCAATTATTTGACATAACACATTTATCTAATTTCATTTTAATTTATTTGTTTCAATAATATTTTGCATTATTTGGATAGGCTTTATTTATTTATTTTTAAAATTATTACGGGTTGAAAATCTACTGCTATGATAAAAATAATCTAAACTAGTTGATATATATAAAATAACCAACAATAAATTAGCTTTTTTTTTATAATTAAGTAAATTATATATATTTTTGAGAAATTCAAGAAAAAATCAATAAGCTTTTTATATAGCTTTTTTAAAAACTTATTTATATATATTTTTTAATTTTCATTTAGAAAACCTAAAAAAAAATTAGCTTAAAAGCTAGCTGTGTGGTGTTAAGTATAATAATAATATAGTTATTTATTACAATGAATATAACAAAATAATTAAAAATAAATTAAGGGATCAAACTGGTAATTAATGCTCCTCATGTTGAAGTGTGAACTGTCTAACATCAAATTGTTAAGAGAGTCGTTGTGCCGACTAAAACATCCAAGTAGATAAAGGATATGGAAACTTTGGTCTAATGCTATAAGTCATCAATGGCCAAAAGTGGCATTGTCATTTATGACTTAGTAACCGTTTGGCATTGTCATTTGAAGAACTTAATACTTTATTTATTTATTTATTTATTATAAATCCCCTATCAAAGAAATTAGAGCACGATAACTAAAAATATAATAAAAAATAAAATAAAATAACACAATGTTCAAATTTAAACGTCGACATCACAAGTGCGTGTGTGTTTTTTTTCATGTTAATATGATAGTTTTACATATAAATATATGATATAAAATTTGTTAATTTGTTAATATGATAACTAGGGTGTTACTATTTACCCAACCGTTTAAGAAGATTTCATTGGCCTTAAAAACACGTCAATTCCATAAGGATACTTTTCTAATCAGCTTGAACTTTTAAGTTAAGGCCAGAAAGTATACTTGCTATATATGTCCAAAGTTCATAAAATGTTTCAAATGACATACTAAGGAAGGGCCATATGATGGTGCTGTTTACCATCTAAGAAAGGACAATGTTGAATTTATTAGTGGTTGTTTTCGTATGTCCATTTTTGTGTGTACTTTGGTAGACTGAAATCTATATATTGTATTATTTATTTGTATATTCGTGTCTAGTTTTTAAGAGTTTTAAGTGGAGCTATGAATTAAAAAACTTATGTTTTAACTATTAAACTAGTTTCTAAAAATGATTGATATGAGATGTCATATATATCCAAAGCTCATAAAATGTTTTAAGTTGCATGCTAAGAAAGGACCACATGATGGGGGGTTTACCATTGATTCATTGAATACAGGAGTCGAGAACCATGTTGAATTTATTAGTGGTTGTATTGAAATGTCCGTTTTGTGGGTACTTTTGTAAACTGGGATTGCAACCTATATGTATTGTAGTATGAGTTGTTTGACAACGAAGTGTTTTTAGTTTTTAAATTTTTTTTTGACAGATTAATTTTTTTAGATTTTAAAAGAAATTCAATTAGAAAAATAGCTCCATCTGAAATATGATTTTAAAAAATTTATGCTATGTTTATCGTAAACTAATAGATGAAAAATTAACTGTTAATTAAAAACTAGTTGCTAACTTACAAACAAACCGATAAAAATAACATTTGTTAAAGTTCACTAATAAGCTAGCTAAAAGATATAAAATAACATTTATAATAATGTATTTCGTATAATTAATTACAGTTATATTTGGCAATTAAAAAAATAAAAATAAATAACTCCTAAAAAACTAGTTTAAGTTGATTTTTAAAAGTTTGCTTATAAACCATTGTTTCGTTTGTCAAACATAACAATTTAAAATAAAAAAATACTTAAAAATTTAGCTAGTTTATCAGTTAGTTATAGAAAGCCAAACATAACCTTATTTTAAAACATTGCTAGTTATTTAAAGTAATTTCAGGTTGCTCTTAAAAACTCAGACATCTATTATTTATATGTTTTGTTGTAATTTTACGTTTATTTTAAAATATATAACTATTTTTGCCAAAGAGTTTTAGATAAACAAAACTTACAACTTCACGTTGCAAATAAAAACTACATCTAGATTATAGCTATCAATTACTTTTTTGTAAAACATATGATTTTGTCTTTTAAGAGTCTCATTATGTGTGATGTTTCGGGAATAGTTAGTAAATTTGCATTTTTAAAGAGGTTAACTAAAAAGACATTTTATTTTACACTATAGACACCCTAATTAATTTTTAAAATATTTCTTTTTGTTGAAGTTGCATTGTTTTCCGAAAAATTTGATTATCAATAGTTAATTATAGGTTGACTTTTTATAAACCCTTAGACCCAAGGGTCTACTCATTCACGATCTTTCATTCTTACTCTATCACTTAGGTGTCGAGGCATTTTTCTATCTTTTTCTTGATTCTTCAAAACTTAGAAAATAATCATACTTCACGAGAATTTTAGACATCCTAATTAGTACACGAGAATAACCAATAAAATATAGACATTTCATAAATGTTTATACATGATTCAATATATATGAACTCTTACTAAATCATACTCAAATCAAGTATGACATTGTATACGTTAGTGAAATATTAAATAATTCACTCCATTTGAGAAGAGTTATACAATCTACATCTTCTAATTAAAAAACTTAAAAATAACACGTATCAATTTTTTATAATGTATTTTTGATACGTGATATTTTTCTATGACTTTTATTATTTTCTTTTTTTTATGGTAAAAATCAAATGCAATTCAAATTTAAATTTGGAAAATACAAAATCATATCCTAATAACATTATAATGTTTATTTTGCTTAACAAATTAATTCATAATTACTTACAATGGATAATATATTTGTTTTTCTTTTATATATATATATATATATATATATATTTTAAATATACTGATTATAATTTTCACGGTTATAAATTAAAAACAAGAAAATAAATAGTATTAAGAAAGTTAAATTCCATTTTGTTGGAAGGAAAGAAGCATTTTGATTTGGTGGACGGAAATTAATACACATGTCATATTGCTTGGTCATGTTGCACTCACTCCCTTTGGCCAGATCTCAAATTTCGATTCGATATGATCTGTAGCTTCTCCTTGGGGTCTACAACTCTATCATTAGTTATGGCCTCTTGCCACGTGGACCCTTTTCTCAGCATGATACGGCTGCGATGCTATGCAAGTGGCCCCTTCCTTATCTCCTGCCATGATAATCCTAAATTATATAGAGTATATATATACACTTTTGGTCCCTGTGGTAATGTGGTTAGTACTTCCGTTTCCGAGTTTAATTCTAAGGATTTCTAAGGACGTGGATGGTTAAACTTGTTAAAGCAAATTGATTACTTTATTAGAGGTTTTATTAGGTGTTTAGTCGATGGATCGGTTTGATTCAATCCAATTAAGTAAATCTAAATTAATTTTAGTTTTAAAAATATGGATCCGAAAAGTTCAAACTAAAAACATCTACAAAGTTCAATGGAGTGTCATATTATCATTTTTTATTCCATACAACTCTATTTATTTTTATTCCTCAGTGCATTAAACTTTATAAGTTCAATGGAACATATTAAAAAAAATTATTTGTAGATTTAAAGACTTTTCTTTTTCTCACTGAAGAGTTCAATGGTCATTGAACTCAAAATTTATTGAATGTTAACGTGACATTTCACAACGGTGGAGTTGTATCCATTGAGTGACAAATAAGCATGACATCTCATTCAACTTTTCCATTAAACTCCTCATTTCGATCTAATTACATTTCGGTTGGATCGTTTTCTTATTCGGTTTTCAAAAACCAAAACATATTAAAACAATGTATAATTATAATATAATCCAACTTATATAGAAGAATAAAAAACAAATTATTTAGTTGTGATTTAAAATTTATAAACAATTACTAATAATGTATATTATTGTTTAACATTTAATAAATAAAAAAAACTTTTGAGAGAAAATTCATATTAATGTTTTTATTAGGTGAAACTTTTTGAACTTATTTGAAAAAATAAATTATAAAATTAACAAATAATTATAGATATATTAAAAATAATTAAACAATAAACTATTATTCGGTTTTTTTTGGACTATTCGGTTCTTATTTTATAATCTACAACCAATACGAAACTAAAATAATAATTTGATTTTTTTGTAAATCAATCCAAAAATCTGAATATCCGAACCAAATAGTCCAATCCAAACTATCTAATTAGACAATTGGGTTTTATCCAAACAACGAACATACTTAGGTTTTATAGATACCGTTACAAGTTAAAAAAAAGTGTTTTTATGAAAAAATAGATTATTTTGAAGGAAACCTCTAAGAAATCATATTTTTCATAAGTTACTTAACACTTACTTTTTACCTTATAAACTAATAAGCTAATAAATTATAAACTAATAAGCAATTAGTTTTTTTCGTCACACCCCCTAAGCTATATATATATTACGTGTGAGACTCGTGTATTACACAGTTTTTTCAATTTAATATAAAAAATTGTAAACATACATACTTTTTACTATACCAGAAATATTGAAATTTGTATCACGATGTTGTGAAATCATTCCCTTCAATATTATATAATTTCGGAAGTGTTAATAGAGGTTAGCTGTGAAATTGACTAAGATATGCATATTACCAAGGAATAAAAAAGAAAGGAAATTAAGGTTTGTATAACAATTATTATGAGAGTTTAATATAATTAAATACCTTTTATATATATATATATATATATATATATATATATATATATATATATATATATATATATATATATATATATATATAAATTATGTATTTAATTCCAGAATTTTTAATTTAAGAAAAGTGAAAGAAGTAGAAAATGAAAAGTAGAAAATAAGAAGTCCATAATATCTAAGAAAATTACATGTGACAAATACATGAAGAACATGTCATATCTCTGAAATCATTTTCATTTATTAGGTTATATATATATATATATATATATATATATATATATATATATATATATATATAATATTTTATATTTTATAGAATTTTATAATAATTTATTTTTATAATTATATAATACAACATTTTAAAATATAAATTATTGTATATGGAAAAAAAAATTCTTATACACATACCATCTCCCTTTAAAAAATTGATAGGAGTGGTTCTCTTGGTTTCAAAATGGGAAGTGATTTCTATTTAAGTGACTTAATTTTCCTTAATGATTTGTACAACAACTTTCAATGATATTGAATCTTACGTGGATAGATCAATTTTTTAAGTAAAAATATAAACTCCTATTTAATATTTATTACGATTGTTTCTTTAGATACTTATCACCTAGTCGAAGCCACGTTATATATATATATATATATATATATATATATATATATATATATATATATATATATATATATATATATATATATATATATATATATATGAGAGAGCATTACAAAAAAATGTCAATTAGTGACCAAAACGAAATAGTCATTAACAATAGAACTAGTCGTCACTAAATGATTTAGTGACCAAAATTTCGGTTGTCACTTTTCGTCACTATAGGTCCGTCACAAAACTGATTTAGTGATCAAAATCAAATATAGTCACTAAATAGTGACTAAAATATATTCGTCACTATATTTGTGATGACAAATTTCGTCACTAAATGTTGTCACTAATCAATGAAAGTCGTCACTATTTTATCTACTCAGTGACCAATAAAATTCCTCACTGTCTTATCCGATTAATGACCAAAGAAAGTCGTCACCGGTATATCCGATTAGTGACTATAACACGTCGTCATTGATTTATCCATTTAGACAAAAAAAGGGGGTCAATAATTAAGGAATTATTGAAATATTAAATGGCGATTTTAATATAAAATATAACAATATACAATTAGAGAAAAGAAAACGCAAATGCTATAAATCTTTACAATACAACTGCAGAATCCTTTGACATTGTTGACATTCCTTCCACCGCAGCTGCTGATCATCAAATACCTCATCTACATGTTTGGACAAAACAACACCCACCAGGTCAAATCATCGGAAACCCATCCGCAAGCATACAGACTCGTTATTCTCATGATCTAACAGAGCACTGCCACTACGCAACCTTTATGTGCGTAGTCGAGCCCCGATCCATCAAGGAAGCTCTTTTGGAGCCTGACTGGATCACCGCCATGTAAGAAGAATTGGCAGAGTTTGAAAGAAAAAAAGTGTGGAAACTCATTCCAAAGCTAAAAGGTCACACTATTGTTGGAACAAGATGAGTGTACAAAAACAAACTTGATGAATTCGGTGCGGTCGTGCAAAACAAAGCAAGATTAGTTGCTAAGGGGTATAGTCAACTGGAAGGTGTTGACTATGATGAAACTTATGCTACCGTAGCCAGGATGGAAGAAATACACATCTTCTTAGCGTATGCGGCACACAAAATATCTAAGTACATCAAATGGATGTAAAAAGTGTTTTTCTGAATGGTGAAATGAAAGAAGAGGTTTACTTACAACAACCTCCAGGCTTCAAAAGTTAAGATTTCCCGGATTATTGTTTCAAGCTTGAGAAACTAGTCCATGGTCTTAAGCAAGCAGCGTGGACATGGTATGAGACTCGCTCTGAGTTTCTTGTCATGTCAGGATATAAAAAGGGGTGTGATTGATCCCACACTATTTAGAAAGGAAAATGGTAATCACCTTATGGTTGTCCAAATCTATGTGGATGATATCATATTTGGGTCAACAGATCAGGGTATGGTGGTTGAATTTGCAATGGTAATGACCAACAAGTTCCAAATGAGCATGAATAGAGATATTAACTTCTTTCTAGGACTCCAAGTGAAACAAGTCCCTCAAGGGATATTTGTTCATCAGGAAAAGTATACCTCTGAACTACTGAAGAAATACACAATGGATAATTGTTCCTCAACCAAGGTTCCTATGGCCTTCGAATATAAGATTTCTGTTGATCCTTCCAGACAATCAGTGGACCACAAAACTTATAGAGGAATGATTGGTTCTTTGATGTACATCACCACACGTAGACCAGGATATTGTCTTTGCAACAACCTTATGTGGCAGGTACCAAGTTGATCCCAAAGTATTGCACTTGATCATAGTCAAGCAAATATTCAGATACTTGAAAGGAAGCAAAGCTTTCGGCCTATGGTATCCGGTAGGGAACGACTTCAACCTTCACGCCTTCATAGATGCGGATCACACCGGATGCAGATTGGATAGAAAAAGTACTTTTGGTGGTTATCAATTTCTTAGAGGAAGACTGGTTAGCTGGTCTTCAAGGAAACAAAATTGCGTCTCTTTGTCTACCGCAGAAGCCGAGTATGTGGCCGTAGCTAGCTGCTGTTCTCAAGTCCTGTGGATGAAAACCCAACTGATGGGCTACAAATAAAGGATGCTATGGATACCAATTTATTGTAACTCAGAGAGTACTATAGTGATTTATCACAATCCTATTCACCACTTGAAGACGAAGCACATTAAACTACGGTACCATTTCATCAAGGACCACATTATCAAAGGTAATATTGAACTAATCTTTGTTCCAACTCATGAAGAGATTGCTGATGTGTTCACAAAGGCACTCGATGCAACAAAACTGAACATTTTTCTAGAAATGTTAGGGATGATGAATCCAGACCCGTAGTTCTTTTTGAATTGATAGCTACCGCGAGTAGTTCAAAGATATTATAATAACACTTTATATATTATATTTTATTATATATATATATATATATATATATATATAGTTTATAATTTCATAATAATGATACTAAATTTAAACATAACATATATTCAAAGTAGAAGCATATCTCACTTAAAGAGGGGTTTGCTAGAAAATCGGGTTTTTCGAGGGTAGAACTTCCCCAACCAAAAAGCTCTTTTTCTCGGAGCCTTTTGGCGCTCTAGGGATTTCCTCTAGCACTTAAAAGTCACTAAAGTTTGGGGGATGTTTAGAGAGATGTTAGAGAGAGAGAGAGAGAATGGTTGTGCTGTGAAAAATGAGGGAGATCCTCGCATCACCAGGTCCTCGGTCTACGTTGGTCGCTCCTCGGTGGGGCATTGTACGTATCGGTACGCTGCACATACAAGGGTACGTTGCACGTACATGCGCGGGGGGGGGGGGGGTGTCAACCTTTGGATGTGAGGTCGTGGGGAGAAAGCAAAGGTCCAGATTGTGCCATGTCACCCACTTAGCATCAGCTCACTTTCGACTTCTAAATTTCGTAACTTTCGTATATGAGCTCTATTTTCAACGTTCTTTATATCCACACATAGGTGGAGACGTACACTACAACTTTCGTTCAGACTCCATCATCTAATTTATTTTTAAAGTTATATTTTAACAGGTCTTGACAGGTAAAGTCTGTTAAAAATTCATAACTTTGTCATCCGATGTCCGTTTTCATCTATCTTTTTATCGTTGAGCTCCTATTAACAAGATCTTCAATTCTCGTTTAGGTTGTGTCAGCTAAAAATTGGTCGATCTAAGATTCAAATTCCGGGCTGCACACTGCTATGCAAAATCTTAGAAAAATCATAACTTCCTCATATGAAGTCAGATTTGAACGTTCTTTTTATGCACACTATCATTTTAACGTATATCATAGTTTTCATTTAGATCGCTAAGGCTAAAAAGTACTTTATCATAAACTCACTCTTTACGCCATACAGTATCGTGTTGGTTTCGTCGTGAAACTTCGACGAGTTATAACTTCTTCGTTATAACTCGGATTTCGGTGTTCTTTATATCTACGGAATCCTTGTCACGATCACTAAAACTTTATCCATAGATATTGGGTTCATCTATTATTTTATTTTTGATGCTTATTTTTATTCCTAACTTATTATATCTTATAAATAAGTATAATGCACATAAAATCACATAATTCACATAATATTCAAGTAATTCCTCTTTATTACTTCAAAATAGGTTACATTTGTTGACCCTAACTATTACATCATCATACTAAGGCTTAGCCTAGAAACACGGACGTTATAATTGTCTTCTCTTTAGGATGATTTCGTCTCGAAATCATGCATCAGCAAACAGATGTGGATAGCGACTCATCATGTCACTCGCTGTTTCCCAGGTAAGGTTCGGGCCATTCATATTTTTCCATCGCACAAGCACAAAGTTGACCATCTTGTGTCACAACTTCTTTGTCTTATGGTCAACAATTACCTCAGGCTCTTCGATAACCTCTTATTTTTATCTATCCTTAACTCCGTAAGTGGAACTATATCAGGAACTTCTCCCGTGAATTTCCTCAAATAACACACAAGGAAAGTGTTATGAATACCATCTAGTTCTTTCTGTCATTCCAGCTTGTAAGCTTGGTTCCCAATTCTCTAAAGAACTTTGAAAGGTCCAATAAACCTTGGACTCAACTTTCCTCTCTTTCCAAACCTTATAAGTCCCTTCCATGAATATCCAACTTCGTATGTCATCGGTTGTCTCTTCTTGTCAACATAGCTCTTTTGACGATCTTGAGCTGCTAACATTTTTTCGCTAATCACTTTCAAATTTTCAGTAGTCTTATGGACTATCTCGGGTCCCATAAACTACTTTTCTCCAGCCTTAAGCCAATAAGATGGCGTACGAAAATTCTGTTCGTACAAGGCTTGATATGGTGCCATCTTGATGTCCGAATGGTAACTATTATTGTAGGAAAACTCTACCAGGGGTAAGTACTCGTCCTAGTTACCTTGGAATTCCAGTGTACATTCTCTTAGCATATCTTCCAGTGTTTGAATTGTTCTTTCGCTCTGACCATCAGTCTACGAATGGTAAGTTGTACTTAAACACAATTTCGTACCCATTTCTTCTAGTAGATTCCTCCAAAATATTGATGTGAAACAACTATCACGATCTGATATCATCGTTATGTAACGCCCGTAGATCCGGGCTAGTCAATTTAGAGATGATAAGAATCAAAAATTATTTTTTGATAGAAGAGTGTTTAGAATAAATAATCATAACAAAGTTGTAGTATATGTCAGAAGGTTTCCGTGCATGTAAAGAACGTCGAAATCCGAGTTATAATGAAGAAGTTATGACCTATCGAAGTTTCACGACAGAACCGACACGACACAACACGACGTAAACAGTGAATTTACGTTATAGCGATATTTGGCCTTAGCAATCTAAACGAAACTCGTAGAATACGTTAAAACAAGAGCGTACATAAAAAGAACGTTTAAGTATGACTTCGTACGAGGAAGTTATGAATTTCCGAAGTTACACCTTAGCAGTATGCAACCCGAAGTTTGGATTTGAGATCGAGTGATTTCTAGCCGAAACAATCTAAACGAGAATTGAAGATCTCATCGATAGTAGTGTAACGGTAAAAAGACAGACGAAAACGGACACTAGATGAAGAAGTTATGAATTTCTAAAGGAGTTTTCCTGTCCCGCCCTACTAAAAACAATATAATAAAAATAAAGTCAAAATTAACCGATGGAGTCTAAACGAGAGTTGTAGAGCATAATCTCACCTACACATGGATATAAAGAACGTCGAAAATGGAGATTGTATACGAGAGTTATGATTTTTTGAATTTCGAGGCACGCATCCCAAAGGGGGAACGCCCTGCGTTCATAGCTTGGCCCCGGATTGGCCACGTCGATGCTGAGTCAAACGGATAAGAGATAAGATAGAACCTGGCTCCTACCCGCTGCGTTGGAAGGGAACGCCCGACGTTCCTCTGGGGAACACCCTGCGTTCGGCCTGTCCATCCCCTTATAAATAGATCACAAGGGCAGCCGAGTTGGGTTGCCAAATTTCTTCTCTCTCTCTCTCTCTCTCTCCGTATTACCTTGATTTACGTGTAATTTATACCTCCAAAGCCCCGATATCATCCCGACTCCCGAAGCGAGTCCCGACGCACCGAAGATCCTGAGAAACAGAGTTCCCGGGCCGAAACTCTGCCCGCGAGAAACCCGGTTTTCAAGGAAGTATCCTGGTTACACCGAAAAATACTACTTTTAGAACCGAAGTGTTGTTCGATAATCATTTTATCAAGTGAGTGTATAGTCTCTTTCATAAACACGATTTTAGTACAAGTATTGGTTGAATGTATTGCATCTATGTTATGTGAGAGTGTGTAGTTACTTTCTTCTAACACACAAATATGAAGTATTTGCTATGAAAACGTGCTATGTGTTTATATATTGTTGTTTATTTGAGATGAGTATGGAATGAATGTTTTATATAGTTTTTAAATGAGTTAAACAATATATGTATTTTATATCTACAAATATGTTGGGTAAAACATGGGTAGATGAGATAGTTGCTGTGTGATAAACGATGAGTTGATTAATGAGATAAAAGGTGATATAGATCTTGAGATAAGGGTGACAGGTGAAAAACGAGTGAAACCTTTACCCAAGCGATGGCCCCGCCATTCAACAGAGTACGGATGACAACCACAGACTATTCTAGACAGTCCAGTGGAACACTAGCAGGATCGCAACTTGTAGGTGTTGTAAACTTGATGTTCACCGGTGTATTCTAAAAACCCATTGACACGTATTGCGAGAGGGGTTTCGAAAATGACATTGTCAATAAACGAGATAAACTTGTTATTAATCCGGGAGTATGGATTAAGAAATAGTTAATTGTCCCTAGTCCGGGAGTATGGATTGGGCCCATTTTTAGATCCGGGAGTATGGATCAGATTAGGAGATTAGTTTTAGATCCGCTAGTATGGATCAGATTAGGAGATTAGTTTTAGATCCGCTAGTATGGATCAGATTAGGAGATTAGTTTTATATCCGGGAGTATGGATCATATCAGAAGATTAGTTTAAGCTCCATGAGTAGGGATCAGGTAAAGAGGAAAATTTTTGATACGAGAGTTTAGATCGTGTCATTGTGAGGATCGGCGATGTGGGATACGAGTCGTTTTATATGGTGAATTTGTATAAGTTTGTGAGTTCATATATATATATATATATATATATATATATATATATATATATATATATATATATATATATATATACATATATGATGTAACATTGTGGGTTGAAAACTCTATATGCTCACCAGACTCCCAAGCTTGACCCACTTAGTTTTCTTTGTATTACAGGTTATGGCATGAGAGCATAAGTTAGCTGGCATAACGAGAGATTTTGGATTATAGGCCAGTAGTTATAAATAACTGTTGTAATGTCTATTTTGTTCTGTTTATGCTTTTGGTCTGTATCAAACATGACATCCTGAATCTTTTTAATGAAATACATTTCTACGGAAATCCTTTGATAAATCTTTATCATATTTTGGGAACAAATTCCGCAACACTTTTATTCAAAGGATTTACTCTCAAATAATTTTAAAAGCATAAATGAAACCGGTCTTTTCTCGCCGTGATTTTGGGGATGTCACAGTTGATATCAGAGCATTAGTTTAAGCGAACTAGGAATTTGTAAGGATTTCTAGACTTAAACTTAGAATGCTAAGTGATGATTGTGAGATGAGTGTCTACCATATTCTAAGACACGAGCACTAGTATATTTTAGGAAAGTTGCTTAAAATGCTTTTATGTGCTAAATGTTATATGTTTGCCATATATGATATTATTTGTTCGGAGCTATGGTTTATTGTTGACCGGGTCTGGAAAGCTTATGTGTTTAGGATTCTAAGCGTGTGACTATGGTATTAGAACTATCATGTAAACGTTTTCGGAGTGATAAGGAGATTTATACGTCTATCGTAAATAAATCTTTCTTATCTTAAATTCTCGCCCGGTACACCGAACGTCTTCTTGGGTGTACAAAATGTTATGGTGAAGACTCTTAGAGAATTGAGTAAATGGAGGAAATGAAAGGCTTATGATAGTGAATGACACCTATCGTAAGATATCATAAGAGTGGTGTCTTGCCTTTAGAATATGTCTGATAAAATAATGGAACGCTTAGAGGAGTACGGTACGTCTAAACTACACATTCGATTGGCAGGATGATGGAACGACTGGTGTAATTCTTGAAGTTGTCCCATCGTCTGGAATTTCCATCACCAACCGAGTTGAAGTAGAATTGACGAGTGAAGATGCGCATCGAAGAAGTCCTAGTAGAGTCTATGAAAATTGGTATAATTAATTGGACACATTCGTATGTGTTAAATTGTTTTGTGATTTTAGGACTTGAGGACTGCGAGATAATACTTGGGATGAGTATGAGTAGGTGTGAATAGTAGTAGAGATATATACTACTGGAAGCACAAGACTCATGCTTGGATTAGGGAAAGTCACAAAGTTACCAAGAAGCTAGTGATTGATTCCGTTTTTATTCAAGTATGTCGTTACCATTGTTTCGGTAATGACTAAGAAGATGATTGATATTTTAAACCTAGTGGTCATATCAAATTGAGTCCGACTACGATGAGTTTGTTACGTGGTTCAGAGAACCAAGTTCGATGTAACATCTCACTTAAGTTAAAAGATTGAAATCGTTGCGATCAATAACATCACGCTTGTTGTTAAGGAAGCTTGTAGCTAGAAATGCTACATGCAAAAAGGTGATTATATCACATTAGAATATGAAGGAAGGTATATTCCGTTCTGGAATTTGACATTAAGAGACTTGAGTCTAAGCATTGCATCATATGATGAGGGGTCATTAGAACACAACCCATCGGTCTGTTACAATAGATAAAGGAATGTACTTATCCTAAGAAGAAGAAGGAGTCCTCAATAAGAATTTATTTTGTAACTCATAGGTTACGATTGAAAGTCCAACATGGTACGATGAGCAGGTGCATGATTAGGCATCGCCTGCGGTCAAGAAGTCCAAAAGTTAGATACTCATTCGAAGAAACATGGAAGTTACGATTATTAGCTCGGATGAGAATATATAACGTATGGAATCATTATACAAGTCTTATTTTCGTTGATGATTCCGGGACATAATCATCCTAAAGGGGAGATAATTGTAACGACCGTAAATCCGGGCTAGTCAATTTAGAGACGATACGTGTCAAAAATGACTTTTTGATAGAAGAGTGTTTAGAATAAATAATCATAACCGAGTTTTAGTATATGTCAGACGGTTTCTGTGCAAGTAAAGAACGTTGAAATCGAATTATAACGAAGAAGTTATGACCTGTCGAAGTTTCGCGACAGAACCGGCACAACACAACGCGACGTAAATAGTGAAATTACATTAGAGCGATATTCAGCCTTAGCAATCTAAACAAAAGTTGTAGAATACATTAAATCGAGAGCGTACATAAAAAGAACGTCTAAATCTGACTTCGTACAAGAAAGTTATGAATTTCGAAGTTTCACCTTAGCAGTATGCAAACCGAAGTTCGGATTTGAGATCGAGTGATTTCTAGCCGAAATAATCTAAACGAGAATCGAAGATCTCGTCGATAGTAGTGCAACGGTAAAAAGACGGACGAAAACGGACGTCAAATGAAGAGGTTATGAATTTCTAACAAATTTTTCCTGTCCCGCCCTACTAAAAATAATATAATAAAAATAAAGTCAAAATTAGCCGACAGAGTCTAAACGAGAGTTGTAAAGCATAATCTCACCTATACGTGGATATAAAGAATGACGTAAACGAAGATCGTATGCGAGAGTTATGATTTTTGAAGTTCGAGGCACGCATCCCAAAGGGGGAACGCCCCGTTTTCATAGCTTGGCCCCGGATTGGCCACGTCGATGCTGAGTCAAACGGATAAGAGATAAGACAGAACCCCGCTCCTACGCGTTGCGTTCAAAGGGAATGCCCAATGTTCCTCTGGGGAACGCCCTGCGTTCGGCCTGTCCATCCCCCTATAAATAGATCACAAGGGCAGCCGAGTTTGGTTGCCAAATTTATTCTCTCTCTCTCTCTCTCCCGTATTACCTCGATTTACATGCAATTTATACCCTGTCCATACTGCTTCTCCTTCTTTAGAACTTCTAATACTTCCAGCAGGTGCTTGCCATGCTTTTGCTGAATCTTTGAGTAAATCAGAATGTTATCTATGAACATTATCATGGATTTATCGAGGAATGGTTTACAAACCCTTTTCAACAAATCCATAAATGTTACTGGAGCATTGGTTAGTCCAAATGACATAACCGAGAAATCATAGTGTTCGTATCTTGTTTTGAATGCAGTCTTCTCAATATCTTGTTCTCTCATCTTCAGCTGATGTTATCCTGACTTATGATCGATCTTTGAGAAATAGCTCTAACCTTGCAGCTGATGGAATAGGTTATCAATCCTTGGCAATTGGTATTGTTCTTTACTGCCTTGTTCAACTCTCTATAGTCTATGCACATCCTCATGCTTCCATCCTTCTTCTTTACGAATAACACCGGAGCTCCCCAGGGTAATGAACTGTCACACCCCCAAACCAAGGATGGCGGAAACGTCCGGGGGTGGAGGACTTCATGTAGAGTATCACAACAATGAGTATAATAGTGCTCAAAGTAAATACAACCAACACAAATATAATTGAAAACGTTACATCAAAGCACATGTTTACATGATTCACATCAATTACATTATGATACAAAATGAACTGTTTGACGATTTATCGTCCCATCCTCAAAACGTTGTTGATTTCCTGTTTTCACTGAATTCCTGAGAATACAAGTAGTTTTGAAAAGTGTCAACACAAAGGTTGGTAAGTTCATAAGAGATTTCGTTAGAAAAGTAAATCGTTTTCCTTGTAAAAGCGTTAGAATATGTATCCAGAAAATCCGATATTTTCTTTAAAATTTGTGTAATGTAGTCTTATGACTGAAGACCAAAATGTATAATTAACCTTTCTTATTAATAGAAAATGTTATGTGCTTAAATGGACATGGACGCGTTTGAATTAAATGAAATTTCTGTATGTTCTCATGTTTGTTAATACTTTATAAATATGTAGTCCTAAATTAGAGGACCGAGAAATAACAAGTATTGACCATACTTAAAAGTATAAATGTGGTTTCAAATGATGTGTAGTCGTAACTACCAAAACCAAAAGTGTACAGTAATATCTGTACTCATAGAGATAAAAAGTGATTTTAAATCGACATAAAACTCATTTAGGTTTTAAAAATAAAATCCCGTAAACTTATGGATTGTTATATCCCTATGTGAGTCGCTATAATCATACTATGACTATGTGAACCTGCCACGACATTCTCAAGCATCGCGAAAACTAAAATGACATTTGTCCATAACTATTTTGGTATGTACTTAACCCGATGGTGCATGGTCCTTTTGGGTTGCCTTCACCAAAGCAACTTGATAGGATGATTTATGGAGAGTAAGGATTAAATATGATTTATTAATATATTATGGGAATAATATATTAAAGGAGAAATCATATTGTTTAATTAATATTAGTCAATAATTAATTGGTAGTTAGTTTTGTGACTAAAAGAGATTAATTAAACTTAAGGGACTGGAATTGGAATTATAAGATAATTGCAATTTGGGCCATGGATTGCCTTGTATGAAGGGATGGATGAATTCTAATGGGAAACCCATAAGGAAATCGTCCATGGGCTTAATAAAAGGAGTCTATGGGTTGCTTAGGGCTTAAGCATCCAAATTAGGGTTTCCTTGTTAGATAACCCTAATAGCCCAACTATATAAAGACCCCTTAAGGCTCAAAAACGTGGCTAAGCTTCTTGAAAGGGTTTACACACGTTTTTGGCAGCCTCCATCCTCTCTCCTCTTCATCCTCTTGCTTATGGTGTTTGTGAGCCATTAGAGGAGTGACACTTGTGACTCTAAGCATTCCAAAGTCAATACAAGGAGATTTGGGATTGTTATTGCTACATAACAATCAAGGTAACACTATAAACTTATTCTCATATTAATATGATTATATGTATGCTAGAATTAGGGTTTATAGTCTTGGATTCAAAGCATGTACAATAGAGAAACCTAGATCCAAGCATTAGGGTTTGTATGAGCACATAGGATGTCTTATGACCAAAACCCATCAGTGTAGTCGTAACTACCAAAACCAAAAGTGTACAGTAATATCTGTACTCATAGAGATAAAAAGTGATTTTAAATCGACATAAAACTCATTTAGGTTTTAAAAATAAAATCCCGTAAACTTATGGATTGTTATATCCCTATGTGAGTCGCTATAATCATACTATGACTATGTGAACCTGCCACGACGTTCTCAAGCGTCGCGAAAACTAAAATGACATTTGTCACCCGTAGACCTGCAGGTCCCACTGTAGCTAGCAGCAAGGTGTGGGGTGTCAAACCCAATATAGATCTATATACAAGTATCACGTTCTCCCTCAAGGAGATTTTGATTATAACTACCAGGAATTATATCTCGCACTCGGACGTACGGGGAGAGAGAGAGAGAGAGTCTCACAATATAGGTTAACAAGTTTACGTGAAATGTGTGTGAATATAAATCTTTCTTGTATGAATGTACCCTTTTTGTACGAGTGTGTTGAGTAATGTATCATAAACTATACCTATTATAGTTTATCTAAAATGTATGTAATATGTATGAACTCTTTTATGGAAATGTATTAGTGTTATGAATTTATCAAACTATAGGTTAACAAATTTACGTGAAATGTGTGTGAATATAAATCTTTCTTGTATGAATGTACCCTTTTTGTACGAGTGTGTTGAGTGATGTATCATAAACTATACCTATTATAATTTATCTAAAATGTATGAATAATATTTATTATGAATGACTTAGTTTTAGTTCATGATGATAAACTAACAAAGAAACACATTCAATAATTAGAACTTATGATTATACACTTTGCTCAACATATTACAAAGTGTTATGATATTTACATGCTGTTGGCTAAATTTAGCCATTCTGCACTGTTTTGGAAAAATCATAGAAAATTCATACGAAGTCGAAAACTAGATCCGTAAATTCTGAGAGTTCAAAAAATGTGTCTAGTTTATTCATAATTTTTATCACGATTTTTAATGACATCCAACTTGGGTGAAAAAGTCCATAATCACAGACTGGTCCGGATTGTTGATTGAAATGATAGGCAGTTTTGTAAAAATCACCATAAATTGTAGAAAAATCTTATGGAGATGTGCAAGTAGTCATTTTAAAGCTAAAAACTTGAACTATTTGCACCTTGTACAGTTTTGAAAACAAAAATGTTTAAGATGCCCAAAACAGTCCGTGAATGGAGTTGAACTTTTCTGATGAAGGCTGTTAGAAAAATTTAGTTATGTTCTTGGTGTTTTAACTTGTATTACCCCCCCTGAAAACTTGAGAAAACATGAAAATGTAGGGTTATGAACTCACCTTGAGTGATTTCAGTGGATGGATGATGGAGAGAAGGGGTGTTCAACTCAAGAACACTTGGGAAGATTGCTTGAAGATTTGAAGATCTAACACAAATATGATGGAGTTTGTGTAAGATATCCATGATTTGAGTGGAAATAAGTGAGATAATCATAAGGAGAATGGATTATGCTTACCAAATGTGGAAGAACACTTGATAATCAGCCTTGAATTTCGAGTTTGGTGGAGAAAAAGTTTGAGAGAAAAGTGGTGTTTGATACTTAGTGAAATGAGAGAAATGAGGAGAGAGGATGTTTGTTTAGCTCTAAAAACGTGGGAATGGGTGGAAAATGATTGCAAGGGACATTGAAGTGACCTAAGTAAGGTGGGGAGGTGTGGTTAGTCAAAGAGTGGGTGTGGGGTGGTTGCTTGTGACATTGGATAAGGCAAAGTCAACACTCCACCTTTAATAATTCACCATTTGATTTTTATTATTTAAATAATGATTTTCATCAAAATATGTTTAAATTATGAATATTTAGAGTTTATTATGTTAAAATATAATTTCTGGAGAAAATCCCGCTTTAAAATCACGAAAAACGGGCTTAAAATGTTAAAAATATCAAAAATGGGCTAAAAGTGACAAATTTCCAAAATCTGGCCGAGGTTCGGCCTTCTGATGCTGAAACCGAAAGGAGGGAGGGTAGAAACCGAGAGGGGAGAAGGGAGAGAGTAGGAACCGAGAGGGGAGAAGAGAGAGGGCAGGAACCGAGAGGGGGGAGGAGAGAACAGAGAGGCGCGAAGAGACAGAGAGGAGAGAAGGAGCAGAGAGGCGGAGTAGAGACCGAGAGGAGGGAAGAGACAGAGAGGCGGAGTAGAGACCGAGAGGAAGGAAGAGACAGAGAGGCAGAGTAGAGACCGAGAGGAGGGAAGAGACAGAGAGGTGGAGTAGAGACCGAGAGGAAGGAAGAGACAGAGAGGCGGAGTAGAGACCGAGAGGAGGGAAGAGACAGAGAGGCGGAGTAGAGACCGAGAGAAGGCGACAGAGACCGAAAGCAGAGAAGAGAACAGAGAGGAGAGAAGGAGCAGAGACCGAGGCTCGGTCTCGCATGCCTCAGCCAACAGAGGCTCGGTTCTGGTCCTAAGAGGCCTCTCTTCATGGTTTCGGTTCCTAAAGCCTATTTTTCTCGTTTTCGCCCCGTTTTAAGCCGTTTTTGACCCGGTTAAGGGTTGGAATGATCCGAATGATTCTAAAAAGTTACGGGAACTTTTGAGAGAGATTTGGGAGAGATTTCACATACTTGGAGAGATTTGGGAGAGATTTGACATTCTTGGAGAGATTTCTCATACAAAGAGATATTTGAGAGAGATTTCACATACTTGGAGAGATTTGGGAGAGATTTGACATTCTTGGAGAGATTTCTCATACAGAGAGATATTTGAGAGAGATTTCACATACTTAGAGGGATTTGGGAGAGATTTGACATAGAGAGAGAGAGATAGAGTGAAAACGATTGAGAGAGGTTCCATGTGTGACAATTGT
This sequence comes from Lactuca saligna, assembly GCF_052625555.1. Taxonomy (NCBI): domain Eukaryota; kingdom Viridiplantae; phylum Streptophyta; class Magnoliopsida; order Asterales; family Asteraceae; genus Lactuca; species Lactuca saligna. The sequence goes on along the minus strand of NC_136421.1, from coordinate 263,930,106 downwards.
GAGTGTCCGGCATCGCAATGCAGGGTTCGTAAACCCTGTTAAGCCTTGTTTAAGGATCTTACACACTCCCGATGAGTATGCAAAATTGTTTTATCGGTTTGGCTCGCCACGTACTACAGTTTTAGGTTAAGGAGATCTAGATGTTCGCACTTTTTGCTTTATGATTCCTCATTAGAATAGAGAGTTATGTAGAAGTTTCATAATGTAAATTCTAGTACCCAAGGGCAAATTGAGTCAAACGGTTTGACTTGTTGACTTCGGTTGACTTTGTCTTGACCGAAATTTGACAGTTGTCACATGAACTAGGTCTAATTAAACCGTTATCCAACAACTCTGAACTTGCATCATAGGCTACTTCATCTCTGTCAGTGCTAATCAGTATGGTTCTTTTGCAGCTTCTAGGGTCATCTGGAAAACTCTCACCTACGGCCTTGGTGGAACGTTATGCCTTGCTGCCTTCTTCTTCTTCGGGAAGTCTTTCAAAATGTGCCCTTCTTCGTTACATCCATAGCACACCCTCTTGTTGGATGTGCACTCGTTGTCATAATGCACAGTCTTTCCACACTTGTAGCAAGTTGTGACATCCCCATTTTCACGGCCAGAAAAGACCGATTTGTTTATGCTTTGTTTTATAAAATTAGAGTAATCTTTTAAAGAAAACGGTTGCGGAATTTGTTCCCAAAACAAGATATGATAATAACTTATCAAAACATTTCTCAAAGAGAATGTATTTTCATTTAATAATAAAACCTCGGGATGTCATGTTCCGATACAGACATATAAGCATAAACAAAACTTACATTCAATTACACTAATGATTTACATCTCCTTTAATCTCTCAGTGCAAAGCAGCTTCGTATCGATACCTGTGATACAATTAAACTGAGTGGGTCAGGCTTGGGAGCCTGGTGAGCATATAGGGTTTTCAACCCACAATAATATAATTATTATATTCAATCATCAAACAATCAACCCAATTACCCATCCCCGTTATCTCCATTTATTTCTTAAGTACCTTCCCTAAGGAATTATCCTAAGGGTCATCTCCTACATCGTATTTACCTCTCATCTTCCTACATCACATTTCCTTGTATGTTTGTTCCTAAGGACTTTTTCCTAAGGATCATCGCATGAATACGTAGTCACAACATCGCCTGGACTAGTAAGTCGTAATAAGGGTTAGACTATCATCGCATGAATACATAGCCACAACATCGCCTGGACTCGTAATTCATAGTAAGGGTTAGAGTATCATCGCATGAATACGTAACCACAACATCGCCTGGACTCGTAATTCATCACCTACAGGTTATGAGCCTGCTGGTGTTTCCACGGGGTCATCTAGAATAGTCTGTGGTCGCCATCTATACTCTGGTAGATGACTACATCGCCAAATTTCCACATCGCCGGTCAAGGTTATGGTATCTCCTCTCATCTCACATCACCTATTTATCATTACCTAATTATCATCACCTTTCTATCATCACCTAATTATCATCACCATTATATCCTCACCTTTCCCTTATCACATTCGTTCAACACACATCAACTATTTCATTTACCCATGTTCTACCCAACATATTTGTAGATATAAATTACATATATAGTTTAAATCATTTAATACCCATATAAAAACATCAATTCCAAGCCCATCTCATATAGACAATTAATATATAACACATAGCACGTATTTCATAGCTAATGCTTTATATTTATGTGTTTAGAAGAGAGTAACCGCACACTCACACATATAAACCACAATATATATATACACATAACACGTATTTCGTATAAAATACTTCATAATTATGCGTTAGAAGAAAGTAACTACACACTCACTTGATCATAAGATGATCAGACAGCACTACGGCTTGTAGAAGTAGTATTCTTCGGTAGATCTGGAAGATCTTCACAAAAACTGGGCTCCTCGCGGACAGAGCTTCGGCTCGGGAATCGCACTTCTCGGGATCTTCGGGGCCTCGGGACTTGCTTCGGGGCTCGGGAATGATACCGGGGCTTCGGGATATTATTGGCACGCAAAACGATGCAAAACTTTGAGAGAAAGGAAGAAAAATCGCAAGGAAAAGGGCTGATCTCGAGTTCTATTTATAGGTTGCTGGGTCTGGGATTACGTTGAGCGTAATTTCTAATTACGTTGGGCGTACTCAGTATGCTGGGCGTAATTAGGTTACGTTGGGCGTACTTTGACGTCACTGCATGCGTCAATTGGTGGCACTCGAGTATTGGTCAGACAAGTTGCACCCCTCTGAGTACGATGGGCGTACTCAAATTACGCTGGGCGTAATTTGACTCGTCGAACTTCTAAATTGCGTAACTTTCGCATACGAGCTCCGTTTTCGACGTTCTTTATATCCACGTAAAGGTGAGACCACGGTCTACAACTTTCATTTAGACTCCGTTGGTTAATTTTGACTTTATTTTTATTATTTATTTTTAGTAGGCCGGGATAGGAAAACTCCGTTATAAAATCATAACTTCTTCATCCGACGTCCGTAATCGCCTAACTTTTCATCGTTTCGCTACTAACAACGAGATCTTCGATTCTCGTTTAGATTGTTTCAGCTAAAAACCGCTCGATCTCAAATCGAGTATTTGGGTTGCACACTACTAAGCTGAAACTTAGAAAAATCATAACTTCCTCATACGAAGTCAGATTTGGACGTTCTTTTTATGCATGCTCACGGTTTAACGAACTCTACGACTTTCGTTTAGATTGATATGGCTAAATATCTCTCTAACGTAAATTCACTTTTTACGTCGCGCTGTGTCGTGCCGGTTCTGTCGCGAAACTTCGACAGGTCATAACTTCTTCGTTATAACTCGGATTTCGGCGTTCTTTATATGTACGGAAACCTTGTAACATATACTATAACTTAGTTAAGATTATTCATTCTAAATAATCTTTCATCAAAAATTCATTTTTGACATCTATCATCTCTAAATTGACTAGCCCGAATCTACGGGCGTTACACAAGTTACCTCCTCGCTACATTTCCTGAAGTGATACTTTTAACACGTCTCACACCACTTGGATTCACCTCCTTCTCCTCCAAATTTCTTTGAACCAAACTTCAAGAATTTTCTCTTCTTGTTGGACCTTGAAGATCCTTCAAACTTCCTCTTTTCGCCAACTTCAACCTTGATGGCGGCTCTTCCCTTGATTATCTCCTCAACAGACTTGGCAATCTGTGACAATCGTCAATCTTAAGTCAAGTCGAGTCATCAAGTCAAACCGGTCAACTCGATTAAACCTTGTGTATTAGGGTTTGTGTTATGTTCATATTGTATAACTTGCTATATTAATGGGAAAACATCACTTGGGAAAAATCTTGTGTTAAAATTTCCTGAGCCTTAGAGCAAATCAATGAACTAAACTGATAAAACCATGTTGCATACTCATCAGGGGTGTGTAAGATCCTTAAACAAGGCTTAACAGGGTTTACAAACCTTGCATTGCGAAGCCGGACACTCACATTTGTCACACACGAACCTCTCTCAATCGTTTTCACTCTATCTCTTCTTATCAAGAATCTCTCTCAAATATCTCTTTGTGTGAGAAATCTCTCCAAGAATGTTAAATCTCTCCCAAATCTCTCTAAGAATGTCAAACCTCTCCCAAATCTCTCTAAGAATGTCAAATCTCTCTCAAATATCTCTTTGTATGAGAAATCTCTCCAAGCATGTGAAATATCTCTCAAATATCTCTTTGTATGAGAAATCTCTCCAAGAATGTTAAATCTCTCCCAAATCTCTCTAAGAATGTCAAATCTCTCCCAAATCTCTCTAAGAATGTCAAATCTCTCTCAAATATCTCTTTGTATGAGAAATCTCTCCAAGCATGTGAAATATCTCTCAAATATCTCTTTGTATGAGAAATCTCTCCAAGAATGTTAAATCTCTCCCAAATCTCTCCAAGTACGTGAAATCTCTCTCAAAAGTTTCCCGTAACTTTTTAGAGTCATTCGGGTCATTCCGACCCTTAACCGGGTCAAAAACGGCTTAAAACGGGGTAAAAACGAGAAAAATGGACCTTAGGAACCGAAACCTCAGTATAAGAAGAGAAGCCTCTTAGGATCCGAAGGTCCTCTTAGGGACCGAGAGCAAGAAGGGCCGAACCCGAGAGCAAGGAGGAACCGAACCCGAGCAAGGAAGAACCGAACCCGAGCCAGGAGGAACCGAACCTCGCGCGCCACCCGAACCCGAAGACACTGTTCACCACTGTTCATTCGGCTCATTTCGGTCGGACGCGTTCGCCTCTTATCCCCGGACCGAACCCCCCCCCCCTCGCCTTCGCCTCTCGCTTCCGGTTCGCCTCCCTTCGCTTCCTCGCCCCCTTTCGCTTCCCTCTGTTCATTTCGTTTCCGGCTACAGCCCCCAGCAAGGACCGAACCTCGGCCTAGGGACCGAGAGGTCTCGCTGGGAATGTTTTTCTTCCCGGTTTTCGCGTAGTTTTGCGTTTAAGGCCCGTTTTTAATTATTTTAACGTGGGATTTTCACCCAAAATCATATTTTAACATAATAAACTCTAAATATTCACAATTTAATCATATTTTCATAAAAATCTTTATTTAAATAATAAAAAGTTAGTGGGTAAAGTACAAAGAGGTGGAGTGTTGACTTTGCTTTACCTTATGACACAAGCAACCACTCCCACACCCACTCTATGACCAGCCACACCTCTCCACCTTACCTAGGTCACTTCAATGTCCCTTACACTCAAGTTCTACTCATTCCTACGTTTTTAGAGCTGGAACAAAACACCCTCTCTCCTCATTTCTCTCATTTGCTCTCATTTCACTAAGTATCAAAGCACCACTTTTCTCCCAAGCTTTTTCTCCACAAATTTTGAGATCCAAGGCTGATTTTCAAGTGTTCTTCCACTCTTAGTAAGTATAATTCATCCTCCTTATGATTATTTCACTTCATTCTACTCAAATCATTGATTTCTTACACAAACTCCATCATAATTGTGTTAGAGCTTCGAATCTTCAAGTGATTCTTCAAGTGTTCTTGGGTTGAACACTTCTCTTCTTCAACACTTATCTACTGAAATCACTCAAGGTGAGTTCATACCCCTACATTTTCATGTTTTCTAAAGTTTTTAAGGGGGGATACAAGTTAAAACACCAAGAACATAACTAAATTTTTCTAACAGCCTTCATCAGAAAAGTTCAACTCCATTCACGGACTATTTTGGGCATCTTAAACATTTTTTTTTTCAAAACTGTACAAGGTGAAAATAGTTCAAGTTCTTAGCTTTAAAATGACTACTTGCACATCTCCATACGATTTTTCTACAATTTATGGTGATATTTACAAAACTGCCTATCATTTCAAACAACAATCCGGACCAGTCTGTGATTATGGACTTTTTCACCCAAGTTGGAGGTCATTAAAAATCGTGATAAAAATTATGAGTTTTTGTGAACTCTCAGAATTTATGGATCTAGTTTTCGACTTCGTATGATTTTTCTATGATTTTTCCAAAACAGGGCAGAATGACTAAAGTTAGCCAACAGCATGTAAATATCATAACACTTTGTATTATGTTGAGCAAAGTGTATAATCATAAGTTCTAATTATTGAATGTGTTTCCTTGCTAATTTGTCATCATGAACTGAAACTAAGTCATTCATAATAAATATTAATCATTCATTTTAGAACACGTATATTAAACTATAAAAGTATAGTTTAATAAATTCGTAACACTAATACATTTCCATAAAAGAGTTCTTACGTATTACAAACGTTTTAGATAAACTATAATAGGTATAGTTTATGATATATTGCATAACGCACTCGTACTAAAAGAGTACATTCATACAGAAAAGGTTTACACTCACACACATTATACGTAAACTTGTTACCCTAAATTGTGAGACATTCTCTCTATCCGTACGTCCGAGTGCAGAATATAATTCCTGGTAGTTATAATCAGAGTCTCCTGGAGGGGGACCTGCAGGCCTACGGGTGACAAATGTCATTTCATTTTCGCAACGCCTGAGAAACGTCGTGGCAGGTTCACATAGTCATAGTATGATTATAGCGACTCACATAGGGAGATAACAATTCATAAAGTTTACGGGATTTCATAAAACCTAAGTAGGTTTTAGGTTGATTTAAATTCACTTTTTATATCAATTCAAACTCACGACATTTCTACTAAGTAAGAATGATTTCTTATACATTTTGGTCTTTGGTTATAAGGCTACATTATACGGATTTTAAGAAAAATATCGGATTTTTTTGAAACAAACGCGACATTTACATGTGAAAGACTTCTACTAAGTTTTATAACAAAAACTTATGAACTCACCAACCTTTGTGTTGACACTTTTCGAACAACTTGTATTCTCAGGAAATCACTAAACAGGTAATCAGGTGCTTTTGAGGATGGGATGTTAAGGCGTCAAACTTTTCATATTTTGTCAACATATTGTAATTGATTTTTAAACATGTAATTCATACAAGTGATGTAACTTTTTCAATTATATATATGTTGGCAGTGTTTGCTCAAATTACTACTGAAATTGTGGTTATGATACTATACATGAAGTCCTCCACCCCCGGACGTTTCCGCCATCCTTGGTTTGGGGGTGTGACACAATCCAAATAGCTATCTGAAGAGTAGGCGTCTGGCATACTGGCACAATGTACTCCCATGGATGTCCCTTTGCATACTTATCGATTTTCATCATCTCGTCAGGGACGATGCGCAAAGAGAACTCCATCTTGTATGTGAAGGCATTGGTGTATTCATTAATGGACATCCTGTCCTTCTTCAATGTTAGGAATTGGTTTTCTAGCTCTAGCAGGTTTTGGGCCGAGCAGAATTTTCATTTAAAATATGCCAAGAACTCTACCCATGTTAGTTTCAGTGGATCATTGGGGCTTATGGTCTTCCCCAGAGTGTTCCACCAGTGAACAGTGCCACCTCTGAACTGGCGCACTGCATATGTGGTTTGTATCTTGCCCTTGCAACCACATGTTATGAAGGCTAGCTCCATATCAGAGATCCAGACCATTACTCCGATGGAATCTGCTTTCCTAATGAAAATCGACATCTTGCAAGTCGTGAAGTCCTTATACTTGCATCCGTTCCTCTTGATTCCTTCATCTTGGTTATTCCTTCTAACCACTGGCGGTTCAGCTTGACTAACGGTTCTACTATAATTCCCTTCTTCTGACTTTCCGTCATTTAGTTTTGGCCGTTCAACAAGCATCGTAGGTTCATCCCGATTATTCAGCAACATTTGCCTCATCTCTTCCCTCTGTCCGGCCATCATAGCCCGAACCATGGCTTATACTCCTGCCATCATGATCGGCTCATGTGCATCTGCTACCGCTAGTGCTAGCTCAATCATAGGCCGATGATTAGCATTTCCATTAGCGTTTCTGCTTTGAGTTATCACCATGTCGATCTATACACCAAAGTAGGTGAATTTATACGATTGATGTTTAATTCTCCTTGGCACTCCAAAAAGTTATATCCCAGTTCTAATATCATAGTTGAACAATTAGAAATGTGAACACATAAAGTTTCTAGATTCGATCGGCAATAGACCATAGATCTGATCAAATAATAGCATATAAGACATCTTTATAGTTATAGCATAAATCATTTAGCACATAAAAGCATATTAGGCATCTTTCATAACATAAGCTAGTGCCCGTGTCTAAAATGTAGTAGACACTCATCTCACAATCATCGCTTATCATTTTAAGTTTACGTTTAGAAATCCTACAAATTCCTAGTTCGCTTAAACTAATGCTCTGATACAAATTGTGACTTCCCCAATCTCACGGCTAGAAAAGACAGATTTGTTTATACTTTATTTTAAAATCAGAGTATACGTTTAAAGAAATACGTTGCAGAATTATTCACAAAAACATGATAAGTAATTTATTAAAGCATTCTCGAAGGAATGTATTTTTAATATATTAAAAACCTTGGGATGTCATTGTCAATACATATCAAAAGCATAAATAGAAACAACATAGGCCTTACAACATCTATTTACTCTAGTGGCCTATAATCCATTGATCTCTCAACAGATCATCACTCTTGTGCTCTCTTGCCACTACTCGTAATGCAATAAACTGAGTGGGTCACACTTAGGATCCTGATGAGCACATATGGTTTTCAACCCACAATAATTAAGTTCATTAATTTCGTCAAATCATTCAATCCGATTACCCATTCCCGTTATCTTCACCTTACATCCCTAAAGCATCTAATTCAAGGGACATAGCCTAAGGATTTTCACTGGGATGACAACACTGCTTAGGATATTCCTCAGCAATTTATGTCAAATAAGGCAACCATGAGGGGGACGGAGTACATTTGGTGAACAGGTAGTTCAAATAAACACTTACAGGTTGTGAGCCTGCCAATGTTCCACTAGACTGTCTAGAATAGTTTGTGGTCATCATCTATACTCCGCTAGATGACTAGATCATCATAAACATCGAGCCCTCTCATCATTTTATCACACGTCAACTATTTCATATACCCATGATTTACCCATAATTTTCATAGATATAAAATACATATAAATTTAAAATCATTTAAAACATGTATAAATCGTTCATCCAACATAGATATCAAGAACACAGATAACATGAACACATAGAACACAATTTATATTAAATACTTTATATCTATGTGTAAGATGAAAGTGACTATGCACTCACTTCTTAAACTGGTGATTCCAACATGGTCAGCGCTTCGCCTCTAACAATTCTATTTCCCTTCGACGAAACCTACTATTATTACCACTAGATTTTAGTACAATATTTATCGCAACTATTTACGAGCAATATTGTTTTATAAGTGTTAAACAATAGTTTTCAATCACTATGTACAGACAGGGGTAGTCATGAAACACCGGAGGGCAGGACCATTTTGACATTATTGCACTTCTGAAATCCAACAACCCTATACGACCTTTCAAACCAGATTCCCGATATCGCGAGTAGTTAAAAGATATTATAATAACACCTTGTATATTATATTTTACAGTATATATTGTTTATAAGTTCATAATAACAATACTAAATTTAAACATAAGCTATATTTAAAGTAGGGTAATCACATCTCACTTACAGAGGGGTTTGTTAGAAACCGGGTTCTACGGGGGTAGAACTTCCCGAGCCGAAAAGTTCTTTTTCTCGGAGCCTTGTGGCCCTCCGGGGTTTTCCTCTAGAACTTAGAAGTCACTAGAGGTTGGGGGATGTTTATATATATATATATATATATATATATATATATATATATATATAGAGAGAGAGAGAGAGAGAGAGAGAGAGAATGGTTGTGGTGTGAAAAATGAGGGAGACCCTCGCATCCTTTATATAGGCACCAGGTCCTCGGTCTATGTTGGGCTCACCTCGGTGGGACGCTTCACGTACTGGTATGTTGCACATACTGGGCTCACCTCGGTAAACTTACAGGACGTCCCACATCATTTTATCATTTTCCTTAAGCTTACAGTTACATACCATATAATAGGTCCAAGTAGGACTTGGTCACCATGCACGGCCTTAAAACCTACCATGGTATGAGAACCAATCATCGCATCATGACATCATCGTTTATAGACGTCTACTTCGCGATGAGAGGTACTATACTAGTAGAGTCTTTCTTATCTTCTTGCAGGACAACGTGCACTATACAATTTATTGCTTTAATTACTATGTACTTCACTTTATTAATGCATGATCACCACTTTTTTTTATCATTACTCATTGACACACAATATCATGCCTAAATATAATAATCATTTCCATAATATCGTCCAAAACAATTATAATTCAAACCTTTAACATAAGTTAATTCCATATGTTTACTCTTTCTAAATCATATAGACATAAGCAATAATTACTCTTTTTAAGCCATATACCCTTAAAGAAAAAAAAACTCAATATAACTCATCTTATTAGCTATTACAGACTAACCATTACACTTGTCCTTTACTTGATGTTTCTAGACCAACACTTCTTTGACTCATATTAAATCATTATAACAAGCTCATGCAAATGCTTTTTATTCAAAAAGAGTAGTTGTTTCATATTTCATATTAATCTTTCTTGTTAACATAATTTTCTTACTTCATAATTTATGGTAAATCTGATTATGCCCCTTGAATAATCCATCCATATGTCTTAATTCATTAAGACATCAATTTAATTTCATATATCTCATTATTTCACCCATAAGTGTTCATATACTTGCATTTATGTCAATTTTAATACTTCATCAAAATTAGTTATAATCCATGAATAACTTGTTTATATTTCTTAATTTATTAATGCATAAGCTTAATTTCAAGTTTATGATCTAAATCTCATTTGTCTGTTACTTCTTCCTCGCTGCACACTGCAATTGTTTAGACCCAGGAATAGACAAGAATGTAGGTCTGGGAATAGAAAATCCTTACAACAAAGCTCCATCTTGAAGTCCTTGGATACATGTGTGAAAAAGGATGGTCTCTAACACGTCAACTCAAAATATGTTAGACAATCCTGAGGTTGGGGCCATGGGACATGCCAACTAGTGCACATAGAAGCTGCCGCTTTGTTGTTTGACGAAGGATTGTGTGGGGCTATCGAGAATATGGTGGTATGTGGAGGCCCCTTCTTTGGAGACATCCGGTGGCGTATGGCTTCCTTACCTATTTGTTTCGGTGGTTTGGGTTTGTAGTCAACACACGAGGTTTCCTCCTATGTATTTGTAGCATCGGGGGCCCAATCTTGGACATTACAAGACCACATCTTCGTGACAGTGTCATATGTGGTATGGACTTTGATTACCTATGTGCTTTGACTCGTCCTCGTGATATGATTTCAGGATTCGACTGCAGTGGTTTCACTAATAAGGACACCCCCACCCTTAAATCCCAAAAAGCATTGGTGTGTGCCCATTTTAGCCAAATCGTCAAAAATATGGAAGTCGACTTTAACATGACTGTTAGTCAGAAAGCAGTGTTTGAGTGTCTTCGGGCACCTCATGCTCAGGATTTTCTGTTTACTATCCCTATTGATGGCATCGGCCAACATATGTCTCCTATGGAGTACCGAACTACCATTCGTTACCGTCTCATGATTCCTCTATTCCCAATTGACGAGATATGCCCAGTTTGCCGTAAGGCATGCTAGGATATTTTTGGGGAACATTTCATTGTAGAGAGCTCCCTGGTTTCAAGTACCGACATGATACAGTTAGGAATGTTCTCTTTGATGCTTGTCGGTGTGCTGGTATTTCCGTGAAGAAAGAAGCGCCAGTGAACTTTTTGACGAACCCACAAGATGGAAGATCTACACTCCGGCCGGTTGACATTTTGATCTTTGATTGGGTAGGAGGGAAGCACGCTTGTATGGATCTTACTGGGGTCTTTCCTCTCATCAGTTTGAGGAGCAGGGTTTTACAACAGGGCATGCCGCTTTGAAAGCCACTGTGTGCAAATTGGCAAAGCACGAGAATGCATGTATAGAAAAATCAACATGTGTTTGTACATTTTGCATTTGATACATTTGGTTTTCTCGCACAAGAGGCGCTGAAGCTCCTCAACTGAGTCCAACGGGTCATGCTTTCTAATGTCATGTCTCCTAGATTCATAGATGTTGTTTTCAAAAGAATTAACTTTATCATCTGGAAAGAACTAGCGGCGCAGCTTGTTGCCCGTTTGCCTTCCGTCAATATGTATTGAACGATATCTAATACAATTACTTTATAAAAAATGAATATATATTATTATTTAATGTCATTGGGGATGAAACGTATATATATTTAAGAGTAGAAAAATAGATGAATGTAATCCGTTTTGGAAAAAAAAAAAAAAAAAAACGATTAATATTTGTTTTTATCAATAAGTCCATCCGACAAATCTTAATAGGCTAAATGCACGTGACGTGTTTTAGTAATATCTATTTTAAACAATCAATTTTTTATGTAAAATAATATCATATTTTAATTTGTTATGTCTTTTAGGACGTACCACATTTTCGTCCAGTTTTTTGTCCATTGATGATATTTTTTAATATATTAAATCTAACGATTGCCCATTTTGTTTAACAAGATTGAATAATTTTCTCCACATTTTCTCGGAAGTGTGCCGTGTTTTATAATATAATTTTAAAACAAATTTGTGTATTTTCTATTAACAATCTTACAAAGTTTTTGTGACATTGAATTTGGTCTCTATCTTTATCAAAAGGAACTTATGCCTTCTCTCTTATGGTATCGACAGCTTTGCACTCTCTTGTTTAAAATATATGAGTTTACCATGTCACCAGACCAAATTTCTTTCTTTTACAGATGGTGTGGCCTAAACGAAAATATCAATAATTTATGTAAATATTACTTGACAAAAAATCAAGACTAAATGTTGCATTCTTATTGATATAAATATTACTTAATAACAAATTATATTAAGGATTGGTTGGAATTTTTTTATTAATGGTAGTGCATGAATAATGAACACTAAAATTATCATTAAAATTATGATTGAAAGTGTTTTGAATTGAATGGGGCAAAGTTGATGGGATTATGCTCCAAACACATCAACAATAACACGTGGGTTTCACATGCACCTCTCCCCCTCCAACCTTGCCAAAAGTGAATAAATGGTAGACAATTGCTTTACATTAAGTATTTCTATCCCAACAAAATAATAACAAACAATTTGGCTTGAAATGTCTTAGATTCCGTTAGTGTCCCACTTATTTGGGGTCCAGACTATGACTAAACATGTATAACACAAGTTAATTATCTAGACTCCAAATTAAAACTCACTTTCTTGGTTTTTTTCGTTCACGTTTAGCAACATGGACAAGCAAAAGAAATAATAATAATAATAATAATAATAATAATAATAATAATCCGCCCCTTCATTATTTGTCTTCCCGGCTACTTCAATGCAACAACAAACAGAAAAAAAAAAAAATGATGTCTTTCTCTAGGGGTGTTTATGATTCGGTTTTTAGGTCAAACCGAAGCCAAATCATTACTAACAGTTTTTGCCAAGCAAAAACCGAAACCGAACTGTTGAAAATTTAAAACCGAACCAAACCAAACCGTTACTAACGGTTTGGCTCCGGTTTGGTTTCACGGTTTGAGTTTTTTAAGCCCATTTTAATCGAGTCCATTAAACTAATTTAGTAAAAAAAACTACACTATTAAAGGTATTAAAAAAGTTAAAATTCTATCAAATATTGTTAAAAATACTATAATATTAAAGATGTCAAAACAACAAATTTTTTGTTAATAGTGTTAAAAAAACTACAATATTAAAGTTGTCAAAACAGCAAAAAAAATATCTAATATTGTTTGCACTAATTAAATATTATGGGTTTTAAAGTTTATTATTTGTATATAAAAATTAATATATAATACAACAAAATACAATTAAATATAAAAAATTTATATATATATATATATATATATATATATATATATATATATATATATATATATATTCTATGGTCCGGTACGGTTTTTATACGGTTTGAAATCTTAAAAACCATAAGCCAAACCATTCAATACGGTTTGAAAAGTTCGAAACCACAAACCAAACCGTAAAAAAAATACAAACCGTAAAACCAAATTGATGATCGGTTTTGCCGGTTTCACAGTTTCAAACCGAACCGCGAACATCCCTATCTTTCTCTTCAAAACCCACAACATTAACATCAATCCACCAAATATAAAAAGATATCACATTCACACGTCAAAAGATAATTTTTCTACTTTTCTTTGTCTTCTTTGGATACTTTCTTAACCCAATTCTAACCTTTTAAACCCTAAATCTTTAATAAAAATTATGATGTTATATATGAGATGTGAGCTTTAATATTGAGTTTGTGTATGTTTTTCAATCTTTATTTGATTATTTGTAACAACGTAACTTAGAGCTCGTTTAATAGTTGCTGTTAGGAAAAGTGTTATATGAGAAAGCTTACTGACTGGAAAAAATCATATTGTTTAATTGTACATCTGACTAACTGTGTTGAATGATGAAAAATAATCGTATTACCCTGGTATTCTATAATGTGATTGATGAAGTTGTTGAATAATTATAAAAACATATAAACTAGCATACAAATTCAAAATTACACAATAATCATTTAAAAATCTAAATATCAATTGTCATACAAAATCAAAATTACACAAAATGTATATTAAAATCGAAATTTCTAATTGAAACTTTATATATGAAATGTTTCTCCTAAATCATATACTCGAAAATCAGAAGAAAGAAAATAAGTTGAAATAGATGAAGGTTCACGTCTGACACTCTCCAATTAGAAGAAACAAAAATGGATAAAAGAAATAAATAAATAAGATGAGATGGTTACCTAGGGTGGTAGTTGGTGGCTGTAACGACGCTTCGGTGGGGGAGGGGAGCCAACGACGAAGTAGGGAGCTTGGTGAGAAGGCGATGATGTCTGATGAAGAACGCCAAAAAGATGAAAGAAATAGTCGAGGTTTGGGGCACAATTGTCTTTCCGACCCATTCAGCTAGAAAAATATGGTTTTGGAGCTTTGTAGGTAAGACATATCCTACCGGAAAAGACTTTTTTTTTAATGTAAATCAAACAGTTTTTCTGGCCCATTCAGTGAGAAAATCTGTTTGGACTTGGAAAGATGTCTATCAAGCGGTGCCTTAGTAATTTGTAATTTTTCAAATTTTTAGTGTTCATATGTTATTTGTTAGATTAGATACCTAATTTTATGTAGTTTATGAAAAATATATTAGATGATTAGTTGTTATTGTGTGTTTAAATATTTGATAACACTAGTACAAAAATGACCTACGTTCACACTTTCGAAAAATGGTCTGTCACACTTTTTATTAAATGTGTGGCCGAAGCTCACTAAAAAAATTAGAGACTGTTTTTGGATACATTTATATTTGTTTGTGGTTATTATATAGGTAATCAAAACTTAAATACACTTAATTACACCAAATGTGACAATTATTAGCCACACTCGAATATTGTAGCCATATGTCACCATCGGTGACGATTAAACTATTAACTTCGGTGACCATGAAAGGTTCACCAGATAATAGTAAGCATACAAGTAATGCTAGATAAAGTAACAAAAGAGTCTTCATGCATCGTTCATCTTTGCGGTTGGATCTTCTCGTTTGCGGTTGACATGAGACAAAAACAAACAATCGTCGGTTCCATTCTTCTCTTCGGTACCTCCAAGTCTTCAAGTCTACGGTTCCATAGCTGAAAGAGGGTCTCTTTTTGTTTCAAAAATATCCCCCAAAGTAACCTCTCGACTATTTCTTTATCTATGCATTTTGAGGAACCGGATGATAATCAACTAAAATTTTCTTACTTCACTAAGCCACTAGATTCTCCTTGAGATTTCAAATTTGACTTCATCAGTAGTATGCTTCGATCTTTGTATCGATGCCAAGGTGAAGTCTAGTTGTTTCTTTGTTAGGCGGTGGATTGTGGATGCAGGAATGAAGAACTTGGGTCCGTCAATGGCTTTCTTATAAACAACCCATAACTCCGGGTAACTGGTTCCTCCAAGGGACATGTCTTGATAACCTTCAGTGTAATCTGGAACAGGCTCGAATAGAGGAAATTTGAATTTGTTGGAAAGGACTGGATGTATTTTTGCGTCAATTTTTCCAAAATCATAAACCAGAGTCTTGAGGAATTCACACACCCTTTTGAAGAGAATCTTCATTTTAGGATATTTTCATCCTTAACCTGAAATATCCAAGCTATCACGAATATTTCTTAGGGGTTCATACATATAAAGTCAGCCTGGGATCTTATGTACTCATTGTTTCTTCGGGTGAGGGTATATCAAAAAATTTTCATTTTTCATTAATTTTCTTGATTTGTAGTTCTTTATCCCATCTGGTCTATCATTGGACCATATATTCTCGAATTTGGATCCATGTTTGGCATGGAAGAGGTTTAGGCATTTAAACTCCATTAGGAGTCTTCTTTCATCTGGGAGATTAAGATCAAGAGGCTCAAAAATAGGAAAGTACTTTGAGTTTGGAGAAATGGGGATATCCCAGTAGCCATCGGATGGTGGTTATGCATAAGTAAGATGAGGGATATAATCGGCATCCAGAAGTCTATGGGTTGGGTTCACCCAAGAATTTATCTATGTTTTGTCAAATGAGGTATTGAACCCTTGTTCTTTCCAAATCTCATTAGCAAACTTCGTTGCTCTCCAGTCTCCTTTTCTTTGAGTTGTGGTCAGAGAGTCATCGGAGTGATCTAAAAACATTACCTCTTCTTCTTTGATCGGTTTGGAGTGGTAAGAAATTGATTTTTATGGAGATTGATGTGGAGAATTTTGAGGATATTTTTATGGTGAGGACCGAGGATTTGAAACTCGGGAGAGTTTGGTGGTAGGGGGTTCGTCACGTGGAGGAGTTTGATGAACAAATGGAGACTTAGAAGTTTCTGGTTCTCTGTTTTCTTCATCTTGAATTGGATTGCTCTCACTTCCCCCTTTTGAGGAAGCAGGCTCCAGCTGCTCCTCAAACCATTGCTTCAAACCATATATCTTTTGAAATGTCACATTGAACTGGTTTTTCATCTGATCATAGACTTGCTGGTTGTTAGGAATTTTTGAGTTGAAAAGAAGTGATAAATCTCCTTAGTGAGGCGGAGAATTTCATAAACATTGTGGTTTGCAGTAAGTGATCTTCTTAAACCTTTAATGGTTTCTTTGAGTACTGCATATGCATATTCATACGCAGCGTGGGTTTCCTCAATAATCATTTTGGAGGTTCTTTCTTGAGTCTACACTGAGTTGGAGATCTTCTTTCAACTGCTTTACCTCTGTGATGAAGCC
Organism: Lactuca saligna; assembly: GCF_052625555.1. Classification (NCBI taxonomy): domain Eukaryota; kingdom Viridiplantae; phylum Streptophyta; class Magnoliopsida; order Asterales; family Asteraceae; genus Lactuca; species Lactuca saligna. Next base: position 263,913,245 of record NC_136421.1, on the reverse strand, counting down.
TTCAGCTTTTGACATAAAATCTTTGTGATCTGCAGTTCTCCAATTATCAAGATCCCTTATACCCATCTCCACCCTTAGAATCATTCACTCTGCAGACATCCTTTTTACCTGGTTTCTAACCTTTCAACTCAGTCAATGAGTGATTGCAATGTTGGCACTTCCATGTTCTGCGGTTCTTTGGTGGTGACCGCGGTCAGGATTTGATCCACTTTGGCCTGAAGATTGAGGAACTTTTTCCTTGAAGCAGCTATCTTCTTTTTTCTTCTTAGCTTTGGGTTTCAAAGTGGAATTTTGTGATCCACTTGATTCTTCATCGTCAATCACCATAATAAAATCATTAGAAAGAGGGGACTGCTGAACATCATCTAGCTTGTCATCATCAAGACCGAACATTGAAGTTGAACTAATCTCGATTGCGGTGCCATCATCATTTGACTCATAGGCTTCATCATGTTGAGGAGGATTAGAGGGGCCAACTATATTTTCCATGTTTTGAGCTTGTTGAACAGATTGCTCCATTAAAGACATCCATTGATGAATAGCCAAAATATCATGAACTATTTTGGCATTGTTGAGCATTGTAGCCCAATATTTTAGAGATGCACACAAAAACCGGTTTCACTATTCAAAACCGGTTTTGACCAAACCGGATTAGATCGGATTTAAAACCGGATTTTCAATCGGATCCTAATCCTACATTCCAAATCAGATTTGATATCGGATCGTAAACCGGATTTGCTAAAAAACAGATCCAAATCCGCCCCAAAATCCACTTAAAACTCACTAAAATCGGTTTATACCAGTTTCAATTTGGATTAGAATCGGATTCGGATTTTAACAGGATTCGGATCGGATTTTTGATGATGTAAGCGAAACTGGATCGGATTCGGATCCGGATCAGATCGAATTTGGGTTTTGTGCATCTCTACAATATTTTGCGATCAGAAGGAGAGACTCTTCTTTTTGTTGTTGCTGTTGTACATGTTGTGACTTTCTAGCTTGTAGTGGGCTTTTGAAAAGTTCAAATTTTCGTAACCCCGACTCTATTGTTGGACGATATTAAGTCCAAGAGTCATCAGAAGCGTAACCGTCAAGTCCTTGGCGCGCTGAGGTGCCCCTCAGGTTCATGGATCCCGACACGTTTGTGCTCACCATGCCTAAACCACTTGACTGTAATGTAGACGGTACAGAATTTCTAGAGCTTCCTTGATCTCCTTGACCTAAAGTAAAGTTTGGCAATTGCTCTGTTCTGGCAAGGGTTGAGAAAGAAGTTCCTTACAATGTAACAGGTGTATTGAGTGTTTGTGTGACACGAAAAAAAAATGGAGTGCAACTCCTCAGGTTCAAAAAGTGCAATCGGGAGGCCCTGGAGACCTTAAGGCGAGAAGAAGCAAATGGGTCCACTTGGAATCCAGTTAGGAGTATGTCTCCAACATGAGATTAAACATATACACTTGCTATATCTGAGAGGTGAGTTGGGGCTCGAACAGTTGAGTCTGCGGTGACTCGAATGGTAGCGGGTGTCTTTTGAGAGACTCCTGCATGTGCCTTGGTACGCATTTGGCCCAGACTTGGGATAATCTTTAGTTTCTTTCTCTGGAATACGTCTTGAGATTCTGAATGCTCTTCTTGATGGTCATCATACATTAATGGGAGTGTTATGAGCTTGAGAAGAAAGTGGGACTGTGGGAGTAGACTCTGCAGTCTGTGCCTTTCATTTATTGGGAGAACCAGCTCCCTTAACAACTACATTACAGGAGTTTTGAGGGCAATGGATTTGACTCTTTTGGGTTTTGGTTGCGGGACCAGGTCTTCAGTGGGCTGAGTAGGTCTAGGTGGGGAAGAGTGATATGGGGAAATATTACTCGTAGCCATGATGTGATTAGCCACCTCGATGGTAGTAAGTCCAATGGACTCCAAAATATGCATGGGTAATCTAAAAATTGGACCAAAAAGTGGATTGATCCTTGGAAAGATTGTACATATGTAGATCCTGAGCTGAGAACAGATTTGTGTCGTTGCCCATGCTAAGCTTGGCGTCTTTGTGGAGATCAACTAGGCACAGTGACCAGAACCTTGCAAATGTAAGCTCTGTCATTCCTTTTTTGGGTGTATCCTTAGAGATGTATTGAAGAAAATCATCCCAAATAATTTGACCATAGTTAACTGCATTACTAGTGTAAATGCTCCAAACAATGTCTGGGAGTTGTTTGCCTATATTATCAGTCCCCCCTGTCCTGGCAGAGAGACATCGGATAACAAAGTGGCAAACAAATTGCCAAACATTAGGCAATTTGCTTTTCTTAAACTCGCCTACATCCTTGAGTTTTTCCTGATAGCCCATTTGATAGAGGGCAATGAACACATCTATGGAGCTTGGAAAATAGAACTTTATGGAAGGTAGAACCTTTTGGTTTACTGCAGATAGGAACTTCTCTTTGGTTAGAACTACCAAAGAGTCATCAACCGGATTGAATTGAACTTCATGAAGATTGTGGTTGGGTCTGAACGACGAGAAAGCACATTTGTAGAGAATGGATAATGGAACTGCTTCAATGAATGAATCGAATGCTCCAAACAAAGGATGTGATAGAAGAAACTTGATCATCAGCTTAATGGTGATGGATGATCTTCAAAGATGGCTCTGTAATTGCTTGGAGCAATCGATGGAGTTAGGTCTTTGATGGTGGACTCAGAGCCTATTGGTCGTGCTTAGCCTAATGCTTTTGATTGCTTCTTCGAGATGTCATATTTCACCATGATTTCAGAAAATATTTTAGAACTTGCTGGAAAAGGGTTTTTAGCAAGAAGATGAAGAAGATGAAGGAGTTCGTCGGGAGAGTTCAGATAACGTAAATGCTAGCTTGGGAAGAAATAGGGGGTTTTTATACCTCCAGATTTTAAAAGTTATTGATATTAATTTATTTATAGCTGTTAAAGTTAAAGATCCTTGGGTTTTTACCATTATCAGATGAAATAAATAAATCAAAAAGAAAATTTTACTCCGCAAAAGGTAGAACATTAAATGCGTTGCAGGTCCATCATGACACGTCGGATAAACGTAGGGTGGGACGTTTTTTTATCCGTTTTAAAAATGGGGAAGTGGAACAGGTTAGACCCCAAGAGTTGTGTGACATGAGTGGATGAGTAAAAAATATCTTTCAAAAAGATTTCTTTTATAGAAAATCAATTTATTTGAGTTTTATCTAAAAATAGATCTGATTGAGGAAAGTTTTAAGGATTACTGAAAAGTCATGTGCGACAAAATGAATGTTTGAAGAATGTTTTTTTATTTAAGGTTCATTAAGTAGTACACATCGTCATTTAAAGCACTTATGAATTAATGACTATGGATTCATTCAATGCATCTGCGATAGTGGAAGCTGAAAACAAACTAGATCCTGAAGGTTAGAAATAAAAGAAATAAAGAGACCCAAAGAGTATATATATCATAAGTGTCTTCAGTATAAAAGAGATACTGCAGAGCAATTATGAAGTATATACTGTATCAGTTGTTCTAGAAAGATACCGCAGTGAATAAGTTGCTTCAAGAGTTTTGGTTTGAAAAAGAAAAGAAGCAGTTTATTCACCCCTGGAGACCTAATGTGGTCTACGGTACCTATCATTGCAGAAAGAACTACGGGTTTGGATTCATCATTCCTATCATTTTCAAAAATCCATTTAACTTTGTGGAGTTGAGTGCCTTGGTAATAACGTCAACTATTTCTTCATGAGTAGGCACAAAAATAAGTTCAATGTTACCTTTGAAAATGTGGTATTTGATGAAGTGATACCGAAGTTTTATATGTTTCATTTTCGAGTGATGAATAGGATTATGATAAATCACTATTGCACTCTCAGAATCGCAATAGATGGGTACCCGCAGCATCCTATAATCGTAGTCCATAAGTTTAGTCTTCATCCAAACCATGTTCTTTAATTCTGCATGCCAACCCATGTTCTTTAAGTCACTACATTTGGTATCAAAGAAAGTCTTCAAAGATCAATGCGATTTATTAAAGAATGATTCTTGGTTTGGCAAAATTTGTCACAATTGGAGCATTTATGGTGAGTCTCTCTCTATGATCTCCCTTAATCTTGATGATTCGTGTGTTGCATTCTTGAATTTTTGATCGTTTTGATTCATTGGATTAAATTTGTTCGAAACTCCATTGATAGATCCAATTACTTTTGTTTAGATCAAAACCAAAATCAAACTCATATATTTTTTTTTAAATTCGAATATTGTTGTTCTTGCGATTCATATTGAGCCCAAAGTGTTTTGATTCAACTATTATTCATATACCCATATGTTTGAGCCCAAAACACAAACCGTTATTGTTCATAATTCATTCTTAGGCCCACAAGTTTCTTTAGATCCGATTTCACTATTGGGGCCCTAAGAATCAATTAATCAGAATGATGCATATTTACTTCGTTCATTCATAATCAAACGCTTCAAGAGTTTGTACATTCCACTATTCTTGACTTGTGTTCATACGAATATACATTTTCTTCTCATCATTCTTAACAATTGATGCTTTTTTATTGTTAAATTGGTCTTGTGAATCGGTTCTTCTATCGCAAGCCGATGATAATCAAGTGAATCGGTTGTGTATGGTTGATTTTGTTAAAATTGTTCAAAAACTTTGAATTTTTTTGTAAAGAACATGTGAAGAAAAGTTCGTTAATCAATGCTTTGATCTGAAATCGGGCAATAGAATCATGAATTTGGTGTTTATTGATCTTTGACTTCGAAAATTCAAACTTTGAAAAAGTCAAAATCAATGTTTATCAGGTGAATTGATGAATTGGTAGAAGAAAGGGCTATATACACGTTATTTTGGGGATATGAATGTCGAAATGATGGTTGATTTGGTGTTTAATTTCAAAATGGATTGGATTGGAGTTTTTGGAGTCGATAATTGTTCATACGATTTTTGTTCGACACTTAAATTCAATTTTGAAATTAAATGATTCGATGGTGAGTTTTCACAGAAGAATGTTCGAATCAATGGGTTTGATGAGAAACAATACTCAATCGAATGTTTAAGGTTCACTTTGAGTCAAGATTGAATGTCAAATGATAGTGATTCGAAAGTCAACTGGAACAAAAGGATTTGAAGTTGATGGCATAAGATCAGTTTTGCAATTGTATTGATGACGGTTTTAGAGTCAATGTTCGAATGATGGATTGGGTTGAAGTTTGAGGTTCGTTGTTCGAAAGTCAATTGATAATGAATGTTTGGAATCATGATTTGGACTAATAAAGAATGTTTGGAATGGTTGAATATTTGAATGGGTTTGTTTAATGTCGAGTGTTTTGCACTTCATTGTCAATGGTCTAAGATTTGGTTTGAACATTAAAAGCGAAATATGTGGCTATGTAATTTCGATTTGGGAACCTGTGATAGAAAAAGCGAATGACGATAGTCAAGGATCGGAGTCGATTGCTATTGACAATGTAAAGAATCATGATTTGGACAGAGTCATGGAATCGATTTTGGGGCTAAAGAACGAATGTTTGGATTTCGTGATGTTGGGTTGTTGTTGATGAAAAGCGAAGATTTTGGGTATAGGAGTTCGACCGTTGAAGTAGCGAAGCAATGATTCAGTGATTGAATGGTTAATAAGTTATTCAGAGCCTTCGTATGCCTTCACTTTCGACAGTCATTGCAATTTTTTGTTACCTGTATCACAAATTGAAGAAGAAAACAAGAATGTTTCGAAAGTAGTCCTTAAATTTTCGACAATTTGCCACATTTTAATCAATTTTGACATTTGGATACTTTTCGACAGTTTGAAAGAAATAATGGAAAAGTTTTGACATTGGTCCTTGATGTTTCGACATTTTGACAGTTTATCTCCACTTTTGAAAGTTGGGTTGATTTTCAACATTTTGGGACAAAAAGGCAGAAACTTCGAAAGCAGTCATTCAAGTTTTGAAAGTTTGACAGTTTTTACCCAAATTCGAAAATGGAATGCTTTTGTTGAGAAATTGAAGAAAATACATTTCAGGTCCCTGCAGTTTATGCGAATTGACGCATTCTACCCGGATTCGGAAAAGGGGGAGAGTTTCGCATTTTTGGCAGTTTTGGGCGCACCGGTTCACTGCAGAATTTTGAAATTGACAATTTCTACCCATTTTTGAGAAATTTTGTCAAAGGCGGTATGTGAACGAACCTAAAAATTGAAGATTTATTGAGTTTTCCGGATTAAAGCACAAAGTTTATGCCACATGTTAGGGGGAGTTTTGACACAAAAAATTCCGAATAGAGCACGTTCTCTTTCCTTGAAGGTTTTATAATCAAATTTCGATTATAAAAAGGGGGAGAAATTTATATGGAAATTCAAAGTTGAAATTTTCATATTACGCGGATTTGAAGACCGAAGTGACGTTGAATTTTTGAAGTTTATGAAATGATGCGATTGGAGATTCGAAAGTAATTTTGGTTCGAGATGGGTTTGGATTTATTGAAGATTTTTGGGGTGTGTTTTTATGCTCAACTTTTAGGTGATCAATTAGAGTTTGAGAAGCTCGTGATCATTCGTTGATGCTAGGTTTGTATGGTCTCACAACCTAGATCCCAAATTATAGAATCATGGAAGAATTAAAGATTTGAAGTTCATCTCAACATGTGTCACGCTTGAGGCATGGATCGTGTAATTTCTAGACTTTGGAAGATTTGAAGTGGGTCATCCATTCCTAACTTTGAGGGGAGATTGTTTGGGTGAAAAGTTATCCATGTATGACTTTGTAATGGTTTGACTTTTGTAGACCCACTAGCATATGGTGCATTAGCCTTTTAACTCATGAGATAGAGAGTGAGAGAGAGAGAGACATGTAAACACCTCTATATAAGGTGGGTTCATTCCACTTATGGAGGTGTGCTTGAGAGCTATAAAAGTTGACTGTGTAAGTGTGTGTTATTTATGTAGATTTAGATCTAGATCCTTTTTTGTAACACCTTACATATTCGAATACATATCTTAAACACCCAAATCACCATGTTCGTTGTGTATTATTTAATTCCGCATGCCAAACCATGTTTTTTAAGTCACTACATTTGGGAACAACAACTTTCTACGGCTACATAATCTGCCTTTGTTGTAGATAAAGAAACACGTTTTTCCTTGAAAACCAGCTAACTAATCTTCCTCCTAAGAACTGACATCTACCCGAGGTGATCTTACGATTGAGTCTACACCCGACATGATCTGCGTTTATGAACGCTTGAAGACTGAAATCATCATCTGCAGGGTACCAGAGGCCCATGCTTTACTCCCCTTTAGATACATGAAAATTTGCTTGACTGTTGTCCAGTGGGATACTTTTACAGTTAGCCTGGTACAGAGCATACAAATCGTAGAAAACACAATACCCGGTCGGCTTCCAGTGAGGTACATCAACGATCCAATCATTCTTTGGTATGTTTTGTGATTAACTGACTCTCCGGTAGGGTCAACTGAGATTTTATACCCAAAGGCCATATTTCACAACTAGGAATTTTAATGCTTTTGTGAACATTAACAATGATAACATTTGTGACTAAAACTTGAAAGTATGCATGATGTTTATTCAATAACACCAAAGTTCCATCAATCACCCTATACAAACACTTCTAATAGTCAACAAAAGATTTGAAACCCTAAAAATTCCGGTTTAAGTCCATTATGGACTAGGATTTCCTTATTAGGGCCTAATGGACCAATAAGTTTCCAATTTGCTAAAATGCCTTTAATGCAAAAATGAGACTAAAATTGCAAAGTTTTTGATTTTGGGGGTAAGAATTGTACAACTTATGGAATTGAGCCAAAAATGTAAACTTTTTACAAATAAAGGCTGGAAATGACAGCTACAATAGTTTGAGCTGAAATTAATATTTAAATAAAGTTTGGGTTGAAAATGTCAAGAAAAATGGTTTATGGACCAAAAATGTCAATTTTCATAAAAGGGACTAAAAGTGCCATTTTTATGGATAAAGGGGCTGCAATGGTCAAATTAAATGTTTTTGAGCCAAATAGACAAATATTAAATTATTGGGTTAGAAATATTAAGTTTATTGGGCCCAATATATTCACACATGTTTATTGGGCTTCCGGTGATCTAATTACATACCCAATGGGCCTTTATCAGCATTAACATGCTATTGGGCCTTAATGGTCCATTTGCATTGCTAATAAGACCCTAAACATTCATAATATGCTTAACGGGCTATAACGTATCCGTAGCATACTCGACAACCTATAATAACATACATAATTAGTGGACCGTCGTTGTCATTTTTCATGTCTGTTAGGCTTACTTCATATTCACGTAATCATCATTCGAGTTATAAAACAAGGTTATTCAATTTCATGGGATTTGGTGAGAAATAACGGGTGGCACCAATAAGTGTCGGTCGTAGTCTGTAGTTATAACCAGAGTCTCCTAGAGGGAGAGCGAAAGTTTGTGTATAAATCTATACGGGGGTGATTCCCCCACACTTGAGTTTTTCGCTACAGTTAGACTCGGCCAGTCTAGGGTGACAAAATCTTAATCAAAACCGGCATCCGATAAAATGCCAAGACAGGCGAATTAGTCATTATTATGCATGGTTATAACGACTCACATAGAGATCCATTACCATCTAAGTAATCATGGGAAATCATGTTCATATGTTGTAATGATACAATAATACAAATCTATTATACTACTTATATCGGAAAACATCGGGTTTTCGTGGGGGAACAACATTATTCACTCCTACATACAACAACTATAATACAAGAATCAATTTTGAATAACAATCACTTTTACATGTTTTGAAATCACATAAATATGCACTATGGGATCATCACATCTTTTTCGCAAACAGTCTTTGTACACAAAATATCGGATTTTCTGGGTTTTACAAACAACACAAACTAGTTTTATATCAAACATGCTTATGAACTCACCAACATTATATATGTTGACGTTTTCAAAATATTTTGTATTTTCAGGAAATCGTTAGACTGAAGAACCCCCAAGTGTGTTTCAGGAAATTTCTTTTGTGAAATGTTAATCATCAGACAATTTATGTTTTGAAATATGTCATGTAAATAATGTACTTGATGTGAACAAAGTCAGTTGTAATGTATTAATGCATGGTGATGTTTATGTATGTTTCATGTATATTCGTTGTGATGATATTTCAATTTAAGTCACACGAGCCCTTGGACATTTCCGCCGTCTGGTTCGGGGGGTGTGACAGGTTGGTATTAGAGCAATGTTTATAGTGAACTGGTATATCTAACCATACATGATATGCAACTATAAATGCAATGGGAATAAATAACTCTGAACAAAATAAAATTTTCACACTTATGTGCGCATATTAGGATAACAACCTAACAATGTTTAATAAAAGCTTCTGGGAGTAACCATAGCGGGAAATGAATCCAAAAGCATACCCTACGCTCCCATAACTCTAGGGAATCCAAACACAAATAAGTAAAAACACTATAAGAGTAATTAAATACACTATAGAAGTAATCAAAGCTACTATAGGAGAAAAAAATACTATGAGAATAATCAAGACATGACTTGTCCCCACGCCCATGCAGTCACTATGGATGATGATCAGCAAGGGGTACACTTCTATCAAGCGCTAGTGGTTCAAGGATGCTTGAGGAGGATCCTGAAGGGGGAGCCCATGACGTTGGACCCGATGAGTATACCGATACCGACTATGATTTTGAGGGGACTGAAGAAGACATGGAGGAAGATAGGGATGTGAATGAGGCCTCTGTTGAACCACCTACCGATGAAGCACACCAGGACCACCCTACTCCACCAGTGGAGCCCGTTGGTGAGGAACGTTCTCTGGAAGCAGAGATTGCCACACTTTGACAGTAGCTATTTGCTATGGAGGCATGATCCGTGAAAGCGGAGTAGGAACGGGATGAGGTCATCGGAGAGATGACCGAGATGGCTCAATTGTTGGCACAACATTTTGGGATATGATATCGTTGCCACCATTAGGAAATTTAGAGCGGGATCAGGATCAGTAGTATGTATATTGGTATTAGGTATGTCTTATATGATCTATGTTAGGTACTATCGACTCTATGTTTAAGTGATTACACTACTCATAGGGTCATCATGATGTCGGATTTTATATGTATTGTATGCCTTTTGGAAAATTTTCATGTATCAAAAGTATTAGTATTAATGAAAATGCTTTATGTTTTATCATGACGTTGTTATCTGCTATGTGCTATATTTCCATGTTGTATGTCAATATGTGAACCTACTTAAGTATATGCTATAGACCTAGTTTATAGGATCACAAACTCGCAAAAGTTATAGGCACTCAACATCTTTCCGTTCCATGACAGAAGGATGCCTTAACGACCCACCCGTGGAAACCCCGAGCCGTCGCCTCCAGAAATTAACTTGGATGCATTCTAGGCAGCAGTTTCCATTGCGGTCACTGCAACACTTGCACAAATTCACAATGGAAACAACGGAGAAGGCAACAGACAGGGAACTGGAAGTACAAATCAAGGAACAAATCATGGAGCCGCACGAGCATGCACCTACAAGGACTTCACCAACGCCAAACCTCGGACCTTTAATGGGACAGGAGGTGTCATAGCCCCGAAGAGATGGATGGAGAAGGTATAGTTTGTTTTCAAAATCTGTGGATGTCTGGATGAGTGTAAACTCAAGTTCGCAACATGCACGTTCATTGACCAAGCTCTCTCTTGGTGGAATGGCCACATAAAGGCCATGTCACTCCTAGTGGCGAACGCGATGCCCTGGGAAGAGCTGAAGGGGATGATGTTAGCAGTATATTGTCCTAGAGGTAAGATACAAGAGATGGAGCAAGAATTGTGGGAATTCACGGTTCAAAATTCCAATATCGATGCATATATATCCCGGTTTAGTGAGTTATCCCTTCCATGTCCCAGTATGATCACCTCATAAGAGAAGAAGATTGAAAGGTTTATATCGGGACTAACTGAACCTATCCAAGGAAATATCATTACGGAAAACCCTAAGACGTTTGATAACGCTAAGAGATTGACCAAGAAATTGTACGATCATGGCAATAAGAAGGGTGCCAAGATAGTGGAGGCGGAGGGTAAGAATGAGGAAGAGAGTAAGAAGGGAAGAAACAACAAGAGAAAGGGAAAACGGAACTCAGAATCATCTAAGAAGCAACAAACAGTGTCTATCCATGCTGCAACACAAGCTACTACCACACCACATGCTCCAGCCTCAGCTACATCAAATACTTCCAGGAAGTACGCGGGAAATCTCCCTAAATGTAACAAATGCAACCTCCACCATCACAGAGAGTGTAGGGAGATGAGTTGCACGAGGTGCAATCGGAAGGGCCATACAGCGAAGTATTGTAGGACTCAGCCTCAACAGAACCAAATGACAACCAAAAACAACAACAACAACAACAACAACAACAACAACAACAACAACAACAATACGAGAGCTAGTTATACCTGTTACGGATGTGGGAAAACTGGGCATATCAGACGAAACTGTCCCAATACAAACAATCAAGGGACAGGAGTAGCAGGGAGAGTACTGGCAATGGGTCAGGGTGAAGTGTGCAGGACCCAGCCGTTGTCACCAGTACGTTCATGCTTAACAACTCGTATGCATGCATTTTATTTGATAATGGAGCAGAGCGAAGTTTTGTGAGTAATAAGTTCAAACATTTACTAAAAAACAACCCCAGAAGCTTAATGAAGTATTCAAGATGGAAAATGGATAATGGGAAGACCGTATCAACTAAGGATATCTATGTAGGGTGTGCACTAACTCTAAACAATCACACCTTCCAAATAAACTTAATGCTTGTAAATATTAGGAGTTTTGATGTAATCATCGGCATAGATTGGTTGAGCCCCCATCATGCCGATATTATGTGTCACGAGAAGGCCGTTCGCCTTCATCTCCCTAACCACGAAACCCTAATCATATACAGAGAAAAATCCAGTATGAACCTTCGTCTTATCTCATGTATTAAGGCACAAAAGTGTCTACAAAAGGACTTTGCGTTTCTGGCTCACATCGTGGATAAATCCAAGGAAGAGATCAATATCCGAGACATCCTAATGGCTTACGATTTCCCTGACATTTTTCCCGAAGATCTTCCGGGGATACCCCCGGAAAGACAAGTCGAGTTCCGAATCGACCTTGTACCAGGAGCTACACCCATCCCCAAATTTCCCTATAGGTTGGCTCCTGCGGAAATGCAAGAATTGTCAAGCCAACTCAGCGAACACTTGAACAAAGGATTCATCCAACCCAGCTTCTCACCTTGGGGAGCTCCGGTCCTTTTTGTTAAGAAGAAGGAATGATCCTTTAGGATGTGTTTCGATTATAGAGAGCTGAATAAGCTCACTATCAAGAATTGCTTTCCACTTCCATGAATCGACGATCTATTCGATCAGCTTCAAGGAGCAAATTACTTCTCTAAGATAGATCTGCGATCCGGCTACCATCAACTCAAGGTCCAGGAAGAGGATACCCCCAAGACCGTTCCGAACTCGCTATGGACATTATGAATTTGTTGTACTTCCCTTCGGTCTAACAAATGCCCCTGCTGCATTTATGGACCTGATGAATCGAGTTTTCCGACCATTCCTCGACAACTTTGTCATCGTTTTCTTCGATGATATCCTAGTCTATTCTCGAAGCAAAGAGGAACATGGTCGACATCTCCGACAAATCTTGGAAACCCTACTGGCCGAAAAGTTATACGCAAAACTCTCTAAGTGTGAGTTCTTGCTCCGTAGCGTAAACTTTTTAGGCCATGTTGTTGATGGGTTTTGAGCATTCTAACACTCCTTTGGTGTACATGCAACCCTAAATACCTTGGATCTATGTTTTCTCTATTATACATGCAAATATGAAGTTTCCAAGATATTACCCTATACTAGCATACAAATATCATAAACTTGGGTAGTATAACAAGTTAGAATACATACCTTTTAGTGAAGCTTGATGTCTTTAAGCTTGAAGATTTTAGCCCCAATAGTGTGGAATCATCAAGTGGAATCACAAATCACTAAAACACCTTGGAAGAACTTGAGAGAATATGTATGCACACTCAAATCGGCCCACTCTTATTTCCATACACTAGTGCCCATTTTGTTAGCTAAGGACCCCTTTATATATTATAGAGGATTAGGGTTACATCCATGTAAACCGTAATATCGATGACCTTTCATTTACATAGGATCCATGGGTTAAAAGCTCCATGGACTATCCATGATAGCTTAGCCCAACCTAAATGAACTTGGCCTATTCCATATATATAAGAGTTCATATTTAATTAGTTCCTTTTGATCACTTAACTAATTCTAAATTAATTCTTGATCAATACTAATTAAATAATATGATTCCATATTAATATATTAGGACTTATAATATATTAATATTAATCAAAAATATACTATTCTCAAAAGACTATCCATATAAATTGTATCGGTGAAGTGCAACCCAAATGGACCATGCCGGGTCGGGTCAAGTACATACCATATAGTTATGGACTTAGACATTAATCTAACAGTCTCCCACTTGGATAAGTCTAAAACTATTATTGAGTATGAATTCAAAACCTAACTGGGAATTGTAGCTCTTAAAGCCGATGTCAAACTCTGACCTTGTCAATGACTTGTCCATTAGATAAGGGATCATATATTCCTCCATTCTAGATATCATATGGACAGAGACATTGATTATAATCATTCTCTCAGTCCATTTGTTGTTTCCTAATTTCTGATTTATGATGACTGACTGATTGAACAAATCAAATCACTCACATGTGTCATCATTAAATCATCGAGGGAACCACAGATATCGCTTTTATCCCGAAGCTAAAAGGAATGGATAAACTTCAACTCATATGGCTTGTTCTACTACTTGTTAAATCATACACAAAGGCACGTTTTATGACATCGAGTTACCAATGCATTTTCGTTCAATCAATGTACAACCAACTCATAGTAACAACTTATATCTCTAGGTTTGAAGAATATAAGATATTATCGTCTCATGATCACTCGTGATAAAATCTATGAAGTGATTCAAATGAGCGCGGGTTGAATCCAATACTCATAACTTATGAGCACTCATGAATGTTGTAGTACAACTTTGTCCACCAATATGGACCTCTACAAGCCAACCCATGACAGTCTTGATTCATATCTACTTCCAACATATGACCGACTGTGGATGGTTTGAATAACATAGTCATTCCGGAAGAATAACCTAGTTATTATGGAAGTCAAAACATGCAAAGTGAAACACAAGAATAAATGAATCTAATATGGTATCAAAACCTATGAATATAAATAAAACACTTTCTATACTGATTACTCATTATTCATTGTTTCGGTTTTATCAACTTTATACTTGAATTAAAACACTAGGTGTCCCATGCTCCAAGCATGTACATGATGTTTTCTAAACAATAGCTTTGCCATACACCAATTATGAACTCTATGTTTGTTTATGATCATTACTTTGTGAAATAGATGAAATGAACATAATTTCAATGATTCTTATTTCACACTCACAAATCCTTATTGTAAATGTAAGAATTCCAAATTCCTATCATTTATCGAAATCTTTTTAGATTTTAAACTTATATACATTGTTCCTCTTGTAATGATTATTCACAAAGCCACAAAGACTTGGCAACAATCATTCCAGAGTATCCCAATGGAAAGCAATTCCACGGAAATGATATCTCAAATTCAAAGCGCATTGCTTTGAACATGCTTCTTGAATTAAGTTTCTTTAACCTTACACAGATTGTTTCCACCTATGAAGACAACTCTAAATTCCCATTTTGACTATCACTTCTAAACAAGAGTTGCCTCTGTTCAAAATATGTCAATGTGGTCCTTCCAAAAAGTAACATTATATACTTCCAACTATCCCTGAGCAACTAATCTTTGGTAAACCTTAGATTGTCCTCGACAATTGCTTAATCATTTTAGTTATATACAATTCTAGACCTTTTCCTCTTAATGCCCCAGGCATTTGGAAAATTTAGAAAGGATAAATATTATAGCACATGCAATCGATCTTGTACCCAAAGCAAATGGGACACGATTCATGATGTCTCATATAAAGACATGATTCTAGATTAGTCTTTTGCTACAATATTTTTTATTTGCCATGTTTTCAAAATTTGACTATGAAGAGGGATGTCGTAATCATAATCGAATTTTGAGAACGCAATATATAGAATTTTCTTAAGTTGAACCAAACCAACATACAATTCATATATATATATATATATATATATATATATATATATATATATATATATATATATATATATATATATTCTTGACTAAGATGATTAAAATCTCAATCTAAGCCTTTTAGAATTGAAATGAAGTATAATTTCCTCTCCCTTAATTATAGCAAAACAACTTTTTCAACCTCTACAACCTCACAAATTGAAACTTTTGTTTTTCTATAATTATCATTGCTAACTTACAATACTTATCATAATTATCATGCTTCCACTAACATGATGATTATTAGCATAACACTTTTGCTTCCACTAGCTTTGACATGTACTCAGAAATCAGTTGGACTTCTAGAAGTTAATACTTTACTGACTTTCTTACCAAAGTTCAGATTTCTGTGACGAGATTTCCTTGATAAGACTTTATCAAACATACACCTTATCTTAGATAGCTCACAGGAGTGTCTAAAAAAAATTAGAACTATGAAAAGTGATGCCGTAATCATAGTCTCAATTGTTTAGATCTTTGCTATCTACTTCAAATCTACTTGGTGGAAGTGTTTCCTCACCATCATTTTCATGAATCGGAGAGAAGCCTTATGACCCTTAGATTTTATGGTGTATGTGTTATTATCCATGTGAATTGTCAAAACCTTAGTCACAAGACAAGGATAATGACAAATCCAAACTCATATGGACTAAACTCAATCTTAATTTCTTGCCACCTGGCAGCTCAAGGGCCTGTCATTGCTTCTAAGTTGTTATGCAACCAATTGAGAACTCTAAGAACTCATATGCAAAGCCAACTTTAACTAGAATGGACACAGAAATAGAAATATGTCAACATGATAGGTTATAAACCTCACGCCGTGTGCTAATGTTAAACTACAGTTTTTATTCTTGATTAGATCTTGAAATCCTTTCATGATCTTTTAGACTCCCACTGTCCTCTTGACATATAAGACTATCTTGCCAAATATTCAAGAGATAGTGCGGATTCTTTATCAAGACAACCACTTCACACAATTGGCCTAAGTTAGTCTTTGTTTTATCCAAAATAACACAGCTTGCCAATTTCAAATGTACAAGAGTAGAAAACTTTTACTCTTACATTTGCCAAGTGTTTTAAACCTTCTTTAAGACATGTCACTCAAGTTATAATCTTAAAGAATAACTTTAAGAATTGCTTTTGAAACGAAGTATAAATCATCTTCTTGATTAAATCACTTCAACAATTCATAACTCCTCTTCTTAACTATCAGAATGCACTTAGAGGATGAATTGTGATAAGGTCTCAAAATCGTTAAAATGATCTTAAAACATGATACTAAAGTACTCTCCCACCTTTTTCATATTTGAGAAACTTTTATCCTTCTGCCTAATTTGATTCTTCTTATTCATTCTGTCATACATTGAAACTTTTCCAATGTCTCAGAATTATACTTAAGCTTGTAATATAATCATATTTACTAAATTTTAGTAAATCATAACGAATAGTCTTAACGATCATTTGTGGTGGGCTTGATCAGTGCACAAGAGTGTGTACTTGATCCCTTAGTCCTTTACTTGACTCACACATCCATGTGAACAAGCAATTAGTCTTAATTTTCCAATGCATGAAACTTCTCATTCATCATACTATACAACTTGCATGATTCCAAGTTTCGGTCCAATTGAAACTTGGGTGATGAGAATCTTTCCTTATTTGGTAAATTTAGACACTACCACAAATGATAGAATAAAATTCATATTTCCACTCTTGTTATTAATGAAATCTTATAAGCAATAAATTTTTTCCACAAATGTCATTGTAAGGATATTTTAAAATAAATAAAATCTGAATTTTTCCTTTTATTTTAAAAACTTTGCAGAAAAACTATCCTTACAGTGCAAAAGCACATGAAAACTTTGTTGTTATCTATTCCTAAGAAATATATCATAACTCCTAAGTAATAGCTCAAAATTCTGATCACCGAACCATGCGATCAAAATCCATCTTTGCAATCAAAATCGGCATATACTTCCTTCTTCACCTTTTCTTTGATTCTTAAAACATCAATATGTGACCTAATCACATCATGTAATAAGAATCTAAGAATAGAAATTTAATAGAGTTTGACAGTGGACTTTACCTGAGGTAGAGTCAAACTTATTGACTTTACCAGCCTTATGATCTTTCAGGTAAATTTGGTAGCTTCGCAACCAATGCCCTTTCCTTTTGGCACTTTAACATACGAACCCTTTGGTAATGGTACATGGCATTATCACAGACTTAGTCTTTCTTTTTACCATTTGGTCAACCGAGTTGACTATGGCCGATCCCTTTCCATTGGGAAGAGAATGCTTTTTCTGGATTTCCAGTGTCACCATTTGGTCAATGTCCATAAAGTTTTGGAAAGTCGATCTTCTAATCAAATTTGCTTTACTAGCCTTCCAAATCATTGCTGATTCAGCAGCACCAAGCAAATAGATAAGATCATTAAGGGTCTTGTCATAGTCTGTTTCATATGAGTCGCAAAGAAACTCACTATGTGACTTAGAAAGTGATTGAACCACCAACTTTCTCAAGACTTTGACACCCAAATCTCCCAGCTTGTCAATATGGGACTTCA
Source organism: Lactuca saligna (assembly GCF_052625555.1). Classification (NCBI taxonomy): domain Eukaryota; kingdom Viridiplantae; phylum Streptophyta; class Magnoliopsida; order Asterales; family Asteraceae; genus Lactuca; species Lactuca saligna. Next base: position 263,895,373 of record NC_136421.1, on the reverse strand, counting down.
TTTCCAAGATGCGACCACACATAGACCTTGCTTACCAATAGGGCTTGAGTGACCTTGAACTTGTGGGTAAAGGAGAATAATTGGAGGAGGTAGAGGAGGTGAAGTTTCAAGAGTCTTGGGAAGATCATAGATGTCTGAACCAAACATCTTTTTGGGAGATATTCAAGATAGTTGATTTAAAGTCCTTAATATAACACACAATATGAAATATTAAGGCTAGGACCCAACACAATATTTTATAACTTGGAAGAGGGATGCCGTAATCCAAGCTATAGAATATTTGAAGGTAGGTGAATGATGATTCACCAATTTCCACCATGAAAAACGAAATAAATTATTGGGTTTTTTAATTGGATTTGAAACTCCTAGATCTTTTGAGATTCATTGAACTGTTCAATGGCATGTTTCAATCTCGAGTGTGCCCTTCAAGTTTTGTGACTGGGATTTTAAGGATCACAAAACAAGGTGTGAAGTAACCATGTAAATTACTTGGTACCCTTAAGTGTTTACCCCTCAATCGATGTGTCGGTTAACCACACAGCACCACTAACCAACTTAAAGAAAGTGCAAAGTGTAATTTCATGGATTAGCTCCTTATTCACATTTTCCTAAGTAACTAATATTGAGTATTTATAAAAGGTTTAGTTACTTAGTATTTATCATTAATACTTTTAATGAAGGGAGAATTTATAGTCTTTGTCCTACCCGTTCAACTAACGACCCTCCACCAGTCAAGGAAGCGGTGGATGAGAGTGGACACCCATTAAACTGCCATTTTATAGACAGTAACCTTATACCCTCCTTATAGACCGACTATGTGATGAGGCCTACTAACGGTAAGACTGACTTGCTGTTATACATATATATATATATATATATATATATATATATATATATATATATATATATATATATATAAACTTATAATATTATAAAGTATAAGGGTTGTATTTTAACTCTTAAAATTCTAAGGGCTAAACTTGGAATTAAAGTATTCATAAGAGAAAACTTTTTCAAATTCCAAAACTTGAGGGCAAGTTTTGAAAATATTCAAAATTAATTAATTCCATAACTTATGTGTTTAAAGTAGTTTCAATTAAAAACTCTTCAAGTTCCATAACTTGAGGATAAGTTATGGAAGACTTTAAACTATTAAAGAATGTAACTCTTCTTTTTTGTAACTTATGGAACTAATTAAGGTTACACATTTTAATGATTTAATGAAGTGACTCTTGAACCTCCATAACTTGAGGACAAGTTATGGAGTCATAAAACCATTTAATGAGGACAAGACTCTTCATTTTGTAACCATTGCCAACTTTTATGAGTTTTAAGAAACTTTAATGTGACTTTTCATGTAACTTGAGGACAAGATACACAAACACATTTTACAATCAATTCTTAGATTAAAATGGATCAAAGACACATAATCAATCAACCTTTTTTCTATTAATCTAAGCAACTCATATGAACAAGATAATTGGAATCAATCTTTTTCATGTAATTAGCATAATACTTAAACTAATACAAAACATGAATCTATTGACAATTATCTTTGAAATTGGATTAGTATGAACATTACCACATCAAAAATAAGTTTATAAGTCCAAAAACATCATAGGGTAATGTTCCTAGTCCAATTCCAACCAAAACAGTCGAATATATGCTGCTAGGGGGTCCAACTTCTAGAGTGCATGAACCAACTCGGTGAGTTGGATGAATTTAGCCGTGGACTCATCGAGTACCTTCATGGACTCGGCGAGTCTGCTGAGTAGACAGCACACATATTCGATTTTTCAGCCAATTTTGCAAGTATAACAAGAAAACAAGCCTAGGCTCTGATACCACTGATGGGTTTTGAGTATTCTAACACTCCTATGATGTACATGCAACCCTAAATACCTTGGATCTATGTTTTCTCTATTATACATGCAAATATGAAGTTTCCAAGATATTACCCTATACTAGCATACAAATATCATAAAGTTGGGTAATATAACAAGTTAGAATACATACCTTTTAGTGAAGCTTGATGTCTTCAAACTTTAAGAGCTTAGCCCCAATAGTGTGGAAGCCTCAAGTGGAATCACAAATCACCAAAACACCTTGGAAGAACTTGAGAGAATATGTATGCACACTAAAATTGGCCCACTCTTATTTCCATACACTAGTGCCCATTTTGTTAGCCAATGACCCCTTTATATACTATGGAGGATTAGGGTTACATCCATGTAAACCTTAATACCCATGACCTTTCATTTACATAGGATCCATGGGTTAAAAGCTCCATGGACTATCCATTATAGCTTAGCCCAACCTAAATTAACTTGGCCCATTCCATATATATAAGAGTCCATATTTAATTACTTCCTTTTGACCACTTAATTAATTCTAAATTAATTCTTGATCAATACTAATTAAATAATATGATTCCATATTAATATATTAGGACTTATAATATATTAATATTAATCACAAATATACTATTCTCAAAAGACTATCAATATAAATTGTGTCGGTGAAGTGCAACCCAAATGGACCATGTCGGGTCGGGTTAAGTACATACCAAATATAGTTATGGACTTAGACATTAATCCAACAGTTGTCAACCAAGAAGAGATACATGTGGACTCTTCTAAGATCAAAGCCATTGAAGGATGGGCAGTCCCAATGACACCAACATAAATTCGTCAATTTCTGGGTCTCACAGGCTATTACAGAAGATTCATTCAGAACTTCTCCAGAACAACCAAGCCACTTACCATGCTTACATAAAAGGGTGTACCATTTGAATGGACAAAAAAGAAGGAGGTTGCCTTCCGAACTCTGAAACAAGCCCTCTGTAGTGCACCATTACTATCATTACCAAAGGGAATTGAGGAATTTGTAGTTTACTGCGATGCTTTGAATCATGGTTTGGGCTGTGTACTCATGCAGCATGGGAAGGTGATAACTTATGCATCCCGACAACTAAAGACACATGAGGTGAATTATACCACCCATGATCTCGAATTGGGAGGTGTGGTCTTTCCTTTGAAGATTTGGAGGCACTACCTTTATGGTACAAAGTGCACCATTTTCGATGACCACAAGAGCCTCCAACACATTTTAAATCAAAAGAAGTTAAACATGAGGCAGCGAAGATGGGTTGAGCTGCTAAACGATTATGAGTGTGAAATCAAGTACCACTTAGGCAAGGCTAATGTGGTAGCTAACGCCTTGAGTCAGAAAGAATACTCAAATCATCGTGTGAAGACTCTTTCGATAACCATTTAATCACATCTGTTCTCGCAAATCAAAGAAGCCCAGTTTGATGCCATGAAGATAGAAAACAGAACAAGCGAAGCATTACGGGGAATGGAAAAGAACTTCGAGGTCAAGGAGGATGGAACATATTATTTCATGAACCGAATTTGGGTTCCTAAACTTGGGGGATTCAGAGAGGTAGTCATGAATGAGGCTCATAAGACACGATACTCCATCCATCCGGGTTCAGATAAAATGTACCTGGATATCAAGCAATATTATTGGTGGCCTAACATGAAGGCAGAAATTGCCACTTACGTTAGCAAGTACCTCACTTGCGTTAAACTGAAGATAGAATATCAAAAGCCCTCGAGACTATTGCAATAGTCGACAATAACCAAGTGGAAGTGGGAAAGGATTACCATGGACTTTGTGACCAAATTACCCAAGACAACTGACGGATTGGATGCCATATGGGTAATAGTCAATAAGTTGACGGAATCCGCCCATTTCCTGCCAATAAAGGAGACATACAAGATGGAGCGATTGACAAAAATCTACATCAAAGAGATTGTGAGACTCCATGGAGTACCAATATCTATCATCTCAGATCGAGATAGTAGACTCACTTCATGCTTTTGGTAATCACTTCAGAAAGCTATGGGAACACAACTCGACATAAGCACTGCTTACCACCCACAAACGGATGGTCAAAGTGAGCGAACCATACAAACACTTGAAGATATGCTTCGAGCATGTGTGATAGACTTTGGAAGGTCGTGGGATATCAACTTGCCTTTAATTGAGTTTTCGTACAACAACAGTTATCACACAAGCATCAAATTTGCTCATTTTGAAGCATTATATGGGCGTAAATGTAGATCATCGTTGTGTTGGGCCAAGGTAGGTGACACTCAGCTAGCAAGAGGATAGACACCAAACAATGCATTAATAGAGCTAGAAATCATACGTGAGACGATAGAAAAGATAGTTCAAATTAGAGCTCGACTTCAAGCATCATGAGGACGATAGAAGAGCTATGCTGATAAACGGCAAAAGCCCTTGGAATTTCAAGTCGGGGATCGGGTGTTGTTAAAGGTCTCTCCCTGGAAAGGGGTGATTCATTTCAGGAAACGGGGAAAACTAAGCCCACGATACGTTGGGCCATTCAAGATTCTTACCCGAATCGGTCAGCTACCTGTTGAGCTTAGCAGTGTACACCCCGTATTCCATGTTTCCAATTTAAAGAATTGCTTATCCGATGAAACTCTTGTCATCCCATTGGAAGAAATCAAAATCACTGAGAATCTCCTGTTCATCAAGGAACCAGTTAAACTCTTGGACCGAGAAGTGAAGTGTATTAAGCAATGTCGCATTCTGATTGTGAAAGTTCGGTGGAACGTAAAGCGTGGACCGGAATTTACATGGGAACACGAAGGCCAAATGAAGCAAAAGTACCCTCAACTATTCTCGCATTCTCAAATCTAGCTTTAAAAAGAATTTCGGGACGAAATTCCCTCTAACGGGGGGATGATGTCACAACTAGGAATTTTAATGCTTTTGTAAACATGACCAATGATAACATTTGTGACTAAAACTTGAAAGTATGCATGATGTTTATTCAATAACACCAAAGTTCCATGAATCACCCTATACAAACACTTCTAATAGTCAACAAAAGATTTGAAACCCTAAAAATCCCGATTTAAGTCCATTATGGACTAGGATTTTCTGATTAGGGCCTAATGGACCAATAAGTTTCCAATTTCACTAGTTTGGGCTTAGAACCCTTAATTGGGCTCTAATTCAACCCACCTTCATGAGATTTGACATTTTGGGCCATATTGGGCCTAAAATGGAATAAACTACTCTAGTAAGCCTTATTGGGCCATAACTAGCCTGATTAACCTTGTTGGGCCATAACTAATCTAATTAGCCCTAATGGGCCACAAACCTAATCTTTTATGCTAATTGGGCCGTGAACCACCCTAAGGGCCCAATGGGCAGGAAACTTCTTTATGGACCTCAAAAACATCGAACCAATATAAGAAGTGGGCCAAATTGATCTATTTCCTTCCTCATAGCCCAAGATTTCGGCCCAGGAGAAAAAAAACTAATATGGAAGATATTATGGTGCCACCTCATACTCTCATGGTGGTTCTCCATGCAAATACCCCATAAACAAATAAGCAAATCTCATACATCTATGCATCTACCACATCTTCATCTCTCTTCTTCTACCTTCGATCGAGAGTATCAACACCCACACACATAATTCATTCTCAAACATTTCCAAATTCTCTCAAGAACATCCTCTTCTCCATCTAAATTTTCGAAATATCTAGGGTGCTTCCAAGAAGATCCTTCACTTATATCACCATCATTGGTAAGTTAGTGTTATACATAAGTCTTTCTTTCCATTCTTAAGCTAGAACAACTCCTTATATAACTTCATTTGGTGATCATACTTCCTACAAAACCTCATAGTTCGAAAATTCTCTTCAAGGAAGTGTCTAAGACCGAAAACCACATCACCTTCTTCCAATCCTTCTTCAAAACCGTGAGCAACTAAGCAATGTGAGTTCATACCCCTTGTTTTTGGTTTTTAATTATTTTTGGGGGAGAATACAAGTACTAAGTGTTGATCTATGTGTGTATGCTTGTTATATATGATTTCTTTGGTTTATGTTGTGAGAATATGATATTATTTGCTAAATCTTGAAATCTATGGCTAAAGTTGAAGGATACATGAACAAAATAACATAATAAAGAACATACTTCAAAGATCTAAGGGTCTTTAGGCTTAAGAAGTGAAAACAAAGTTAAAATCCTTATAAGTGTCATTTTTGCCAAAAATAGCAAAGATTTAGGTAAATTATGATATTTTTGGTTCTGTAAGGATTAAATGGTATTATTCACATAAAAATATGACTTTTATGAAAATAAAACTTTTTTAGGGGTCAAAAACATAAAATTTAGCTTATTGGGCTTTAATTTGGGCCTCACGAGTTTTTGGGCCCAAAGTTGCGAAAAAATGAAGTTTTGAGGGACTAAAATGGAAAACTTAACAAACTATTAGTCTAAAACGTAAATAAACTATTTCAGGGGCTAAAAATGACTTTAATGCAAAAATGGGACTAAAATTGCAAAGTTTTTGATACTGAGGGTAAAAATTGTAAAACTTACGGAATTGAGCCAAAAATGTAAACTTTTTACAAATAAAGATTGGAAATGACAAATACAATAGTTTGAGCTGAAACTAATATTTAAATAGAGTTTGGGTTGAGAATGTCAAGAAAATGGTTTAAGGACCAAAAATGTTAATTTTCATAAAAATGAACTAAAATTGCCATTTTTATGGATAAAGGGGCTGCAATAGTCAAATTAAATATTTTTGGGGCAAAAAGACAAATATTAAATTATTGGGTTAAAAATATTAAGTTTATAACGCATGGTTTATATATATATATATATATATATATATATATATATATATATATATATATATATATATATATATATATATATATATATATATATATAACCAAAGCTTCATTATAAATCAAACTATAAAACATTTTAACACTTCAAATGAACTTTCAGCTTACAACAGATACCTACACTATGAATTTAAGATCAATTAATTTATAAATGATTCGATGGTTGGGCTCAAATATCTTCTATTCGTGCTATTGGGCCTTTGTGGCCCAATATCATGATTATTGGGCCCAACATATGCACACATGTTTATTGGCCTTTCGGTGACCCAATTACATACCCAATGGGCCTTTATCAGCTTTAACATGCTATTGGGTCTTAATGGTCGATTTGCATTGCTAATAAGACCATAAACATTCATAATATGCTTAATTGGCTATAACGTATCCGTAGCATACTCGATAGTCTATAATAACATACATAATTAGTGGACCACCATTGTCCTTTTTCATGTCTGTTAGGCTTACTTCATATTCACGTAATCATCATTCGGGTTATAAAACAAGGTTATTCAATTTCATGGGATTTGGTGAGAAATAACGGGTGGCACCAATAAGTGTCGGTCGTAGTCTGTAGTTATAACCAGAGTCTCCTAGAGGGAGAGCGAAAGTTTGTGTATAGATCTATACGGGGGTGATTCCCCCACACTTGAGTTGTTCGCTACAGTTAGACTCGGCCAGTCTAGGGTGACAAAATCTTAATCAAAACCGGCATCCGATAAAATGCCAAGACAGGCGAATTAGTCATTATTATGCATGGTTATAACGACGCACATAGAGATCCATCACCATCTAAGTAATCATGGGAAATCATATTCATACGTTGTAGCGATACAATAATACAAATCTATTATACTATTTATATTGGAAAACATCGGGTTTTCCGGGGGAAACAACATTATTCACTCCTACATACAACAACTATAATACAAGAATCAATTTTGAATAAAAATCACTTTTACATGTTTTGAAATCACATACATATGCACTATGGGATCATCACATCTTTTTAGCAAACAGTTTTTGTACAAAAAATATTGGATTTTCTGGGTTTTACAAACAACACAAACTAGTTTTATATCAAACATGCTTATGAACTCACCAACATTATATATGTTGACGTTTTCAAAATATTTTGTATTTTCAGGAAATCGTTAGACTGAAGAACCCCCAAGTGTGTTTCAGGAAATTTCTTTTGTGAAATGTTAATCATCAGGCAATTTATGTTTTGAAATATGTCATGTAAATAATGTACTTGATGTGAACAAAGTCAGTTGTAATGTATTAATGCATGGTGATGTTTATGTATGTTTCATGTATATTCATTGTGATGATATTTCAATTTAAGTCACACGAACCCTCGGACGTTTCCACCGTCTGGTTCGGGGGTGTGACACCATAGGGACCTTTGCCGAAGAACAATTGTCCATTGAAAACTTCTTCAAAAATTCAGTGGTGTACATCTCCTGATGAATGCATATCCTTTAAGGGACTTGTTTAACTTGAAGTCCTAGAAATAAATTGATCTCTCTATTCATTCTTATTTGAAACTTGCTTGTCATTAGCCTTGAAAATTCATCCACCATACCCTGATACATTCACCCGAAGATGATGTCATCCACATATATTTGTACAAGCATCAAGTGATTGTCATTTGCTCATCTAAATAACGTTGGATCAATCACACATCTTTTGTATCCTGAGGTGACAAGAAACTCATAGATAGTCTCATACCACACTCTAGGTGCTTGCTTTAAACCGCACACTGCTTTCTCCAGCTTGTGACAGCGGTTTGGAAATTCTAAGCTTTCAAAGCCTGGAGGTTGTTGCAGGTATACTTCCTCTTTCAGTTCGCCATTTAAGAACACACTTTTTACATCCATCTAATGGACCTTGATGTTTTTATGAACAACATATGCTAAGAAGATACAAATGGCTTCCATTCTTGCTACAAGGCATAAGTTTCATCGTAGTCAACACCCTCAAGTTGATAATACCCCTTGGCGACTAATCGTTCTTTGTTTCTTACCACAACACCGGATTATATATATATATATATATATATATATATATATATATATATATATATATATATATATATATATATATATATATTGTTCTTATACACCCATCTAGTACCGACGATTGTGTGACCTTTTGGGTTCGGTACCACATTCCAAACTTTATTCCTTTCAAACTTAGCTAGCTCCTCTTGCATTGAAATGATCCGGTCGGGCTCCATAAGAGCTTCTTTTGTTGTTATGGGCTTGACCAAAGACGTGAATGCTACATAAATGACAATGGTTATTAAAAATTAGAAGAGGATCGAGTTTGAATACCTGAGGATGGGTTGGCAATGATTTGACTCGGTGGATGATCTCTTGTCCAAACATGTATTGTGATTGTTGATGGTATGTGGCTACACTTGAGGGGACATCCATTACATCTGAGATGTCTTCGGGTGTGATTGGAGAGAGAGGTTCCCCTACGGTCTGAGAGCATCCTGCAAATGATTCTCAGATTGTTAGGATTTGATATGTAGGTTTTGAGGAAGGTTCCCCTTGGATTGATGACGGGAGTTCCCCTTGAACCAGTGATGTTGGTTCCCCCTGGACTGATGAGTGATGATAGATGGTTTAAGCAGTTTGGGATGTTATAAAAGAAATTATAAATATAATATATTTAATATATATTATAAACATCAAAATTACACATAAATTTTCATTAATACTTAGCGGTTTGCGGTGGTTTGACTGACGAACTCAGACTGATTTTTGCCAATTGTTACACGAAGCCAATATCTACTCCATTATCTTCCTCGTTCTCGTCCTCAAACACATACAACAAAGAAGCATTAGAGCAATGGACGCTACAATGTTGAATATGGTGTTACCCAGCCCATCGATATTCCCTCTTCCTCCACTCACTCTATAGTTTAATCAGAAAGAAATATCACCAAAGCTGATGATGATATGGGAGAGGAATACCTCAAGAGAATTTATTTCTTTCCTCTGGAGGTGATACTAATGTCCATCTTCATTGTAGCTCGTTAAGTCATATATTATGTTGATGTCTTGGCATGGAATTGTGTAGCCTGTTGGGATATGGAATTGGAATTGGAAGCTATATTGGGATTAAATCTGGAATCCCAATCCAGTTCGCAAAGCTAACCCTAACAAGATTCACAAGAGGGGAAAACGAATCCGAAATTGGGCCTGAAAACAGATTATCTTGGAGGTAGAGATTACAGAGGTTAACTTGTGAGAAGATGTATGTGGGGAGTGGATCGGAGAGGGCATTGTAACGAAGACTGAGAGTGGTGAGTTGGGTCAAATTGATGAGGGTGTTGTCGGGGAGTTCGTCGGAGAGACCCATTCTAGGGAAGTGAAGTTTGGCAACACGGTTGGTTTTGTTGTCGCAGAAGACACCGGACCATGTGCAAGGATTTTTCTTTAGGTTAGGTTTACCGACAACGAAAAGGGATAAGAAAAGGATTATAAAGAAAATGAAAGGATTTTTCCTCATTTTGGAGAGAGAGAGAGAGAGAGAGAGAGAATATGGGCCCTTATTTTTATTTTTTTTAATATAAATACTTAAAAGAAAAAAAATGTAAAATAAATATAATAAGGGCAATTTAGTCTTTTCAGTTTACCGTACTAGTAAACCACCTTCAAATGATCACCGATCCAAAAAATAAAAATAAAAAATCATAGTTTAGAATAAAAATATTAAAAAATTACATACCACATAGACCATTTTTACAAATTTATCTAAAGATTAAAAGGTTTAATAAAAAAGAACTATTTTTTTTTATTAGTACACAGAGATAAGGAAATTTATTTTCACCTGTTAAGTTCGACCCTGAAAGTAAATGAACGGTTCAATTTTCCTGATCTCTCACCGTTACCGTTTGTTAGTCAAAGCAAAAGAAACCCGTCCCTCTCCATCTCCGATTTTCTTGTAACGTAAACCCTAAAATCTCATTTCTTAGGGTTCATGATTGATCGAGAAATCATGATGAAAGCTAACAATCCCACAGCAAACACCGTCTGCGGCCACTGCGGTTTCCTAGATCGGAAAATCCTGCACCACGTCCGTCGCGGAGGTAACTTTCGCCGTCTCTGCACCACTTGTGTCCTCCGTCTCCACTCCCAGTATTTCTGCCCCACCTGTTTCATTGTTTACGACCGTTCACCCCCCGAACACGCTGTCGTTTGCAACAAATGCTACTCTTCCGCCCACCCTACCTGCGTCTCCCCTCCCATTTCCGCACCTACTCCCTCTTCACGTGCCCCTTCCCCTTCCCCTTCCCCTTGCGCCACTTGCTTAAACCCTAGCCGCCTTGTTTTCGATCCCAAAAGAACCGATGGAAATGGGGGGATGGATAATGATGCAGCGAGACTGCTGGTAACTGCTGCGGAGATATCATCTCTGTCAATGAGTAAAGCAGAGGTGGTGGCAGTTGCAGAAGCCGATAGGAGAGCGAAGGAAGCTTCGTACACGAGGAAGAGAGCCAGGGAGGCTCTTGATCATGTTGTGTACCTAATGGAAAACGAAAAGAAAAAAAACATCAATGGTAACAAAGTTGTGGCTATGCCTATGATAGATGTTCGAATTAACAACAACAACAAAGTAGTTGCTGCGAATCAGGTGTCCGAAGCTTTCAAGTCTGTGGTATTAAAAGAGAATGCTGATGGAATCGCCTTGTCTGAAGTGCAGAATAAGATGAGAGCAGTGTATAATCGTAATGAAGATTTAGGGCAAAAGAATGATTCAGTGTTAGTAGTAGATCAAGAACATTTACCCAAAAATAATCATGCTATGCAGGAGAATATTGGTTTGCAACATTAGCATTGGCTTCTGGTAAAGTAGCTTGAGCATAATGGTGTCTGTGATAATGTTTTTGTAGATGATCCTCATCTTACATTGTAACTTGTTGATTTACAGGTGGTTTCTGACTTTCTGTATTTGGTGCAAGGTGAGATCTTTCTTATGGTTCAGTAACTCATTGTGATAAATGGTACATTCTCTCTGAAAATTTAATCCCCCAAACTGTTTGTTTTGTCCAAAGTTAGAGATGATGGTTTTTTATTTACTTGTAAATCTGGTAGCAATGTGGCTTTTGCATGCAGTGAATTGAATCTTTTTTCCAAGATTGTATGTTTACACCACACATTCTTATTTTAGTATTATGCATTGTCAAAGTGAGCTATGTGCAACATCTCTCCTTAGAGTGTTTGTTGCTAGTGTTCTTTATACTTCTAGTTGAGGTTTTGCTGTTTAGAAGATCAAATTAGAGTTTTCTAGAAATCGTACTTCAATATTTTTACTAATATAGACAATGTACTGTGTTTTTACCCTTAATGGCAATTTAGTTACATTTTTTTACTCATAATAGCAACACACTAGTTTTTTAATAGTAGGCAACATAATTACATTTCTTTACACATGTCACATAATAGAAATGTATGTACAATTTATTACCAAGAAGAGCAACATACATACAAATAGAATATGTTACCCATATTGATAGTGAAATGTAAGTAAGTTGCAATTTTCTCTCAAGGACTGTTTTTGTAATTTACTCAAAAGTTTATAAATATGTATAGAATAGACTAAATTACAATTTTGGTTCCTGTGATGTCTGTTTGGATCAGGTCCAATTATTTATTTATTTATTTGTAATTATGATTCTTATTGAAATGTTTTATAAAATTTTTTGTCCTTAGGTTATCAATTGTAATAACTTAGTTGTTAAATATGCCAAAATGACCGTTTCCCCTCTCGTTTTCTTCGTTGATTTCATTTCCATGTTCAAGGAGCATAGCTAAATCCCCAACAAAAAAAAAATAAATCATAATCAAACTCGACCAAAGTGTATAAATCAAAACTAAAATGTAGCAAAAGGGGAAGTTTCAAGAAGATGAAAGAAAATGGGAAGTTGGGTATGATTTGGAATGGATACCATTTCTTATCATCCTTTTTGTTTGTCCAATCTCATCGGTTTGTTTGTCCAATCTCTTCCTCCCCATTCTTATTTATCATCCTCTTTGTTCTTTATTTCATTTTGCCAATCTCTTTAACTCATTATATGTCCGATTCAGTGAGTTTTTGACCAAATAGGTGTATTTTAAAAACTTATTTACCAAATAGGTATAGTTTTAAAAATATTTACCAAATAAGTGTAGTTCAAAATTATATATATATATATATATATATATATATATATATATATATATATATATATATATATATATATATATATTCCAACTTTTATTTTTTAAGTGTTTTTAATGTATATATTTTTGACATTTTAAAACTTTTCAATGTTAGTTTTCCCACAGGAAAAGTTATAAAATTTGTTTTTTTTACTCAAAATTTTTTCTAGACAATGATCATGGCCATGTTTTACACTTTTGATAGGTAAACACTTTTAATTTTTAATAACAATTTGATTAAAGATATTTCTAAAAAAGCAAAACATCATACCTGTTAAACTTCATGTAAAACACTTTTGATATACACTATAAAAATACTTTGTTAAACAATCCGTATCAAACTACTTTTAGTTACACAACATATAAAAAAAAAAACTATTAATAATAGTTTTAGCTTCAATTTGTATATCTACAATTAGATCAATCACATACACGTAACACAAGAAAGAAAATCAACTAGACATGTGATTCCGCCGGAATATGGGATTACGGTCTACACCCGCGGTAATCTCGCTTCTCTTGCTCTTATTTCATTGTCTTCCGACATAATTACAATCTTCTTAGATCGGATTACCGATTTGACTAATTGATACTTGAAAAACTTACTGAACTATGCACTACATAGGGAAACAACTTTTAATCGATCTTTTAACAAAGTACAGTTTAGAACTCTCTTTCTTTAACAGAATTAAGATATGAAATCTCTAATCTTTGAAGTTTTCTTTCTGAGGGATTTCGTTTTTGTTGTGCTATCAGATCCAGATCTAATCTACAATCAATGAAACTTATTACTAAGATGGAAAACATGAATTGAAATCAGAAATATGAAATCAGGAAACATGATAACCCTGTAATCAGAAAGATTAAAGATAAAATCAGAAAAATCCAGATCTATTCTACATTCAACGAAACTCATTAGAAAGATGGAAAACAGAAAAGCTGGAAGCTTGAAATCAGAAAGATGAAATTAGGAAACATGAAACCAGAAAGATGGAACCTAGAAATCAGAAAGATGAAATTAGGAAACATGAAACCAGAAAGATGGAACCTAGAAATCAGAAAGATTAAAGATGAAATCAGAAAAAATGCAGTTAATTTACAATCACGTATACTTAGAAGATGAATTTGAAGTTAGACTTTAGAACCTTTGAATCTTGATAGAGATGGTAGCGGTTGAAGAGGCGCCGGAGGTGAGCGGTCGTGGTGGAAGTGTCGGAGGACAGCAATTAATGACATGGATTAAGTGCCGACGTTTGGTGTGGCCGGAGATGGCGGCATCCGACCGGAGATGGAGGCCACCGGAGGAATCACGATGTAAACGCGTGTTTTGGAGCAGGGTAACGAATTTATTTCAAAATATCCTTGTTTGGTAAATATGTTTAAAAGCACACCTTTTAGGTAAATAATTTTTTACAAAACACCCATGTGGTTAGAAACTCCCGATTCAGTATGTTGTTTCCTGTTGGTGATCATCCAGTGGATGGACATCAGAAGCATTAATTGCAAAAATATGACAAAGTAGTCCATGTGGAGTAAATAAGAGCCATAATTGCAAATACAATAATGGACTAAATTGCAAGAATGCTCCTTATGTGTAGTCCAAATTTATCATTTTAGTCCAAAAAGTTTTGGACCAAAATAGAATTTTTGTTAGGGTTTTGGTCCAATTTTTTTTAAAAATTCATGAAATGATGAATTTACCATTTTTAATTGTTTTTTTTATTTGTTTATTACAACAGTTAAACAAAAAGCAAAAATAAAGTACTACTCCACCCCTCATCTTCCACTTTAATACACATCTCTCTCTCTCTCTCACTTGCCATTCTTATCGAAAAACACCATCAGGCACCATGTCTTTTTTTTTTTTTTTTTGGAAACACCGTCGGCCATCTCTTTGGTCACAAAGAAACAAATCAGAAATCGAAGAAACAAACTGAGCCGTCGCCATTTTACGGTTTTTGAAATCAGATGAGCTACATATTAAGGATACAACGCCTTTGTAGTCTCTCCTTCGAAGAGCCGCCAACGTTTGCAACGCCGTGTTCGCCCTACCAATAGATTTGGATCTCTTCGTTAGTCGGTGGTAGAGGTGACAAATTTGATTCACCGCCTATTATTTTCTCAGGCGAAACCGTAATGAAGACGAAGATGATGATGCCGCTGGAAGATGATAACGTTCTTCTTTCTTACAAATATGTTTTTCGTCCTCACATATGCCACGGTGTGGTGGCGTGATTTATGGAAATTCTGTAAATACGATTCTAAATCATTATGGAAAGGGGAGCTAGATTTTCTGCGACTAAGTGCGACAAAAGAGCCCTTAGAAACCTAAGGAGGTTAGAGATCGATTGGAGAACAAGATTTGAAGAGATCAGGGGCATGGAGAACACATTAATCATTTAGTTTGTTTATCTAAACATGTTTAGTGAAGTTTACATCGTCTTTAGTTGTTTTTCTGCTTTAGTCACGAGCAAATAACCCTTCACTTTCATTTGGTGGAGATTAACCTTGATACTTGTGTTGATTTCATTAATATTGGATTATTTAGCTTGGTTAATACTTGTGTTTGATAGATCGTTTACCTATTATGTTAAAGTTCTCATTTTTACTCCCTATGTATGAGTTATGTGTAATTAGATGATCACTCCAATCACATTAACTTGATTTTTAAGTGTTTATGATCATTAAATTGTTGGATCTAGAGATTAAACGAATTCTAGGGTTAGGTAATATTCATTGGTAAATTTAATTGTGTTAGAGAGCATTAAATATCCATATTATATGCTTGATTGATTATCTTGAACATAGATCAGAAATCATTAGATCAAATAATTCATAGTCCGAATATATTTATATAAATTGCATGTTTACTAATTGCATGATCATTGTATTAGTCGTTCATTAATTGTTAGCACTAGGAAATCTGATGAAGATAACTAGTCACATTAGAATTCGGTAACCAACTAATAAATCTATTACACTATTAAAGAAATCAACCATAAGGGAGAGGTGAGTTAAAGCTAAACGAAGGTACTATTTTATCTTGGTTTAAGTCGTTATCTGTTTTGTTTGTATTAGTTTAAGTAATCGTTAGTTAATTTAAAAGTTGAATTGATGCTATAAGTTTCTGAACTAGTAAAATCAGAAAACCCCCCAATTTATAGTATTTTCCTAGTTTAATTAGTAGTAGTAGTTTTTAGTGAAATCATACTCATTCTCTTAATGTTAAACAACCCGTACTTGCCATTCCTATACTACTATAAAAATATGTACACTTGCTTTATTCTGTAGTAGTCTAGTTGTGATATACACGGAGGGTAGAACTCTGACATTCGTCCCTAGTCCGGGAGTATGTAATAGGTATAATCACCTGCCACTGATTCGAGAGTATGGATTAGACATAATCATTTGTCTATGGTCCAAGACTATGGATTATGCATAATCATTTGTTCCTGGGCCGAGAGTATGGATTAGGCATGGTCATTTGTTATTGATCTAAGAGTATGGACTAAACATAAACATTCATTTGTGATCCGAGAGTATGGATAATATATAGTTATTTATTCCTAATCCGAGAGTATGTATTAGGTAAATCTAATCATTTCTTGATTCGAGAGTATGGATTATGTGAGGATCGACAAGATGTGGTAAATTGCTTATAAGAGAGATATTTGTATATTGCGAGTTTATATATATATATATATATATATATATATATATATATATATATATATATATATATTATAAAAGAAATCTTATTATGGGCGTGTTTGGCAAAAGTAGCTGTTAGCTGGAAGCGGGTAGCGGTTAGCTGGTAGCGGGTAGCTAGTAGCATGTAGCTGGTAGCTGGTAGCGGGAAGCTGTAGCTTTTATTTGTTATATGAATGTTTGGCAAAATGAGCTAGAAGCTTTTGAAATATATAAAATTACATAAAAGGACAATTGATTAAAAATAAAAAAAGTATATAAATATATTTTTAAGGATAATTATGGAAATTTGTTTCAAAAGCTCTGGAGCGTTTTGTTAAAAGCTACATGAAGTAGCTTTTAGAATCGGAGCGTTTTGATAAAACTAAAAGCTAAACGCTTGTACTGCCAAACGAAGCTTTTTGTTTAAACTAGAGCGTTTTGTCAAATGCTAAAAGCTAGAAGCTCCTAAACGCTACCAAAAGCTCTGTGCCAAACACACCCTATTTCTAAGAATAGATTCAGTATAATAATAATATTTTTTAAAACATTCAAACCATTAAGCTAATAGTACAACTAACCATTAATAAAATAATATTAAAATTTTAAATCATCTATCTTTAAAATCTTATCTTTTCTATGGTTTTGACCTTGTCTTGTAAAATTTACGTTTACTCCTGGTTGCTTTTGACCCAACCCGTCTAAACCTAATTTAGTCTATTGAGATCACTACAAATTATTATTATTACTAAGCGCGGTATGTGAATAATCGCCTTCTCATTTATCACCGTTCGGTCGCTTGAACTTTCAATCACAACCGCTATAAATGGCTATTTACAGGTTTTTGATTGTTCTCATGCTTAAACATTCTTCTCCATGTCTCTCATGCACGATCGATTCTTTGCTACAGTTAATCGAAGGTTCCTCAGTCGATCACTTCTCAAACGTAACACAGGGTTGCATTCGTCTTCGTCTTCTCCGGATTAATTCGTCCACGATCTCCCCTATTTCTCTTTTGGATACACTAATTGCTTGTGGAGGTTTCTTTGATTAGAGTATACAAATGACTCTCCCACTCCCTCTGTCCTTTTCTTTCCCTTCATATTCTCTTATTCCTAATTTAATTTGATTTATTGTTGTAGATTCATTTGGTTTGATCTCTTATTAATCGATATGAATAAAAGAAACATTGGCTTCCTCATCTCGATGTTGTTTATCATCCATTAAAATGATTGTCCGTCGACGAGAAGAAGAAGACTTTCACCCTCAAGAAATCTGAAGAAGCCTTCAACACTGCTAAGGTATGTGGATGTTAATGTGGATTTGGATTCAATTAAATCTCATTCTACTTTAATTTTGTGTCATCGATTCCTTTCCTTTTTACTGTCTAGTTGATGGTATTGAATACTTGGTTCATTAATGTTCAATGTGAATCAATAACATTCATTTTTATCATCAATTTAGGAAAAAATGAATTGCAAATTACTTCTTATGTATTCCATCTGTGATTCTTTTTTTCTTTTCTATATAGTTTTAGTATAATTAGACAGATTGTAGTTTTAAGGGCCAAATCTTTTTAGTAAATTGGTCAAAACACACATTAAATTGTTTTTTAACATTACGTTCATAAGTTTATGTTTCTACTTTATATGATTTTAGCACAATCAGATATATTGTGGTTTTGGTAACAATAGTGCATAATCATAGCTATATCATGGAGTTTGTGCTGCAACATTGCAATTTATTACATTTTTCCAATTAGTTAGAAATTAGCATGCCCTAGATTATAATTTATAGACCATCAATTCAAAAAATATGACAATCTTACTTCCTGAATTGATGTTAATATCTAGTACAAAGAATATGGGCGATCCCAGGTTCCATTTTTCTTGATGTTCACAAATGAATCCTAGTTCCTATGCATTAAATTATATGAATTTTGTTACAACAATCCCACCTAATTTTAGACTCTTGTGTTATTGCCGGGTTTTTCTGTAAATACATGTAGAATCTCTAAGACAAGTGAGGGTTCCAAAGACCTTAAACTTATGGATAATGTTTAAAAAACTTGATGTAAACAATGTCTCATTTTCACAAGAAATCCTAAAGGATTTAGAATAAACAGAGGATAATCCTATTCCTACACCAGCCCAAGAGCACACCCCTTTTACTTTCTTTCTTTGGTTAATATTATCCTTATTTACTTATTTTCCCTTCGTCACTATTACAAAGAACCAAGCATCATATCCTTTCTTACATAATGGAATTTATTAAATATCAAAATTAGAGGTAATGATGGTACATAGATAGATAGCGAGAGAGGGTCTAATATTTCAATTCCTTTTAATATAAGGTCCGTTCTATAATATTTCATTTCCTTTTAACTTCAAACATAGAAACTACTTTCCAAATTTTACCCTTATGGTTGCAAATTATGGAGAACTTACAAGAATTATGTGCCATAAAGTTTCATAAAATAATAAATCAAGGTTATTAATTAATATTATACATACAAATTCCATTTATAAAGTTTGCTGTTGTGATTTAAAATATAATATATGCAAGTCAATTTCTATCTGAGGATGATAACAAGTTCCAATTGCCCATTTTATTTTATAATGGCTTTACACCTATGGAGTTGGAGTTTGGAATCTATCCATGACATATTGTAAATTTGGTATATCATCAAGTGTTTCCAATTTCTTTTTGTCCCTTTTTCCTTTTCTCAATTGGTGGTGCCCTTACACCTGCTGATTATAATTTAAGGTTCTTCACATCTTTACTCTAAGAACTTGAAAGTTATTATCTCACTCAACTTGATTTTCAATATGTAGGTTATGCAGTGAAGTATATAGGCGTAAATACTAATGAAGAA
This sequence comes from Lactuca saligna, assembly GCF_052625555.1. Lineage (NCBI taxonomy): Eukaryota > Viridiplantae > Streptophyta > Magnoliopsida > Asterales > Asteraceae > Lactuca > Lactuca saligna. The sequence goes on along the minus strand of NC_136421.1, from coordinate 263,875,850 downwards.
AAGGGGTTGGAACAAATTCTAAGCTTTATTAACTTAATTTGTAACAAAGAAATGTTTTATTTTTCCACAGTATTTTTTTGTTTCAGTTTTTTGATTTGCTTGCTGCTCATGCACATATTTTTTAATTAATTTTGGCATTTGTTTAGTTTGGTTACCTTGGTCAAATATGATAGATATGTAAGGTTATCTTTAGGGAGATGGAAAAAGAAGGTTATATAAAAGCAAAATAAAAGAGATATGCGATTGAAAGTTCTTGTTTGTCCAATATTCATTATAGAATGATATTGCTAATAACATATGATCCTATAGGGTCATACTTTATAACAAGGTACCATCAATTGATTATTTATTAGTATAATTTGATAATTAATAAATATATTGTGACATCCCCAATTTCTCGGCCAGAAAAGACCGTTTTGTTTATGCTTTGTTTTATAAACCAGAGTAATCGTTTAAAGAAAACGGTTGCGGAATTTGTTCCCAAAACAAGATATGATAAAAACTTATCAAAACATTTCTCAAAGAGAATGTATTTTCATTAAATAATAAAACCTCGGGATGTCATGTTCCGATACAGACACATAAGCATAAACAGAACATACATTCATTTACTCTAGTGATTTACATCTCCTTTAATCTCTCAGTGCAAAGCAACTTCGTATCGATACCTGTGATACAATTAAATTGAGTGGGTCAGACTTGGGAGCCTGGTGAGCATATAGGGTTTTCATCCCACAATGTTATATCATATAAATATATATAGAACAACCAAAATTATATAATTTCACCATATAAAAGCAACTCTTATCCCACCCCAACGATCCTCACAACGCCACGATCTAAACTCTCGTATCTAAACTTTTCCTCTTTATCTGATCCGTACTCACGGATCTAAACTAATCTCTCCACCTGATCCATAATCTTGGACCTAAAACTAACCTCTTGGTCTAATCCATACTCCCGGATCTAAACTAATCTCTTGGTCTGATCCATTCTCCCGTATCTAAACTAATCTCTTGGTTTGATCCATACTCCCGAATCTAAAACTGTGCGCAATCCATACTCCCGGACTAGGGACAATTTACTATGTATTAATCCATAATCCCGGATTAATGACAAGTTTACCTATTGGTCTGATCCATACTCCCGGATCTAAAACTGTGCCCAATCCATACTCACGGACTAGGGACAATTTACTATACCTAAATCCTGTTCTGATCCATACTCCCGGATCTAAATTGTGCCCAATCCATACTCCCGGACTAGGGACAATTTACTATGTCTTAATCCATACTCCCGGATTAATAACAAGTTTATCTCTTTTCCTATTCCATATTCTCGGATCTAAATCCAATCTCTTGATCTAATCTATACTCTTGGATCTAAAACTAACCTCTTGATATGATCCATACTTACGGATCTCATCTACCCATGTCCTACCCAACATATTCGTAGATACAAATATATATATATATATATATATATATATATATATATATATATATATATATATATATATATATATACAATTTAACTCATTAAAACCTATATAGTTCATCCATTCCATACTCAATCTCAAATAAACAAACAATATATAAACACATAGCACGCATTTCATAACAAATACTTAATATTTATGTGTTAGAAGAAAGTGACCACACACTCACCCAAAACATATACTTAATACATTCAAACAATACTTGTATTATAATCGTGTTTATGAAAGGGACTATACACTCACCCATATAAACAACTTTATATTATACACATAGCACGTATATCGTAGCAAATACTTAATACTTACGTGTTAGAAGAAAGTAACTATACACTCACACATATAAACAACAATAAACTTAATACACTCAAACCATACTTGTATTATTATCGTGTTTATGAAAGGTAGTATACACTCACTTGATCAGAATATGATCGGACAACACTACGACTTGCAAAAGTAGTAATCCTCAGCAGATCTGAAAGATCTCTACAAAAATCGAACTTCTCGTGGGCAGAGCTTCGGCTCGGAAACCGCACTTCTCGGGATCTTTGGGATCTCGGGACTTGCTTCGGGACTCGGGAATATTACCAGGGCTTCAGGGTACTTTTGGCACGCAAATCGATGCAAAACAGGAGAGAGAAGAGAGAGAATAGCAACCCTAAACGGTTGGGCCTTCAAATCTATTTATAGGGCAAATTTGGCCCTTGCCACGTCGTGGGATCCTTTTGCCACGTCGTGGGCTTGGTCGTCACTGCATGCGTCATCCCAAGTTGCATCTGGGGGCCTCCCGGAGGTGTCAGGACACTTGCCACGTCGTGGCACTGCTTGCCACGTCGTGGTCTCTGACAGTTTTGGGGTTTCGCGCCCCGAACTTCAGAAATTCATAACTTTCGCATACGAACTCCGTTTTCGACGTTCTTTATATCGCCGCGAAGGTGAGATTATGCTCTACAACTCTCGTTTAGACTCCATTGGCTAATTTTGACTTTATTTTTAATATATTATAAGTATATTAATTATATATTATTTTTAGTAGGCCGGGACAGGAAAACTCCGTTCGAAATTTATAACTCCTTTTTCTGAACTCCGATTCCGTCTGTCTTTCCGTCGTTGCACTACTATCGATGAGATCTTCAATTCTCATTTAGATCACTAAGGATAGATATCTATCTACCTTAAATTCACTATTTATCTCGCTTGGTCACGTTGGGTCGTTCCGATTCTGTCGCGAAACTTCGACAGGTCATAACTTCTTCGTTATAACTCGGATTTCGGCGTTCCTTATATGCACGGAAACCTTGTAACATATACTATAACTTAATTAAGATTATTCCTTCAAAATAATCTTCCATCAAAAAGTCATTTTTGATGCTTAACGTCTCTAATTGACTAGCCCGGATCTACGGGGGTTACATATATCAACACTTGTATTTAATTGGAAACTTATTATTTGATGGAAATAATATTTTAATAATTGAGAATTTATTATTTATGTAAATAATATTTGATGGAGAAATAACAACTTATGACATATATCAGAAAGTATGATAATTTATAAGTTATATTTCATTAAATTAGTTAGAGTTTATTTATATAAAAATGTGATTTATAATATATATATATATATATATATATATATGTGTGTGTGTGTGTATGTGTGTGTGTGTGAGTGATAGCCTTTTATATATATTGGATTTATAAATATGTGTATATATACTTAGCGTTAACTGGTTAAATAAAATAAATTGGCACTTGAAAGTTGTCTCTATGACATGTAATAACCATGAGTTTCTTCATGATAAATGAGATAATCTTCTCATTTTTTATTCTCCAAACAAAGCTTGTAAGAAAGCCTTACCTTACTTTATTGTATTGCTTTTTGACCATGCTTTTTGCATATAAAAGAAAGGCATTAGACAAAAGTTTTCCATGAGGTGGAGTTCTTTATATAGTTGTGGTCAGGTATTGAGGAACACATGCATAGGCCGAAAATTCCATGAGGTGGGGATCTTTATATAGTTGTGGGCTGCTAGGATTTCTTGAGGAAACCCTAATTCCTGCTTAAGGATTAAGCATTCAATGGACCTCTTACCAGTAGGCCTTGGATGAAATCTATAGGGCCTCCCTATATGATTCCGTCCACTCCTAATTAAGGAGTGCATCAGCCCAATTTTGCAACTATCAATGATTTGCAAAACAGCCCCTCCATTATTAATCAGTTTCTTTAATCCCAAAATTAATATCAAATTAATTTCTGATTAAATACTAATTAATAATATGATTTCTAAATGATATATTAATCTTATAATATATAAATAAAATCATTTTGAGTACCAATTTATTATTTCAAATAATAAATTCTACTATTTTTCCACCAGTCATCCTGTCAAGTTGCATGAGTGAAGGCAACCAAAAAGGACCATGCTACTATCAAATCAAGTGCATACCAATTATAGTTATGGACTTAGACACCTACTCTAAAAAGTTCTAATACCATAATTAAACGTTTAGAATCTTGAGCACATAAAATTTCTAAATCTAGGTCGACAATAGTTCATCCATTTATTCAATTAATAGCATCCTAAAGCATCTTAAGGCATCTTATCGCTATAACATGCTTTATCGTAAATCATTTAGCACATAAAAGCAATTTAGGCAACATTCCTAAAATAATCTAGTGCATGTTTCATTTTAGGCATACTACCTAAAATATAGTAGACACTCATCTCACAATCATCGGTTAACATTTTAAGTTTAAGTCTAGAAATCCTCAAATATTCCTAGTTCTCTTAAACTAATACTCTAATACTAACTGTGATATCCCCATTTTCACGGCCAATTTAAAACTTTCCATTTATGCATTATTTATTTCAGAGTATAAAACCTAATGCAAAAATCGTTTCCAAAACATGATAATGGTATTATCAAAGCATTTCCGAAGAAATGTATTTCATTTATATTTAAAAACCATAGGATGTCATCGTTAATACAGATACATAAGCATAAAGTAGTCTTAATAGGCCTTATACCATCTTATTATACTAATTGTAACATCTCCCTCTAGCACGTATCACAATATGTTCCGCTTTAGGCTCCTGGTGCAAAAACTTTCTAGGGGTCATCCATCCCTGAATTGATCTCGCTCGGGCACACATCACTGTAGAGTTCTTATGTGATTTGTTGCTCTCACGGCTTTAAAATGTGTTGTAATAGAGAAGGTATCCATACCCTTTTAAGGAATGCTTAGTTCTCTCTCCCAACTGATGTGGGATCAGGTGCAACTAACATGCCTGCCTTCACCCCCAATTATAGGTCCCGACGTCCTCTTCGAACACATCGACCCGTGCCCTGGCTCTAATACCATTTCTAACATCCCCCTGTGACATATATCACAATGTTGTCCGCTTTGTGCTCCCGACATGAAAACTTCCCAGGGTCACCCATCTTTGAATTGTTATCGCATGGGCATGCTTAATTGCAGAGTTCTTATGGGATCTGCAGCCCTTATGGCTTTAAAATGTGTTGTAATAGAGAAGGTATCCACACCCTTTAAAGGAATGCTTAGTTCTCCTTCCCAGCCGACGTGGGATTAGGTGCAACTAACCTTCCTGCCTTGGGGATATCTGATAAAATTGGAGCAATATAGAGAAGATTAGCATACCCTGTAATGCCCGTATTTCCAGGATAGGCATTAATGATGATATGAATGTCTAGGTTGACCTTTGTAACCCATTTTGAAATAATAAGAATGTATTATTTGAGTATTATGTGTTTTATGCTTAATTGCTTAATTGTGTGGCTTTAATAAATTAAGAATAAAAATAAGCATGAAAACGAAATGTTAGATAATCCCAATTTTGATACACGAAAACATAGTGGTCAAGACGAGGTTTCCGAATATATAAAGAATGCCGAAATTCGAGTTATAACGAAAAAGTTATGATCTGTCGAAATTTCATGACAAAATCGGCACGACACTATATGACGTAAAATACGAATTTAAGATAGAGCGATATCTAGCCTTAGTAATCTAAACGAAGTCATAGAATATGTTAAACCGAGAGCGTACATGAAAAGAATGTTTAAATCTGACTGCGTATGAGGAAGTTATGATTTTTCGAAGTTTCGACTTAGCAGTGCACAACCCGAAGTTTGAATATGGGATCGAGTGATATTTAGCCAAAACTTTCTGAATGAGAATCGAATATCTCATCGATAGTAGTGCAACGACGGAAAGACAGACGACAACGGACGTCAGATGAAGGAGTTATGAATTTCTAACGGAGTTTTCCTGTCCCGGCCTACTAAAAATAATATAAAAATAATATAATAAAAATAAAGTCAAAATTAGCTGATGGAGTCTAAATAAAAGTTGTAGATCTTGTTTTTACCTATGCGTCGATATAAAGAACGTCAAAAACAGAGTTCGTATGCAAAAGTTATGAATTTCTAAAGTTCGGGGCGCGAAACCCGACAACTGTCAGAGACCACAGCGTGGAAACAGTGCCCACGACGTGGCATGGCTTCTGACGCTTCTGGATCCTGACAAAACAAGTGGATGATGACGTATGCAGTAAAGGCCAAGCCCACAACGTGGAAGAAGTTGTTGGAATAGTGTCTAAGGCTGCAACTATAATGGGCAAGTATTTGATCCGGTTGTGCATGGTCCTTTTGGGTTGCCTTCACCATAGCAACTTGATGGATGATTTGTTAAGAGAGAGTAAATATTATAAGGAATAATATATGGTTATTTGATTAATATAAGTCATAGATTAATTGGAATTAATTTGATGACTTAAAGAGATTAATTAAATAAAGGGGTATAAACTGTCAATTGTTTGATAGTTAAACTTTAGACTGTAAATCCATTGGGATATGCTTTGGACGAATTCTATGAGATATAGGATAGCTAAAATCGTCCAAAGACTTATCTATGGAATGGATTTGGATAGCCTTAAGAGAAGATTATCCAATTAGGGTTTAGGTTGTAACCCTTTAGGAGTCTACAAGTATAAATAGACCCTAAGGGTGAGGGAATTCGACACACCATCTAAAGTAGAGATACTCTGGCCGAATTCCTCCCCTCTCCTCTCTCATAAATCATCTTTCTTGCTATTGGTGTTTGTAAGCCATTAGAGGAGTGACATTTGTGACTCTAGAAGCTCCAAGACAACAAGATCAACAAGGAATCCAAAGGTATGATTCTAGATCTATTTCAATGTTGTTATTTAACCTAATTAGCCATTAGAAGTCTTGGATTCAAAGCATGTTTAATTAGAAAGCCTAGATCCAAGCATTAGGGTTTTGCATGCGCACATAGGAAAGTTCTTATGGCTAAAACCCAATAGTGGTATCAGAGCCTAGCTTGGTTTTCTTTAAATTGTTGCTTGATTAACTGAAACAAACCTGCAAAATTCGATTTTGGGTTTATGAGTCATGGACTCGGCGAGTTCCAAAGTGGACTCGGCGAGTCCCTTTGTGTACTCGGCGAGTCCGGGCGTCAGGATTAGGCAAAACCGGGATTTTTTCATGTTTATCTTATGGAAACTTACCTTAATCATATTAGATCAACCCTAATCCGTTTTTTTGATATATATGACTATAATCTTGATCTAATTAAAGATACTTATCATCTAATAAAATATTTAATTTACTTATATGATAATTGATTAATTATTTTGATAATTATCTTAAAAGACATCTTGGATAAATCAAATAAAGATAATTAGGATATTAATTGTTAATTGGAATTATTTGTTATTTGATCCTCCATGTTTTAAATGCTTAAAACTTACCCTCAAGTTTTGAAATTTATATTTGTGATTAAAAGGTTTTAATTTAGACAACTTAAATTTCAAACCCTACGTTTTAAAAAAGTTTAAAACACAACCTTATACTAATATGATATTACTAGAATAATATATATATGTATAACTAAATGCTAGTCTTACCGTTAGTAGGCCTCATTCACGAAGCCGATCTATAAGGTGGGTATAAGGTTGCGGCCTATAAAATGGCGCTTAATGGGTGTACACTCACACCACCGCTTGCTTGATTGGTGGAGGGTCGTTAGCCGAACGGGTAGGATAGGGCAACCTCATCCTCTCATTAAAAGTATAAGAAATACAAAGTAACTACACGTTTTAAAAATTTCCCAATCTTAGTTACTTTAGGAAAAGTGAATTGATGCAATCCCATGAAATTACACTTTGCACCCTTGCTAAGAAGTTAGTGGAGCGTGTGTGGTTTACCGGCACACTAATTGGTTCTAAGCGAAGGTGGAAAAAGGGTGATTCATTGTTTATCATAGTTCGATGGAGCGTGTGTGGTTTACCGGCACATCGAATAGGTGATCGTTACAATGAAGGCACCATGTGAATTTGCATGGTAATTCACACCCGCTTTGTGATCCTCGGCATCCCAGTCACAAACGAGAGGGGCATATCGAGATTTAAACATGCCATTGAATAGTTTCAATGAATCTCATCCGAACCTAGGAATTCTCAAAAACACTTAGGACTAATAGTTTAAGTTTTGTAATGGAGAATTAGTGAATCGTCATTCACTTAACTTCAATTTAATTGCATGTTAGATTACGGCATCCCTTTTCTAGTATGTAAATGTTATTGTTGGATCCTAGCCCTAATTTTCTTATTGGGTGATAATTAGGGATTATTATTCTAATCTATCTTTGTCCTTTTTCTAATTGAAGATGTCGAACGCAAACAACGCTGCTGCTAGTTCTTTCACGTTGATGAGCCTTTTCCAAAAGGTCACCTTCGATGGAACGAACTTTAGCGAATGGATAAGATACATTCGCACCATTGCTCGCTATGAGGATAAAGAGTATGTCCTCGATGAGAAGCTCGAGAAAATCAACCCCGAAGTTGCTACTCCCGACGAAATCACCGCCTTTGAAACTCATGAGCGAGATGCAACGAAGGTACATTACATCATGATCGCCACCATGAACTCCGAATTCCAAAAGTCCTACGAGGACATGTATCCATACGAGATGCATCAAGACTTGTTGGAGAGATACCACCAAAACGCGAGACAAGAGCGTTATGAGATTTTCACTAACATGATCTCCGCTAAGATGGGTCATGGAGAATCTCTTACTGTGCACCTGCAAAAGATGCAAAGGTATGTCGATCGCCTTCGCAAGTTAAATGTTGACTTCGGTGAAGACTTGGCGATCGACATGGTGCTTCACTCTTTGCCTCTGATGTACAATCAATTTAGGATGACCTACCACATGAACAAAGAGGAGGTCACCCTAAGCAAACTCCAAGGTCTCTTGAGGGTCGCTGAGAGCAACTTCAAGGACAAGTCTGTTGCACCTACTCCCAATCCATCCGCTGCTCCTGTCTTGGCTATTGGTCAAGGGAAGGGAAAGAAGAGGAAAGCTTCATCGAATAACTATCGCAAGGTGAAAGCCCGAGATGGTGCCTCTTCTAGTGGGACCAAAGTTGATCCCGCTAAGCCCTGCTCCAACCCAAAGGAGGCAGAGTGCCACCACTGCCACAAGATAGGACATTGGAAGAGAAGCTGCCCGGATTACCTGCAAGCGATCAAAGAAGGAAAGATCAAGCCATCTTTCGCAGGTATATACACAATCAAATCTAACGATTCTAATCATGCTATTTCTTGGGTTCTTGATACCGGTTGTGGTTATCACATTTGTTCTAATGAGCAGGGACTAAGAAGAAGTAGGGATGTAGAGCAAGGAAGGATCAATCTAATCATGGGGAACAAAAGATCGTCGCCTGTGACCAAGATTGGAGTGTATTCTTTAGTGCTTAGCAATAGTTTGGTTTTAGATTTGAACAATTGTTGCTATTCGCCAGAAATGGCTAGAAACATCATTTCATTTCATGGTTTATATAGACAAGGATTTAGATTTTCTTTTAATAATGAGAATGGTTCTATTTTGGCTTATCTAAATGGTGTCTTTTACTTTGAAGCTATACCATGTAATGGAATATATGAAACTGTTATGATTGTTGATAACTTAGGAAATGATGTTTTGAATATTGATTCTTCCACTAGTATGGATAAATCATCCTTGTGGCATTGCCGTCTTGGACATGTCAACAAGAAACGCATAGCCCAACTCCAAAAGGATGGAGTGTTGGAGTCATTCGACCTTAAGGAAGATGACACATGCGAGTCTTGTTTACTTGGAAAGATGACTAAGTCACCCTTCACGAGTACTTGTGAAAGGGGTGAGGGACTATTGGACCTAATACATACCGATGTATGTGGACCCTTTAGATCAACCACGAAGGATGGGAACCGCTTCTATGTGACTTTTACCGATGACTATAGTAGATATGGGTATATCTACTTAATCAAGCAAAAGTCAGACACCTTTGAAAAGTTCAAAGAGTTCAAGAATGAAGTGGAGAATCAATTGGGCAGGAAAATCAAGATGCTTCGATCCGATCGAGGAGGAGAGTACCTAAGTCTTGAATTCCACGATTATCTCTAGGAGTGTGGAATAGTTTCGCAATTGACGCCTCCTAGGACACCGCAGTTGAATGGTGTGGCAGAAAGGCGTAATTGAACCTTATTGGATATGGTTCGCTCTATGATGAGTCGTGCTTCACTACCTATCTTCTTTTGAGGGTATGCCTTAGAGACTGCCGCCCATATCCTTAACCGAGTCCCTACTAAGAAGGTTGCCAAAACACCTCACGAGATGTGGACAGGGAAAGCTCCCTCGTTGGCACATATCAAGGTTTGGGGTTGTGAGGCTTTCGTAAGACGAGATACTCACGACAAGCTTGAACCTTGAAGTGAGCGATGTATTTTCATCAGCTACCCGCAAACATCCTTTGGATATCTCTTCTATAGACCGAAAGACAATGTTGTCTTTGTTGCGAGGAGAGGAGTTTTCCGAGAGCGAGAACTCATAAGCCAAGGAGACAGTGGGAGGCAAATCGAACTTGAAGAGATTCAAGAGTCGATAGATGAAGGAACCTCTACCGCTGACATTCAACCCGAGGAGGAAACTCCGGTTGAACCGATTGACGAATCCTTACCTCTCAGACGTTCCGATAGAGTTAGAGTTCATCCCCAGTTTTATGGTTTCCATATTACTACCGAAGGGGGCACGTATATTAGTGATGGTACACTAGTAAATCTTGATGAACCTAATAGCTATAAGGAAGCCATGGCAGGCCCGGAGTCTGCGAAATGGAAAGAGGCAATGGATAGCGAGATCCAATCCATGTACGATAACCAAGTTTGGAATTTGGTTGATTATGTGCCCGAACGTAAGACCGTTAGGTGCAAATGGATCTTCAAAAAGAATACCGACGTGGATGGGAACGTACACACATATAAAGCGCGATTGGTCGCGAAGGGCTTTAGTCAAACTCCCGGAGTTGACTATGATGAGACCTTCTCACCAGTTGCGAAGATTAAATCTATTAGAGTGATGCTAGCAATTGCCGCATTTCATGATTATGAGATTTGGCAAATGGATGTCAAGACCGCTTTCCTTAACGGAAAGTTGGCTGAGGATGTTTACATGGCTCAGCCAGAGGAGTTTGTGGATCCGAAGCATCCGAATAGAGTGTGTAAGCTTAAGAAGTCCATTTATGGACTTAAGCAAGTGTCTCGCAGATGGAATCTTTTCTTCGATGAGAAAGTCAAAGAGTTTGGATTTGTACGAAGCGAAGATGAATCTTGTGTATATGTCAAATCCAGTGGGAGTATAGTAAGCTTTCTCGTTCTATATGTCGATGACATATTACTCATAGGAAACAACATCCCGACTTTGCAGGAAGTCAAGTCCTGACTCGAAAAGTGTTTCGCTATGAAGGACCTCGGAGAGGCTTCTTACATTTTGGGAATAAGGATAGTAAGAGAAAGAAGTAAGAGACTAATTCGACTTAGTCAAAATACTTACTTAGAGAAGGTGCTAAAACGTTTTAGTATGGAAAACTCAAAGAAGGGAGAACTACCGATACAAAGAAATGCCAAGTTGAGTAAGACTCAAAGTCCAAGTACCGAAGCTGAGATAGCAGAAATGAGCCGAGTACCATACGCTTCCGCAGTTGGCTCAATCATGTACGCTATGACTTGTACTCGCCCTGATGTAGCCTTCGCTTTGAGCATGGTTAGCAGATATCAAGGGAACCCTGGCAAAGCACATTGGATTGCGGTGAAAAACATCCTTAAGTACCTTCGGAGGACGAAGGAATGGTTCTTAGTCCTCGGAGGGAGTGATGACTTGAAGGTGCAAGGGTATAGTGACGCCAACTTTCAGACCGACATGGACAACTACCGTTCGCAGTCGGGCTGGGTCTTTACCCTAAATGGAGGAGCAGTGACATGGAAGAGTTCCAAGCAGGAAACCGTAGCTGATTCAACGTGCGAATCAGAGTACATTGCAGCGAGCGAAGCGTCGAAGGAGGCAATATGGCTAAAGAACTTCATTGGTGATCTTGGAGTTGTGCCGGCCATAAAGGAGCCCATGGAGATTTTCTGTGATAACGAAGGTGCGGTTGCCTTGACCAAGGAACCGAGGGATCATGGTAGATCTCGACATATCGATAGAAAATATCACTTCATTAGACATCGTGTAGAAGAAGGACAACTCGTAGTGAAGAGGATATCATCAGAAGATAACCCAACAGATCCGCTTACGAAGGGACTGAGTAGGGTTAAGCACTTGCAGCATGCTAGGAGTATTGGGCTGAAGGATGATATTAGTATAGATTAGATAGTATTAGAAACGTATAATAGATAAATGTAATTAACATTTGATGATTAAATAAAGGAGTTTTATTTATAAGTAAAGTTACTGTCATATGTTAATAGTTTAACTATTGTTTCACTTTGCATGTTTTGACTTCCAGAATAATTAAGGTTATTAAGAATAATAGAAATTGTTCAAATGGTCCACAATCGTTCATATGTTGGGAGTAGATATGAATGAAGATTGTCATGAATTGGTGTGTAGAATGTCTAAATTGTGTTAGACATAGCAAGGGTTGCTGCAGCGTTCATGAGTGCTTATGAACTGGTTTTGAGCATTGGAATAAACCCGTGCTTGCTGGAATCACTTTATGGAATACGATATAAAAGGTGATCGCAAGACGATAATATCATATAGTCTTAAAACCTAGATATATGATTTATTATTTGTTAATTGATTGTGCATTGATAATGCGAAAACGCGTCAGTAACTTGGTGTTATAAAACGCATTGTTGTGTATAGTTGGTTAATGAATAAGTAAATGCATATAAGTCGAAGTTTATCTGTAAATTTTATCCTAAGAGGGTAGAAGAGATATCTTGGCCACTCGATGATTTGATTTGACTTATGTGCCGGGCCCGGTCAGAACTGAATTGATGTGTTTGATTAAGTTCTATGTCAAATAAATCAGAGATCGAGAAATCTAAATGCTTGACTAACCATTCCATAGGATTTTCAGCATGATATCTAACAGAGGACTGTACGTTCCCTTATCTAAAGGACAAGATTGATTAGATCAGAGTTGACAGCGTCTTTGAGAGATACGATTGCAAACCGAATTGTACTTGTATAGTTACTAGACTTATCCAAGTGGGAGACTGTTGGAATAGTGTCTAAGGCTGCAACTATAATGGGCAAGTATTTGATCCGGTTGTGCATGGTCCTTTTGGGTTGCCTTCACCATAGCAACTTGATGGATGATTTGTTAAGAGAGAGTAAATATTATAAGGAATAATATATGGTTATTTGATTAATATAAGTCATAGATTAATTGGAATTAATTTGATGACTTAAAGAGATTAATTAAATAAAGGGGTATAAACTGTCAATTGTTTGATAGTTAAACTTTAGACTGTAAATCCATTGGGATATGCTTTGGACGAATTCTATGAGATATAGGATAGCTAAAATCGTCCAAAGACTTATCTATGGAATGGATTTGGATAGCCTTAAGAGAAGATTATCCAATTAGGGTTTAGGTTGTAACCCTTAAGGAGTCTACAAGTATAAATAGACCCTAGGGGTGAGGGAATTCGACACACCATCTAAAGTAGAGATACTCTGGCCGAATTCCTCCCCTCTCCTCTCTCATAAATCATCTTGCTTGCTATTGGTGTTTGTAAGCCATTAGAGGAGTGATATTTGTGACTCTAGAAGCTCCAAGACAACAAGATCAACAAGGAATCCAAAGGTATGATTCTAGATCTATTTCAATGTTGTTATTTAACCTAATTAGCCATTAGAAGTCTTGGATTCAAAGCATGTTTAATTAGAAAGCCTAGATCCAAGCATTAGGGTTTTGCATGCGCACATAGGAAAGTTCTTATGGCTAAAACCCAATAGAAGTGCCCACGACGTTGAACATGAGAAATTTGCCCTATAAATAGATTTGAAGGGGTAGCCGGCCAAGATTGCTAATTTACCCTTCTCTCACCCATACTACCTCGATTTACATGCAAAGAAGTACCCCCGAAGCCACGGTATCATCCCGAGACTCGAAGCAAGTCCCGAAGCCCGAAGATCCCGAGAAGAAAAGAGTTTCCGAGCCGAAACTCTGCCCGCGAGAAGCCCGGTGTGCGAAGTGATCTCGGTTTCACCGAAGAATACTACTTTTAAAGCCGTAGTGTTGTCCGATCATCTTCTGATCAAGTGAGTGTGTAGTTACTTTCTTCCAACACATAATTATGAAGTATTTTATATGAAATACGTGTTATGTGTATATTTTGTTGTTATATGTGTGAATGTATATTCACTTTCTTCTATCTCATAGATATGATTTGTTCTCTATGAAATACGTGTTATGTATATGTGTCTCATTTGTTGTTTGGAATATGTATTGAATGAGAATGCTATACAGGTTTTAAACTATGTATAAAAAAATATATATTTTATTTACTAATATGTTGGGTAGAACATGGGTAGATAGTGATGTGTGATAAACAGATGAGAGGCCTCGATGTTGTTGTTGACCTAGTCATCTAGCAGAATATGGATTGACGACCATAGACTCTTTCTAGACAGTCCTGTGGAACAGTAGCAGGTTCATAACCTATAGGTGTTGTGAACGATGTGTTCACCGGTGTACTCTATCCCCCTCATGGTTGCCTTTAGGACATCTATTGTTGAGGAAACCCCTTTGCAGTAATGGCCGTCCCAATGAAAATCCTAGAGTAGGTCCCTGGTAATAGATGTTGTCTTAGGGACGTAAAGTGAGGATAACGGGAATGGGTAATCGGGTTATTGTTGGTTGATGAAATTAAATATAATTATTTATTGTGGGTTGAAAACCCTATATGCTCACCAGGCTCCCAAGCCTGACCCACTTAGTTTTGTTTTATTACAGGTAGTGGCGCGAGAGCATAAGTTGGATGACTTATCAAGATCTTTTGATGTTAGACCAGTTGTTACATGTAACTGTTGTATGGTCTATCTTTTGTTGTTTATGCTTTTGGTTTGTTTATCGGAACATGACATCCCGAATATTGTTATATAATGAAAATGTATCTCTTGATGAAATGCTTTGATAAACTTTATTTTATCATATTTTGTTTTGGGAACAAATTCCGCAACTCTTTTAAATCAAAAGGATTTACTCTGAAATTATTTTAAAAGCATAAATGAAACCAATCTTTTCTAGCCGTGATTTTGGGGATGTCACATACCCCCTTGCATAAGGATGACACGCATAGATTGATAAATGGTTTCAGAACCAGGGCACGAGTTTATGTGTTCGACGGGGACGTCGAAACCTATACAGGGTGAGGGTGGGGGGTGAAAGCGGGCATGTTAGCTGCACCTGATCCCACATTAGTTTCGAATGAGAACTAAGCATTCCTTAAAAAGTATGTAGATACCTTCCATGTAACAACGCATTTTAAAGTCGTGATGGCTGCAGATCCCATAAGAATTCTGCAGTTTAGCGTGCCGGGCGAGAGTAATTCAGGGATGGGTGACCTCCTGGGAAGTTTTCGTGTCGGGAGCACAAAGCGGACAATATTGTGATATGTTCCGGATGAGGATGTTACACTAATCGCCTACAAAATTCTCAAATCACTCATCATCCAAGTATCTTTGTACCACTACCTATGATACAAAGAAACTGAGTGGGTTAGGCTTAGGGATCTTATGACCATGTAGGGTTTTCAACACACAATAATTAAGTTCTTTAATTATACCATTCAGATCAAATAATTCACCCGATTACCCATTCCCATTATTCTCACTTACTAATCCTAAAATATTGATCTCATGGGACCTATCTTAAGGGTCATCATTAGAAACAGGCAGACAATATTGCTTTGGGGATCTGGATAGCAATATATGTTAATTAGGCAACCCTTGGGGGGGGGGGGGGGATATAGCACATCAAATGATCTGATAGTTCATTAACACCTACAGGTTGCGAGCCTGCTAGTGTTTCCATTGGATTGTCTAAAATAGTTTATTATCGTCATCTATACTCTACTAGATGAGTGGTTCATCATCTCATCATTTTCATCACCCATCAATATCCAATATATTTTATATAATAATATATGAAAATGCATATATATGATTATATCATTAAATCATATAATTCATTTAATCATATATATCAAGTAATACAGATAATAGGCATGCATAACATTTAATCATCTAGATACTTTATATCTATGTGTAACTTGAAAGTAACTATACACTCACATGTTAAATTGGATGACTAGAAAGTTGGACAGTGCTTCGCTTCAGCACTTAGCATTTCCTTTTATATGACCAAGGCTCAATTATTACTAAGTCTTAGTTTAATAGTCCTTATGACTAATTAATATTATAGATTCCTCAACAATCCTAATGTATATTGAGAGTTCTATCAAATAAGGATCAACCAGAAAAGAAAGTTGGGAGGCAGAGCCATTTCAACGCATAACCTTTTTGAAATTCAACAACCAAGCCAAGGTGACCGTTATAAGCACCTTTCCCATAAGTAGATTAATCAGCATACCGACATGGAATTACTGTAAATCTTATTTATAGATTTATAACAACGACTATGACTGTAAATATAAATTACACTAAAATAAGGGTGTTTGTAATTTAACTTATAGAGATTTATTAGACAAAAGTCTGAAAACTTGATAGCTACTACTTGCCGAGCACCCAAGGGTCGCAGGGCTTCGCTGGAGTACCAAAAAGTAAGGGAAAATGCGCTAAAATCGAGAGAGAAGTTTATGTGTGGAGTGGGGACCAGATGCGCAAGAGAAAGATATTTATAGACACTATACGCTGTGTATCTGAAGTGCGCACCACACATCTCAAATACGCTGCTCCTCTTGCTTGCTGACATGTGTCCTGATTCGGGTGGTGCTGCGTGACAGTTATTATAAGCGCGCACCATGCCTCTATTGCTCGAGTTGTACTCTGGAAACTTCAAAAATTCGTAACTTTTTCATACGAACTCTGCTTTTGACGTTATTTATATCCATACGTAGCTAGCGACGAGACCTACAACTTTCATTTAGACTCCGTTGGCTAATTTTGATTTTATTTTTAAAATTATATTTTTGATAGGATTAGGCTGTTAAATTTTGTTAAAAATTCATAACTTTTTTGTCCAACGATTGTTCTTGACTGTCTTTATATTGTTGAGCTCTTATTAACAAGATCTTCAACTCTTGGTTAGATTGTTTTGGCTAACAACCAACCTATCCAAAATTCGATTTCTGTGTCCGCACCACTGTGCTGAATCTTAGAAAAATCACGACTTCCTCTAATGAAGTCAGATTTAGACATTTTCTATATGTACGTTCTTGGTATTACAATTAATACAACTTTCATTTAGATTACTTAGACTCATAAGAAACCTATCAAAAATTAACTTTTTACGATGCACGTTGGCGTATCGGGTTGAACGCGAAACTTCAAACAATCATAATTTCTTCGTTATAAGTCGAATTGAAGTGTTCCTTATATCTCTGGAATTCTCATCATGACTACTTCATCTTTCATTAAGGATATTCGGCCTAATTATTATTTTATTTTAGATGCGCTTTTTGTTCATATTTTATTATATCGTTATAACCACGTATATTACATATAATTATACACAAATCATAATATACTCAAATAATTCACTTTATTTATTTCATAAAAGGTTACAATTGTTGATCATTGCAATTACATCATTTTATTAATGCCTAGCAAGAAACGCGAACGTTACAACCATTTGTCAGACTGGATTTTCTTTCGTACACACAATGTTGGACGTGTGAAATCAAGTGCATTTAATAAACCGTGCCGCAACACATAAATGCGTGATGTGATTTCCATGTCACAATATTGTTATGTCCTTAATTTGGTAACATGTCATTATGATTGGTTGATATTAAAGTAAAATTATGAATATGATGACATAATTGAGAAAAAGAAAATAGTGTTAAAATGATAATTGTGGTAAATATAATGAATTTATTACAATTAAGGAAAAAGGTTAACCAGACAATAAGAAGAACTAGTCATTTAGTTAATATTGCAACAAAATTGTAAATATAATGATATAATTACGAAAAAAAAAAAAAACTCAGTATCAAACTCAAAATTTTGTGATAATATAGTTACTTTTTTGCAATTTATCCTTATAATAATAATAATAATAATAATAATAATAATAATAATAATTATTATTATTATTATTATTATTATTATTATTATTATTATTTTAAAAATAATTGATTTGATTTGATGTCTTTTTTTGACTTTTAACTTTTTTTGCTTCGTTCTGATTATTATTGTGCTATTTTTTTCGTCTGGACTATTATTGTGTTACAAAAAATTTACGAACAATTATATGTATGTTTGTATGCGAGCTTTATTTATCAACTACGAAAGTCGCAACAAAATAATAACACTAGATAGTCTGAACGAAAAAAATGACACATGGACAAACTGATAAAAAAATATGTTTTTAATGTTAATAATAATAAAAATATGTAGAGCTGACAATAGGTCGACTTGGGTTGGGTTTGTGTTCAACCCATTTATTATTAGGTTGAAGATTTTAATCTAACCCAACCTTTTTATTTAAATGAACTAGACGAATTCTCGCGTGTTGCGTAACGAAAATTAAATATATATTGTTAAAATATTGAAAAATATATGTTTAAAATGGTTATATTATTGACATTAACTTTGAGATAATATTTTTACACTAATATATATATATATATATATATATATATATATATATATATATATATATATATATATATATATATATATATATATATATATATATATATAATCTCGATTATTTTGAACAATAATATTCATTGACATCAACCCACATTCCTCATTAATAAAATTACATATAATTATCTATTTAGTATTATTTTTACTAATTATTATTATTATTGATTAATTATATTTTTACTTATACGATTATTTTCTAATTTCAATAATAATGTTCATTTAAAATACAATTTATTTATAGCTAGATGTAATTTATATTTGATGTTATTATCATTTAAATTTGTTATTCATTAATTTTAAACCACTCATTATTAATAGTAAGTTAAAGATGAGTTTTAAGAAACACTTAATATTATTATTAAAATGGGAAACGTGCATTAATAATAATGTGATAAGACAGACAATTTGCATTTCAAAAGAGACTTTGTAACATCCCGGAATCGCAAGAGTAGAGTGGAGGGTTAAAAGTGTAAGTTTTGGAGGGAGACTCGGCGAGTCACATGGATGGACTCGGCGAGTCAGGTCGCGACTTTGGTCGCGTGTCAAATGGCCTACTCGGCGAGTCCAAAGATGGACTCGGCGAGTAGGTGTTGGGCGAAGAAAAAACCCTAAATCCAGGGAATGAGCCCTATATAAAGATCATTATGTTCCTCCACAGCCTCCTTGATCCCCCCTTGAGTCCCAGAAACCCTAATTTCGTGGAGGAACCCCCTTGTTGGACAATTTGGAGCTTGGAGAGGTGCTTGTTGAAGAAATCTTGAAGGAGAAGTGGCTTGGATCAAAGGGCTTTGCTTGGATTCGAGTTTCATTGCTGTTGAGGCATCCTTTGGAGTGAAGGAGTTCGGAGCAGAGTTCGGAGCAGCGGGATCTTATCCTTTCAACCGGCAGTTTCGAGGTGAGTTATCCTCACTATATCAACAGGGTCAAAGGCACCAAGGCCGACCCTTTATTGGATTGAGATTCGGATATGGTTAATATGTTATTGTTTGATGTGTCTGCATCCTGGTAGCTAGGATGGTACATGCTAGGAGACCTTGTTAAGGTCAGTTTCCCGATATAAAGAGTGATGCTATGCTAGTGACCGGTTAGGTCGGTAACCTGGTTAGGGTAATGATATGCTATGTGATCTGCTTGCTTGGTTTGTTGACTATGATTGTTATATGATTGTATGTTTTGTGCACGTGGTTGTTTGGACTAGAGATGGGTTGAGGCGGGTCCTGCTTTGTGCTGTAGGCCAAGATACCCAGGGTGGACCGGTTATCCCGAAGGCCCAACGAGCGGTCCGGATAGGCTGTAGGCCCCACGAGGGCGGACCAGACGTGCTGAGGCTCGGAGAGTGGACCAGGCCGACTGAAGGCCTGATGCGGGCGGACCAGTCACACTGTAGACTCAGAGAGTGGACCAGGTGGGTTGAAGGCCCGATACGGGCGGACCAACCCCACTGTAGACTCGAAGGACATGACTAGACCTGGAGGATGGATCCGGTGGACTGAAGGCCCGATACGGCGGACCAGTCACACAGTAGACCCGATATGCATGGCTGTTCTATGTTCTGTTATGTATGTTTTATATGTTATGGGCCGGACGGCAATATGTTTTGGACCGGAAGGTCGTAGCCTGGAAAGGCGTATATGTGGTTGGTGTTTTGGGGGTATCTCACTAAGCTTTCGGGCTTACAGTTGTGGTTTAATGTTTTTCAGGTTCTTCAGGAGACTGTGGCAAGGCGAAGGCGTGATCGTACCGCTCCTCATGATTTTGTAGTAATGCGATTCTGGGAATACTTTAAATGATTTGTATTGAAAACCTTTTTGTAAACAATTTAATGAAATCAGGTTGTTTTTGAAAAATTTAAATTGGTTGTATTTTCGGTCGTTACAGACTTGCATTGATAATATGACATATCCATGTAATTTGATTTTATTATTTATAATTATTGCTTATTAATTTTAAAACCACTTGTTATTATTAGTAAGTGAAAGAAACTTTTAAAAAACACTTATTATTATAATTAAAATGTTAAACATATATTAAAATATAAAGTGATAAGATAGACAATTTAAATTTTTAAAAAAGGCTTACATGGATAATATGGATAATATGATATATCCATGATTTTTAATTAATTATTGTTTTAAAGAAACATGAACATACAAATATGTATACAATAGACAATTAAATATTATATATATCACCTTCCATAACATATAATCGATAACATGAATCTAATCTAATTTATATTAAATTTTCAACCACAACATACGATGATATTCTTAAAAGGATACTTAAATCAAGAAAATATAAAAAAGAATTAGTATATATAACAAACTTACAAATTGAAAACTTCAACATAATAACATGGCTAGAAAATTTGTTCAAAACCCTCAAACCAACAAAAAAAACTTTAAACTTGTTTTCTTTGTAAATTTTGTATGTGATTTGTATTTGTGTGTTTACTAAAAAAGATTGAGTTTTTTATAGCAGAGTATCCATTAATTGTTTATTAAATATATTATATTTGTTATAAAACCTTTGAATTGTTAATCATTATTAAGAAACTTTTGAGTGATATTCATTAAAATAAGAGGTTTCAAATGCATGAGGTGTTTGCAAATTTTTATGGGGGTTTCAAATGCATGAGGTTCAAGGAAAAATGCTAGCTTTATAAGTATGTATGATGAATATTTTCAACCCAACTCAACCTTTCAGATAAATGGATTGTTACTGGATTGACCTGTTTATGTAATTTTCAACCCAACCTATTAAATAAATGGGTGAAACCCGGGTTGACACATTTAAAATAAAAAAGTAAATAAATTAACTAAAAATTACACCACTTAAATAGTTTCAAACTTAAAGAAACTTTCAAAGTATAATAAAAGCACAATCACAATTCACAAATACAAAGATTTTATTCAAATAACTTTAAAGATATGTAATTTCGAAATAAATTTGAAGAGTAACTAGGTTTGACGACACAAAGAAAAAAATATAGGGATATGATTGTATTTTCTAAAACATAAATAATAATACAACATTGTAGTTTATAAATTAATATTTTGATTAATACAATTAATATTTAAATCATTATTAAATTAAATATATTAAAGTTAAAGGAGTTAGTGGGTTGAAAACCGGCTGAAAACATTTACCCAACCCAACCAATTTAATTAAATGAGTTAGACAGGTTGACCAATTTATCTTAAATAGATTGGAAATCTCAACCCCATCTAATAATTTTAGGTTGGGTTCAGGTAAAGATTGATGGGTTTGTCGATTTTTATAAGCTATAAAAATATATATTTATTATATATTAAAAACATAAAATAACAAAAAAAAAAAGAAATAACAAAAAAATAATAAATAACAAAAAAAAAGAATAAAAACGGAAATTAAGGGGTATATAAAGAAACCATTATCATAAAAAAATCCACCGTGTCAACTTTATCAAAAAAAGACAAAACTTCAAAAATGATCCCTGTGGTTTTCGAAAACATCAAGTTTAGTCCCTAAATTCAAAAAACCTCATTGATAGTCCCTGTGGTTTCAAAACTTTTAACAAATGGTCCTTCCGCGTAATGCCGTCAACTTTCTACCGTTAAGTGAGGGGTATTTTCGTCATTTCAATATACAGGGACCATTTATGAGGTTTTCTCTATTTAAAAGAAAAAAAAATATAATTATTTAATTAAAGGGCCCCACACACACACTCTCTCTCTCTCTCTCTCTCTCACACACACACACACACGATCTATAAGACCACCCTTACCCTCTTCCGATTTTATCCACCTTTAACAACCATTACTCCACCATAGCACCACCACTGCCACCACCTTCTTCCCCACTGGAAACCAACATCCCTACCCTACTACTGCTGTCGGAGCTCTTTCTTCCACCATCTACAACCCTCTTCTTGCACTACCGAGAAATACCACCGTCAAGGGTGGTGTTGGTGTTTTGTAACTACCGCGAACCACCGTGGTTCTCCATCTTTTTCCATTGACCGGAGAAGGCTTCCATTCACCACCCAAGATCACCTCCCCTCGTCACTCTCCCCCATTTCTCACTTCACTGGTGACGATGACCACCAAAATCGATGACGACAGTCCCTCTGTCTCCTCCTGTCATAACCCACCACCATTAAATGTCGTCGTCACTCCTGCTTCCCCATAGACCCTTGTCGAACACCACCCAATTTTTATTATCTTTCCATTTCTGCACCTGGTGCAACCTAGTCAACGGGTAGATCTCGGTTTTCCTTTGTTCTTTACACCAAGAAAAAAATAGCTTGGTTAGTCTTCTTTTTCACCATGATCTGATGGATCTTCCTCTTCTTACCTCAAACATGCCTATCAAGTGTTCGATATATTGCCACAGTAAGTCGTGGGTTCAAAGGATTTCAAATGCAATTCATAGACAATAATGCTTATTCCTTATATCAAACAACTATAATTTTGGGTTTGTTTTCAATTTAAACACAAATATCATTTCCTGTACCATTGGTATCATTCTCATTACAAATTCAAATGAGATTTTTGAGGAGATTCATAGACAAGTCGAATCAACAATAAAATCAAGGAATAAGGTTGGGTAGAAAATAAAGCAGTGGAATTATGAGATTTCTGTTGCAGGTCAATCAGTTGGATATGTTTCAAGAATACAACTTTGTTTGACCTATCCCACCGAATATTTCATTCATATCTGGTCTCCGTGTTGTTAATCTATCAAACGAGGATGACGGTGAGGATGGCGATGTGGTTCCAATGGTGCTTAATTTAACAGATTCTTATGGTTGGAAACCAATTTCGATTTCATTAAATGAGTTTTCTTGTAAAACATATAATAAAAGGTGCCATAACCGGAAAATTTGGATTAGAACAGTACGTATCATCAACGCCTCTACATTTCTACATTTTTATTGAACATTTGTACTCCATCATAACAATGGAGGTTGAATTATAAGGACTTTTGGGGTGTGATTCTTGAAGCAAGAAATGTATTAGGGAAGGCTTTTATTGTTTCCTTTTGTTCTGGTGCTCTCACATGGAGAGGGAGAGGGAGAGAGAGAGAGAGGTGGGATCTCTTTAAATTTAATGTTTTTTTTTTTTTCAAAAAAAAAAATAGAAAACCTCATAAATGGTCCCTGAGTGTTGAAATGACGAAAATACCCCTCACTTAATGGTCGAAAGCTGATGACGTTAGGCGGAAGGATAATTTGTTAAAAGTTTTGAAACTACAGAAACTATCTGTGAAATTTTTTGAACTTAAAGACTAAACTTAATATTTTCGAAAATCACATGGACCGTTTTTGAAGTTTTGTCTCAAAAAAATAAACATTTATCTTGCAATCATTTTTATTGAATCTGCTTTTTGGTACTTTATCATATGGGTTTTTTACTTATTGGTAGAAAGGACTATCACTTTTCATGTGGACGATATCGTTTGCAATAAGAATGTCGTTATTTTTGCAGAAGCTGTATTTTTTTATTATTTTTTTCTAAAAGGAAGAACTTAATTAAGTGGTTATATCGGATACGACTGGCGGTAATCTGATAATTGACGAGACATCCAACACGTGAACTAAAAGTTAAGGACAAAGTTTCAAAAACAGTCCTTATGGTTTTAAAAAGGTAGCAGTTTAAAGATATTATTCATTAGGGTAACACCGATGGTCCCTAATGTTTTCAAATCCGATACGGATGGTCCTTGGTTTAATGCTGTTAGGTTATCTCCCTTAGGGCTTATTTCAATTTCCATTTAGAGTTATTGTTGTTTTGTTAATTGTCTCTAATGGATCCACCTATGGCATGGGAGAATGAAGGTGGTGAACTTGTTCGCCGGCTTCACAGGAAAACCAAAACGCTCAAGATCCGTCGGTAGAGGTGGAGAACAGAGAAGACGATTCATCTGCAAAGAAATTTAAGGACGCAAACGGAGAAGAAAGTAACATTGAGATTGAAACAGTTGAGAAAACCATGAGCTCAAATGGTTACTAGTTGGAGTTCTAGTGATAATTTAGATGACGGATTCAAATGAGAAAAAAGAAGTTTTCTTGAACCTGAAGCTGAACAGACAACTGATAAAGTTGAAGAGGTGGAGATTTCCCCCATTGTTGATCCAGTTGATGAAACCAAGAACGAAGAGACACAAGAATCAGTTCCAGCAATTGAACCAATGCCTGAAACAGTACCTGAGAAACTTGAATAATCTGAGGTTTTCCCCATTGTTGAACCGATTAAGAATCTGAGTATCAGAATCGAACCATCTTAGAAAAGACAGATGAGCACATGGAACCTGATTGCTCAGCTCATCAACAACGTTGATGAAACCTGACGGAGGCCACCAGAAGTGAAGAAGAAGACGAAGGTTGGAGGAAGGAGATATCGCCGGAGGTGAGGCCATTGTGGTTGGGGGAGACGAAGGCTTGGGGTTAAAAGATGTAAGGACGAAAATGCCCCCTCTCTAACGGAGATAACCTAACGGCATTAAACCCAGGGACCATCCGTGTCGGATTTGGAAACGTCAAGGACCACCGATATTATCCTAATGAAAGATTTCCTTTTATTGCTACTTTTTGCAAACTATAAGGACCATTTTTCAAATTTTGTCAAAGTTAAATAACAAATCAGACAGAAACACCATTATTGGCTTTTCTTTTCTTTACGTTCCACATCACCGATTCCAATCCACGAAATTTCTCCAAGATTTCCAAGGTAATCATCAGTGTTTTGCTTGAAAATCAATATTACTTTTTAATTTTAATTTTAAGGGTTGATCAAATCATCGAAGCCCCACACTTTCAAATCCTTTCTGTGATTTTTTTAAAATTGAATTCGTTTCCCTACAATACCATTTGTTTTCTGTCAACTTGTACTTCAATGCAAGCCATGCTTCTTAATCCCTAAGTATAGAGCTAATTATACGTTGACATCGTTTTGTTGTTGAGATTTGCGTATCGAAATGATAATATCACTTGATCGTTAATTTGTGCGGCAGATGTATTCATCTTAGGTCAGCGGATTGGTGGAAGTTTGAACAATCAGTGGTTTGCAACTTTGGGAGGAGCAACAGAGGCACGGTTGACTATCGATTCTCCTGATCCATTGAATAAGGAACAGTGTTAAAATTTTAATTACTTCTGTTCCTTCCGATTACTTGATACCAGAACTACATCCACTTCCATGGCGGAACCAAAGAAGATAATCATAGACACCGATCCTGGCATTGGTAAGTGCTTCTTTCTGGAGTTTATGGATTGCTCTCATAATCATCATCTTGTTAAATTTAAGCTTTTCCCCTTTTCTATTCGAATTTTCAGTTTAAGCACTTTATCCTAAAACTAAGTACACCATCCAATTATAAATAAACTGTGGCTAATAATAGACGATCTTTTAATCCATGTTGTGTGCAATTGTTGAATCAGATGATGCCATGGCAATATTTCTGGCATTAAGGTCACCAGAAATCACAGTGATTGGGCTTACAACTATATATGGCAACGTTTACACCACACTTGCCACTAGAAACGCATTGCATTTGGTAAGCCATTTCATCTCTTTTACATATAAAAGTACTAGCTGTGATTTCTTCTGTGATTAACTTTCTTTGTCTTCATACCAACTAAACTGAAGATATTGATGTTTTGTTATTTATATCTATAGTTGGAGGTTGCTGGAAGAACAGACATCCCTGTTGCAGAAGGATCTCATGTCAGTTATATGGTACATCTCCTTCCATTTCTATTATTAACTTCATATCTTTTGAAAAATCTTATGTTTCTTCTCTTTCTTTTTTTCTCCATGTGTTAAGAAAGCCACAAAGCTTCGAGTTGCAGACTTTGTCCATGGAGTAGATGGACTTGGAAACCAGAATTTTCCTCAGCCAAAGTCAAAGCCAATAGAAAAGTCAGCTGCAGAATATTTGGTGGATCAGGCTAATCTTTACCCTGGAGAAATCACTGTAGTGGCATTGGGTCCCCTTACCAATATTGCATTGGTCCCATTTCCAACCTTTTTTAATTAAGAAATTAACCATTTCTTGAAACACCTTTTAAAGAATCTTTTTAATTGTTGCAGGCGATTCAACTGGACCCCACATTCACCAAAAAAATTGGACAAATTGTTCTTCTTGGTGGTGCTTTTGCAGTAAATGGGAATGTGAATCCAGCTTCTGAAGCTAATGTAAGTAACTTTATGATTGTAATTAACTAATTATACCCCAAACATTTTGTTGTTATTTATTTACATTTTATTAATTTCTCCCATAGATTTTTGGTGATCCAGAAGCTGCTGATATTGTGTTTACTAGTGGAGCTGATGTTGTGGCTGTTGGAATCAATGTTACTCATCAAGTTATTATGAAAGGTAATCCAAATCCTTTTTTTATATTTTTCTGAAAAGTCAACTTATTATATGATTATGAATTTATGATAATTTTACTAGTATTAACAGTTGCTAATAATATGTTTGTAGATAGTGAGCTTGAGAACATGGCAGAATCAGAAGGAAAATTTGCCAAGTATTTATCCAAGATCCTGGATTATTACTTTTCTTATCATCGTGATGCATACAGCATGAATGGTGAAAGATTGAATTTTTTCAAAACACAATGTGTATTTCTATGACTTTTGATGTGGCCTTTTATATTAAATAAAAAGTTTTATTTGTGTAGGTGTTTACCTTCATGATCCTACAGCACTTCTTGCAGCTGTTAATCCTTCACTGATGACATACACAGAAGGTATTGTCAGAGTCCAAACAACTGGCATCACAAGGGGTCTAACGTTGTTTTTCAATAAACAGAAAAGGTGAAAATGTTTTTTTTAATCTTTTATTTTTTTTGAGTAAATTACAATTTTTGTTCCAATGCTATGTTGATTTTTTTTTTTTTTGGATATGGTTTAAAAAAGAATCTTTTTCACTTTCTACACTTTTAGTCCTTGGTCGTCTAAGTTAACCACCTGAGCCCATGGACTGACCATTTTTCCCTTGTATATGTATGAGTGGCATATGTATAATCTTTTTTTTTTTTTTTTTGAAAAATCTATCCAATTATAGCAAAATGAAAATTGCTTTGTATGTGGATAAAGTTGCTATGATCAGGTAGCTTTTTAGAAATACAATATTGTTGTAAGATGAAATAAAAGTAGGATGCTATAATAAACAAATATTAGAAAGTATGTTGCTATTTCTTGCATTTATTAACCTGAAGTGATTCGCAATTTGAAAAAACTTGTGTGCATGTTTTTGACTTGTATGAATCTGTTATTTTTTTTTTTTACTATGCAAGGTTTAACGAAGCGACTGAATGGAACAACAAACCGACAGTAAAAGTGGCAGTGACAGTTGATGCTCCTGCAGTTGTGAAATTAGTAATGGATCGCCTCATGAATTCATAACCTCCATTCATTTTTTTAAAGTTGTTGACATATTGTCTAATAAAAACATTTCCATTTCAATTCATATGAATTATTTGTACCTAACAGTTTTTCATTTCAGTATTATTGTTATTTTTTTTTTTATATAAATTATAAATTATTTTTTATGTTTGAAATTGAAAAAGTAAATGCGAACGATGCATCCATTTTTTATATTTTCCGAAACAAGGAGTGAAGTTTTACATTATGGACAAAAAAGTCAATTTGCAAGTGGAAGAGGCAAAATTATGATAGCCAATCAATCAAAGAGGGGTTCTAAAATTAGTTAAACTTTCATAATAAAAATTTATAATTATTATTTATTTTAAATAAATTATTAATTAAGAGATATATCAAAATTTTAAAGTTATTATAACTTTAAATTTAACAAATAATTAGAAAATATAAATTTGAATTTTGAAATGAATTGCCTAATATATGTACATGATATAATATTAATGAGGAATTGTATTAGAATGATACTTGGCAAAAAAATGATTAAAACTATTCATTTATTAGAATAAGAATAAGTTAATACATAACTGTTTTCAAAAAATCTAGCTACATTATTTATATTGCCAAATAACCGAATTTATGTTTTAAAAGGTAAACAACTCATGTTTTCTGTATGGTTACACTTTTACCTGCTATGTGTTCAATAGGTCACCACTTTTTAAATTTTAAACTTTTGATCTAGATTTTAAAATTTATTACACGTTTTGTCCAAATTTAAAACTTTGTTATGAATTTGCCCCAAATTTAGCGTTTCTTTACACATTTATTTTTCTAGAACTTTTTTAAGACTTTTTATAATGATTTATAATTTTATTAAAGTCTTAGAAAAGTTGCAAGAAAAATAAATTTGTAAAAAATCACTAAATTTGGAATGAATCCATAACAAACTTTCAAATTCGGACTAAATTTGTAATAAAATTCAAAATTTGAGTTTAAAATGTAAAATTTAAAAGAAAGGTGTCGTATTCATTCCTACATAGCATGGGAACCATACAGGAAAACATGAATCGATAAAATGGTTACTTGGCAACTCTAAGGCATTTTGAGAAATTAGTTTCAAAAGATAACGATAACCCTTATAATATTACAAGATAACTAATGTTTGATGATTAATTTAATCTAATTAAATTACTATATAAGATAGGATATAATAAAACAAGTCCTGTCACGATGACACTCTTGATTCATTTCCTCACGCATATCGACTTCTCATTTTTCTTAATATGAGAACCACATTCGGTATCCATTACCCAATTATGCAACATCATCATGTAGTTAAGTCGATATATACGGTATACCTAACCATTTTAACTCTAATTTCTTTACAATTATATTTTGCTTCTCATTTATAACACATTGTAACACACAAGAAATACAAATCTCACTCTCCACGTTACGTACTTTTCTCTAAAACTTTTAGTTTAATATTTTATAATCACACAAATAGTCACATGAGACGTTCCGTTACCGATTTGACAACTGCAGGAGCATTGACTGTCACTGCTACTTTCACTGTCGGTTTGTTGCTCCATTCAGTCGCTTCATTAAACCTTGTATAGTAAAAACAACACATTACATATTGCAAATGTGTTAAGTTCGACGGATGAGGGACAAAAAACCCAATAAAACCATGAATTTGGGACAAAACGGTCATTTTTACCTTTTAAGCTTGTTGAAAAACAATGTTAGACCCCTTGTGATGCCAGTTGTCTGGACTCTAACAACACCTTCTGTGTATGTCATCCGTGAAGAATTAACAGTTGCGAGAAGCGCTGTTGGATCGTGAAGGTAAATACCTATATATATATATATATATATATATATATATATATATATATATATATATATATATATATATATAGAGAGAGAGAGAGAGAGAGAGAGAGAGAGAGAGAGAGAGAGGGTTCAATTGAGAAAAAAATATTGAGAATGAGAGAATCATTCTCAGCCACTCATTTATTTTTGCCGTAAAAGTCTCCGTCGTACCAACGGAAATAGGAAATGAATAGACATGTGTTTTCCAACAAAACATATTTCCTTAAACTATGCTAATCATTACCTTAATATATATATATATATATATATATATATATATATATATATATATATATATATATATATATATATATATATATAGTTTTTTTCGTTTTTTTTTTTAAATTTTTAAAAGCTATTTTTATCAAAAAATGATACTAGATATACGAAAATTCATGATTTTTTTTCTCTACAAATAGACATCCATACTGATATAGTTTTAAGATAAAAAATATATATATTTTTATATTTCCAGCTATCGTTATTCATAAGTGAATAAAAATGCATCAAGTTTTATTACAGTACATTTGTTATTCACTTATGAATAAAAAGTATGATTTTTTTTACAATTTAACTATCATTCAAATATGAATATAATATATAATAAACATAGTATATTCATAGTTTAATATTGAACGATGCATTCACTTGTGAATATTAACATAGTATATTCACTTGTGAATATTAGATAGTATATTCACTTATGAGTATTAAATGATATTTCATATGTGAATATTACATGGTATATCACATGTGAATATTACATATTATATTCACTTGTGAATATTAGATGATATATTCACTTATAAATATTACACAGTATATTCACATATGAATATTACAAGGTATATTCACTTGTTAATATATTCACTTATGAATATTTGAAGGTATTTTGACAAATATATATAATTTTTATATGTTATTCAGATATGAATAACATACAGACTTGCATATTTGTTTTGTGTTTTTAATAATCATATACTGATTCAGGTGAGAAAACATATTCATATGTGAATATAACGTGGTAATTTAGTTTATGCATTTCATCAAACGGTTGGAGTGCATACAAGTTAACTATTTTAAAAATGTTAAAAACATCAAGTTATCAATTCCAAATCATCATATACTTCCGATTTTGACTTCAAATGCGACATCCTATGTTTGATCGATTTCTCATTTTGATTTTGATTTCCGAAAATCGGATTGGGAACCTGTGAGTACCGATTCTGAGTCCTTCAATGTCGACTGTGACTGCAATTCCAGAACTCCGATTCCTATTTCATGAACAACGAAGAAATTCTGGTTTAGTTGCAGAAATCTGGATGATTATTGAAGGTTGGAGGAAATTTTTTGATGATGAACGAACTGTTATCGAATTCTCTATAGTTACGTATTTGAGATTGAAGGTTATTAACATATTTACAAGTTTGCCACCTTATTTTTTATGCTTAGATTAAATGAATGGCTGAGAATGATTCACCCATTCTCAACCTTTTTTATTTTTCTCAATTGAACCCACCTATATATATATATATATATATATATATATATATATATATATATATATATATATATATATATAAGGGTAAATTGGTCATTCTCATGGATCAATAGTTTCATACCATTACCAACGAACATCTTGTGTTTTTTCTATATAATATAAAAGAGTCATTAAAACTTACAGAAAAAACATCAAGTTTTAAAAAACACATACCTTTAATGTTGTATGCATCACGATGATAAGAAAAGTAATGATCCAGGATTTTGCACAAATACTTGGCAAATATTCCATCCGACTTTGCCAAGTTGTTAAGATCATTGTCTACAAACATATTATAAGTAAGTATAAATACTAGCATGAATATGATGTGTATCAAATTGGCCAAAAATAACTAAAGTTGAGCTACATAAAATGAAAAAAAAAAGATTACTTTTCATGATCACTTAATGAGTAACATTCATGCCAATTGCCAAAATATCAGCTCCACTAGTAAATACGATATCAGTAACTTCTGGATCACCAAAAATCGACTTTTTCCAAATTATATGAAAATAATCAACAAAAAAGTGTTGTATATATGACATTTTTCGGACACACACAAGCAAATAGTGTTTCCATGTTTCTTGTTCGAGTTTATGAAGAGTGGATGCAATCAAATCGTATGATTGTTAAAAACTCCATGAGTAGATATTAACATGTGAAAAAAGGCAACACAACATCCCCTTGGTCATTTAAGTGGGATCTCATCTCCCAAATCCTGATTTAAATCACAAACAGGCATACACTTTCAACCCAAGAAAATAAGAAGTTATTAACTAAATCCAATTTTCAATAGAGAGTTGATGATACATATGTTGACTTAGCTAATCCCTATAGTGACATGCATGATACATCTAACTTTAATAATTCTTATATTGTTTAATGTACTTATTGGTATTTAGTTTCCAAAAGAAAATTGACGGACTTACGTTAGTCTCGGCAGTCGGATTCACACTCCTATCTACTGCAAAAGCACCACAAAAAAGAACAATTTGTCCAATGTTTTTGGGGAATGTGGGGTCCAGTTGAATCGCCTAAAGCATTAATTAAAAAGATTTTTTAAAAGGTGTTTCAAAAAACAATTGACTCCTTATATAAACAAAAAGAAAGGGTAGAAAAGATATGATTGATCAAAACTTTCTTGTGAAGTGTACATAAAAAAGAAATGGAAGGAAATGTACCGTATAATTGACATGAGATCCTTCTGCAATAGGGATATCTGATCTCCTAGCAACCTCCAACCATATATAAATAACAAAACATCATCATCTTTAGTTTAGTTAGTATGAACACATTGAGGATAGGCAACAACACCCTGTAACAAGTGACAAAAACTTGATTATACAGAAATCAAAGAATAATTTAAAGATGGTATTTTCTAAAGCAAAAAAGATGAAATGGATTTACCAAATGCAATGCATTTCTAGTGGCAAGTGTGGTGTAAACGTTTCCAAAAATAGTCGTAAGCCCAATCACTGTGATTTTTGGTGACCTTAATGCCACAAATATTTCCATGGCATCATCTGAATGAACATTTGCACATAACATGGATACAAATTCATCATGTAGGTGTATATATAATGTATTTGAAATCTGGATGGTGTTCTTATTTTCTTGGCCAAAGTTTCGTACACTCAAATGATTTGAAAATGGAAGGGAAAAAACCTTAAATTAGAAGAAGACGATGATGATGATGATGATGATGATGATAGTAATCCATAGACTGCTGAAAGACGAATTTACCGATGCCAGGGTTGGTGTTTATGATTATCTTCTTTGGTTCCGCCATGGAAGTGGATGCAATTCTGGTATCAGGTAATGGAAACAACATAAATAAAAAGGTAAACGGCTGTTTCTTAATCAATGGATGAAGGATTTGTATGACTGATTTAAAACCTTAGGAGAATCGTAAGTCGGCTGAGGCTCTGGTTCTTATTCTCCTGAAGTTGCAAACCGATTATAGACAGTGATTGGTCAATCTTCCATTAACTGGATGTCCTAGATGAATACGATTGCAGCATAAGTTGATGATCAAAGTGATACTAGAATTTTGATACATAAATCTAAGCAATGAAAATGTTTTCCACGTGTTGGCTCTCTCTGTGAGACTGACAAATGTTGTAGATAGGGATTAACAAACACGACTTGCATGCACAAACACTGTACACATATTGTCTTATTTGTAAGAATTATGCACCACACGACAAAAATTATGCGGAAACGAATATGGAAGTAAAATTTGAATTCAAAAGAGTTGTGGAGAGAAGGGGACTCGAATGTGCTGAGCCACAGGCGCGGGACATCGGTTGTGATACCATGTAAATATATGTGGAACCTAAAATTGTCTTTCCAAAAGAGCCCTTGTGGAGAGCATAGGGACTCCAATATATAGTCACTTATATTACCATGTCGCACCAATGTGGGATGCAGTAACAATTATTTTATGTTATCTTTTCCGTATCGTGATGTGCTTGTCGTTTTATAATTGGTTCGTTTTCGTGTTAGTTAAAAAACGATATCATGTCATGCTGTGTTCGTGTTATATAAAACATTATTATGTCGTGTCGTGTTAGACAAAAATACTACACGATCATCCGATTTACCATCCCCACCTCGTAACCGTTAGGTCTTTTTGAGATCATTTTTTTTATCTTCTTTTGGACCGGTTTCTGTATTGCTCTAATTAGATGGGTCTCATAGTCTTTTTGTTCTTTTTTTTTTTAGTTTCAATTCGAATTTTGGTTTTTATATGTTTGATTGTTTGATTAATTAGTCATTATTATTATGCATTAATAATTAAAGTATCATATAAAATGATTAGTTACCCATTATAATAAGGGATAATGACTTAGGAGGGTAATAACGTTTCATGTTTGTCCATTTTAGATCCCTAACGTATTTTTTGTGCGTATTACACCATTAAGGTTGTTATAACCGTTTACAAATAATCATTTTAACAGGAAGAAGGCGGTAAATGGATTATTTATAAACGGTTATAACAACCTTAATGGTGTAATATACACAAAAAATACGTTGAGGACCTAATATGGACAAACGGGAAACGTTATTACCCTCCTAAGTCATTATCCCATGAAACTATAAACCCCTATAATAAACTTTTACTTTTTAAATAAAAAACTTATAGGTCTTGGGGTTGGTAGTTTGGATGTTTTTAACCTCGACCTTCTTTATAAATGGAAGTGACGGTTTCTTAATGACAATGGAGCACTTCGGGTTAAAATTGTCAAATTTTGTCATAGGGAAGGTGGTGGTTTTGCGGACGATTCGAGAATAGGAATTGGGGGGGGGGGGGGGTGTTTGGCAAAAGATTGTAGGATCCATTAATCACCTCCATGAGAATGGTTGTATTCCTTCTAATTACATGTATAGAGTGGTGGGGGATGAGACTCAAACGAGGTTCTAGAAGGATGTTTGGTGCTTCGATATTCCTCTTAAGGAGCGGTTCGGGAGGCTCTTTGCTTTGGCTTATAATCAAGATGCTCGAGTAAGTGAATAATGGGATCCGCAGGGGGGGGGGGGGTGGGGGATGTAATTTTCATTGGCATCGAGGGATTAAAGGAATACAACCATTCTTATGGAGGTGATTAATGGATCCTACAATCTTTTGCCAAACACCCCTCCAATTCCTATTCTCGAATCGTCCGCAAAACCACCACCTTCCCCATGACAAAATTTGACAATTTTAACCCGAAGAGCTCCATTGTCATTAAGAAACTGCCACTTCCATTTATAAAGAAAGCCGAGGTTAAAAACATCTAAACTATCAACCCCAAGACCTATAAGTTTCTTATTTAAAAAGTAAAAATTTATTATAGGGGTTTATAGTTTCATGGGATAATGACTTAGGAGGGTAATAACGTTTCCCGTTTGTCCATATTAGGACCTCAACATATTTTTTGTGTATATTACACCATTAAGGTTGTTATAACCGTTTATAAATAATCATTTTATCGGTTTCTTCCTGTTAAAAGGACTATTTGTAAACGGTTATAATAACCTTAATGGTGTAATACGCACAAAAAATACGTTAAGGACCTAAAATGGACAAATAGAAAACGTTATTACCCTCCTAAGTCATTATCCTATTATAATATTGAAACAATCAACACACTACATATATAAAAATCTTAGTTTACCAATTATTATTACACTGTAACAATCAACACACTATACATATGAACATCCTAATTTACCAATTATTATTACACTGTAGCAATCATCATACTATACATATGAAGGTCTTAATTTATAGGAACGTGTATATTATTACACTGTAACAATCAACACACTATACATATGAACATCCTAATTTACCAATTATTATTACACTGTAGCAATCATCATACTATACATATGAAGGTCTTAATTTATAGGAACGTGTATATTGCCTAATATTACAAAGTATGTTAATGATTTGTTTGTTGGAATATATATTATTTTTGTGTTTAGACTAAATAACATAAATTTCATTACATTTGGATATCATAAAAGTCATTATATTTTTATTTATTTTTTTGATTTTGACATCTTGAATATGATTTCATTAAAAAATAATATGCAATCATGCCACACCATCAAAGAGTTCCACATCAGCATGCGTTGTCAGCCAACAACCGGATGACATGATAAGTGGTAAGTATTGAAACAAATTGAAAAAACCATTAATTGAAACAAAAATAATTACAATATTATAAAAAAATTTAACATCTACCCATTTTGTTTTTTAGCCATAACTTTTTTTCTTTTTTTCTTTTTTTTTTGAAAATACCAAAGTTATTAAAATTTAATTCTCTACAAATGAGCATTATCATAAAATTTTGAATTTTTGTTTTAATTTTTAATATTTATAAAAAAAAACTAGAAAAAGAAAAATTTTCAAAAATTATAAAAATTTAATGAATACATCTACTCATTATACTAGCGACTTTGTAAAAAGAATATTTAAAAAATAAGGTGTTTTAGACATCAAACTTGATTTTAAAAGATTATAAGTTTTTGAAATAAATGTTGAACATAATATGATCCAAATAAAGATGATTTAAATATCTATGATTAAAAAAATATTATGATTCAACATGTTTATGATCATTAACTTGTTATGATCTACAAATATTTTGATTCAAATATTTTATAATTCTTAATTATTATATATTTTATGAATCAAAATTAAATGATTCAAAAAATATAATGATTCAAATGTTTTATTGAACAAAAACTTTATTTAATTCAATATATTATGATCCAGAACCATATGATTCATTAATGATATGATCTAAATTACTATGATTCAAAATGATATTCTCCAAATTAATATCATTATGGTTCAATTTTTTTTATAATGGTTAAACATCAAAAACTTGAATCGATATTTAATTCAAAAATAAAAAGAAAGAAAAATTTAAAAAGAAAATAAAAAAAAGCATAACGTATGATCTGAAGGTTGTTCTTCAGAATCTCATCTACCTTTATTTTTTAAGGATAAATCCATAACAAGTCTCTGATACGAGGAATTCGTTGTTTTTCAGAATCTCCTCTACCTTTATTTTTTAAGGATAAACCAACGTCTGGTTCCTGGTATGTAGTTAATTTATAATTATTCACTTTTATATAGAAACTCGATGAGTTGGAGGCCCCAAACTCATCGAGTAGAAATGAATTGGACCGCAGGTTTGGAGACTTACTCAACGAGTTGGGAGGTCTTAACTCGACAAGTGGGCTGGCAGAAATGAAACCCTAATTCCGGGGTTTTGCACCATATTTAAACACCTTAACCCTAAGGTGTTGGCCTCTTCTCCAGACTCCACTGTTCAAAACCCTAATATCGAAACCCTAAGCCATTTTGGTGATTGTGAGCTAATCTTGTGCTTTCTTAGTGAGTTTAAAGAAGGGGAAGCTTGAAGGAGGAGCAATAACGTGTGGGAGGAGAGTAGATCTAGAAGTTGAGCTTCATTCCTGGTTAATAAGAGGTATAAAGATTCAACCTTGTCTATAGCATGCCTAGATCTAGTCTTAGGATGTTTTGCTTCATGTTTTGGTCCAAGTATGTTGATGGTTGGGATTTAGACATCCTATTTGGGCAAATCCTTTAGATCTGGAGTCTTGAGGGGACTTCATGGCATAAAGGTGCCAAATTTATGGCCATGGAAGTCCCATGCAACTTCTAGATCATGTTTTTGGTCTTTTAAGCCTTAGTAGGTCATGAATGCAAGTAAAGATGGGAGCTTTACATGTCAAATTGTCCCTAGAGTCTAGATCTATGACCTCATGGGCTATCTTGAAGTTTTGATGGCTTTTGGAGTTGGATCTAAGCCCTTTTCAGTTAGGGTTTGAGTTCATGTCTTGGGGAGAGGTTCTTAATGGGTAAAGTTGGAAACTTTACCCTTCTAGACTCATTTCCAGCTTGGATCCAGAAGATAGGGCCTTGGTTTGAAGAATAGGGATTTAATGCATTAAGAAGGCTTAACAGATTAAAAAACTCGACGAGTTCACAGAGAAACTTATCGAGTTGATTGAAAGTGTCTCGATTTAGTTATAAGGGACAAACTCGGAGATTTGGGGGAAAACTCGACAAGTCAACTCGGGATATTGCGATTTTGTGAGTCAAGGAGGAACTCAGATCGCGATTCCATGATTTTATGATTCTTGAGAACTCGGCCAGTTGAAGGGCAAACTCGATGATTCGAGTCAAATCGGAGCATTGAATTTAACTTTATCTTTGACCAAAGTTGAACCTTAAGGGGTTATGAGTATAAAAGGGTAATTAAGGAAATCTTTTATGTTTAGGAGCTTAAGTTGGGTTGACATTCGGAGTCGAGGATTTTCAGCTGCATTCTAGTATTTGAGGTGAGTTACCTTCCTCTATCAGTGGGTCGAAGGCACTAATGTCGGCCCATTAGTAGTTGTTATAGTAGAGATGAATGTCTTTGTGATAATTGTTTGGTTTGCCACTATAACACCTGTAGATCCGGACTAGTCAATTTAGAGAAAATAGGGGTCGAAAATGACTTTTTGACAAAAGATTATTTAGAATAAATAATCTTACCCAAGTTGTAGAATATGTCTCAAGGGTTCCTTACATATAAAGAACGCCAAAATCCGAATTATAACGAAGAAGTTATGACCCGTCGAAGTTTTTCGGCAAAACTAGCACGACACTAGGAGACGTAAATAGTGAATTTATGATAGAGTACATTTTAGCCTTAGTGGTCTAAACAAAATTTTTAGTATACGTTAAACTGTGAACATACAAAAAAAGAACGCCCAAATCTGACTTCGTATGAGGAAGTTATGAATTTTCTAAGATTTGACATAGCGGTGCACGACTCGAAACTTGAATTTTAGTTCGAGCAGTTTTTGGCCTATCTAACCTAAATGAGAGTTGAAGATCCCATTAATAGGAACTCAACAATAAAAATACAGACGAAAATGGAGTCCGTATGTAGAAGTTATGAATTTTATGCGGACATTTAACAGTATAATCTCATCCTACTGTTAAATTTAAAATCGGTCGAGAATTAGCCAACAAAGTCTAAATGAAAGTTTAGATCATGTTTTTACATACACGTAGATATAAAGAACGTCAAAAACGGAGTTCGTATGTGAATGTTACGAGGTTTAAAAGTCGGCAAGATCTGTGCGAAATCGGGTGACGTGGCTAAATATGGGCCAAGGCTTTCTCCCCAAGGCAAGCCACAAAATGGTGATACCTGGCCATGGAATCGATGAGTGGGACCTTCTACTCGAAGAGTAGAGCAGGATTCCAACCAATAAATAGAGGTGTCGGGTTCCCTTATTCTTCACAACTTCCCAACTTCACTTTCTCTCTCTACTTTCTCTCTCTAAGCCATCACCCCCAAGCCTACGTAAACCCCCTAGCACCTGAAGGAACCCCAAGGTTCCCGAATCCCAGAGAAAAGAGCCTTTCGGGTCAGGAACGCTGCTCCGGTAAAGCCTAGTTTTGGGAAAAACTCGTTGTAAGTGAGCTACGCCTACCCTATCATTAGTGTATCTTATGTTTCAATATTGTAATGTTATTAGGACCTTATAGTAAGTATTTAGGATATTATTATGATTTATATAAGTGTCATTATAATATCTTTTTAACCACTCGTGGTACGAGGAATCTGGTTTAAAGGGCCGCATAGGGTTGTTGGATTTCAGAAGTGCTATATGCCAAAATGGTCCTGCCCTCCGGTGTTTTATGTATGACCCTTATCTGTATATAATGGTTAAGAAAATATTTTTTCGTTCTTATATAATAGTAATAATAGCAAGACTATTAATTAGTCTCGGTGAATATTAGACAAAACTATAGTGGTAATGATACTAGGTTTTGTCAAAGGAAAACTGTGTTAAGAGTAACGAATTGTTGTCCGAGTGCCGAGTCACTAGCTTTTCAAGTGAGTGCATGGTCCCTTTCATATTACTCATAGATATGAAGTATTTTATATAAACTATGTGATATGTGTGCATATTATCTGTATACTTGCTATCGATGTTGGATGAACGATTTTATACAAGTTTTACATGATTTAAACTGTATATGTATTTATATCAAGATAATATGTTGGGTAAAACATGGGTAGATGAAATATGAGTTGGATGATGAGTTGGGTAAGGGTGAGAGGTGAACGATGTGAGAAGCCTTGTTCCCAAATGATGACCCCGTCCTCTAGCAGAGTATGGTTGACAACCATGGACCATTCTAGACAGTCCAGTGGAACACTAGCAGGCTCACAACCTGTAGGTGTTGTGAACGATGTGTTCACCAGTGTACTCTAAAAACCCATTGACATGTATTGCGAGTTGACTCCCGAACACGATACTATCAACAAATGAGATAACCCTAGAAGATGTGCCTGAAGGACAATCCCGACAGTTGCGCCTCATAGAGAATGTCACAATTCTGGCAGTTGCGCCTAAGTGATAGAACTAGCAGTTTTGCTTGACAGCTGTGTCATTGATAACAATGGACTTCGTACCTATTCCTTAGGAATGAATGAATGAGAAATAACTGATTCTTAGGGTAGATCCATAAGAGTAAAGAAGATAATGGAGATGGGTAATTGGGTTAACTCTTTGATGATTAAACATAATAATTATATTATTGTGGGTTGAAAACCCTATGTACTCACCAGGTTTCCCAACCTGACCTACTCAGTTTATTTATATCACATGTGTTGATATGAAGTCACATTACACTGAGAGATTAAGGAGATATAAATCACTAGTGAGAATGAATGTAAGTTCTGTTTATGCTTATGTTTCTGTATTGACGATGACATCCCAAATGTTTTAAAATGAATAAAAATACTTTTCTTCAAAAATGATTTGATAACGTATTTATCATGTTTTACTAGGAGCAAATTTCGCAACATTTTTATTAAAAGAGGTACTATGATTTTTATAAAGCATAAACAAAATCGGTCTTTTCTGGCCGTGAAAATAGGGATGTCACAGTTGGTATCAGAGCATTAGTTTAAACGAACTAGGAATATGAATTTATTTCTAGACTTAAACTTAGAATGCTAAACAATGATTGTGAGGGGTGTGTCTTAGGTAATACACCTGAATAGACACAAGCACTAGCTTATTTAGGGAAAATGCCTAACATGCTTTTAGGTGCTCAATGATTTATGATGCTAAATGTATGATCGGATCTATGGTCTGTTGCCGACCGGATCTAGAAACTTTATGTGTTCATATTTCTAAACATTTAATTACGGTATTAGAACTGGCATGTAACTTTTCGGAGTAATAGAGAGATTTACACGTCGATCGTAAATAAAATCTTTCCTATCTAAATTCTCGTCACTGGACACCGAATGTCTGAATCGGTGTATAGATCGACATGGTGAGAACTCGAAGCGGATTGGGAAGCGGTAACCCACAACTTGAGCCACAAGTGATCGAGTGTGCGCCAGAAGTAGCAGCCGCACCCGAGCCAATCACTATGGCTGGGGTACAAGTAATGATCCAGATGATGTTAGATCGTCAAATGGAAGAAACAAGACATTTTATTCAACATAATCGAGATGAACCTACGGTACCTGTTGAGCAGCCCGAACTGAATGAAGAGTTGTCAAAAGAGGGAAATTACAGCCGTATAGTGAGTCAAGTTGGACCCCGAGCAATCAGGAGAAATGACTCGGATAGAAGGATTGACCAGGATGGGTGCATGTATAAGAACTTATTGAGTGCTAAACGACCAAGTCTTGCTGGAAGCCCAAAACAAGTGGAGATTATGGACTGGATTTCCAAGATGGAGATGGTATTTGAGAGCTGCGACTGTAGCGATAAGCAAAAGACGATCTTTGCAGTCAGACAACTAAAGACCGGTGTTTTAAGTTGGTGGAAGTTGTTGGAAAATATGATGCCACGAGGAGAAGCCCTACAATGTCATGGGATGAGTTCTTAGAATAGCTAAAAATGCAATACTACTCAGAGATAGATCTGATAGACCTAAACAATGAGTTTCAGAATCTGAAGAAAGGGAATATGAGTGTCAATGAGTATGCCACCGCATTCACTGAGAGGATGAAGTTGTTTCCCTACTTGGTACCTACGAAACTCTCCAAGATTGATAGGTTTTCTAACAGAATACCCACAAACTTTGTCCCAACGATCAAAATGACAGCTACTTGAAACAGCTGTTAGAGCAGCTAAGAATGTAGACACCCAGATAAGAGAAAGGGGTCTAGAAAAGGATAAGGCAAGAGAAAAGAGGAAGTTTGAAGGATCTTCAAGGTCCAACATTGAGAGAAAATTCCTGAAGTTTGGATGAGGAAGAGGAAGTGACACAAGATGGTGCGAGAAGTGCAAAAAGAAACACTATGGAAAATGCAGTGAGGAGGTGACTTGTTTCAAGTGTGGAAAGCGTGGGCATTACGCCAATGAATGTACACTCAAGAAAAGGGTATGTTATGAATGTAATGAGGAAGGGCACTTCAGGAAAGACTTCCCAAAGAGAGAAGGGGCTACAAAGCCAAATATGCTGCCAAGGCCGAAAGCTAGAGCATTCCACATGATCCTCGACGAAGCAGAAAACAACATGAGGAATCAAGGATGAGGATTTCATATCCAAAGATCGAGTTACACGGTAGCCCTGTGGATAGTATCGTATGGTGTAGCCTATTAGAGGCATAGTCTAGGGTGAACTTGAACACCTATGTAATCGTTTCCAGGAATAATATAAAGCCTTTGTTTTGTTATCTGGGGTGTTAAGTTGTTATGTGATTTTCTTGTATGATGACTTGGAAAACTACGAGACAATACTTGGGACGAGTATGAGTAGGTGTGAAAGGTAGTAGAGACCTATACTACCGGAAGCACAGGACTCACGCTTGGATCAGGGAAAGTCACAAGGTTACCAAGAAGCTAGTAATTGATACCGTTTTATTCAAATATATCATTACCATCGTTTCGATAATGGATAAGAAGATAATTGTTATTCTGACCCTAGTGGTCACATCGAATTGAGTCCGACTACGATGAGTATGTAACGTGGTTCAGAGAACCAAGTTTGATGTAGCATCTGACTTAAGCCGAAAGATTAAAATAAAAGATAATCAAAACGATTGGTAGAGGAATCACGATAGTTTCTTGTAGCTAGAAATGCTACCTTTTAAGATGTGATTAGAACATGGAGGAAGGTATAGTCTGTTCTGGAATTTGACTCTAAAAGACCTGAGTCCAAGCAATGCATCATACGATGAGAGGTCATCAGAACATGACCCATTGGTCTATTATGATAATTGAAGGAAGGAACTTATCTCAAGTTTGTTAAAGAAGGGGTCTCCAATAAAGATCGAGATTGCGACATGAAGATCATGATTGAAAGTCTAACATGAGATAGAGAGCGGGTCCAAGATCGGGCACCGCCTGCAGTCAAGAAGTCTTAGAGTTAGATACTTGTTCGAAGAAACATCAAGTTCACCTTAGACAATCATGTGATGTCACAACTAGCATTTTTTCTAGGAAATTCCACTCTCATGTAATCATTCAACTAGTATAATAACCGGTACTCTAAGCGAATATCATACTCTATGCTCGTTCAAATACATCTCATATGTTTAAATAAGGGTTGTAAACCCTAGAAATCCTGGCTCAAGTTCATTATGGACTAGGATTCTCTTATTGGACCAATGGGACCAATAAATCATCAATTCATCAATCTATAACATTTTGGGTAATTTGAGCCTATAATGATTCATTCTACCTCCAATAGACCATGATGGGCCAGAAATGAATTAATTAGCCCTAATGGGCCATAAACTCATTCCTTTATACCATATTGGGTCGTGCACCATCCTAAGGGCCTAATGGGCCGAAAATATTATTAGGCCTATGAAATTCGATCAAAGCCAAGGATTTGAGCCCAAAACCATTTTCTTCATTCATTAAGCCTATTCTCGACCCAATGTGTTTATATATATACAAAAAAATGGAAGGAGGATGGATTAGGCTCATGACAACACATAATTGTCTAGCATATATCTAGAAATCACATACATCTATGAAGCTTATTATCCTCCATGCAAGAAAATCACTCCTCCCCACTCTTCATAATACTCTCGGCCAAACACCCCACAACACCACCTCCATTTCTTTCTTTCAAACTCTCTAAAGAACCCTTCATACTCCTCTAAAAAAATTCGAGATTTTGGACATCTCCAAGAAGGTTTTTCACTAAGATTATCATCTTGGGTAAGTTCTTATTTCGATCTATGATTTAACTTCTTGATCTCTTCAAAAATATCCTCTTACACCCATATTTTTGTGGATCATGTTCTTAGAACCATCTAAGTTCAAGATCTACTTAAGAAAGCTTGCTAGGATCAAAAATCTTCTTCCACTTCTTCATCAAAACAGATCCAACACCCCAATGTGAGTTCATACCCCTTTATTTTCGATTTTTACTTGGTTTTGGGAGGAGAATACAAGTTTCTTTATGTAGATCTATGTGTATATGCATGAATATGTGTGTTTTTCATGACTTATTTGTTGATTATGTGCTATTTACTTCATAAATCCAAAAGTATGTTAAGAATATTAAGTTTATCACTTGGATGTACATGAAAACCTTGAGAAAAGTATGTGTTATCACATATAATACATGTAAAC
The DNA here is from genome assembly GCF_052625555.1 of Lactuca saligna. NCBI lineage: Eukaryota > Viridiplantae > Streptophyta > Magnoliopsida > Asterales > Asteraceae > Lactuca > Lactuca saligna. The sequence continues at coordinate 263,831,212 of NC_136421.1, read as the reverse complement.
TAGTAGATCTGGGATTTATACACTTAAAATAGCAAAAATGAGTGTTGTGTTCAAAGATCTATAAATTAAACTAAAAATTCAGCCCTTAACAGAAAAGTTTGGATCCAATATCGAACTGTTTTGACCAACTTAATGATAATATTTTTCATAACTGTTTTAGATGAAAAGAGTTCAAGTTTATATCTTTAAAATGACTACTCTGACGTTTTCATACGATTTTTCTACAGTTTTTGGCGAATTTTACAAAATTTCCTATTAGATTTAAAATAATTTCGGACCAGCCTGTGAAGGTGAGCAATTTCTCACTTGTTAGAGACTATTAAAAATCATGAGAAAAATTGTGAACAAAGTAGACAAAATTTCCAAACTTCTAGAATTTACGGATCCAAATTTCGACTTACGATGATTTTTCTACAAATTATCCAACAACTAGGTCAGAAAAGCCAAAAACCAGAAAAATGTGTATTTTCACAAAAATCAAGCCAAAAATGATATTTTTGACAAAAATGGGTTTAAAATGTTATTTTTACCACAACTAGTCATAAACACAAGTTTTGAGCAAATTGTGGAATAAAGTGTTATTTTCACAAAAAGTGGGTCTTTTATGCTATTTTAGTGAATATTTGAACCAAAACCAACAATAAACTAACAAATGGATTAATTTTGATCATTTTTAGGTTATTGGGTCTTAGTGGCCCATTTATATGCTTGATAGGTTTTGTATACTATTTTGCATGCTATTTGGGCCTATAAATACCTTAAATGTGAAATGGGCCTTAGTTGTCATTTTACATATATTTTGGGCCCATGTTATATAAATCTCATTCCTGTTAGGTCTTAAAATGATTCACATGTTTAGCGATGTCCTAGTGGCTCACTTACATGGTTTGTTAGGCCTGGAATGACATTTATACGTTTATCTTCATGTAAATTCGATTAAGGATCTAGTGAGTTTTTGTCGGTTGACACCTATTAAGTGATCGATCGTAGCCTATAGTTATAATCATAGTCTCTTGGAAGGAGAGCGGGGTTTTGTATATAGATCTATACGGGGATGACACCCCACACATGAGCTATTCGCTACAGTTAGACTACATCGATCTAGGGTAACTATAACCTTATTCTATTTTTCAGTCGGCGTTCACAAACACTAAGACAGGAAAAATTGTCATTATTTAGTATGGTTATAACGGCTCACTTAGAGGAATAAACGTTATGAAGTTTGCGGAAAACTATTTCCTTTTATGATTGGATTACTCGGTAACTTACTCACATTGGTACCCCACCTCGGTGTTGGTACGACAACATTATCTATTTTCTTGTATGATTGGATTACTCGGTAACTTACTCACACTGGTAACCCACCTCAGTGTTGGTACGACATCATTATCTATTTTCTTTTATGATTGGATTACTCGGTAACTTACTCAGACTAGTACCCACCTCGGTGTTGGTACGACAACAATAACTATTCTTCTTTTACGGGCAACATCGGGTTATCCGGGGATATTCTATATACATTCTCTTCAATCACTTTTGACATTCTATTAAACAATAACACACATGCATTAATACAAGATCAGACATAAACATACCAAACTAATTTAAGAAAATACAGGATTTTCTTGTGATTACAAAGTTATACAAATCATTTTCTTAAATATACTTATGAACTCACCAACATTATATATGTTGACGTTTTCAAATAATTTGTATTCTCAGGGACTCGTTAAGCAGAAGAATCAACAAGAATAGGGGATGTTTTTGTGTACTTTCAAATATCATCCATTGAATGTTTTGATCATGTTATTTAAAAGATTGTACTTGATGTAAACAATGTACTTGATGCAAACAATGCCAGTTGTATTATATTATGCATGGTAATGATGATGTTATGTTTCATTTATATTCACTGTAATGATATTTCAAGATGAAGTCACGCACAAGCCCCCAGACATTTCCGCCGTCTGGTTCATGGGTGTGACATGTAAGTCCTGTTTGGTTGATGATTCTGGGACGTAATCATCCTAAGGGGGAGATAATTGTTACGCCCGTAGATCCGAGCTAGTCAATTTAAAGATAATTGGGATCGGAAACGACTTTTCAAAAAAAGACTATTTAGAATAAATAATATTAACCAAGTTGTAGAATATGTCTCAAGAGTTCCGTACATATAAAGAACGCCGAAATCCGAATTATAACGAAGAAGTTATGGTCCGTCAATGTTTTTCAGCAAAACCGGCACGAAACCGGGAGACGTAAATAGTGAATTTAAGATAGAGGAGTTTTTATCCTTAGTGATCTAAACAAAATCTGTAGTATACGTTAAACCGAGAACATACAAAAAAATGAACGCTTAAATATGACTTCGTATGAGGAAGATATGAATTTTCTAAGATTTGGCATAGCAGTGCACGGCCCGAAACTCAAACTTTAGTTTGAGCGGTTTTTGGCCTATGCGACCTAAATGAGAATTGAAGATCACATTAATAGGAACTCAATGATAAAAAGACAGATGAAAATGGAGTCCGTATGTAGAAGTTACGAATTTTACGCGGATATTTAATAGTATAATCTCCTCATACTGTTAAATTTAAGATCGGTCGAGAATTAGCCTAGGGACTCTAAATGAAAGTTGTAGGTCTTGTTTTTACCTACAGGTGGATATAAGGAACTTTGAAAACAGAGCTTGTATGCGAAAGTTACGGGGTTTAGAAGTCGACAGGGTGTTATGCAAAATCACGTGACGTGGCTGAATATGGGCCAAGGCTTTCTCCCCAGGGCAAGCCGCTAGATAGTGACACCTGGCCATGGAATCAATGAGTAGAACCTCCTACTCAATGAGCAAAGTAGGATTCCAGCCTATAAATAGAGGTGTTGGGTTCCCTCATTCTTCACACCTTCCCAACTTCACTTTCTCTCTCTACTTTCTCCCTCTAAGCCCCCAAAACATCCCCTAAGCCTAGGTAAACCCCTTATCACCCGAAGGAAGCCCCGAGGCTCCCAAATCCCCGAGAAAAGAGCCTTTCGACTCGGGAACGCTGCTCCAACAAGCCCCGATTTTACGAAAACCCGTTGTAAGTGAGCTACGCCTACCCTATCATTAGTGTATCTTATGTTTCAATATAGTAATGTTATTAGGACCTTATAGTAAGTATTTGGACTATTATTATGAGTTATATAAGTGTCGTTATAATATCTTTTTAACCACTCGCAGTACGGGGAATCTGGTTTAAAGGGCCTTATAGGGTTGTTGGATTTCAGAAGTGTTATATGCTAAAATGGTCCTGCCCTCCGGTTTTTTATGTCTAGCCCCTGTCTATATATAGTGGTTGAGAAATATTGTTTCGTGCTTATATAATAGTAATAATAGCAAGACTATTAATTAGTCTCGGTGAATATTAGACAAAACTATAGTGGTAATGATACTAGGTTTTGTCAAAGGAAAACTGTGTTAAGAGTAACGAAGTGTTGTCCGAGTGCCGAGTCACCACCTTTTCAAGTGAGTGCATGGTCCCTTTCATCTTACACATAGATATGAAGTATTTTATATAAACTATGTGCTATGTGTGCATATTATTTGTATACTTCTATCGATGTTGGATGAACGATTTTATACAAGTTTTACATGATTTAAACTGTATATATGTATTTATATCAACATAATATGTTGGGTAAAACATGGGTAGATGAAATATGAGTTGGATGATGAGTTGAGAGGTGATATAGACCATGTGATAAGGGTGAGAGTTGGATGATGTGAGAAGCCTTGTTCCCAAATGTTGACCCCGTCATCTAGCAGAGTGTGGATGACAACCACAGACTATTCTAGACAGTCCAGTGGAACACTAGCATGCTCGCAACCCGTAGGTGTTGTGAACGATGTGTTCACCGGTGTATTCTAAAAACCCATTGACATGTATTGCGAGTGGACTCTCAAAAACGATACTGTCAATAAACAAGATAATCCTAGTAGCTGTGCCCGAAGGACGATACCGACAACTGTGCCTCATAGAGAATGTCTCAATTCTGGCAGCTACGCCTAAGTGATAGAACTAGCAGCTGTTCTTGACAACTGTGTCATTGACAATGATGGACTTCGTACCTATTCCTTAGGATAATCCTTAGGAATGAATGAATGAGAAATAGTTGATTCGTAGGGTAGATCCTTAAGAGTAATGAAGATAATGGAGATGGGTAATTGTGTTAACTGTTTGATGATTAAACATAATAATTATATTCTTGTGGGTTGAAAACCCTATGTACTCACCATGTTTCCCAACCTGACACACTCAGTTTATTTATATCATAGGTCTTGATATGAAGTCACATTACACTGAGAGATTAAGGAGATCTAAATCACAAGTGATAATGAATGTAAGTTCTGTTTATGCTTATGTTTTTGTATTGACGATGACATCCCAAATGTTTTAAAATGAATAAAAATACTTTTCTTCGAAATGCTTTGATAACGTATTTATCATGTTTTACTGGGAACAAATTTTGCAACATTTTTATTAAAAGAGGTACTCTGATTTTTATAAAGCATAAACAAAGTCAGTCTTTTCTGGCCGTGAAAATGGGGATGTCACAACCACTATCTATTATGATTTATGTGATTATTTATATGTTATCATGAGGTAGTGGTAGGGCGAGAGACTGGTGGGAGGCGGTTAGTGATACATTGGGATCCCCAACCATTGAGGCCATGACCTGGTCGAATTTTGTGTCCAGGTTTTTTGGGCGGAGTTTGCGCCAGCCGTGGAGATTTAGCAAATGGCTAGGGAGTTTTTGGATTTGAGACAGAATACTGAGTTGGTGGCGGAGATTGCCGTGAAGTTCAGGGAGAGGGCCTATTTGGTGCCCAAGTACGCAGGTGATGAGGAGATGAAGAAAACCCGGTACCATGATATGTTGAGAGCTAACATTCAAAAATATGTCAGTTATTTGGCATGCCCGACGTTGAATGATATGATAGCCAGGGCACAAGAGAAGGAGATTGATATAGATCACATTCAGAAGAGGAAGGCGGAGGTTAGGAAGACGACAGGTGTTTCGATGAAGAAACCCAAAGGATTCGACTTGAGGTTGAAGGGCCAGCAGAGTTGCTGTGGGAAATACAACAAGCCACGCGAGGGAGTTTGCAGAGCTGGGGGATCGGGCTACTATAAGTGCGGCAAGACTGGGAGCTTTTGTGTGAATAAGGATCTAATTCCGCAGGGACAAGGCTCAAAAACTCAAACCTTGAGTTAATGCTTAAGATCAATGTAGATGGCATCAAGCATGTCTACTGTCATTGAGTTATGACTAATCCATTTTGTATTTTCGATAAAATTTTGAACTATTCCTGGTGTTTTATGGTCAAACAATAAAAGGACAGATTTTTTTGTTGCGTATTTTTCTTTGTTAGTTTGAATGATTAGACTTATTTCGAAGTCCATCTGTTGATAGCTTCTTTTCTATTTGTTTCAATGTTGTCGATATTTAGAACGTTTGTTCCGAACTGGTTTGGATTTCCAATAGGAAGATCTGGCATAGAGCCAGTTCTATGACCTTGTTCAGTTTTGAGTATTTTTCTTTTTTCACCTTGAAAAGAAGATTCTCCAAGATGATCAAATTTTGTTTTGGTCTTATTCATCCTGAAGTTAGGCTCTATATCAGAAGAAAGAGATTCTACTTCTTCTTCTTAATTATATATAGCAGTTTCTTTTTCAGATGTTTATTCTATAATGTTAATCGTTTCATCAAAGTGGAAAAGTTGTTTAAGTTCCTTAGATGTAGAGATTTCTAAGTTTATTGTATCATTTCCTTTAGATTCAGCAAGATCTATAACCTAAGAGCTTGATCAAGAATCAAGACATTTTATCCATTGATTATTAATTCTTCATCTTCATAGTTATCCCAAATGAATTTTTGTACTTTAGATAAATAGTCTGTGCTGTTGACTTAAAGTAGTCTTTAGGCCATGACATAGAACTGGGATTCCTTGATGATCCTAGTTCTTCATTTCCTACATTATAATTAGGGTATAAGTACTTACCGGTGAATGGCTTTTCATCTTCAGTTTTAGAATCTATAACTGTAGTAGTTTTATTAGTTATTTCAATAATTTCTTTGTTGCAAGAACACTTTTGAAGTTCTTTTTGCGTTTCATTAATAATTTTAGCAGTGATGGCTTCTAATTGGTTTGTAGTTACTAAGCCTTGGTTAATCATTTGATCAATCTTTTCAGATAGTTTTTCAACCTTTTCATTTAAATGATTAAGTGATTCTTTGATGTCAAGCATAAATGTGATCCAATAAGTTGTTTCATTTGATTTTGCACTTATTTTGATCTAAGATTAAAATCTTTCATTTGGTCTGTAAGAACAGCTTTATGGACAATTTCTTTTAGTAGATCATCGAAGTTTTTAGAAATTTTACTAAAAGTTTTTAGTAGTTTTGAGTTATGTTCTATTATGTTGTTCATTTTTTCTAACCGAGTAAAAAAAAAATCAAACTGATTGTTATCAATTTCTCCTACATTTTGAAGGGCGAGACTTAAATTTTTCTGAAATTGATTGAAAGGTTTATTATTTTTTGATATATCTTTCGAAATATCTTTTTGAATACCAAAATAGTGATTTATTTTGAGTGTATTTAACCAGCATCTTGCGACAATTTTATTTATATTGTTACAAAAGTTAGCTAGGGTTTGAATGCCTACTTTTCCTGAAGAAGAAAAAAGCATATTGTTTTTTCTCAGTAGGATCATAAATATTTTTTTTGTCTCAATGATTTACCCTTTTTGTAAATATGATGAAGGTCTATCTTACTCATTTATTACTTCGCTTAGTTGGTTGATCGTTGGATTTAAATTATCAACTCTAGAAAACATACTTCTTATGCTTTTGAGTATATCTATTGGAGTAGGTTCTAAAGATTTGGATATTTCACCTATATGAAGAGAATCTATTGAGATTCTAGGTGGTAGCTTTTCTCCTGAAGCTTTTTTGTTTCTAGCTATGTTTAAAGCCCAATACCTATCTTGAGGATCTACGTCACAATATTGTTTATCTTTGACATGTCTTATTTCTGAGAATACATCTTCATGTTCTATGTATTTTTCTTTTTTATAGTTTATGCTATGATGACTATTTGTCAATGCATATCTTACGAGGTAGGTTATTGTGAAGGGTTTATCTCCTGGATTCATGAGATCAATTCTTTCAAAGTGATGAATAAAAGAGAAAACCTTATTTAAGTTTGTTGATTTCAGATCTAAGGCAAATTTAGGATAAACTGAAAACATGAATTTTTAATAAACTATATTTCCTTTGGCTGCACCAAGAATACAATCTTGTTGATGATTGATTCTGTTATCAATCAAGGCCATTTTTATTGCAAAATTAATTCATTCTTGAAATTGAGATTTGATTAGAATTTTTACTGCTCCGATGTGGACCATTCTATTTTTAGATCTTATTTTTGTGGGAATATCTTTTAGGTTACTGTTTATCTGTTCTTTGGTTAATAGTGGTAGATAAACAGATCTTGTAGTATCTTTTATGTCGATGGATATTTCTTTTGTACTAACGAAGTAAAATATTTCGTTGTTTTTTTTAACATATTCAAAATATTAAATCTTGAGGGAACGTTTCTGAATATATTTTCTTTCTTTATTTTAAGATATGTTTTCTTGATTTTTTAAAGAAGTTATTGCTTAATCATTATGTTTCCTTGAAAACCATCTCCATTTTCAACGAAGCTTAACGTATGATCTGAATGTTGTTCTTCAGAATCTCCTCTACCTTTATTTTTTAAGGATAAATCCAAAACAAGCCTTTGATACCAGGAATTGTGTAACGCCCGTAGATCCGAGCTAGTCAATTTAGAGACGATAAGCGTCAAAAATGACTTTTTGATGGAAGATTATTTAGAAAGAGTAATCTTAACTAAGTTTTAGTATATGTTACAAGGATTCCGTGCATATAAAGAATGCTGAAATCCGAGTTATAACGAAGAAGTTATGACCCGTCGAAGTTTCGCGACAGAACCGACATGACTCTGAATGACATAAAAAGTGAATTTGTATTAGAGCAATATTTAGCTTTAGCGATTTAAACAAAAGTCGTAGAATATGTTAAACCGAAAGCGTGCATAAAAAAAACGCCCAAATCTGACTTCATATGAGGAAGTTATGATTTTTCCGAAGTTTCGACTTAGCAGTATGTAACCCGAATCCTCGATTTGAGATCGAGTGATTTTTAGCCGAAACAATCTAAATGAGAATCGAATATCTCATCTATAGTAGTGAAACGATAAAAAGATAGGCGGAAACGGACATCAGATGAAGAAGTTATGAATTTATAACGAAGTTTTCCTATCTCGGCCTACTAAAAATAATATAAAAGTAATATATTTATAATATATTAAAAATAAAGTCAAAATTAGCCAACGGAGTTTAAACGAGATTTGTATAGCATATTCTCAGCTACGCGTCAATATAAAGATCGTCGAAAACGGAGTTCTTATGCGAAAGTTATGAATTTCTGAAGTTCGGGGAGCGAAACCCAAAAAATATCAGCCACCACGACGTGGTAAAAGTGCCACGACGTGGCAAAAGTGCAACGACGTGGCAAAAGTGCCACGACGTGGCAGGAGCTCTGGAGTCTGTCAGATCCACTTGCAATGACGCATGCAGTGACGACCCAGCCACCACGACGAGGTAAACCGTACCATGACGTGGCATGGGCAAATTTTGCCCTATAAATAGATTTTAAGGGTCAGCCGAGTTTGGGGTTGCTCCAACTCCTCTCTCTCACTCCCGATACCCTCCATAGTCATCCCGAAGTACCCCCGAAGCCCCGGTTTCATCCCGAGACCCGAATCAAGTACCAAAGCCCGAAGATCCCGAGAAGTGAGATTCCCAAGCCGAAGCTCTGCCCGTGAGAAGCCCGATTTTTGTGAAGATCTTCCAGATCTACCGAAGAATACTACTTCTACAAGTTGTCGTGCTGTCCGATCATCTTCTGATCAAGTCAGTGTGTGGTCACTTTTTCTAACACATAAATATTAAGTATTTTCTATGAAATACGTGCTATGTGTATAATATAAAGTTGTTTATATGTGTGAATGTATAGTCCCTTTCATAACACGATTTTAATACAAGTATTGTTTGAATGTATTAAGTATATGTTTTGTGTGAGTGTGTAGTCACTTTCTTCTAACACATAAATATGAAGTATTTATTATGAAATACGTGCTATGTGTTAATATGTTGTTTGTTTATTAACATGGGTAGATGAGATAGTTGGTGTGTGATAAAAGGATGAGTTGGATAATGAGATAAGAAGTGATATAGATCTTGAGATGAGGGTGACAAATGGAAAATGAGTGAAACCTTTACCCAAAACGATGGCCCCCGTCATTCAGCAGAGTAGGGATGACAACCACAGACTATTCTAGACAGTCAGTGGAACACCACCATGCTCGCAACTTATAGGTGTTTGTGAATGACATGTTCACCTATGTACTCTAAAAACCCATTGACATGTATTGAGAGAGGGATCTAGAGAATGATACTGTCAGTAAACAAGATAAACTTGTTATTAGATCTGGGAGTATGGATCAGATCAGGATTTAGGTATAGTAAATTGACCCTAGTCCGGGAGTATGGATTGGGCACAGTTTTAGATCCGGGAGTATGGATCAGACCAAAAGGTTAGTTTTAGATCCTGGAATATGGATCAGGTGAAGAGATTAGTTTTAGATCTGTGAGTAGGGATCAAGTAAATAGGAAAATTTTAGATACGAGAGTTAGATCGTGTCATTGTGGGGATCGATGGGGGTAGGATAAGAGTTGTTTTTATATGGTGAAATTATATAAGTTTGTGAGTTCTATATGTGTGTGTGTGTGTGTGTATATATATATATATATATATATATATATATGATATAACAGTGTGGGTTGAAAACCCTATATGCTCACCAGGCTCCCATGCCTGACCCACTCAGTTTTCTTTGTATCACAGGTATCAATACGAAGACATATTTCACTGAGAGATTAAAGGAGATGTAAATCACTAATGTAAATAAATATATGTTCTGTTTATGCTTATGTGTCTATATCGGAACATGACATCCCGAGATTTTGTTATATGATGAAAATACATTTCTTTAAGAAATGTTTTGATAAATTCTTATCATATTTTGTTTTGGGAATAAGTTTCGCAACCGTTTTCTTTGAAATATTACTCTAATTTTTAAAAACAAAGCATAAACAAATCGGTCTTTTCTGGCCGTGAAATTGCGGATGTCACAATTGGTATCAGAGCATTAGTTTAAGCGAACTAGGAATTTGAAGGAAATTTCTAGACTTAAACTTAGAATGCTAAGTAATGATCGTGATGAGTGTGTCTAAAATATGTTAGGTAGTACACCTAAATTGACACAAGCACTAGTTTATTTTAGGAATGATGCCTAAAATGCTTTTATGTGCTAAATTTTTTGTGAGATAGCTATATCAATGCTATTATTTGTTCGGATCCATGGTCTGTTGCCGACCAGATTATGTGTTTGGGATTCTAAGCGTACGACTACGATATTAGAACTAGCATGTAAACGTTTCGGAGTGATAAGGATGATTTAAATATCTATCGTGAATGAGGATTTAAATTCACCTTATTCGGCGTTTAGATCAAAATGGCAAGCACACAAAGCGGACTGGAAAATGATAACCCGCAGCCTGAGTCACAAGGGATTGGGAGTGCACTAGAAATAACAGCTACACCAGAGCCAATCACAATGACAGGAGTATACACAATGGTGCGGATGATGTTGGATCAACAGATGAAAGAAACAAGGTGTTTACTTCAAAAAAGTAAGGACGAACTTGTTGTGCCAGTACGCCAGGCACCTATTCTTGAGGCAACTATCTGGGTTGTTAAGTCAGTTGAAGAAATGATCGACGACAGGACTGCCAACAAGGTTGAACTTGGAAAAAAGAGGAAATTTGAGGAGTCTTCGAGGTCCAACAAAAGTAACATGTTCTCGAAGTCTAGCAAAAAGGGAGGTAAAGAAAAATGGTGCGGGAAATGCAAAAGGGAAAACCCTATAAATTATGGCGAGGAGGTGACATGTTTTAAGTGTGGAAAGCATGGGCATTACGCCAACGAATGTACATTCATCGAAAGGGTATGTTACGAATGTAATGAGGCAGGGCACTTCAAGCAGGATTGCCCAAAGAGGGAAGAAGCTACAAAGCCAAAGGTACCGCTGAAGCATTATGTGAGATGCGACGAAGACGTGACTTGCTACAAATGTGGAAGGAAAGATCATTACGCCAAAAAGTGCACATCCGCCAAGAAGGTATGCTACATATGAAATGAAGAAGAGAACTTTTCTAGAGATTTCCCAAAGAAGAATGAACCAGCAAAAAGCCAAAGGCATTCCACATGATCCTCGATGAAGCAGAAATCAAACGCGAGGATTAAAGGATGAAGACTTCATATCTATGTATAAAGTATGTATCAGGAAGTGTATCCTACTAGAGGCGTAGTATAGGGTGAATTTGAACCTTTGTGTAATTGTTTCAAGAAATAATATAAACCCTAGTTTTGCTAACTGATGTGTTGAATTATTGTGTGATTTTCTTGTGTGGTGACTTGGTCGACTGCGGGACAATACTTGGGACGAGTATGAGTAGGTGTGAAAGGTAGTAGATGTATATACTACCGGAAGCACAGGACTCACACTTGGATCAGGGAAAGTCACAAGGTTACCAAGAAACTAGTGATTGATCTCGTTTTATTCGAGTATGTCATTACCCTTGTTTCGGTAATGACTAGTAAGATGGTTGTTATTCCGAACCTAGTAGTCATGTCCAATTGGGGTCCGACTACAGTGAGTATGTTATGGGGTTCATAGAACCAAGTTCGATGTAACATCTAACGTAAGTCAGAAGATTAAAGTTAATGCGATCATTGGTATCACACTCGTTGTTAAAATAAGTTTTCAGATAGAAATGCTACATGCTGAAACATGGTTATATCATATTAGAATATGAAGGAAGGTATATTCCATTCTGAAATTTAACTCTAAGAGACTTGAGTCTAAGCGTTTCATCATACGACGAGAGGTCATTAGAACACGACCCATCGGTCTGTTACAATAGATAAAGGAAAGTAGTTATCTTAAGAAGAAGAAGGATTTATCAATAAGGACTTATTTGATAACTCGAAGGTTATGATTGAAAGTCCAACATAGTACGAAAAGTAGATACATGATTGAGCATCGTCTGCGGTCAAGAAGCCTTAGAGTTAGATACTCTTTTGAGGAAACATAGAAGTTATGGTTATTACCTAGGATGAAGAGATAACGTATGGAATCATTATTCAAGCCCTACTTTGTTGATGATTCCGGGACGTAATCATCCTAAGGCGGAGATAATTGTAACGCCCGTAGATCCGGGCTAGGCAATTTAGAGACGATAAGCGTCAAAAATGACTTTTTGATGGAAGGTTAGTTAGAAGGAGTAATCTTAAATAAGTTGTAGTGTATGTTACAAGGATTCCTTGCATATAAAGAACGCCGAAATCCGAGTTATAACGAAGAAGTTATGACTCGTCGAAGTTTCGCGACAGAACCGACACGACGCTGAATGACGTAAAAAGTGAATTTACGTTAGAGCAATATTTAGCCTTAGAGATCTAAACAAAAGTTGTAGAATACGTTAAAACAAAAGCGTGCATAAAAAGAACGCCCAAATCTGACTTCGTATGAGGAAGTTATGATTTTCCGAAGTTTTGACTTAGCAGTATGCAGCCCGAATCCTTGATTTGAGATCGAGTGATTTTTAGCTAAAACAATCTAAATTAGAATTGAAGATCTCATCTGTAGTAGTGAAACGATAAAAGGTAGGCAGAAACGGGCGTCAGATGAAGAAGTTATGGATCATCAACATCTTTCTCCTTCTCTATTTCTGGGGATTTTTCAATCATATTTACATGGGGGCGTTCATCTGAAGTTGGCACATCTTTAACAACTTCTTATTTCTATTGCATTTTCATTTCTTGTTCTTCTTTATCTTTAACTATCAAATGGATTACGTCCAGTTCATGTACCATAAGTGTATCACTCTCCATAAAATTCCACTTTTCGAACACGTCTTGTATACATACTTCCTTAGAAATTAACAATGCTTCATGATATATTTCATTAGCAGCAAATGTTTCAAACTCATGGAATCCTTGAATGTGCTATGCACGAGGAAATATGTTTTCCCAAAGAGCAAATGAAGCATCAGAAAAACATAGATCTGACATTGTATCTTCAATAAAAATGTATTTATAAGAAAATGAATGTAGATCTAATGTGAGAAAATACAAATCTAGAAAAAAGTATTCAAAAACTCTTCAAAAACCCTTCAGATCTAGAATGTTTCTTCACCAGTCGTTCAAATCCGATATAGATATAGAAATTTTCGAGTACTGATCACAAAATAACTAGAAAACTTCCACAAAATTATTGAGAAAGATCCAACTACAAAAATATGTCACCTCTGATCTTTAGAGCTTGAAAGAACATAATTCTTCAAGATCAAGCTCTCATACCAGTTGTAGGAACCCAATGACAATGTTGAAATTAAGAACAGTACATGAATCAATCTTAGATAAACAAAGAATTAGTGAAATATTTCTTCGTTCATATGATCTTCAGATCTGATTACAATGGAGAAACCTCACATGAAAAAATGAACTCTTACTTTCTCTATCTACAGTAAAAAGGAAAATATTGAGTATCACCATAAAATAAAAATAACCTAAATTATTTATAGTCCTAGGGTTTAAAATCTGAAAAACCTTAAAACTACTAGGTCATTAAAAATTTCATTTGTCAAACATTTTAATATCTAACACTCTCAACATGTCCTCAAGTGTCTCAATGGTCCGCTCACTCTGACTGTCCGTCTGCGAATGATAGGCAGTTCTGAAATGCAACTTTGTACCCAATTCCTCATGGAACTTCTACCAAAAAACGAATGTGAAGCTAAAATGTAACACTTGATTCCTGCTATGTATTTTATTATAATTTATTCATTTTTGAAGAGGTACTCGGTGCGTTGGGAGCCCTAGACTCGTCGAGTAGGAACGATATTGGACGTGGGATTTAAGTCACCTACTCGACGAGTTGAGATGCCTCGACTCGATGAGTAGGGTTGTCAGGATGAAACCCTAATTTCAGGGTTTTGCATCCTATTTAAGCATCTTAATCCCACACTTTATGGCCTCATTTCCAGCCTCCAAATCCCAAACCCTAATCCACGAAACCCTATAGCTAAGTGTGATCTTGTGAGCCATTTTTGAATGATCTTTGTGTGATTTGAAGCTTGTAGAAGAAGAAGAAGCTAGAGGATTCTAGGAGAAGATTGTATATCTAGAAGCAACATATCATCCTCTTCATTTTCTAGTAAGCAAGCCTCAACCTTGCTTAGTGGTTTGTTAGATCTCCATTTTATCATATTCATGGGGGTTTTGGGTCCAAGAAGCCTAGTCCTTGGGATATGAACGTTCCAAGTTATCTACCTTTAATATCTGGGGTCTAGAAGTGTTTCATGGAATAATGGTGCAAACTTGATGGCCAAGGAAGCCCCATTCAAGATTTAAGGTGTTGTTATGGCCTCTTAAGCCCCTAAAGGTCGTACATGGAAGGAATGTTAGGAGCTTTACGTGTTCAAATGATGTCTAAGGCCTAGATCTATGTTAGTATACTTTAGTTTGAAGTACTATGGATTTTGGACCAAGATCTATGTCCTAGAGAACTAGGGTTTTCGCTAAACCCGTTAAGAAGGACTAATAACAGGTAAAGTTGGAAACTTTACCCTTAAAAGGGCATTTCCAGCGTATAGATGAAGTAGAAAACTTGGATATGAAGGATAGGAGCTAAATCTGTTAAGATGACTCAATCAAACCGGGGAACTCGACAAGTCCAGAAAGGGACTCGACGAGTTAAGGTGTTTTGTCCCACTAGGTAGAACTCGAAGAGTCTATGAAGGGACTCGATGAGTTGATTTGCCGAATCGCGACTATGAGTAGCCAGGGAACTCGGCGAGTCAGGGGGACGAGTCGATGAGTTGGATCGTGATTTCAGGGTTTTGAGTTATAGAACTTGGTTAGTTGATGAGTCAACTCGACGAGTTGAGTCAACCCAGGATGTTGACTTTGACTAGAATGTTGTCTTTTGACCAGGGGTAAAATGGTCATTTTACCCTAAGCAGGCTTATCAGATTTTGACTAAGTGTTATTGTGATAATGATAGTCAGGGAGTAGTTGGAGCATCCGTCAGAGATTCCTCACCGTGAGATTTGACAGCCAACTTTGCGAGGTGAGTTACCTTCAGTAGGAACGGGTCGAAAGCGCCAATGTCGGACCGTGTAGAGTAGCTAATTATGGGATGGGCCCGTATCTTAGAATTGTTTATTATTAGTAGCTAAGTGTGGGCTGGGACCGTATCTTAGAATTGCTTATGATTAGTAGCTAAGTGTGGGCAAGGCCCGTATCTTAGCATTATCTAAGTATGTTTATAAATTGGTATATTTTGGTATACTCATTTTCTGTGTGATACTTGTATGTATGTTTAGGTAGCGAGGTGTGGGCGGGGGCCCGTATCCTTCGGATAGCAGAGTGTGGGTGAGGCCCGTAACTCATAGTTAGCCGAGTGTGGGCGGGGGTCCGTATCTTCTTTAGTGTAAGCGAGGCTAGTATCTCCTAGCTGCATGTTATATGTTATATGTATGGTATGTGGTAGTTTGGGGAGACTCGCTAAGCTTCGTGCTTACAATTTATATTTTGGTTTCAGTTACTTCTGGTAGCAAAGGGAAGGGCTCGGGATGACTGCATTGCACACACCACAATGTTTTTGCCTGGGAGGATTTACTCTGATGTTTTGATACATGATTTGGATACAGTGTTTTGACATGATGTTTTGAGATATTACCACTTATGTTTTCATATGATGATTGGATTACTATGATTTTATATTGATTTAAAATGACATTTTTGAACCGTATTTTTGGGATGTTTCATAAAATCTCGATCAGATACAATGGAGACTGGCATACCATGCCGAGCAACGATCTCACGCATATATAAATCGACTAATTTTTCAGACGATGAGCTCTCACGGATAGCTAAGAAATGGTAACTCTTAGTCAACCGATCCACCATCACCCCAATTGTATCATGCCCCTTAGCAGTCCAAGGTAGCTTGGTAATAAAATCTATAGCAATATGTTCCCCTTTCAATATGGGAACCTCTAATGGCTGCAACTTGCCATGCGGTCTTTGATGTTCGACATTGACCATTCGACATGTCAAGCATCTCTCAACATACCATGCTATCTCGCTCTTCATGCACGACCATCAGTAGATACACTTCAAATCCCGGTAGATCTTGGGGACTCAATAGTGTATCGAAAACCTGGACTTGTGCACCTCCTCCAGTACTGCCTGTTTGACCCCACTAAAATCTGGCACCCAAGCTCGTCCATACCGAGTTAGTAATCTACGGTTGTCAGTAGCGAACCTGTCAGTCTCACCCTTGATTCTCTTCTGCTTCTAATTTTCCTTCGTGACTCCCTCGGTCCGGGCCTCCCTAATCAGATCAAGAAGCGGGAAATAAATTTATATTCTCATTCATAGTCATAATCCTTAACCACGTCAATCCACCTACGATGTCTCATATTCAGATTCGGATGATCCATAAGATATCTTAAACTCTTGTGATCTCTGTAAATAGTACACCGAACACCATACAATTAATGTCACCAAATCTTGAGAGCAAACACCACCGCCCCAACTCCAAATCAGGAATCAGATAACAGACCTCATACATCTTTAGCTGCAGAGAAACATAAGCAATAACTCTCCCACACTTCATAAGCAATGCACCCAAACCAGTGATGGATGCATCACAAAATCCTCTACACCCTAAGGGAGGTTCAACATTGGAGCCTCTCACAACTTCTGTCTTAGAGTCTCAAATGCCACTTGCTACTCAAGGACCCAAAGAAGTCTATGCCCTTCCTCGCTAGATGACTGAGGGGTACAACAATCTTGGAGAAGTCCTGAGTAAATCTTCGATAATACCCTGCCAAACCCAAGAAACTCCTGATATCCTAGGGAAACTTTGGAACTTTCCCACAGCATCACGACCTCAATCTTGGCCGGATCGACCAAGATCCCGTTTTGGTTAATGCGATGTCCCAAGAACTGACCTCTCATAACCAAAACTCACACTTCGAGAGCTTGGCATATGTTGTGATATGTCGCCGAATTTACTCCGTCTCTCCAAGGGTGGAAATGAAGAGCCTTTAGATCACAAACAAGAAGATAATATTATCATTCGTCGTCCGGGAGGTTGTCCTAGAACGAGGCTCCGAAGATCAAGTTAGTGAGTGTCTAAGAGAGAGTGGGTTGAAAGTGTAAAGAGAGAGTTAAAGGGTTTTTGGTCTTGGTCATTTCTCTTGGAGGAGAAGGGTCCCATTATACCTGTGGTGAGGGAGAACAGATCCACGATAGTTCTACATTTTCAGGTTTAGTAGGGGCTGATGGTTTTTGATTGGAGGATTATGTTCCATGGATGGTTGTTCACTATTGGTGTAGATTCTTCCAGAAGCGGCGTCCAGAGCACTACACCTGTCGCTCTAGGGAAATCTGTTGGATTAGGTGTCTAAGCTCATAACTATATTTGGTATGTACTTGAATTGATAGTGGCATGGTCCTTTTGGCTTGCCTTCACGCGTGCAACTGGATAGCATGGCTGATTGAGGAAAAGGAAGAATTTATTATTTGGTTAATAAATTGGAATAAATGATTTATTAATATGTCATGGAAATAATATATTAATTGATGATCATATTATTAATTAATATTTAATCATAAATCAATTTGGAATTATTTTCGGATTAAAGGAATTAATCAATAGTGCATTGACTAAAAGTGCAGTTGTTCAATAGTTGAGCAAAAGGGTCCAGAACCTTCCTAGGGGAAGGGCGGACGAAATTGATGGTATATGTAAGATTATTCTAGAGTTTCTAGAATATCTTATCATATATGGATAATCAAAGGAGGTGAATAATTACCATATTTGAGATTAAGGTTATTAATAGCATCCTTGGTGCACTATAAATAGAACCCTTAAGGCTTTTATTTTTGGACAATCTTTGGAAGAAGCAAGAAGTTGAAAATTTGATCTCCACTTCTTCTCTCATATCATTGTCTTGCATTGTGTGTTTGTGGGTCATTAGAGGTGTTACACTTGTGACACTAAGTTCTCAAGCTTCAAGATCTACAAAGGAATCATTTTTATTACAATATAACAATCAAGGTATATAAACAAACCCTAGTTTTATATGGATTTCAAAAATTATAGACACTTCTTAGGGTTTCTACTTTTTTGATCAAGTTTTCATGTTCAATAGAGAAAACTTAGATTTAAAGCATTAGGGTTGCATGTACATATAAGAATTGTTGTTATGCTAAAAACCAATCAGTGGTATCACAACCTAGGATTAGGTTTCTATTGAATATGATGCAATTGTGAATTGTTCAAAGGAGAAGGGAAGATGATCGTCATTCTGTTCATCGAACTCGTCGAGTTCGTCTTTGAACTCGACGAGTTTGATGAATAGAATGACGATTATGTTGCCTTCTCCTTTGAACAAATCGCAATTGCATCATATTCAACAGAAAACTAATCCTAGGCTCTGATATCACTGATTGGTTTGAACTCGATGAGTTGACATGCAACTCCACGAGGTCATTGCCCAACTCGACAAGTTTCACTGTCAGATCCAAAATTTTCGGTTTTGATAATTGTCTCATGGATTGATTAGGATAATTACCTTAAATTTATTTTAATTGTTTAAAAATGGATATTTTAATTAGTAATTTTTTTTATCCTTTTCATGAATTCATGATTGGGTTAAAGTTTTTGATAAGGATAAAATTAATTTGTTAATTTAATTATTAAAAATTTTAATCTAGAATTTTTGAATAGTTTTAAAAATACACCCTTTGGTTTTATAGTTTAAAATTTAATTAAATAGTTAAATTTTGAAATCTTAAATTTTAGAACCCTAGTATTTTAAATGTTTAAAATACACCCTTATATTATTGTAAAATTAAAAGTTTATATATATATATATATATATATATATATATATATATATATATATATATGTATATATATGTGTGTGTGTGTGTGTGTATAAGAAAAGTTAGTCTTACAGTTAGTAGGCCTCATTCACGAAGCTGGTCTGTAAGGAGATTTTAAGGAAGCGGCCTATAAAATGACCGCCATTGGGTATCCAGTCTTACCCACCGCTCCCTTGACTAGTGGAGGGTCGTTTGCCGAACGGGTTTGATAGGACACTTAATTCTCATTAATAAGTATAATGGAATGTATAAAGTAACTAAATCTTGTTATAGAATTCCCCATCTTCGTTACTTTAGAAAAATGTGAATTTGATGCTAATCCATGAAATTGCGCATTACACTTTATAAAAGTCGTTAGTGGAGAGTGTGTGGTTAACCGACACACTAATATGGACTAATAAAGGGTGGCAATGGTAGCTCGTAAATTATCATTGATTGATGGAGCGTGTATACTTAACCGTCAAATTAATTAGATGATAAATAACATCAAGAGTATTATGCTAATTTGCATGGTTATTCACATCTTTTTGTGATCCTCGGTATCCCAGTCACAAGTGGAAACAACATAATCGAGATTAAGCATGCCATTAGATAGTTCAATGAATCTCAAAAGATCTAGGAATTTCATTTAAAACTAACTTGTTTTAAATTTCGTTTTCTGTGTTGGTGAAAATGATAAATCGTCATTTACCTACCTTTAAATAATTTTCAATTAGATTACGATATCCCTCTTCTGAATTGTGAATTATTTAGTTGGGTCCTGGCCTTAATATTTCATTTGGGTGTTATATTGAGGATTTAATTATCTAATCAAATCTTATCCTTTTTCTTTTTCAGGTGTCAACTTCGAACAATGCTTTCGGTTCCTCCAGCAAAAACTCTTCAAACCACTTCTCGCTCTTGAGTATTTGTGCGAAATTTACCTTCGATGGGTCAACTATAATGATTGGATCCGAAACAACAAGATTGTTTTGCGCTTCGAGGACAAGTAGTATGTTCTCGAAAAGGAGCTGAACGAGATTAATGAAACTACCGCTACTCTCGAAGAAATTTATGAATATAGGAGATACTGTAATGATGCTACAAAAGTGGCATGCATCATGGTGGCTACTATGACTCCCGAACTACAAAGGTTATATGAGGATTTTTAGCCTTATAATATGTCCAAAGACTTGATGGTGAAGTACCATCAATGAGCCTGTCAAGAAAGGTATGAAATAGTCAAGTCACTCATAACCAGCAAGATGGAGGATGGAGAGTCCGTCATGGCCCACTTGCAACGCATGAAACGTTATGCAGATCGTCTTTTGAAACTTAATGTTAACTTATAAAAGGAATTGGCTATTGACATAGTCTTACACTCATTGACTAGCTGTTATGATAAGTTTGTTATGACTTATCATCTGAAAAAGGAGGAAACTACATTGAGCCAACTCCAAATCTTGCTGAGAACCGCCGAGAGTAGAATGAAGGGAAAAAGTATTGCCTCCACTCCTACTATTGTTGCTCCTGTCTTGGCCATAGGTCAAGGGAAGGGGAAGTAGAGGAAAACTCCCTCAAAACAGAACTAGAAGGGAAAATCTCAAGCTGGGTCGTCAAGTAATGGCCTTAAACGCAAATCTAGTTCCGAAGCTCCCCCTGTCTCTGATCTAAAGGAGGCTACTTGCTTTTCTTGCCATGACATTGGAAGAGAAGCTTCACCAAGTACTTGCAAGACATAAAGGATGAAAAGGTTAAGCCAACATCAGCAGGTATTTACACTTTTCTATCTAAAAACTCATCACATTTGAATTCTTGGGATCTTGATACATGGTGTGGTTTTCACATTTTATCTAACTTGCGTGGACTAAAAAGAAGTGAAGATGTGGAGCATGGGAAGATGAACCTAATTATAGGAAATAGGATATCGTCGCATGTTACCAAGATTGGTGTTTATTATTTAGTGCTTAGTAATGGGTTATGATTAGATTAAAGTAGTTGTTACTACTCGTCAGAAATGACAAGAAATATTATTTCATTTCATGGTTTATACAGATGGGGTTTAGATATTCTTTTGATAATAAGAATGGTTCTATTCATGCTTATTATAATGGTGTATTTTGTTTTGAAGTATTACCTTGTGATGGCGTGTAGGAAATCGTGATGGTTGTAGACAACCTAGGAAATAGTGTGTTGCAAATTGATTCGTCTAATGGTTTAGACAAGGCATTCTTGTGGCATTGTCGTCTTGGACATGTCAACAAGAAGCTCATTGCCTAATTCCAAAACAATGGAGTGTTGAAATCATTTGAATTAAGGTCGGATGATACATGCAAGTCTTGTTTGCTTGGAAAGATGACTAAATCACCTTTCATGGGCTCGTGTGAAAGAGGTGAGGGATTGTTGGATCTTATATACACGGATGTATGTGGGCCCTTTAGATCCACTGCAAGGGATGCAAATCGATTTTATGTGACTTTTACTGATTATTATAGTAGATATGGATATATCTACTTAATCAAGCATAAGTCATAAACCTTTGAAAAGTTCAAAGAACTCAAACATGAAGTCGAGAATCAATTGGGCAGGAAGATCAAGATGCTCAAATCTTATAGAGGTGGTGAGTATGTTAGTATCGAGTTCCATGACTACATCAAGGCATGTAGAATTGTTTCACAATTGACACCTCCTAGGACACCACAACTTAATGGTATGGCTGAGAGGCATAATCGAACTTTGTTGGACATGGTTCGTTCCATGATGAGTCGAGCTTCGCTACCAATCTCATTCTAGGGGTATGCCTTAGAGACTTCCGCCCACATTCTTAATCTTGTTCCCATAATGAAGGTTGCCAAAAAAACCTCATGAGATGTGGACAGGGAAGGTTCCCTCGTTGGCACATATCAAGGTTTAGGGTTGTGAAGATTTTGTTAGACGAGAGACTCACAAAAACCTAGAACCTTGAAGTGAGCAATGTATTTTCATCGGATATCCACATAAGTCCTTTGGATACTTGTTCTACAGACCCAGTGAGAACGTGGTCTTTGTATCACAAAGAGGAGTCTTTCACGAGAGAGAGCTCATATGCAAAGAGGACAGTGGGAGTGAAATTGATCTTGAAGAAATTCAAGAATCAAGCGATGAAGGAAACTATGACACTAGCACTCAAACCGAGGAATAAATTCTTGTTGAAACTGTTGACGAGTCATTACCGCTTAGACGTTCCACTCAAGCTAGAATGACACCAGAGTTTTATGGTTTTCATATAACTACGGGTGGTGATATGTATATCAGTGATAATACAATCGTAAATTTGGACGAGCCTTCTAACAACAATGAAGCCATGGTGGGCCCTGAGTCTACTAAATGGAAAGAGGCAATGGACATCGAGATCCATTCCATGTATGACAATCAAGTTTGGAACTTGGTTGACAATGTACCAAGTCGAAAGATAGTTGGGTGCAAATGGATCTTCAAGAAGAAGACCAACATGGATGGAAAGGTACACACTTTCAAGGATCGACTGGTTGTGAAGGGTACTCAAAACATCGGGGTTGACTATGATGAGACATTCTCATCAGTGGCCAAGATTAAATCTATTAGGGTTATGTTATCTATAGCTGCATTTCATGAGTATGAAATTTGGCAGATGGATGTCAAAACTGCTTTCCTAAATGGAAAGTTGGTCGAGGATCTTTATATGAATCAGCCAGAGGATTTTTGTGGATGCTAAATACCCCAATATTATGTGTAAGCTTGAGAAATCAATCTAGGGATTGAAATAAGCTTCTTGCAGATGGAGTCTTTACTTTGATGAGAAAGTCAAAGAGTTTGGTTTCTCTAGAAGCGAGGATGAATCTTGTGTATATGTCAAAGCTAGTGGGAGTATAGTCATCTTCCTGGTATTGTATTTCGATGGCATAATTCTTATAGGAAACGACGTTCCAACCTTGCAGGGAGTTAAGTCTTGGCTTGGAAAGTGCTTCGCTATGAAGGATCTGGGAGAGGCTGCTTATATTCTAGGAATATGAATTTTGAGAAATAAGAGTAGAAGACTAATTGGACTTAGTCAAAGTACATATTTGAATAAGGTGCTAAAGCGTTTTAGCCTGGTAAATTCAAAGAAAATGGAGTTACCTATCCAAAGTAATACTAACCTGAGTAAGACTTAGAGCCCGAGTACCGATGGAGAGATATCATTAATGAGTCGAGTTTTGTATGTTACCGCCATTGGATTGATTAGGTATGCTATGACATGTACTCGCCCTGATGTGGATTTTGCTTTGAGCATGGTTAGTTGATATCAGAAAAATCCAAGTAAAGCTCATTGGATACTGATTAAGAACATACTCAAGTATCTACGAAGGACTAAGGACTGAGTCCTTGTTCTTGGTGTCAGTGATGACTTAAGAGTTACTAGGTATAGTAACACCAACTTTCAGACATACAGAGACAACTTCCGTTCTCATTCAGGCTGGGTGTTTACCCTTAATAGAGGAGCAGTGATTTGAAAAAGTTCCAAGCAAGAGATGGTGGTTGATTCTACTTGTGAATCAAAGTATATCGCAGCGAGAGAAGCGTCAAAAGACACTATATGGTTGAAGAAATTCATTGGAGATCTTGGAGTAGTACCAGCCATTAAGGATCCAATGGAGATTTTCTGTGATAATGAAGGAACGGTTGCCTTGACAAAGGAACCAAGAGACCATGGTAGATCAAGACATATCGACAGAAAATATCATTTTATCAGACATTGTGTAGAAGAATGAAGCCTCATCATAAAGAGGGTATCATCAGAAGAGAATCCCACCGGTCCCCTCACAAAGGGTCTTAGTAGGGTCAAGAACATTCAACACGTGAGGAGCATTGGTTTGAAGGATGATATTAATTTTAGTGATTAGATAGATATTCAGAAACTTGTAGCAAATAAATGTAATTAACATTTGATAATTAAATAATAGAGATTTATTTATGAGTATTGTTTACTATCTTTTCTCAATTGTTTATCACTGTGTTTCTTTTGCATGTTTTTGTTGGGTCAAATTATGGTTTATACTTTACTTTTCTGGGCAATTATATTTTTCTGTAATATTTATGGAGTTTACGGTCATGTTTACGGTTGAGTTTACGGTCGTAAACACCTTACGGCCGTAAACCCATTTACGGCCCATGTCCACCAAGCCCATATTCTCCAAGTATAAATATAGGTGTTAGGGTGAGGAGTACAGATTGATGAACTAGAAGGAGTTTACAGCCAGAGAGAATAAGGAGCGTATGTGTGTGTGAATCTTTTGTATCTGGAACTTTAATTCATATCAATTGATACGAAGATTCATATTATTCTTCTTCTCATTCTCTTCTATTTGATCTGACATCATCCGTTTGATTGGGATTCCGCACCATCAAATGGATTTGATTGATACAATGGCAGATTTCAGGCTTTACAATTGGTATCAGAGCCAAGTTGTATCAATCAAAAGGATTATTCTTTCATCTGGAATCTGAATAATTGGTGTTTACGGTCCAAGCTTACGGCCGTAAACTCTGAGTTCTTGGGCCGTAAACTCTATTTGGAGCATTATTTGATCTTATTTTTGAAATATTTTTTCGTTTTTTGATAGATCTCGCAAAAATAAGGAGGGTTTGTTCTTTGTGTTTTTCATAAAAAGGGGTTTTTGATCGACTTTTGAAGGTTAGAAGTTGAAAAATCACTGTTTTTCACGTCATCTTGAAAGGTTTTCGGCCGGAGCTTACGGCCAGAAACAGTTCACGGTCGGAAACTGTTCACGGCCGGCGGCGGAGTTAGTGTTTGCGGCTAGGGTTTCCGAGATTACGGTTTGGCGGCTTTGCGACTCAGTTGGAAGTTCTCGGCTCGATTACGGTTTGGCGGCTTTGCGACTCAGTTGGAAGTTCTCGGCTCGGATTACGGCTTGGCGGCTCGGCTCAGAAGCAGCTAGCTGCAGGCGCTTCATTAAAATAAAAGAAACGTAGGAGGATAACTGTCGACGCCTGGAATCGAACCCACGATCTCAAGTTCAACAACCAGCGCCTTAGCCAACTCCTCTAGTTGATTCCTTGTTCAGTTCCTTCGAAAGTTAGAATATAACCCGTCTTTTTTGCACCTAATTTCAAAAATTTGACACTTTTAACCCAAAAACTCAATTTCTTTTAATTTTAAATTTCTTTTTCATCCAAAATAAAAAAAATAAAATAATAATAATAATAATAGTAAGAGTAAATTGCAAAAATGGTCCCTGTGGTATGCAAAATTTTGGGGTTTTAGTCCAAACCTCGAGTTTTTTGGAACCATAGTCCTTTTGGAGTGGTTTCTATGTGGTTTTGGTCCCTGACTTAACTCCTGTTAAGTTGGAACTGTTAAGCCCCCCTCACGTGCCTCACACATGAGGGTAATTTCGTCATTTCATATGTCAGGGACCATTTTTGCATAAACGTTTTTTTTGGATTGATTGACATTTACCCCTCATTTACTTTCCCCAACACTCGTCAACTCCCCAACTCCCTCCTTCTTGCTTCTGCTCCATTGAACCTGCAAAAAACCCTCGTTGCTTATCCAAACAAGATAATCGACACTACACATATAAGGGCATACGTTTAATACGAAATGGTGTTCGTAATGTGGCATATCAGACCAAAACGCGAAGTTGTTGATGTATCAACTGTATATGGTAAGCTGCTCTGTTTTCTTTAACTTTTATACTTTGCATTTTCTTATTGATTTAGAACAAAAAAAATGCAAAATTTTAACTTTGTTAATATGTATAATTTTGATTTTTAGCTGGTGCACCCACATGGTTTAGTATTAAGCTTCATCACGGT
Source organism: Lactuca saligna (assembly GCF_052625555.1). Lineage (NCBI taxonomy): Eukaryota > Viridiplantae > Streptophyta > Magnoliopsida > Asterales > Asteraceae > Lactuca > Lactuca saligna. The sequence continues at coordinate 263,805,200 of NC_136421.1, read as the reverse complement.
GGGAAATTTACTAAATTACCTGATATAAAGTACATTGGAGGTGAAGTGCGTTATGTTGATTATCTGGATATTGATGAGTTTTCTGTGCATGAACTTGATGCCATAATGCTTGACCTAGGTTACCCAGACCCACGAAATTCTAAATTCGCTGATGAATCCCCAGTTATATACTACCATTTTAGGATACCCAATGGTGACTTTCAATTTGGTCTTAGAGCTTTAGGGAATGATCAGGATGTGATCAACCTTTCTAAATACATTGCACATAACAAACTGATTGAGGTGTACACAGAGCATGGAAAGACAAATTTATTGACTTACTTCATGTCACCAAATGCAAAGGGTAAAGTTGTCATTGAGGAATTACCAGAAAATGATGATCAAGGGGCTGAAGTTGAGGGTCAAGTTCATGCAGATTCTCCAATGAAAAATGTGAACCATGCTAATGGTGAGCCTATTGGTGAGTTCATGTCTCTGATTCTTTTTGGGAGTAAGAATGATAGTTTCTCACCAGAGTATAGAAGGGGTAGGGTTGGGAATTCCAAAATAGGTGAAAGTTCTTGTAGCAAAAGGCTTAATTTAGATTATATTGATGAGGTTGTTCACATTTCAAAGGAAAAGAATGATGATCTGGATGGTTCAACTAATGTTCAGGAGGCAGCAACTTGTGTTCATATTGATGAGATGGATGGTGTTAGGGAGGCTGCAAATGTTGTTCAAGAGGCATCAACTTTTGATGAAGAAGGCTACAACACCCCCCCCTGTTAATAATGATGATGAACAATTGAATGAGTTATTTGATAACCTTATGGAAAATTTGATTGGGAGTGATGATGATAATGCAGAGTATGAAAGGGATGGAGAATCTGAAGAGGGTAATCAAGAGTATGAAGAGGATGATGAATCTCAAGAAAGTGATCCAAATTTTGAAGAGTATGATGAATCTGAAAATAGTGATCCAGAGTATGAAGAAGATGAGAGACAAATAGAAGATGAAGATCATATGGATGACATAATGGATGTTGACAACAATATACAGGATGTGGATGTGGACATGGGAGACTTCACTCTCAATGTTGAAAGTGATGTGGAAGGTTCTTGTATAAATGTTGTTCATGGGCATGAACCTGAAGATATGGAAGTGATTAACAATGAGGAATTTGAATCTTTGGATGAAGGATCCGACCAAGACAGAGAGAGAAGAGCTCTTATCAAGAATTTGAGAAAAGAAAAAAGGTGCAGTCTTGGGGTAGTACATAAACAATCTTTTTCAGTTGGAGATAAATTTAATAGTAAAAAAGAATTAAATGAGGCAATTGATCTGCATGCACTAGAATCAAGAAGGAATCTTTTCTTTAAAAAAAATGACAATGTAAGGCTTAGGGCACAGTGTAGAGGTGTTGTACCTGTCACCAATAAAGGCCAAGTGGGTAGTCAAGCTACCACTTCAAAAAGAAAGGGTAAATAATTAAAGACACAAAAAGTAACATGTGGTTGGTACATTCATGCATCTAGGTCAAATCCTGAATCCGACTGGTTTATAAGGACCTTAAACCAAACTCACACATGTTTGCAAACAAGGAAACTCAGGGCTTGTACTGCTTCTTTAATCAGCAAGAAAATCTTTGATCAAGTTGAGGCGAATCCAGATATACCTTTGAGAGCTATACAAGATCACTTTCAAAAGACCTACCAAGTGGGTGTTAGTATGGACAAGGTGTTCAGGGCAAAGGATAAGGCAAGAAAGCATGTAACTGGTGACTACACAAAGCAGTATGAACTGTTGAGGGACTATGTTCTCGAACTTCAAGCCACCAACCCAGACACCACAGTGAAAATAGATGTATGTTCTGAGCCTAACCCTGATTCCCCAACTAGGCAGTTTAGAAGAATTTATGTGTGCTTGGGTCCACTGAAAAAAGGGTTCAAGGCATGCCTTAGGGACTTATTAGTTTTTGATGGTGCCTTCAGGAAAGGACCATTCCCTGGGCAAGTCCTTTCAGCAGTTGGTCTTGATTCCAATAATGGAATTTACCCATTAGCATATGGGATTGTTGAGTCTGAAAACACAGAAAGCTGGAAATGGTTTTTAGATAACCTTGGGGATGACTTGGACCTTGGAAGAAACTCAAATTTTACTTTCATAAGTGACAGGCAAAAGGTAAAGTTGGAAGTAGTTTTTATACATTTGGTCATTTAAAGTGTGGTTGTAAGTTAATTCTAATGATTGAAAATTAATTTTTGCAGGGTTTACATACTGCAGTTGAGCAAATTTTTCCCAATGCTGAGCATAGATATTGTATCAGACATATTCATGATAATATGAGGAAAAGATGGAGGCAAACAGAGTACAGGGACCACTTATGGAGGTGTGCATCAGCTACCACCATTCCTGAGTTTGAACATTTGATGAAGGAGTTTAGTCAGTATGATAAGGAGGCATGTGAATGGTTGAAGCAAATTCCTCCTAAACATTGGGCAAGGAGTCATTTTTCAGGTAAATCTATATATTCCAATTTGGTCCTTATGTCTTTCACTTAGTGAACTGTTTTACTTGTATGTGACTTGTATTAAATGTTTTTTAATTGTAATTTACACACAGGAAGAGCAGTTTCTGATGTGTTGATATCAAACATGTGTGAAGTGTTTAATGGGAAGATAGAGAAAGGAAGGGATGAACCTGTCATTGGATGTTTAGAATTCATAAGGGAGTATCTAATGAAGAGGATATGCAATGTCATGAAGGAAATGAAAAAGGCTAAAGGTCCACTAACACCCACAGCAACAGACATCCTAGCTGCAAGAAAAACAGTTGCTTCACAATACATTGCTAGGTGGAATGGGGGAGACAAGTATCAAGTCACAGGAGCTTTGCAGGATCAACATGTGGTTGATGTTAGGAACAAAACATGCACTTGCAGAAAATGGGAATTAATTGGAATTCCATGCAGACATGCAATTGCAACTCTGAATGAGATGAGTAAAGACCCAGAGGCTGATCTTGACATTTACAAATGGGTTCACAAGGTGTATTTTCTAGAGACATGGAAAAAGGCTTATTCTTTTAAGGTGGAGCCAATTAAGGGTAGATCCATGTGGCCCAAAAGTGAATGTCCCACAAAGCTAATCCCTCCTCCACATCGCACTCAGGTGGGAAGGCCTAAGAAAAAGAGAAGACAAAGTGAGGGTGAAAGGTTAAGCAAAAAGCAGAAGGCAAGTCAAGGTGATGAAGTGAATGCTGCACAAGAAGGAGGTTCCCAAAAACCAACAAATGATGGAGTGCAGAAGCTATCAAGGAAGCATATCAGTGTTACTTGTAGCAAATGCAAGAACAAGGGACACAACTCTAGGACCTGTAAAGGGCAAGGTGGGAATCAATCCAAGAAGTAATGTGTCATGCATGCATGGAGTTTTCTGTGATTTTGGTTGGTTATGAAAACTTGGTTGTTATGTTTACAATATTTTGTTGAAAATTTTTGGTTGGTTGTTATGAAAACTTGGTTGTTATCTTAGGTATGGTAATGTGTCCCTTTTGGTAATGTTTAGAATCTTTGGTTGTTATGTTTAGAAACTTTGGTTGTTATATTACAAATCTTAATGAAATGTGCATTTTGGTTATGTACAATTGGTTCTAATATATATATTTTTGTAACACATTCATACCATTTCTATTCATATGTTAATTCTTATACATTCATACCATTTTGGTAAAACATTCATTACACTTGCATCATAAAATTGTACATATATCATTATCATCATAAGTCACTACAAACTTGATCACATAAAATTACAACAAAATGACCAAAACACCCTTCAGAGTATACCCCTACACAAACCAAATATAAAAGAATACAATCACAAAGAAAAACCAACTTCCAAACATGTACATTTTCAGCTTCAAATTATCATCCTTCAATGCTCTGACATTTGCCACCAAAATGTTGTTCTTGCATATCAGTCCATTGCATTGATCCTGTAGCATGTTCATACCTCTAACCAACTCATTGCACCGTTCCTGCACTGAATTCAAATTTCTTAGCAGACCAGGTATGATGGCTTTAGACCTAGCACACATTGGGGGATCAAGCCACCCAATAAACCCACAAACGGAATCATTCATAGGGCATGCAAAAAATCTCCTTCCTGGATTCAAAGGGGTCCAAGACGTTTTCACCACAGCAACTTTTCCACAAAAACATAGCACCATTTTTGTTGTAGCAGAGCTCAAGAAGAAGAAGGGTAGAAGAAAAGAGACGTTGGGGGAAGAAGATCGCAGGAAATGGGGGTATTTAAAAGGAATTAATCCAAAAAACGTTTATGCAAAAATGGTCCCTGACATATGAAATGACGAAATTACCCTCACGTGTGAGGCACGTGAGGGGGGCTTAACAGTTCCAACTTAACGGGAGTTAAGTCCAGGGACCAAAACCACATAGAAACCACTCCAAAAGGACTATGGTTCCGAAAAACTCGAGGTTTGGACTAAAACCCCAAAATTTTGCATACCACAGGGACCATTTTTGCAATTTACTCTAATAGTAATTTTAATTTTTGAATTTTATTTTTGACTTTTTATTTCAAGTTTCGATTTTGATTTCCAAGTTTGACCTTTGACTTTAAACTTTGATTTTTTTCGTTTAACTTTTAAAACTTCAAATTTAGCCTTTCGGTTTGTCTTTTAAGTTTGACTTTTCGAGTTTGACTTTTACGTTTGTTTTTTTTAAATTTGACTTTTAAGGTTGACTTAAAAAAAAACGAGGCATTTTAAATTTGACGTTTAATTTTTATTTTAGCTTCTAGTTTTTTATTATTGATTTTAAGGTCTACGAGGGAGTTGAAAACATGAGAGAAAGTCGTCAGGATATGTTAAGACAAAATTTCAACTTTTTCGATTATGTCCTTGGAGAAACGCTTGAAACTCAGTTGCAGCAGTTTACTACACTCACTACTGAGATGAATATAGCCGGGATCTTCTTGACTAAGTCTGAGATAAACAAAAAGCTATTGAATTCTCTTCCAAAATCGTGGGATATGAATGTAGCTGTCATCAAGAAGACAAAAGATCTCAATCGTCTTAGTATTGCTGAAGTAATTGAAGAGCTTGACGCTTTAAAGAGTTCTGTAAACCTTCCGGTCAATGAAGTGTCATGTTCTCATTCATGTGAAGTTTCATGTTCTCAATCATGTGAAGATATGATTAAATATCTTCGGGAACAAACTGATTTATTAAAAAGAGAAGTTGAGGACCTAAGATATGAAGGATATCAACTCAGGAAAGGACAGAAACCCCTGAAGGCTGAGTTGGAAGCAAAAACCAAGGACTTTAGGAAACTTTAGGAAGACTACAGTAACAAATGTGAAAACTATGATTATGTAGTCAAACAAAATGCTGAGCTAGTGGCTGAAGTTGAATCTTTGAAAGGAAAGTTTGAAACTGCTAAACTTGATGTTAGAAAATATGATTTCTTAAGTGAGGTGGTTGCAAATATGATAGACCAAAGCATGCAGTTTAAAAGGAATCAAAACAAGGGTCTAGGGTATGATAGTGTACCTCCTCCTTTCAATCATAACTACACATCCATCCTTATGACAAAGAACGAAATTGACAAGGAGGCACATCTTCAATACGGAAAACCAGTTGGATTTGTGTCAGGAGGGGTTATTAATGTTGAAAATACTGATGCTTCTGTTACATGTGCAGGTAAAGTAGCAGAGGATGAGAACAAGGAGAACAATATTGAACAAACCGATGACTCCTTGAACTCTGAATCTGTTGCTTCGAACTCAACTGCTTTTGATCAACCTGCAGTTGAAAAATACAGGCCACAAATTCCAACGCAACAGAGTTCTTGTGGCAAGTGTGCATGTGGGAACAACAAGAAATGAGGCAAGGATACGCTACCAGGGGCAGGAAGAGACAACCCCCGAGTGAAGAAAAGGACATGTTTTCATTGTGGAACACTTGGACACATTGCCAGAAATTGTCCTAATCGCGCGTATGTTCCCTACTACGCACAAGGGTGGCAGAACGCGTCAAGAGGGAGACACTCCAAAAGATACCCCTCGAGATCACGATCAGACATTGACGACTGGACTGCCAAGAAGGCCAAGAATTCAACTCCCAAGGCCAAGCATCCAATCCACAAGGCAAAGAATTTGAATCGCAAGGGCAAGAAGGGAATACCGGCCAAGAAGCCCAGTTCAAGAGATGCTCCTGTGAAGCCAAGACCGGTTAGGTCAAAGTCATCTCGACAGTCGGATTTAAGTTCCAAATCAAGTACTGAGCCACCCATAGGATCGAAAAAGAAATGGGTTAAACCCAACTACAAATGGGTTCCAAAGGCTCACTCTCCTAAATATGCTAATGCTTCTAACGTTTCTACATCTTCTGCTTGTGATAAACATAATATGTCATGGGAGAGAGTATCGTGCGTTGATGACAAAGGTCGACCCAGTTTCAAAATGGACTGGGTTCCAAAGACCAACTGATCTCGCTCTGTGTCGGAGCAGCTATGGAGGCATATCATCAAACTTCAGTTTGTTGGTAGTGGGTGTTCCAGGCACATGATGGGGGACATCTCTCAACTGTACAACATTCAGACCTTTGTTTGAGAGCATGTGTCCTTGCGGGAAGGGAAGAAAGGAAGAGATCACTCATGGGGTTAGTTCTTAATGATGTAAAGAATTTTCGGATCTGTTCTGAGATTATGCATGCTGTTCTCAAACCTTCTGAATGCAGATTCAATCGGTGAATTACGGTTTGCATTTTCTTCTCTATACTCCTGTGTTTTTCTTAAGCTGATTCACTTTAAAGACTAATTTTTGTTTTAGGATAGTTTAAATTTGCGCATTTACTTTCGTTTCTCTCCTATGCACAAATTTTGGGGGGAGAAATAAAAACAAAACAAAAATTAGAAAATTAAAAAAAAAACCAAAAACATCAGAAAATCAGAAAATAAAAAATATATTGGTTATGAGTCTGTGCTTGAGATAGATGTTTTGGGAAGTGATATTATCAAGTGATAACAAGCAACCTGAGTCTGCGTAACGTACCCGAAGTTGAAGGGTCTATGCTCTGACTTGATGCGTCGGTAGGCACGAAAACTTTAAATGGACTTGACTAGGCAGAGTTGAACTTAGGAAATTTATAGACTTGACAAATCTTGACCTAGTTAGATACGTTCAGGCTGACAATACGACGCTCGGATAGGTTGAGCAGGGAGATATATATGGGAATTTACTCATCACATTAATTGAACCCGTACTTGGAACCGTGGCTTAACTTTTCCTCGATGTGCGGATTCTGTCCTTAATTCTGGTTGGATGGGGCGACTGGTAAATTCCGATAAATTAGGTCTGTAGAATATCATTTTCTTTCTTTCCGTCTGTTAGTCATATGTTGCACCCTTTGCGTGATTGGAAGAGATCCGACCTGGATTGAAACATATGCAACTCTATTTCTCTGCAAGTTATATATGTGAAATTCTTCTTATCTGTTAGCCATATGCTGTCTCCTTTGTGTGACTTCTAATCCGACCTGGTACACAGCATATGCAACCTTCTTCTTCTCAACCCCTCTGAAGTAATAAGTAATAGAATTCTGAATCGATTCTCTCTCTGAATGGTTGTCTGCTCACCCGGTGTAAGGAGTACTCTGGAAGTTCTTGATGGCTGGGACATATCAGGAAGCGGGAAACACGTTCCAGTACACTTAAAATTGAACACATACAGATTGTCTGTAGATTTTGCTGCTCAGTTTAGGTGGACAACAATATCCATGGTCGTCGTCAGATGAATGGTCCTTCAGATATAGTATCTAGGAACTTAGGATCAGATATAATATCTAGGAACTTAAGTTCACATGTCTTGTAACAAATAGTATATCATAAATTTGTCACAATTTTTCGTGTTTAAGTGGACAACAATACCGACGATCGACCAGACAAAGATGTGAATATGAAAGGTACCGACAAGTGGATAAAGGTTGTCTCAAAACTTTGATCCCAAATCATTCTTATAGTTAGATATCATTTTATTTTTGTTAAACTTGGCATAGTTTCTTCTAATTTAAATATTATGGGAGAATTAAAAATTAAACAAATTAATTAAACAAATTAAAAAAAATCAGAAAAATTAAAAATCCAAAAAAATAGTGTTATTTCTGTTTTATTTCCTGTTCAGAAAAATCAAAAAAAAATCCAAAAATATTTTTGTTTCTGTTTATAATTTATGTGCTAAGTTTTCTTTTAGTTTTGTTTTGTCTTGAAAAGTGATTTCAGGTATAGATAAGACTCATGGAGTTTGTGTTGAAGATTTCTGAGCCAAAGCCTCGTCCGTGAGCATCGAAGAGTTCACATTCGAAGGACCAAGAAATGAAGATTATTCTTTCAACATTCAATCCTCTAACCCCAAAAGCAAGGTGAAGCAGAAATTGAAGATTATGTGACGGATTGCATTGAAGCCTTCTCAATCAGTCTGCTGCTATCTTAAACCTGCTGAAGTGATCCAGAAGATTTGTTCTCTCTGAAGATTCTCAAGCTGAAAGCACCATCTTTCAAGAATCAGTACGCCAAGCCTCCTCACCCAATGTGCGTTCAATGCCAAATTCTGAAGAAAACCTCAAGGGCTCAAGATGAAGTCATTCATTGAAGATTCATATGTTCATCTTGATGCTGTGAAGAAATCGAAGGTTAAAGCTGAAGCCAAGCTCCCATTGAAGATTAACAAGAAGAGCCAGCTACTTTTTAGGGGGAGCTTGTTGGGTCATTATGAAAAGAAAGCTATAAACCAAGGGGGAGATTGTTGGGTCAAATTATGGTTTATACTTTACTTTTCTGGGCAATTATATTTTTCTGTAATATTTATGAAGTTTACGGTCATGTTTACGGTTGAGTTTACGGCTGTAAACACCTTACGGCCGTAAACCCATTTACGGCCCATGTCCACCAAGCCCATATTCTCCAAGTATAAATATAGGTGTTAGGGTGAGGAGTACAGATTGATGAACTAGAAGGAGTTTACGGCAGAGAGAATAAGGAGCGTATGTGTGTGTGAATCTTTTGTATCTGGAACTTTAATTCATATCAATTGATACGAAGATTCATATTATTCTTCTTCTCCTTCTCTTCTATTTGATCTGACATCATCCGTTTGATTGGGATTCCGCACCATCAAATGGATTTGATTGATACATTGGCCGATTTCGGGCTTTACAGTTTTACTTCCCGAATAATTGGATTATTCAAATATCCATAGTCGATCATACTTTGGAAGTAAGTATTGAATTAAGGCTTTGATGAATTGGATTGTAGATTGTCTAAGTGTTTAGACATAGCAATGGTTTGTTGCAACATATATGAGTACTTTTGAAATGAGGATTTAAGTATTGGATTAGACCGACACTCTGTGAATTACTTCATGGAATTTATCATGAGTAAATCTGAGTTGATAATATTGTAAAATCTTTAAACCAATATATATGAGTTGTTGTTCACGAGTTGGTTGTGCATTGATAATACGTAAACACATCAGTAACTAGCTGTTATAAAACGTATTGTTGTGCAGGATTTGACGAGTAAATAGTACAATCATATGAGTCAAACTTTATTTGTTCCTTTTTCCCTAAGGGGGAAAAGTGATATATTGGGTACCTCAATGATTTTGTGTTGACTTATGTACCAGGCCCGATCGGGACTGAATTGATGTGTTCGATTAAGTTCTTTGTAATTACAAATTAGAAATTAGGAAACAAACTATTGAACAATGAGAATGATTTTGTTCCATGTCATTCGTTCACATGATATCTTGTAGAACTATGAATTATATGATCCCTTATCTTCAAACACGCAACTGACTAGGTTAACGTTCGACAAAATCTTTGAGAGTTACAATTGCTTATCAGTTTTTGAAGTCATACTTGCAAATATAGCTATTAGACTTATCCAAGTGTGAGAATGTTGGATTAGGTGGCTAAGCCCATAACAATATTTGGTATGTACTTGAATTGATAGCGGCATGGTCCTTTTGGGTTGCCTTCACACATGGATGATTGATTGAAGAAGAGGAAGAATTTATTATTTGATTAATAATTTGGAATAAATGATTTATTAATATGTTATGGAAATAATATATTAACTGATAATCATATTATTAATTAATATTTAACCATAAATTAATTTGAATTAATTTTGGGATTAAAGGAATTAATTAATAGTGTAGGGACTAAAAGTAAAGTTGTTCAATAGTTGGGCAAAAGGGTCCAGAACCTTCCTAGGGGAAGGGTGGACGAAATTGATGGTATATGTAAGATTATTCTACAGTTTTCTAGAATATCTTATCATATATGGATAATCAAAGGAGGTGGATAATTACCATATTTGAGATTGGGGTTATCCATAGCATCCTTGGTGCATTATAAATAGAACCCTTAAGGCTTTTATTTTTGAACACTCTTTGGAAGAAGCAAGAAGTTGAAAATTTGATCTCCACTTCTTCTCTCATATCATTCTCTTGCATTGTGTGTTTATGGGCCATTAGAGGTGTTACACTTGTGACACTAAGTTCTCAAGCTTCAAGATCTACAAAGGAATCATTGTTATTACAATATAACAATCAAGGTATATAAACAAACCCTAGTTTTATATAGATTTCAAAAATTTTAGACACTTCTTAGGGTTTCTCCTTTTTTGATCAAGTTTGCATGTTCAATACAGAAAACTTAGATTTAAGGCATTGGGGTTGCATGTACACATAGGAATTGTTGTTATGCTCAAAACCCATCAGACTCTTGGTACTGTTTTGTCTTCAATGTTAGCCTTGGCGCTTAGGCACCAAGGAATGGATATGGGGTCTCAAATGCGAGGGCGAAGGCTCGACGTTGGTCACACATTGCTCCTTCTCTAATCTGTCTGTCGAACTAGCGGTTCCATTATCTTTGACGGATTCTCGGTGGGATACGTCAACAAGTCCCCTAGGCTAGTAGATGTCGGTTTTTGCTTAGGGTAGCTGAGTAGTTCTAGCTTAGATCTGGACACGCGTTCGGTGGGGATGGTTTTCTAGATGTAGTTGGTGTGACGGAGGCGTCTGTGCAGACGGATTCCATCATCATAACCACTTGGGCTTCCCGATTACATTTAAAACTTCCTTATTTGAGTAGGTTCCCTTTTTCCTAGTTTCCCTTATGTCTACCACTTACTCTTTTCATTTCCTTTTTCTATTTCTTTCTTGTTGAGCAATAGCTTCTTCTAACATTGGAATCGTTCCTTACCCGAGTAAGTTTTTGAGTTTGCAAGAGCAGTTTGGGTTTCTTCTTGAGCATGACATAGAATACCCTCTAAATGGGGCCATCGTTTCTCGTCAGCCAGAGGGGAAGATCGAAATTCCCATTCCAATCTTCGAGGAAGGGCTAAGGCGACCGACGGTGGATTTCTTTGACGAGATTATGCGTTAATATGGACTCCGTGTGGACGACCTGACTCCAAACACCGTCAATAAGATCGTCGGCTTTGAACTTGCTTGTGGGGCCCTTGGAGTTTTGCCACAGTTCTGGGCGTTTAGAGTTTTCTTCAATTCCTCCACTTAGTTCGGTGCCCGAACGTTTTCCCGTTGGAGGGGTGTTCATGCTTTCATCATTAATCAGAAAGCTCCGAAGAAGAACTGGTTGGATCGGTGGCTTTGGATGAACCGTAATTTTTTCAGTTTCATTTATCCCTGCTTGACCACTTTCTTTGATCGGACTCTGGAACTGTGGGGTGCCAGTGCCACCGTGGCACAGGCGTTGAAGACCATCTACATTAATGGCGCAGATTGGGAGGACCACATACTTGTTACGGTTGGGATGAGTGCTACCTGGAGGACCTTATGGATGATTCCCTAGTTCTACATCAAGAAAGATGGTAATTACATCTCCATTCCCCTCCTTCTTTTATACACTCTCGCTTATGTGTTGTGTGAACTGTGTTTGGACTTTTCCTCGCTTGCAGGTCATGATAGGATTCTTCCCTTCGATATCGTATTGAGGAGCTTCTTTCAGGGCAGCCTTCAATTTGGGCAGGTGCCTTTGGTTGAGACGCTTCCTCTGTCGGTCAGTCTTGACCGTGCGTTGGCTCTCGTCGGTCCTCCTATTTCCTCTTCTCCTGGGTCCGACTCTCCCTTTAGCCAGGTGCTGATCGACACACCTGTTACTGGTGTTTCCCATGAAGACCCTTTGCCTTTTGATACTGAGGGGGAGGAGCCGTCTACTGGGCTAGTCCAGCACAGGACCCGCACGGCCTCTAAGTGGCTGCTTTCCAGGTTGGATTTGTCACAGGTGGAGTCTACCGAGGCCGACTCCTCGGGAAAACGCCTTCTAAAGAGACGGAACATGGACTTCCTTTCGAGGGAAGTACGTTAGTTGTGGATATCCCTGATGATGAAACTTTAAAATAGTCGGAGGGGATGGAAGAAGGGACAATAGAACTACCATGTGAACCCAAGGAAGAACCAGTGGACCATAAATCATGTCATAAAGGTGCTCCTATCTCGCTAGTTCTGCTTTTGGCTGGGGGAGACCCTGCTGAGGGATCTATTCCTGTTCCTATGGCAGCACTGGCTGTTTATGTGCCCGGGTGACGGATAACTTTGGAGTCTTGCCTCTCCCAGACCACGGTGGCATACAATTGGGGTCATCATGCTCCCCCCCCCCCCCGCTACTATCGAGGCCTTGGAGCTTCTCTCAAATGCTCATCTTTCTAGCAGTCTCTTATATACGGCTACCCAGGTTTGTTCATATATGGTTGCGACTGCATCTCGCCTTCTTCAGGACAATTCCAATTCTAGTGAGCTCGTTCAAATTAGGGTTGAGCAAGACAATTTGAGAGCCAAGCTACTGGAGTTAAACGAGGAGAAGCATTCTTTCGAGGAGCACTATGATCTCCTGGCGGTTTAGAAGGCATCTCTGGAGGACAAGGTTGTTGCTTTGGACAGGTCAGTGGAGCGTTTTCCCAGCGTATCGAGGTGTTGGTGGAAGAGAAGAAGGGTTTTAAGGACCAGGTCGATCATGCTAACAGAAGGTTGGAGGAAGAGATGGTGAGGATGAAGAGCATGGAGGATTATCCGGGATGGCTAATTTAGAAAGAAGTTGTACGTGTGGTGGACAAGGTGGTTGAAATTTCTGAGCTTGCACTGTGGGTGAAGCTGATGAAGATGGTATGCATGGACGCCAATGTGGAGAATGGAAAGCAGGAGGTTCGGGAACAGGTTGTTACTGGGAAGTTTGTCCCTGGGGAGGAATTTGCTACCACGGAGCATACTCAGGTGATGCACGCTGTTGTAAAAGCATTTATGGAGACAAATTTTGCCTCCTACCTATGCCTGGGAGAGCTTGACATGGCAGACCTTCACTAGTTGTGTGATAACTTTGACACCCAAGATAGTCAGGTTGAAGGTGGCTCTTCTCATGCTGGTGCTTCCCCTAGTAATTGATGGCTTTAATTTCTTCTATGAATATTTCAAGACAATGTTTATGTTTGTTTGGTACTTAATCAATATTTCGCTGATTTTCTTTGGCCCTGTGTGGTCTTTGTGCAAATCTTGAGGGGTTGTCCGAGTAGACAATTTATTCTGTGTATGTTAAATTCCCTTTCTTTTGGTCTATTACACTATTGTTTTGTGTTGTCCTTGTGTTTGACAGTTTATGTTGGCCATATTTTCTTGAATTCCGCCCATATTTTAGTGTCGCCCTTTTGTGGGAGGTGGTTATTTGTTTTGATGAGTTTTGGTGATGCAGAGCATCTAAACCTATCATTCGTCCTTTGGCCCATCCTTGTAGTGTGAGGCTTTCACTGCCTTTTTGGTGCGGGCCCTAGCTGGCCTACTTCGTTGGACTTGGTTTTGGGGCCTTTTTTTTAACCAAAGGACTTGGTTTTGGGGCCTTTTTCCATGCCCCAGGCCAAGGAGAGTTGCACTTTGTCCCTTTTTATCTAAACCAGACCGAGATCGTCACCTTAAAGTCTGGGAGTTTATATGTTTCAAGGGAAAGATTATGATCCTTTAAAGCCTCTTATTTGTTATGATCAGGAGTTGCGGCTCTACTGACCTTGTTGACATGGTTGTTGGGGAAAATTATGAGCCCTTGGGCTTATAATTGTGTTTTCCCCCATGATTTTATTGTTATGCAGTACGGATGATCGCTTTTGTTTGCTGTATGTATGAAAGTATATTCATACTTGTTCGTTCCAAATTTTCATTGCATACATATTTCGTTTGATGTCTATGACATCCCCAATTTCACGGCCAAAAACCGGTTTTGTTTATACTTTATTTCAAAATCAGAGTAACCTTTTAATAAAAGATTGCGGAATTTGTCCCAAAACAATAATATGATAAAGATTTATCAAAAGCATATCCTTAGAAATGTATTTCATTAAAAGACTTGGGATGTCATGTTCGATACAGTACATAAGTATAAACAGTACATTATAAGCCTTACAATAGTTATTTACAACTAATGGCCTATAATCCAAAAGTCCATCATCATCATAATAATTATGCTCTGAGTCCACTACCTGTAAAATAGAAAGCTGAGTGGGTCAGGCTTGGGAGCCTGGTGAGCATATAGGGTTTTCAACCCACAAATAATAATAAATTTATTAATTTCATCGATCAACAATAAATTTATTAATTTCATCAATCAATAATAACCTTGATTACCTATTCCCGTTATCCTCACTTTACGTCCCTAAACACCTATACAAGGGACCTAGTCTAAGGATTTTATCATCGGGATGGACACTACTGCTAAGGGGGTTCCTCAACAATAAATATCCTAAAGGCAACCATGAGGGGGATGGAGTACACCAGTGAACACATCGTTCACAACACCTACAGGTTGCGAGCCTGCTAGCGTTCCACTGGACTGTCTAGAAGAGTTTGTGGTCGTCATCCATACTCCGCTAGATGACTGGAACAACAACAACATCGAGGCCTCTCATCATTTTAACACACATAAACTATTTTGTCTACCCATGTTCTACCCAACATATTTGTAGATAAAATACATATACAGTTTATAACTTGTATAAAACATTGTATTCAACAATCATCTCAAATAAACAATCAATATAATTATACATAACACTTAATTTATAGA
Organism: Lactuca saligna; assembly: GCF_052625555.1. Classification (NCBI taxonomy): domain Eukaryota; kingdom Viridiplantae; phylum Streptophyta; class Magnoliopsida; order Asterales; family Asteraceae; genus Lactuca; species Lactuca saligna. The sequence continues at coordinate 263,790,070 of NC_136421.1, read as the reverse complement.
AAATACTTCATATCTATCTGTAAGATGAAAGTGACTATACACTCACTTGATTTGATGATAATCAGGCAGCAATTCGTTCCTTAAAATGATCGTTTCTGATAAAACCAGGAGTTTTATTGAGAAACCAGGCTCTGTGAGAGTTGGAGCTTCAAAACTGAAAAGATAAAATTTTCCGGGTTTTCGGGCACTTCTAGACGTATTCCGGGCTTTAAAAATGATACCGGGGCTTCGGGGGAAGTCAAAATAGTCAAAATATAAGTTTAGGGGTGTAAAATGACAACTTTTCAAAAGTAGTCGGGAGATCTCGCAGCCCCCCCTATATATAGGGTGCAAGGCCGAGGTCTCCGTGGCTGAGAAGCTTCCACATAGCTGCTTGCGAAGCTCGGACACGGAAGGGAGGCGTGGCTGCGAGGGGAGGAGGCGCGTGGCATCAGCGAGGCGAGACACGGAGGCAGCTACGAGGGTCGGACGTGGTTGTGCGAGGTTCGGCCACGAGGCGGCTTCTGATTGGCTGAGGCTTTGGTCTGAGGGGGTTGCAAAACGCATCTGGTCCGGATTCGGCCACGTCCTCGGTGACGCAGCAGCTTCGTGCGAGGTGACGTGTCGGTTACTATTCATGCGAAAATTTTCGAATTTTGAGCCCCGAACTTCTAAAATCCATAACTTTCGCATACGAGCTCCGTTTTTGACGTTCTTTATACGCACCCGTAGCTAAAATCATGCTCTACAACTTTCGTTTAGACTTCGTCGTCTAATTTTGACTTTAATTTTAATATTATTACTTTTAACAGACCGGGACAGGAAAATCCGTTAAAAATTCATAACTTCTTCATCCGACGTCCGTTTTCGTCAGTCTTTTTACCATTGTACTACTATTGAGGAGACCTTCGATTCTTGTTTAGGTTGTGTCGGCTAAATTTCGCTCAATCTTAAATTCGAGTATTTAGCTGTCTACTGCTAAGCTAAAACTTAGAAAAATCATAATTTCTTCATACGAAGTCAGATTTGGACGTTCTTTTTATCGAACTTCTCGGTTTAACGAATACTACGACTTTAGTTTAGATTGTTAAGGCTAAAAAGCACTTTATCGTAATATTCACTTTTTACGCTTCCCGGTGCCGTGTCGGTTTTGTCGCGAAAATTCGACAGGTCACAACTTCTTCGTTATAACTCGGATTTCGATGTTCTTTATATCTCCGGAATCCTTGTTTCGGCCACTACAACTTTCTTAAAAGATATTGGCGTTTTATAATATTTATTTTAAATGCTTATTTTTATTATTAATTAATTAAATCATAATAATTAAGCAAATAAGCATATAATTCACATAATATTCACATAATTCCTCTTTACTACTTCAAAATGAGTTACAAAGCTTGACCTAGACTATTACAACTTTATTAATGCTTTTATCCCAGAAACACAGGCGTTACAATTCTCTCCCCCTTAGGATGATTCCGTCCTCGGAATCACACATCGGCAACCAAATATGAGTAGCGACTCATCATGTCGCTCTCCGTTTCCCAGGTGGGATTTGGCCCATTCGTATGTTTCCATTGCACAAGCACTAAATCGACCATCTTGCGTCGCAAATTTTTAGTCTTACGGTCAACGATTGCCTTTGGTTCTTCGATTAACCTCTTGCTTTCATCCAATCTTAACTCAGATATTGGAATTATGTCGGGAATATCTCCTATGAACTTCCTTAAATAACACACATGGAAAGTGTTATGAATACCATCTAGTTATTCTGGTAGTTCTAGCTTATAAGCTTGATTCCTAATCCTCTGAAGAACTTTGAATGGTCCAATAAACCTTGGACTCAACTTTCCCCTTTTACCAAATCTTATAAGTCCCTTCCACGGTGAGACTTTAAGCAAAACCGAATCACCAATTTCGAATGTTATTGGTTTTCTTTTCTTGTCAGCATAGCTCTTTTGACGATCCTGAGCTGCTAACATCCTTTCCCTAATCATTTTCAACTTTTCAGCAGTCTGATGGACTATCTCAGGTCCCATAAACTGCTTTTCTCCAGCTTCAAGCCAACAAGATGGCGTACGATACTTCTGTCCATACAATGCGTGATAAGGTGCCATCTTTATGCTCGAGTGGAAACTATTGTTGTAGGAAAATTCTACTAAAGGTAAATGTTCATCCCAGTTACCTTGGAATTCCATGGTACATGCTCTCAGCATATCTTCAACTGTTTGTATTGTTCTTTCGCTCTGACCATCAGTTTGTGGATGATAAGCTGTACTTAAACACAACTTGGTACCCATTTCCTCTTGTAGACTTTTCCAAAATCGTGACGTGAAACGACTATCACGATCTGATACAATTGTTAGAGGAACACTGTGAAGTCTCACAATTTCCTTCACGTAAGCATTCGCAAGCTTATCCATAGACCATTTTCCATTGGCTGCTATGAAGTGTGCACTCTTGGTGAAACGATCCACGACCACCCAAATCATGTCGTGACCGCTTCTTGTTCTGGGTAGTTTAGTCACAAAATCCATGATGATGTCTTCCCATTTACCCATGGGTACAGGTAAAGGTTCTAAACTCCCATATGGTTTCTGATGTTGTGCCTTAACTCTTGCACATGTCACACATTCGGCCACATACTTAGCAACATCAAGCTTCATCGTTGGCCACCAGTAATAGGGTTTTAAATCCTTATACATTTTCGTACTGCCGGGATGAATCGAGTACATGGTCTTGTGAGCTTCTTCCATCAGAACATCTCTTACTCCTCCCGTCTTAGGTACCCAAATCCTATCTTGGAATACTTTCAACCCTTGGTTGTTTATACCGAATACTAATGTTTTGCCCAAACGTTCTTCTTTTCGGTCATTCTTCTCTAAAGCTTCTTCCTGAGCTTTCTTTATACTCTCCACAATTGTTGAGACAACCTCAATTCTCAACGCTCTTGGCCTCTTCTTTTCAAGGTTGACTTTCCGACTGAGAGCATCAGCAACAACATTTGTGTTACCAGGGTGATAAAGTATCTCACAGTCGTAGTCTTTGAGTAATTCCAACCAACATTGTTGCCTCATATTCAGTTCCTTCTGATTAAAGAGATACTGGAGACTCTTATGATCAGTAAAAAGTTTGCACTTCGTACCATAGAGGTAATGTATCCATATTTTTAGAGCGAAAACTACCGCTGCCAACTCCAAATCATGAGTAGAGTAGTTCTTTTCATGCTCCTTCAGTTGTCTTGATGCATATGCTATCACTTTATCTCGCTGGGTCAGAACACAACCCAACCCAACTCCAGATGCATCACTATAGACTGCAAAGTCTTCAACTCCTTCGGGTAAAGAAAGAATTGGTTCTTCACATAATTTCTTCTTCAAGTTCTCAAAGGCTTCCTTATGCTTTTCACTCCAAGTATAAGTAGCTCCTTTGTGGGTCAAGGCTGTCAATGGAGCGGCTATCGAAGAAAATCCTTGGATAAATCTTCGGTAATATCCAGCTAATCCTAAAAAGCTTCGAATCTCCGTAGGACTTTTTGGTTGTTCCCACTTCATTACAGCTTCAATCTTTGCTGGATCAACCATTATTCCTTCTTGGTTAATCACATGACCCAAAAATTGGACTTCTTGAATCCAAAATTCACATTTGGAGTAGAACTTTGCATACAACTTCTCCTTTTTCAGAACTTCTAGCACTTCACGTAGATGCTTTTCATGCTCCTCTTGGCTCTTCGAGTAGATGAGAATGTCTTTGATGAACACTATCACAGATTTATCGAGGAATGGTTTACAAACCCTGTTCATCAAATCCATGAATGTTGCAGGAGCATTGCTTAGCCCAAATGACATAACCAAAAACTCATAGTGTCCATATCTCGTTCTGAATGCAGTCTTTTCGATATCCTGCTCTCTCACCTTTAGTTGATGGTATCCCGACCTAAGGTCGATCTTTGAGAAATAGCTCGAACCCTGTAACTGGTCGAACAGGTCATCGATCCTTGGTAACGGGTACTTGTTCTTTATCGTTGCTTTGTTCAGCTCTCTGTAATCAATACACATTCTCATGCTTCCGTCTTTCTTCCTTACGAATAACACCGGAGCTCCCCAGGGTGATGAACTAGGTCGAATGAAACCGCTGTCCAACAGCTCCTGAAATTGCGTCATGAGCTCCTTCATCTCCGTCGGTGCTAATCGGTAAGGTGCCTTTGCTATCGGTGTTGTTCCTGGTAACAAGTCTATACGAAACTCCACTTGCCTATCAGGTGGTAATCCGGGAAGATCTTCAGGAAAGACTTCTGGATAATCACATACAACAGGTATATTCTGCACCTCTTTCTTCTCCTTCTTAGCATCAATTACGAATGCCAAGTACGATGCACATCCTTTGGACAAACATTTCCTGGCTTTCATCAGGGAGATAATTCCAGAATTCACTCTGCGTTTGTCCCCGTACACCATAAATGATTCTCTTCCGGGTGGGTTCACCCTTACAATCTTTTTCTTGCAAAGAATCTTAGCATCGTTAGTGCTAAGCCAATCCATACCCAAAACGATGTCGAAACCTTTTAATCTATGGGTAATAGCTCTTTGTGGAATTTGTTTCCGTTTAGGTCAATGATGTTGGATTAGTGTCTAAGTCCATAACTATTTTGGTATGTACTTGACCCGATGGTACATGGTCCTTTTGGGTTGCCTTCACCAAAGCAACTTGATAGGATGATTTATGGAGAGTAAGGATTAAATATGATTTATTAATGTATTATGAGAATAATATATTAAAGGAGAAATCATATTGTTTAATTAATATTAGTCAATAATTAATTGGTAGTTAGTTTTGTGACTAAAAGAGATTAATTAAACTTAAGGGACTGGAATTGTAATTATAGGATAATTGCAATTTGGGGCATGGATTGCCTTATATTAAGGGATGGACGAATTCTAATGGGAAACCCATAAGGAAATCGTCCATGGGCTGAATTAAAGGAGTCTATGGGTTGCTTAGGGCTTAAGCATCCAAATTAGGGTTTCCTTATTAGATAACCCTAATATCCCAACTATATAAAGACCCCTTAAGGCTCAAAAACGTGGCTAAGCTTCTTATAAGGGTTTACACACGTTTTTGGCAGCCTCCATCCTCTCTCCTCTTCATCCTCTTGCTTATGGTGTTTGTGAGCCATTAGAGGAGTGACACTTGTGACTCTAAGCCTTCCAAAGTTAATACAAGGAGATTTGGGATTGTTATTGCTACATAACAATCAAGGTAACACTATAAACTTATTCTCATGTTAATATGATTATATGTGTGCTAGAATTAGGGTTTATAGTCTTGGATTCAAAGCATGTACAATAGAGAAACCTAGATCCAAGCATTAGGGTTTGTATGAGCACATAGGATGTCTTATGACCAAAACCCATCAGTGGTATCAGAGCCTAGCTTGGTTTCAATTGTATTGATGCATTGTATAACTTGAAAATCGTTTTTTGGGCTTTATGGATGAGGAACTCGGCGAGTACCCCTCAACTCGGCGAGTACAGTGTAGTACTCGGCGAGTTCGAGCATCAGATAATGCTTATCTCGGGATTTCTTGCTGTTTTTGCATTTGGATAGTTACCTTATCATGTTAGATCAATAATAATCCGATTATATGATATATTTGACTATATTTTGATCTAATTGAAGATATTTATCAATTAATAAGATAATTGTTTCCTTATAAGATAATTGATTAATTATTTTGAGTAAATTGATAAATTGTTTTGCAAGAAATCATTAAATAAATCAAATATGGATAATTGTGTGATTAAATGTTAATTTAAAATTATTTGTTATTTGATCCTTGTTGTTATGAAAAGTTTCATATTTTCCCCTTTAGGTTTTATAGTTTAAATTTGAACCCAAAAGTTTTGAAAATTTAAATAGTTAAAACCCTAATGTTTTGAAAAAAGGTTTCAAAACTTGCCCTCAAGTTTTGGAATTTAAAAATTGATTAAAGCTTTAATTAGAAATGTTAAATTCTAAAATGCTAGTAATGTTTTGAAAAGTTCAAATCACACCCTTATGGTTTTATTAATTAATTAAGGAGTATAATTAAAAGAGGTTTAATAAATCCATAAAAGTTTAGGTTAACCATTTAATTGAATTAAAAGTGTAATTGTTAAAGTTAACCATATAGTATTTTAAAAGTGTGAAATACACCCTATACTATATATATAACATTAAAGGTCTAACATTATATATATGTATGAGTAAAAGTCAGTCTTACCGATAGTAGGCCTCATTCACGAAGCTGGTCTGTAAGGGGTGTTTAAGGAAATTGCCTATAAAATGGCGATTGAATGGGTATCCACTCTTACCCACCGCACTCTTGACTAGTGGAGGGTCGTTAGCCGAACGGGTAGGATAGGACGAAACCTTCCATTATAAGTATAATGAAATACAAAGTAACTAAATGTTTTTCAAATTCCCAATCTTAGTTACTTAGGCAAAAGTGAGTTGATGCAATTCCATGAAATTACACTTTGTGCCCTTGCGAAGACGTTAGTGGAGCGTGTGTGGTTTACCGACACACTAAATGGTTCTAAGCAAAGGTAGCAAAGGGTGACTCAATGTTTGTCATAGTTCGGTGGAGCGTGTGTGGTTTACCGGCACATCGTATAGGTGATTGTAACATGTGAGGGCACCATGTAGTTTGCATGGTTATTCACACCCGCTTTGTGATCCTCGGCATCCCAGTCACAAACAAGAGGGGCATATCGAGATTTAAACATGCCATTGAAAGTTCAATGAATCTCAAAGGATCTAGGAGTTTTCATAGATTTAAAACATAAATTTCTTTTTCGTTTTTCATGGTGGAAAATAGTGAATCGTCATTCACTTACCTTCAAATGTTCTGCAATTTGGGTTACGGCATCCCTCTCCCGAGTTGTAGGATATTGTGTTGGGTCCTAGCCTTGGAATTTCATTTGGGTGATTTACCAAGGACTCAATCAATCAACTAACTTGAATTCGTTTTTTCTCCCGATGTCAAAGTTCGACAACTATGGTCTTCTCAAATCCTGTGGAACAAGCATTCCACATGAAGATGATATTCCACGATTCGATCGAGGAACAAGAAATCATGCTTCACTTCCTCCTCCTCCTCCAATTATTCTCCCTAACCCACAAGATTGTAAAACTGAAAGGTTCAATATCACTCAAGCCCTTTTGGCAAGTGAACATAAAGAGGGCAAGTCGGTGTGTGCACACGTCTTAGGGATGAAGTCACACATTGATAGATTAAGAATGATGGGATCCGTTGTCGGTGAAGCAATGGCTGTTGATTGGGTTCTTCAGTCACTTCCTAACTCGTATAGTGAGTTCGTAAGAGAGTACTATATGATGAACCACGACGTGACACTTATAGATCTCACCTACATGCTTATTGCTGCTGAATCAATAATGGTTTGGCGCAACAGAAAAGCAAAGTTGATTGGTGAATCTGCCTTCAAGACCTTTATGGATATAGACAATGGCAATGAAAGACATGCAATGATCGAAAAGTTTGATCATAAGAGAAAGGCGATGTCTGAAGTAGTTCCATGTGTTGTTCCAAAAGAGTCAATTTGCTTTTATTGCCAAAAGAAGGGGCATTGGAGACGAAGTTGCCCTATTTACCTAAGAGAACTAAGAGATGGGAGAGTCAAAAGTATGACTACGATTTAGGTAAGAATCCACTATCTAACTCCATTAAGTTCCTATTCATTGATTCTTAATACATGATGTGATAAGATTGCATTTGAATGTTTTGAAGGATCGGTGAAAAGAAAGGAAGCTTGATAAGAGAGCAAGATGAATCTAATCACAAGAGATGGATCTTGATCGCATGGACTTGAAGATTGGATTTTGAGCTTAGATAGTTGTGATAGAGTTGTTAGAAATTTTCTTTTTACATAGTTTTCAATAGATTGTGCATTGTAAGGACAAATGCTTTTCCGCTGCTTTTATAAATAAAATAAATTTTGTTTGACTTATTTATTTATTTGTTTACTTCCTTGCAATGAAATCGTTATGTGAAAATTGATGTTTGCATATTTCTACAACGAATGGATATGATTATTAGTTATGTTATTTATGGAAATGTCGAGAATTTACCAAATAGGGAGAGTTTCTCATCGCCCAAGTTTCAATTGGACAGAAACTTGGAATCATGCAACGTGGATGCACGATGAATGAGAAATTACGTATTTGGAAATTAGACTAACTCATTGACAAAGTGTCAAGTGAAGGACTAGGAGATCGAGTACACAAAGTTGTGTGTTGATCAAGTTCACCATAAGAGTAACAAAGATATTCGTCATGATTTACTAAAGGCTTAGTAAATATGATTACACTTACAAGATTAAGTGTAATTTTGAATTGATTAAAGGGTTTAGATCAATAGCAAAACGAATAAGAAGAATCAAGTAGGAAGAAAGATAAGAGTTTCTCCATTCTAAGAAGAAGGGAGAGTAGCTTTTATGCTTTATGATAGGTCTTAAAGATTAAGAACCATATCTCAATTGATCCTCTAATGAGTCTTGGTACAATTGTATGTCCAAGAAGAGGAATCAAAGATTGAAGAAATGGTCAAATCAAGAAGTCAATCATGCTTCGTTCCAAAACAAGTCTTAAAGTCAAGATTGTGAAATTGAGTGAATAGTATTAAGAAGGTTTATAACATTCATCAATTGTGGAAAGTTGTGATGTTTTGGATAAGACAAAGACCAAGTAAGACCAAAATTATGAAGTGTTTTGTTTTGATATAAGCTACCCTAACTCTTGAATATTTGTTTGTCAAGAAATGTTTTGATAAGAGAATCGTATATGTCAAGGAGTCAGTGGGAGTCTTAATAGTCTTGAAAAGTTTCAAGAACAAATCAAATAAACCTTATCGATCATCACTAGCACACGAGTTGAGGTTTACAACCTATCGTGAAGACATTATTTTGTTTCTGTGCCAATCCAATCAAGTTAATTAGGCATATGAGTCCTATGAGTTCTCATTTGAATGCATAAAAGGCAAGGACCTTGATCAATGGAAAGTACATTGATAGGAAAGGGTGAGCTGCTTAACTACTTGGAAGACGTGGTGGGCAGCTGTGCTACCATAAGGCAAGAAATCAAGATTAAGAAAGTTCGATCCATATGAGTTTGAATTTGTCGTAAACTTTGGTTTTAACAAATTCACATGGATAGGAACACATACACCGTTTAAATCTAAGTGTCATAAGATTTCCTCCTTCATGAAAATGATTGTGAGAAAATGCTTTCACTAAGAAAGATTTTAAAAGATAGTGGTTGTAAAATTGCATCCTCGAATTCGATCATGGTTACGGCATCCCTTTCCATAATTTGAATTGTGAGGTTTGGCAATTAGTCTTAATTGTTAAGAAACACATATGAACTATCGAAGGCAAAGGTGTATAAGTTCAAGAAGTCTTGATAAAAGATTATCAAAGCACTAAGTATTAGAAACATGAACTTAAGAAATTCAATAAGTATTGTTTTTCTGAAAGTTAAGATGTTTATGAATACATGTCGAAGCTAGTGGGAGCATAAGTGTTATGTTTTATAATAATCATCATGATAGTGGGAGCATAAATGTTATGATTGTATGATTATTAAGGCAAGTATTGCAAAGTTGGCAATATTAATTATAGAAAACAAGAGTTAAACCTTGCAAAGTAGTAAGGGTTATAAAGTTGTTTTGCTATAATTAAGGGAGAGAATATTATGCTTCATTTCAAATCTAAAGGATTAGGTTGTGGAATGTTAATAAATTTAGTCAAGGGTACATAGTGTGTTCTTAAAATTTCGATTATGATTACGGCATTCCTCTTCACAATTCGAATTTTGAGAACATAGCAAATAAAACATTGTGCATCGTGTCCCATACGCTATGGGTATAGGATCGATTGCAAATGCTTTAATGTTTGACCATTCTAAAATTTTCCAAATGTCTAGCGCATTTAGAGGGAAAAGGGACTAGAATCGGTTTTGACTAAAATAATTAAACAACTATCAAAGGACAATCCAAAGTTCGACGAGGATTGGTTGCTTGTGAGCAGTTGGAAGCATGGTATTAATGGACCATATTGACATTATGATAAATAGAAAAGATTCTATTAAGAAATGAGTTGTCATATGGAAAGTATGGAAATGTGTCCATATTGGGAAGTAAAGATTGAAAATCTATGTCTAGATTAGAAACTTTTATGCAAAAGGATGTTCAAAGGAATGTACTTTGAGTGAGAGACATCACATCTAAGGAATTGTCTTGTAACAATCTCCGATAGAGGACTTTGTAATATCATTGGCAATAGTCTTTGAGACTTTGGTGCAGTGACATTACAAAAGGATCGTTGCATAAAGTGTTAGAATCTAGTATATTCTATAAGTAACAAGAATTTGATATTCTTACACTTAAGAAAATGGATTTGGAGTTGTGAAATGAGAATGATTGGAAATGTGTTCAATTTGTCTATTTCACAAAAGTAAGAACCATAGGTAAACATTGTGTGCATGCTAGGAGCATAGGACAAGTGTAATGATTCAAGTAAAAAGTTGATTACCCGAAACGACAAATAATGAGTAATCGATATGGTGATAAATAAAATGTGTTTTGTTTATACTCAAAGGTTTGAGGCCATATGGGATTAGTATTATTCTTGTGTTTCACTTTGCATGTTTTGACTTCCAGAATAATTGAGTTTATTAAGAATAATCGAATTATTCAAACGGGCCACAGTCGTTCATATGTTGGAAGTAGATATGAATGAAGACTGTCGTGAATTGGTGTGTGGATTGTCTAAAAGAGTATTAGACATAAGCAAATGTTTGCTGCAACGTTCATGAGTGCTTACGAATATGATTTGAGCATTGGATTAAACCCACGCTCACTTGGATCACTATCTCGAGTGATTAGTGAGACGATAACATCTTATATTCTTGAAACCGAGATGTGTGAGTTGTATCTTGCTGATCGGTTGCACATTGATAATATGTAAACGCACCAGTAACTTGGTGTTATAAAACATATTGTTGTGTGTAATTCGGTGAGTGAGTGCAAGCGAGCATTGTATCAAAGTTTATCCGTTCCTTTTATCCAAAGTAGGATAAAAGCGATATCTTTGGGCCCCTCGATGGTTTAGTGATGACATACGTAAATGCTCGGCCGGGCTAGGACTAATTTGATTTGTTCAATTAGTCTGTCGTCATAAATCGGAAATCGAGATATAGTACAAAGAGAATGATTTGAAATCATATCTCATACGATATCTAGAATGGAGGAATATATGATCCCTTATCTAAGGACACGCGTATCTGATATGATTAGAGTTGACAGCGGCTTTGGAAAGCTACGATTGCAGATCAGGATCTGAAGTCATACGCAAAATAGTTGTTAGACTTATCCAAGTGGGAGAGTGTTGGATTAGTGTCTAAGTCCATAACTATTTTGGTATGTACTTGACCCGATGGTGCATGGTCCTTTTGGGTTGCCTTCACCAAAGCAACTTGATAGGATGATTTATGGAGAGTAAGGATTAAATATGATTTATTAATGTATTATAAGAATAATATATTAAAGGAGAAATCATATTGTTTAATTAATATTAGTCAATAATTAATTGGTAGTTAGTTTTGTGACTAAAAGAGATTAATTAAACTTAAGGGACTGGAATTGTAATTATAGGATAATTGCAATTTGGGCCATGGATTTCCTTATATTAAGGGATGGACGAATTCTAATGGGAAACCCATAAGGAAATCGTCCATGGGCTTAATTAAAGGAGTCTATGGGTTGCTTAGGGCTTAAGCATCCAAATTAGGGTTTCCTTGTTAGATAACCCTAATAGCCCAACTATATAAAGACCCCTTAAGGCTCAAAAACGTGGCTAAGCTTCTTATAAGGGTTTACACACGTTTTTGGCAGCCTCCATCCTCTCTCCTCTTCATCCTCTTGCTTATGGTGTTTGTGAGCCATTAGAGGAGTGACACTTGTGACTCTAAGCCTTCCAAAGTTAATACAAGGAGATTTGGGATTGTTATTGCTACATAACAATCAAGGTAACACTATAAACTTATTCTCATGTTAATATGATCATATGTGTGCTAGAATTAGGGTTTATAGTCTTGGATTCAAAGTATGTACAATAGAGAAACCTAGATCCAAGCATTTAGGTTTGTATGAGCACATAGGATGTCTTATGACCAAAACCCATCAAATGAAAATGTTCCTAATATGATTACTAATAGGTACGAATTTTCCACTGGCAACTTCTACAATTAGGGCATTATCAAGTTTTTCTACAGGTGATGCTAATTTCCCACCAAATTTATGCGACACAAAGGAGTAGTTGGCTCCGGAATCAAATAGTATTTTTGCAGGCAAACCATTTACAAGAAAGGTACCTGAAGCGACATTTGCTGCCTCCTTTGCAGCCTCAAGTGTCATCTGGAAGGCTCTCGCCTTCGACTTTGGTGGCATGTTGGGTCTTCCTGCCTCCTTCTTCCTTGGGCAATCTTTTGAAATGTGCCCCTCCTCGTTGCACTCATAACAGGCCTTCTTAGTGAATGTGCATTCGTTGGCATAGTGCCCAAGCTTTCCACATTTGAAACAAGTGACCCCTCCATCACACTTCCCATAGTGTTTCTTCTTACACTTGTCACACCACTTCGCTTCTGATCCTCCTCCTCTCGAACCAGACTTCGAGAATCTACTCTTCTTGTTGGACTTCGAGGATCCATCGAACTTCCATTTCTCACCAACCTCAGCCCTTTCTTAGCTGCTCGAACGACTAATTTCAGAGTGGTTGCCATCTTGACTGTTGGGCCAAAGTCAGCCGGCAGTCCGTTTGCGAACTTCTCAACTTTGGAAAGTTCGGTTGGCACTAGGTATGGAAACAACTTCATCTTTTCCGTGAATGAAACAACATAGTCATTGATGCTCATTTTCCCCTTTTTCAAATTTTGGAACTCATTGTTCAGATCAATGAGATCTATCTCTGAACAGTACTGTGCCTTCAGTTGTTCCAAGAACTTATCCCACGACATTTTCAGAGCTTCTCCTCGCGGCATTGTATCTGCCAATAGCTTCCACCAGCTCAAGACTCCAGTTTTCAATTGCCTCACAGCGAAGATAGTCTTCTGCTTCTCACTACAATCACAACTTTCAAGCACCATTTCCATCTCGGAGATCCATTCCATGATCTCAACAGGCTTTGGGCTTCCTGAGAGACTTGGTGGTTTTGCACCCAAGAAATTTTTGTACATCCGCCCATCCTTGTTGTTTCTCCCTTCTGGGCCATCCCTCTGCTCACCTTGAGTCCCTATTTGACTCACTTGGTGGCTATAGTTTCCTTCCTCGGATTGCTCGGGAAATGGCTCCACCGGTTCAACATGTATGGTAGATTCGTCCCTATTCTCGTGGAGAATTCGTCTCATTTCTTCCCTTTGTTCAGCTAGCATAGCCTGAATTACAGCTTGAACTCCAGCCATGGTGACTGGCTCAGGTGCAACTTCTTCAACAACATGTATTTGCTGAACTACTGGGGGTTGGTTCCTATCCCCATTTGCGTTTACGTTTCTGCTACGGGTCTTTGCCATCTTGATCTATACACCGAATAAGGTGAATTTAGATCTTTATTCATTATAGAATCTGAAACGCTTACATGCTAGTTCTAATATCGTAATCATACGCTTAGAATCCTACACACATAAGGTTTTCCAGATCCGGTCGGCAACAGACCATAGATCTAAACAATAATATCATGTATAGCAAACACATAACATTTACCACATAAAAGCATTTTAGGCATCTTTCCTAAAATATACTAGTGCTCACACCTCACAATCATTGCTTAGCATTCTAAGTTTAAGTCTAGAAATCCTACAAATTCCTAGTTCGCTTAAACTAATGCTCTGATACCAACTGTGACATCCCCAATTTCACGGACAGAAAAGATCAGTTTTGTTTATACTTTATTTCAAAATCAGAGTAACCTTTTAATAAAAGAAGGCGGAATTTATCCCAAAACAATAATATGATAAAGATTTATCAAAAGCATTTCCTTAGAAATGTATTTCATTAAAAGAATTGGGATGTCATGTTCGATACAGTACATAAGTATAAACAATACATTATAAGCCTTACAATAGTTATTTACAACTAATGGCCTATAATCCAAAAGTCCATCATCATCATCATAATTATGCTCTGAGTCCACTACCTGTAAAACAGAAAGCTGAGTGGGTCAGGCTTGGGAGCCTGGTGAGCATATAGGGTTTTCAACCCACAAATAATAATAAATTTATTAATTTCATCGATCAACAATAAATTTATTAATTTCATCAATCAATAATAACCTTGATTACCCATTCCCGTTATCCTCATTTTACGTCCCTAAACACCTATACAAGGGACCTAGTCTAAGGATTTTATCATCGGGATGGACACTACTGCTAAGGGGGTTCCTCAACAATAAATGTCCTAAAGGCAACCATGAGGGGGATGGAGTACACCGGTGAACACATCGTTCACAACATCTACAGGTTACGAGCCTGCTAGCGTTCCACTGGACTGTCTAGAAGAGTTTGTGGTTGTCATCCATACTCCGCTAGATGACTGGAACAACAACAACATCGAGGCCTCTCATCATTTTAACACACATAAACTATTTTGTCTACCCATGTTCTACCCAACATATTTGTAGATAAAATACATATACAGTTTATAACTTGTATAAAACATTGTATTCAACAATCATCTCAAATAAACAATCAATATAATTATACATAACACGTATTTTATAGAAAATACTTCATATCTATGTGTAAGCTGAAAGTGACTCTACACTTACTTGATTTGATGATAATCGGGCAGCAATTCGTTCCTTAAAATGATCGTTTTTGATAAAACTGAGAGTTTTATTGAGAAACCGGGATCTGCGAGAGTTGGAGCTTCAAAATCGAAAAGATAAAATTTTCCTGGTTTTCGGGCACTTCGGGACGTATTCCGGGCTTTAAAAATGATATCGGGGCTTCGGGGGAAGTCAAAATAGTCAAAATATAAGTTTAGGGGTGTAAAATGACAACTTTTCAAAAGTAGTTGGGAGATCTCGTAGCCCTCCCTATTTATAGGGTGTGAGGCCGAGGTCTCCGTGGCTGAGAAGCTTCTACGCAGCTGCTTGCGATGCTCGGACACGGAAGGGAGGCGTGGCTGTGAGGGGAGGAGGCGCGTGGCATCAGCGAGGCGAGACACGGAGGCGGCTACGAGGGTCGGACGTGGCTGTGTGTGGTTCAGCCACGAGGCGGCTTCTGATTGGCCGAGGCTTCAGTCCGAGGGGGTTGCGAAACGCGTTTGGTCCGGATTCGGCCACGTCCTCGGTGACGCAGCAGCTTCGTGCGAGGTGACGTGTCGGTTACTGTTCATGCGAAATTTTTCGAATTTTGAGCCCCGAACTTCTAAAATCCATAACTTTCGCATACGAGCTCCGTTTTTGACGTTCTTTATATGCACGCGTAGCTAAAATCATGCTCTACAACTTTCATTCAGACTTCGTCGGCTAAGTTTGACTTTAATTTTAATATTATTATTTTTAACAGACCGGGACAGGAAAATCCGTTAAAAATTCATAACTTCTTCATCCAACGTCCGTTTTCGTCAGTCTTTTTACCGTTGTACTACTATTGACGAGACCTTCGATTCTTGTTTAGGTTGTGTCGGCTAAATTTCGCTCAATCTTAAATTCGAGTATTTAGCTGTCTACTGCTAAGCTAAAACTTAGAAAAATCATAACTTCCTATTAAAATATGGTAAGGCATGTGGAAGATATGGTGGATAACCTATTGACCCATGTTCAAATCCTGGCACCACTCAGCCCTTGTGGCCATGGAGGTTCGCCTGCAGTGACTCCAGGGCATGAAGCAAAGCTTTATGTTTGCAGCGGGGGATTAGTCGGTGCGCGAAAGCTGGCCCGGAAACCCTCGTTAGGGAAGATCCCTTTCCAAAAAAAAAAAACTTCCTCATACGAAGTCAGATTTGGGCGTTCTTTTTATCGAACTTGTCGGTTTAACGAATACTACGACTTTAGTTTAGATTGTTAAGGCTAAAAAGCACTTTATCGTAATATTCACTTTTTACGCTTCCCAGTGCCGTGTCGGTTTTGTCGCGAAAATTCGACAGGTCACAACTTCTTCGTTATAACTCGGATTTCGACGTTCTTTATATCTCCGGAATCCTTGTTTCGGCCACTACAACTTTCTTAAAAGATATCGGCTTTTTATAATATTTATTTTAAATGCTTATTTTTATTATTAATTAATTAAGCAAATAAGCATATAATTCACATAATATTCACATAATTCCTCTTTACTACTTCAAAATGAGTTACAAAGGTTGACCTAGACTATTACAACTTTATTAATACTTTTATCCCAGAAACACGGGCGTTACAATGTCTTAGAGATATCTACATCGTTTAGTTAGGTATCGGGGGTTCGATAGCTAATGCTATTCTAATTCCTTCCAAGCTAGGGCCATTAACTTGGACCCTGGGGCTCCCAGGTCATTGGGATGAGTTCTTCTTCATAGTATTTCTTACTCTGGTCCTTTCATATGCTTACAAGTTCTCTGATGTTGTGTATGTGTGACTGGCTTCTTTTGGGATAACCGTCCTTCCAAAGACGATTTTCAATCTCTTCCATTATCCGGTGCCGATTTCTTAGTTAGTATCTTTGGGAGGTTTCGTGTCATTTGGTGTTGCGTTGTTGTTATTTAGTCTATTTTCACGGGGTTTTAGACCAGGTTCCTTCGTGGGGAAAGATTCTGCCAACTGCAGACTCTTGCTGTTGATGGCAGCCTCCTATATGTATCTTCTTTTGCAGAGCAATTCCCTGTCTTTCCTTCCCCGACTTTTGCGACACCTTGGTTTTGTTTTCTTTCAGGATTATTCTTCGTACTTTGTGTCTTCACTTTACGAATGCATGTGGGTATTCTTAGTGATACCCAACCTTCTTGATGCTTATGCTAACAATATGTGATGTATCTGGCATGGTAATGCTATTGCTACCATGCCCTCCCCCCTGGGCTACATGCCCAGGACTTACGTTTGTTCTTCTTATCGGGAGTGTGGGTGTATTTCTTCTCATATTTGACTGTTTTGGATGTGAGTATCATGATCTGTCTTCTTTTTGGGATCCGTACGGTGGCCGACATGGTGATTGCCCAGGTTTTCCTTGCTCGTGTGGTAATGGTTGTGATTGTTGTTGAACCTTTGGTTGTTCTGAACTTGACCGTGCCATGTATTGTCGATGGGATAGCCTGTAATTGAAAAAGAGTCGGGCACCCAAGGATTATATCGTTATCGGATCTTTTATTGAATACCAAGAACTCGATTATCCTGGTTACTTATTCCTTCCCATCGACACTGATTATAGTCAATTGTAGGCTTATGGTACCGAGTGGCCACAACTTGTGTCCCATGAAGCCAACAAGTGGGGCCTGGGCTGGGGGTTTTAGGTTCCTTATCCAACATGGCAGGAGTTGATTGAAATAGTTTTCGTAAAGGATATCAGTGTTGCTACCTCTGTTGACTAAGGCTCGCCATGTCTTCTGTTGTATGAATGTGGTAGGGATTATGATTGGATCGGCTAGGTCCCAGTTGGGCATTCGCGGGTCTGATGGTGAGAAACTGATGTGTAGAGTGTATCTGAGTGGGATCACATCACCTTTAGCCGGCCATTAGTACTTGTTTCGATTCTTAGGTCTCGCTATTGTGAAAATCTTCTCATTTTTTATTGGCTGTTTGATTGCTTCCTTGAAGGTTCTTCCATCTTTTTGGCCAACTTCAAACTTTGACCGTAGGGTACTTGCTATTTCTGTTAGGTCTCCGTTCAATTGCTTGTTCGCTAATTCTCTTTTGAGTATCACGCATTCATCGATGTTGTTTGTTTTTCTATTATGGTATTCGTAGTATTTGCTTTTTTCCTTCTCCTTCCGCTATGGGGTTTTTTCTACGGCGTGTACTTCCGACTTATAGCTCCTCAGGTCGTATTTGATGAACGGGCGGAATCTGCGGGATGAATTTCTCGAATGTATGCTCTTTTTGTCGTGGTTTCCATTATTGCGCTCTTTATGGTTGTGGCAGGATTAGGAGTCGGCCGTTCTTGTTTGTGGTAGGCATTCAATACAACCTTTAAATTTGCTTGTTTGTGTTCTTCTCCTTTGATCAATCGAAAGTATTTCTCGACCCTGTATTTAAGCTCGTCTCTAGATTTCGGTATTGTACCTTGCATTTTTCCTGACAGAGGGCCTGTGAGTAACCCTTGGGCGAAGGTGCTTGTGACTAAGAATTCTTCATGGCCTGGGTCGCTTAAAGTCGCTAAGGTGAACCGGTCATAATATGCTCGGATGGACTCTCCCTCCTTTTGCTTTCATTCCATGATTGAGTTGGAATCTCTTTTGAATTTTCTCAGGTGCATGAAGTTGTGGAGGAATAGATGTCTCAATTGTTCAAAGTTGGAGATGTTTTCCGGTCGTAACGCCTTGAACCACTTGTTGGCATTTCCTGACAGAGTGATCGGAAAGTAGGTACAGGTGAACCTCTTTTCCATCTGGAGTGATGTCATCATCCATCCATAAGTTTCTATGTGTTTGTTGGAATCTTTCGTGCCGTTATATTTTGGGATATTTGGGAACATGGCAGAATGTGGTATTTCGTATTGTAGGAGCTCCTAGAAAAATGCCGAGGTAATGCTTGATACTGATTCGTGCATGTGTGGATATGTAGGTGCTCCACTAGCCATTGTGTGATGCATGTGATAGGGGATGGCGTACCCTTGACTGTATTCGTAATGGTACCCATGGCTGTACACTAGTGTTTGCAGCACCTACACTACCTGCGTGGAGCATGCATGCGCCAGTTGATTTGGCTGTGCGCTCGATTCCATTGGTCCAATGTTGTGCGAGTATGTCCCCTACACCGGTGTGCCTTGACTGTTGTTGTTTTGTGGTTGTTGGAGGGTACATGCCTTGGTAGTAGTATGAGTATGGTTTGAACACTAGTTGTTGTGCGAATAGTGGGTCGTGCGACATGGCGGCCATCAAGGAAGACAGGTGACCTGCAGGCATTGGTTGTATAGTGGACAATATAGTGCTCGGGTACCAGGTATTGGTCCCTGCCTTTCGTGTGGATGGCTGCTATCAAGTTGTTGGCTGTGATTGTGTGGTCGGTGCCCTTTAGGGCGTCGTGGTGTTCACCATGGTTAGATGTGTCGTTGCAACGGGTGTCGGTCGCTATAAAACACCAAGAAGCTCTCGAAGCTCTCTCCTCAAAAATCGCAGAAGATCTCGAAGGTGCTCCTCATGCTACTCCCTGGTCTTGGAATACACTGACATATCATCAATTAAAACAATAACTGATCGATCAAGCATCGACCTGCATACCCAATTCATCAATTCCATAAATGTCGCATGTGCATTGGTGAGCTTGAATGGCATCACCACGAACTCTTGATGACCATAATGAGTTTGAAACGAGGTCCTCTCCACGTCCTCCTCCATAACCTTCATCTGATGATATCCTAACCTCATATCATACTTGGAGAACCAAGATGCACCCTGAAATTGATCGAAGAGGTCATCAATCCACAGGAGGGGATAACGGTTCTTCATCGTCAACTTGTTCAACTCCCAGTAATCAATAGACATCTGGTGTGAACCATCCTTCTTCTTGACGAACAAAATAGATGCTCCCACGGAGAACTGGCGGCCTAATAAATTGTTTTCCCAACAACTACTGAAGTAGAGAGGACAACTCTTGCATCTCCGATGGTGCTAATTTGTTTGTTGTCTAAGCAATTGGGACAACACATGGAACTAAATCCATCCTCAACTCAACCTGCCTCTCGGGAGGCACACCAGGAAATTCCTCCGAGAACACATCAACAAAATCTTTGACAATAGGTACATATCAAACTAAAACCTGTTTCCTACCCTGAGTTTCAACCACATAAGAATGATAACCCATACAACCATACTGAATATACTATCGAGCTCTGATAGCAGAACAAAAGGTTGACCCAACCCTGGTACTCTCTCCACAGTTCTCCCCCACTTGGGTTTTGAACTACCACCTACTGACCCTCATAGCCAATCATAGCCCCAAACCTACTCAGCAAATCCATACCTACTATCATGCATACATCCCCCATAATGATAGGAATCATATCAATTGGATAGGGCACCCCAAAAATCTCCAATACACAACCTTAATAGACGCTCGATGCATAAACTCTGTGTTCATTGGTGATATCAACCTGAAATAGACATTCAACTCTCTAAGAGTCATCGAAACCCCTGCTAAAAGACTAAGATACAAAGGACCGAATCGCACCTGAGTTAAATAATACAAGAGCAGACGAGGAATTCACTAAGAAGGTACTTAATAGAAACATAAAAATTAGTATAGACATAATCATACCATAAATAAGTTGACAGGATAATAAATGAAAACATACTGGTAACGACGTTTGGCGCCACCCTGACATCCTCTGCAGTGAGCTGAAAAACGAGACCTCGAGCCCTCAGGGGTTCTGCCCTACCCTGGTGTAACACCCAAGGTTTCAAAGGCCAAGAAGGGAAAGAAAAGCCCTAATTTAAGGGCCGACTCGGCGAGTCCGAGTGGGATCTGGGTCGAGGTGTAAGCGACCGACTCGGCGAGTCGGTCAAGGTGACTCGACGAGTCTGGTTTGTGCGTGGAAAACCCTAAATTCGGGACTTGGGGCCTATATAAATGTCTTAATCTTCTTCCTAGGTTCCTTACTGCCTCTTTAGCCCTGGATATCAAACCCTAGCCGTCATATCTCCTAGTTGAGCCTTGGAAGGTGCATTAAAGCTTGGAAAAGGAAGAAGGAACTTGGAGGAGCAAGAAGGAGCAATAGATCTGGGATTGTGAGTTCATTCTGAGCACTTGGAGGTAATAAACTAGTTCCTGGACCCTTTTTGCACCTAGATCTATGTGTGGTTGTTGGGGCTCTTTTGCCATAATGTTATTATTTTGGGTTAGAAGCTGGATCTGGAGTTGCTACTTCAGATTCAAGTGTTTTAGGGCTTGGAGAAGCATAAAGTATCAGCCATTGAGTCGATTTTGAAGTCCCTTGGCCTTACACCCTAGTTAATGGCGTATCTTGCCTAGATCTCCTTCTCTACACGTAAAGTTTGCAACTTTACGTGTGGAATAGGCTTGGGAAGGGTGGATCTATAGTTTGGAGTCCATGCATGACTCAAAAATCCTCTGCATGTAAGGAGATCTGAAGGGACTCGACGAGTCCTTTGAGTGGACTCGGCGAGTAGCATGAAGTTTTGGAGAAACTCGACGAGTGGGATGAACAACTCGTCGAGTCGTATGAAGATTGCCTTGGACTCGGCGAGTCTGTTCTTGGACTCGGCGAGTCAGGTCGCGAAACCCCAAACCCTTCGAGTTGTGACTCGAATCAGTGAGTCGGGTGGAGACTCAGTGAGTTGAACAGGTCTGGACTCAGAAATCGGTAGACTCGGCGAGTCATGGACTGACTCGGCGAGTCGAGTCGCGAATGAAAGGAATCTGATCATTTTGAACTCGGCGAGTCAGTAGGGTGACTCGGCGAGTAGGGTTGACCTGGAAGGTTGACTTTGACCAGGACTTTGACTTTGGACCAGGGTGGACTTGATTGTCTTTCGGGGGTCAGTTAGACTCAGTGTTGCATTGATATTGGTAGTTCGGGGAGCAAGGGGAGCAGGAGTTCCGTGAGTTGTCGGGAAGCAGCTAGTGAGATCATCAGCAAGTTCAGCCAGTTCAGGTGAGTTTCCCTTTGTGTGAATGGGTCTAAGGCCACAATGCCGGCCCATGTAGTTATGAGTAGAAGACCTGGGGGTTAGCCCTAGGCACAGTATGCTAGCATTGTTTGCAGTACGAGGTCCAGTAATAGCGGGCGGGCGCCCAAGGAATTGTTTATATATGATAGTTTATACTTGTTGTCTGTGTGATACATGTATGTACCTGGTAGGGAGGTGAGTGTGGGCGAGGTCCCGTATCTCACCAATAGCAGAGTGTGGATGGGGTTCCATATCTCACTAGTAGCAGATTAGGGGCGAGGCCCGAATTAGAACAGGAGTGAGAGTGGGCTAGGACCGTACCTCACTACCATTAGGAGCATGGATGGGGTTCCATGACTCCTCAGTAGCAGGACATGGGCGAGGCCCAGGAAAGGCGAGGCCTTAGGACAGAACCAGTTGCATGTGTTAGTTATGTGTTATGAAATGTTTATGTGTTATTATTTGTTGACGGGCGAGGCCCTGTGACAGGCGAGGCCTAAGTAAAACAGATATGTATCCGAGCGGGGCTCGAAGCCAGGCGGGGCCTGGAGCGGCGGGGCCGTTGTAGCGGGCGAGGCCCGAGGTAGGGGGCGAGGCCCAAGATAGGGGGCGTGGCCCAATATGTGCAGTATGTGGTTATGCATGGTATGTGGTAGGGTGGGGAACTCACTAAGCTTCGTGCTTACGGTTTTCAGTTTTGGTTTCAGGTACTTCCGGTAGCGGAGGAAAGAGCTTGGGGTGATCGCATGGCACACACCATAGGTACTTCCGGTAGCCTGGGAATGTTTACTCTGATAACGAACATATGTTTTGAAAACTTATACTCATATTATGTTTTGGAATGATGATGTTACTTTAAGTAATGATTTATTAAAGAAATTTTTGGTCTTAAATTTTGGGTCGTTACAGCTGGCATACATATGTGATCCTCAATGTAGTCGGTGTTGGAGCATGTGTCGGCCCCACAGTAAGAAAGCGACGGTTGGTCTTAATATGTCCAACCAACTCATAGTGATAACAAATCTTGATGCTTGGTATTAGGACCTGCTGACGACAATCTGTAACACCCAGGTCTTGGAGGTACTTATTTATTGATTTTCTAGCTATTGGATGAGGGTCATGATGTGAGACATGGTTGTCACATCGTGAGTGACCATTGACTATTTGACCCGTGTTTTGAGTCTCACGACGTGAGCCTATGGGTGCTCACAACATGAGAACAGTCTGATGTCCAAAACCCTACTATTTCGGGTATTTAATGGAATAAGAGGGCTAGGGTTACCCATCCTTAGCCTCCCTCACTCTCTTACGTCATGAAAACCCTAATCTCGACCTACTTGAATTTCATAGCCATTTTGTGACATTGAAGCATACTTTGGTGTTTTTTGACTCATTGAAGTGGAAGAAGACTTAATGTAGCAACATCTCAGTAATTCAGCTTCTAAATCACCTTCTTGTAGAGATTTTGGACCATTGTAAGTCATAAAACTCTGTCATTTTTACCGCTTGCATGCTAGATCTAAGTTTTAAGCTCCTTTTTTCATGGTTGTGAAGGATTGAATGCATGGGATCCGTAAAGTTTGCAACTTAATGGATCATTGAGGCATTCTCAATAATATAATCTTTAGATCTGAGTTTTAGAGTATTTTTAGACTCCAAGCATGAGTCTTGATCCAATTTTACCCTCTTTTGACCTAATGAGTGTTTGAGTCATGCATTGAACATGCATGACTAAAAAGATATGATTTTTATCATCCTTTGGGTGAGGGAAGACCCTTTGGAAACTCCCAAGTAATGGTTGAAAGGAATAAGAGCTTAATGCTCAAAGTTGGCCAATACAACTCTGACGACATGACGATAAGCATGTCACATTGTGAAAATGCTTGTCATCCCTACTACTTTGCCCAGATTAGGTCACAATGTGAATCAGGAAGTGGTCACCACGTAGCAATGGTTGGAATTGATAGTGGGCAAGTTGATTGGTTGAATTAACTCACTGAGTTGGGCCCATGTCAAAGTCAATGCTTATGACATGATCACGAGTTGGTTATGATGTGAGGGTTAGCTGTTGGAGTTAGATTGTTGACTTGAGGCCATTTTGGGACATTTGGTCCTTAGGGTTCTCTAGATGGGCTAGGCCATTACTAGGCATAGTTTGGGCTTGGGCCATTATTGGGCCTCATGATTAGGGGCTTAACCTTAGAAAGTAACTATGGTTGGCAATGACTGTGTTCAACATGAGGCATCATTGTACAACAACTTGGGTGTCAGATTTACTATCTTCTGATCGATGTGAGTTTTCCTCATTGTACTTGTGGGTTGAACGCACCGATGCTGACCTGATAGATTATGTATTCTGGTTTTGATGTTGTTATGTTGTAGTAATATGTTAAGATCTGCATAATAATCTAGTTGTTATATGTCATCTGTTATATATATATATATATATATATATATATATATATATATATATATGTATACACACACACACACACACACACATATATATATATATATATATATATATATATAAATGTCGACATAGTATGGTTGGCCTGAGGTAGTACTGCTTCGTGCGGTAGCCAACAAACCCCGAAATAAACAAGACATAAATTGTGGGCCTGAAGGGAAAGCCAGACTTATGATGTGGCTGGGGGAGCAAGCCAGGTATGAGTTGTGAACCTGAAAGACAAGCCATACTCATACCGTCAGCTAAGGGGTAATGTGATCTTTTTGTTGTGGACCCGATATATGTTGTTATATGTTATGTATGTTGGTACATTGGGGGAACTCACTAAGCTTTGGCTTACAGTTTCAGTTTATTGTTTCAGGTACATCAGATGATTGTGGAAAGGCGAAGGCGTGATCATGCACATCCTTCAGTTTTATGTTATTTAGATTTTGGTACTCTTTGATTTTGAAAATACACTTTTGAAATAATTATTTTGTAAACATTTATGGTTTTGGGTTATTTTTGAAAAGTTAAAATTCGTAGTGATTTTTTAGATATTACAATTTGGTATCAGAGCCTTGGTTTGAGAGAACAGGAGGAGCATTTGTGTGAATCTAGACTCAAACTAAGGAACTGCAAAAGTTTTAAAACGGTTTTCAAAAAATGGTTTTCAAAAGTGACCAAGGAAGGATGTGATGTGTACAATCAGTCAGAGCCAGAAAGTATACCCAAAGTTACCACATCGTTATTTGATATGATATTTATGATGGAACAACATGCTAGTGATAGGATAGTGATCTTCGGGAATTGCATAATAGAATTGCCTGATATATGATGCTTGATAGCCTAGGGTAATTCTTGTATTAAATTGACATCATTACTGGTGTTGCTTAGTGTATGCTTCACAATTGTACATAACTAAGATTTTATAGCCTGAGAATATTTGGTTTGGCCTTATTTCCTATTCCTTGTTTGGTTGTGGGCCTATGGTAGAATCAAGTATTCGACTGTCTAAAGGATCAAGTGTTATGTATGATTAGCATACGCGAGTGCGGCAGGGTTGGTGGAGGTTTTGTGGATGAGTATATGTGTGAGCAGGGGGTCAGATGAGAAATGTTTAGCCACCTTCGTGAGAGGGAGGATATGATGTATGCATATCCTAGTTGTTGTATTTGTGTAGAGCATTTATGATGATCCTTTAGGAAAAATACGGGAAGGTGTGGAAGGTAGTATTGGCCCGTACTACTGAAAGCACAGGACCCGTACGTGTCGCAAGGAGGTCACAAACCCCGAGGGTTTGTCTGTCTGAGATAGTTGTGATGTTTTGAATTTTGAAATTTCTGATATATTCTAGTTTATTTTCAGTATATGGTGTTCATGAGGGGATCAGGTTCTGGATCGGGAGCAAGCGGCCAGGATAGTCCAGGGATGATAGATGACTAAATTCAGGAGGTCATCACCACTGAGGTGGCTGATGTTGTCTGGAGATCTATATCTGGGTGTATCAAGACTGCTATGATTGAGCTCCTTGATGATCGATACACTGCTATTTCTAAGGCTACCACTGCTGCAACTACTGTAAGTGTTGCTGCTACGGGGATTGGTGGGGGAGAGCCTTCTTGTACCAGGACTTCAACAACACGAAGCCCCCGGAGTTCAATAGAGTTTAGGACCCTACTGTGGTGATGAGGTGGTTGTCTAATGTGGAGGGTTGTTTCTTCACATTGTAACATCCGAAAATTTCACCAAAATTTAAACTTTTCAAAAACAACCCAATTCATTAATTTATTACAAAAAGGTTTTCAATACATTTATTATCAGAGTATTCCCAGGTCCATATCATAAAACATAAACATGAGGAGCGGTACGATCACGCCTTTGCCTTGCCACGGTCTCCGGAAGAACCTGAACAACATTAAACCACAACTGTAAGCCCGAAAGCTTATTGGGATACCCCCAAAATACCAACCACATATATCATACACATAACATGCTATAACATATTGAATCACAGAACAGCAATGCATATTGGGTCTACTGTGTGTCTGGTCGCCGTGTCGGGCCTTCAGTCCACCTGGTCCACCCTCCGAGTCCAGTCATGTCCCTCGAGTCTGCAGTGTGGTTGGTCCGCCCGCACCGGGCCTTCAACCCACCTGGTACACTCTATGAGTCTACAGTATGACTGGTCCGCCCGCATCGGGCCTTCAGTCGGCCTGGTCCACTCTCCGAGCCTCGGCACGTCTGGTCCGCCCTCGTGGGGCCTACAGCCTATCCGGACCGCTCGCTAGGTCTTCGGAACAACCGGTCCGCCCTGGGTATAACCGATCTCAATCTGATAAAGGGCCGACCTTAGTGCCTTAGACCCTGTTGATATAGTGAGGATAACTCACCTTGCAACTGCTGACTGAAAAGATAAACTCTCGCTGCTCCAATCTCCGACACGACTTCACCCCTGATAAAGCTGAATGACTAAACCCAATAAATACCACAAAATACCAAAATGCCCTTAGAAGTCAACTGGTCAACTCTTGGTCAAAGTCAAAGTCAAAGTCAACCTAGATATGGCTAGGGTTTGGGACACAATAACTTCACCAACAACTCTTAAGCATAGACTTTCTGGCTTTCTGGATCATTAACCACCTAGATATGAGGTAACAACCTCAGATCTTACACCAAACTTGAGATAGACCTCATACATACCACAAAAACCCCCCACAATTGATTGATTTAGATGCACAAAAGCTAAAACAGCAGATTATTACCTCAAATGAAAGCTCCAACTGAAGAATAAGTTAAATCTCTGCAAAGCCCCTTGCTTCAACCTTCTTGTTCTTCACTTCACTTACAAGATTTCCTCCTCCAAGGCTCTAAATGCTCTCCAACTCTCTCACAACCAAAATCTAGGGTTTCTGGAATTCAAGGGAGAGTAAAGAGGCTAGGGAGAGGGTTTTATGTTCATTATATAGGGCTAAATCCCCGGGATTAGGGTTTTCTCCATACAGCACCAACTCGCCAAGTCCACCCTTGAGACTCGCCGAGTTGGTCACTTATCACTCGACCAACATCGCGACCCTACTCGCCGAGTCCACCCTTGGATTCGCCGAGTTGCCCTATCACATTTTCACTTTGGACCCTGAACTTGCACTCCTGAACTCGGGATGTTACAATTCTCCCCCACTTAAATTAGGCTTCGCCCTCGAAGCCTGCGGCAACACACTCCAGAAACTATTCTCACAATGCACCACCTAGCATTAACCCAACCAGGTTCCTCAAACACTACCATCGAAACCTGAAACCCAACTCTTCCCTCGCGGTGTCCTGACCACCGCCTCAAGTCGGCCACCGGCTTCATCCTCTAATAACCACACTTTTCAACCGGGTACCACTCCATGGTACTTCACTCGTTCCAGATCACAACACTCACTTGACTCCTACGAGCTAGATATAACCATGCACCACCGGATTCCCGATCCGAGTCCAACTCTATCCATTCCATGCTGACAGAAAGACACATTCTTCAGAGCAACTCCCATGAGTTCTCCTCTTGCAATCACATGCACATGCTGAACTAGCTCTAGTACCCTCGGGTTAGGAAAACCCATCACACTGACGACCCTCAAAACATCCCTCAGGATGAACCACTACTACACAATTCCTTCACCGAAATCAAGCTGGGACTCCAAAACTCCATTCCTGCATCCCTTACGAGCCTCTTGACTTTGCACCCTCGGAATTTCCTTCCGTAACCTCGGCAGACATCCAAACTGGATGTGATTCCATACCACCGCCGCACACACTGTGGCATAACCATAATTGGAACACTCCAATCATAAATTCGCACTACTAATTCACTTCTGTGACTTACATTCCCTCTCGTAGCTACATTCTTTTCCTTTTTCCTTACCAAGGAGATCCACTTGGCTGCCTTGACGCTACCACTAGGGTCAAGATGCTCACCCAATACTACACCGTTTCCTTATGGCATAACCGCTATCCCATGCACCATACATACTCTGAATCCACTCGCGAAGACTCTCAAATCCATTCACTACCTCCACTGATCGTGATCAATATCCCGGGCTAGACCTTGCAACGCTAACATATCGCGACATACTCAATCCATTTCCTTGCATCGATCTAACGACACATGCAGGGTCTTCAGCATGATTGGACCGCCTTACTAGGCCTTCAGCCAAACTGGACCACTCTCATAACCTTCAGCAGACCTGGACCACCCTCCACGACCTTCAGTCTAGCTGGACCGTTCACCGAGCCTTCGGCCTGACTGGTATGCCTACTGGCCTTCAGTCTATCCAGACCGCTCAACTAGCAATCAACATTCCAAGTTACTCCTTCGGGAAGACCTCCCATGCATACTGTTCTAGCCCTCTAGGTTTTCGAACTCTACCGCCATCTCATATACTCAGTCCCGGCCCAATCCTAGGCCTTCCACAATCAATCATTAATGGTTTGTATCCCGCCCCGCACGCCTGCCATTTACTCATACCAGCCAATGCCCTTGGCTGACCGAGACACTACTGAATCCCATTCAGCTAAACAACCTTTCATACTCGTCGATCCTCCGGAGAATTCTCCAATTCTCCCCCACTTAGAGCACTGACCATCAACCACCGGTCGCCATCACCGACCTCCCTCAACAACCCTTCACGACACATACTCTTTCACGCGAACCGTTTCTCACTAACACGAACAACCTTCACCAATCGCATAACAATACTGATGATCCCGACACGAAAGAACTCGATCCACAGCTAACCACTCCTCAGACTGCAAATGCTACCCGATATCCAGACCAACACCCGATTCCCACGAACAACCCTCATGAAAGATAACCAACGAATTTCCCAACACTAAATCGATAACCAATCCATAACCCTCAAAACTAAAGAATACAATACCGAAAACCATGCAACAAGACTAGCAGATAAACAATACTCCACAATAATCATAAAATAATAAGACATCAAGAAGAACATACCCGCAGCTGCATCCGGCACTACCCGGACCTCCTCTGTTGTAAGCTGAAAAGAACGACCCTGAGCCCTTGGGGGCTCCGCTCCACCCTGACCTCCACCCGTGATCCTCAACGTAACCAGTGCTGGAGCCTGCACCGGTCCTGCAGCAAGCTGTGGACATTTGACCCTCAAGTGCCCATCCTGATGACAATGATAACAAATCCTCAAATCCCGAACTGGCGCTGACTACTGACAATCCTTCACATAGTGCCCCTCCTTTCCGCACTTGGGGCATGCACCACCGGATCGACAAACTCCGGTGTGACCCCTCCCACACTTCCCACAAGTGTGCCTGCTCTAATCTCCCAATCTAGAATCAACGGTCTTAGACCGTTTCGGCGCCGGCTGCGACTGCACCGGAGCCTGCCTCAGCTCACGCAACTGCAACTCAATCTCTTACTCGCACCGCCTGGTGGCCTCCTGTAACTCCAACAAAGTCTCGCACCTCTGCGTAGACATAAACTGTCTGATATCCCTCTTGAGGATACTCAGATATCGGGACATCTGAGCCTGCTCCGAAGCGAACTCAGGGCAGAACATCGCCCTCTCAGTGAACATCCGGGTGATCTCAGTCACCGACTCCGAACCCTGCTTCAGCTCCACGAACTCCTGAGGCAATCTCTCTCTCTCTCAACCCGCGGAACATAATGAGTGCTGAACATCTCTTTGAACTGATCCCATGAAACCGCAGCCCTCTGCGCATCCGAATATGACCCCTTGGTCAATCTCCACCAGTCCTTCGCCCCGAGCCTCAACAGGTTCAAAGCACATCTCACCCTCTGATCAGCAGGGCATGAACACGTGAAGAAACACCCTTCCACGTCTGACAACCATCTCATAGCAACAATAGGGTCCTGAACTCCATCAAAGGTGGGAGGCTTCGTATTATCGAAGTCCCGATACTGAAAACCCCGACCAACTCCTCCCTCTGCCGCTGCTACAACCGTTGTAGCTTCCGCGGCAACCGTCTCTGCGAGAGCTGCATAACGCTCATCAAAATACTCCACCATGGCGATCTTGATTGACCCAAACAGCTCCTGCAACTCGGCCCGGAACAACGCAACAACCTCATCATGCAGGATCTCACAAAATCCTCGCATCCAACTCGCACGTGCTCATCTGACCGATAACCTCGGGTGGTATTGACCCGCCCAGAACTCCCTCTCCTGCTCCCGATCCTGACCCGGATCCACTCCCAGTATGCCTCGAAATCTCCATACTGAAAATAAACCACAAAATCTCAGACACTTCCCACTATCCCGGGAACCAACTCTCAACCCAACCCTAGAGGTCATGGTTTCCCTGATACGCGTATGGGTCCTGTGCTTTCAGTATTACGGGCCCATACTACCTTCGACACCTACCCATATTTGTATGAAGTACTACCACAACACCCTAGTGAAAACATACATAACAACGCTCTACCCTCACTACTAGAGGAACACTGGAAATCTCTCACAAGGAAACCCTAGGCTAACAGGCATCATAAATCAGGCAAAACATCATGAAATCCTGAGGATCCCTAGCCTAGCACTAGCACGTTGTTCTATCAAAGCTCAATAAAACAAATATCATGTATGGTATTTTGGGGTTACTTACTGGCTCCGGCTGATCGTACCTCTGCATCCTCCTTTACTTATTTTGAAAACCATTTTAAATTCTCTTTTGAAAACCCTCCTCGATTTGAGATTGGAGTCACACGAGTGTTCCTCCAATTCACTCAAACCAAGGCTCTGATACCAACTTGTAACATCTGAAAATTTCACCAAAATTTAAGCTTTTCAAAAACATCCCAATTCATTAATTTATTACAAAAAGGTTTTCAATACATTTATTATCAGAGTACTCCCAGGTCCATATCATAAAACATAAACACGAGGAGCGGTACGATGACGCCTTTGCCTTGCCACGGTCTCTGGATGAACCTGAAAAACATTAAACCACAACTGTAAGCCCGAAAGCTTAGTGAGATACCCCCAAAATACCAACCACATATATCATACACATAACATGCTATAACATATCGAATCACAAAACAGCCATGCATATCGGGTCTACTGTGTGACTGGTCCGCCGTGTCAGGCCTTCAGTCCACCTGGTCCACCCTCCGAGTCCAGTCATGTCCCTTGAGTCTGCAATGTGGTTGGTTCGCCCGCACCGCGCCTTCAACCCACCTGGTCCACTCTCTAAGTCTACAGTATGACTGGTCCGCCCGCATCGGGCCTTCAGTCGGCCTGGTCCACTCTCCGAGCCTCGGCACGTCTGGTCCGCCCTCGTGGGGCCTACAGCCTATCCGGACCGCTCGTTGGGCCTTCGGAACAACCGGTCCGCCCTGGGTATCTTGACCTACAGCACAAAGCAGGACCCGCCTCAACCCAACTCCAGTCCAAACAACCATGTGCACATAAACATACAATCACATAACAATTCATATTTAATCAAACCGATCTAACAGATCACGTAACACAACATACTCTAGGCAGGATACCGACCTAATCGGTCACTAGCATAGCATCACCCTATATACCAGGATACCGACCTTAACCAGGTCTCTAACGAATACTATCCTAACTACCAGGATGCAAACATATCAAAGCAATAACATAACCATAGATACCCGGATCTCAATCCAATAAAGGGTCGGCCTTGGTGCCTTAGACCCTGTTGATATAGTGAGGATAACTCACCTTGCAACTACTGACTGAAAAGATAAGCTCACGCTGCTCCAATCTCCGACACGACTTCACCCCTGATAAAGCTGAAAGACTAAACCCAATAAATACCACCAAATACCAAAATGCCCTTAGAAGTCAACTGGTCAACTCTTGGTCAAAGTCAAAGTCAAAGTCAACCTCCTAACTGGCTCTACTCACCGAGTTAACCCGACGACTCGCCGAGTTTCTCAACTCGGAAAATCCCATCTCAACTCATTGAGTCATCCCTTGACTCACCGATTCTTAGCTTAACCAGAAAAGGCTAGGACCTCAAGATCAGACTCGCCGAGTCCAAGAACAGACTCGCCGAGCCCAAGGCTATCTTCAACCAACTCGCCGAGTTTCTTCCCATCTTCATGAAACTCTCCGAGTACACCCATGTGACTCGCCGAGTACCACTTGCTCTTAACCCATACAGAGGATTTCCAAGCCATGCAGGGGTTTCAATCCACAGATCTACTCTTCCACAAGCTATTCCTCACGTAAAGTTGCAAACTTTACGTGAATCCAAAGAGATCTAAGCATAATATGCTCTAGGGCTAGGTTTTGGGACACAAGAACTTCATTAACAACTCTTAAGCATAGACTTTCTGGCTTTTTGGATCATTAACCACCTAGATATGAGGTAGCAACCTCATATCTTACACCAAACTTGAGATGGACCTCATACATACCACAAAACCCCCCCACAATTGATTGATTTAGATGCACAAAAGCTCAAACAGCAGATTATTACCTCAAATGAAAGCTCCAACTAAAGAATAAGCTAAATCTCTGCAAAGCCCCTTGCTTCAACCTTCTTGTTCTTCACTTCACTTACAAGATTTCCTCCTCCAAGGCTCTAAATGCTCTCCAACTCTCTCACAACCAAAAGCTAGGGTTTCTGGACTTCAAGGGAGAGTAAAGAGGCTGGGGAGAGGGTTTTATGTTCATTATATAGGGATAAATCCCTGGGATTAGGGTTTTCTCCACACAACACCAACTCGCCAAGTCCATTCTTGAGACTCGCCGAGTTGGTCACTTATCACTCGACCAACATCGCGACCCTACTCGCCAAGTCCACCCATGGACTCGCCGAGTCCACCCATGGACTCGCCGAGTTGCCCTTTCACATTTTCACTTTGAACCCTGAACTTGCACTCCTGAAATCGGGATGTTACACACATGCTCTCACCCTGCTGACCAGAAGTTCAAGTGCGCCATGGACCTTCTCCAGTCAGGTGTGAAGGATTGATGGAGACTAATGACTAGTGCCTACACTTCTGAGTAGAGAGCTATTGTTACCTAGGATAATTCTTGGAGATGTTTTTCTGGAGGTATGTTCCATTGGTGGAGAAGGAGAGGCTAGCTTAGGAGTATTTGGATCTGAGACAGGGGACTGAGACGGTGACGTAGATCACCAAGATGTTTACCGAGAGGGATCTTTTTTTCCCTGAGTTTTCTGCTTCTGAGGAGGCATGAGATTAAGATGGAGCTTTAGGAGAGGGATCTGAGGCACTCCCCTATGTAGTCACAGCCTGCGACAAAGCGGTTCAATCCCGCTAATTCGAGATCAGGAGGAAATAGGGGTTACACTTATGGGAAGTGCAACAAGGTTCATGATGGTGTTTATCGATCTTCATTTGGATGCAATAACTGTGTCAAGGAGAGGCATTATGCCAAGGATTGACTTCAAAAGACCTCAGTACCGAGTACCCGAACATTTAGTAGGGGATTTGATATGCCTCTTGGGGAGTTATAGTGTCTGTTGTGGGTCTCTATCGCCAACGTGCATGGGGTTTCTACATCCAAGGTTTTTTCAGGGTTGTGTCCTAGAGATTTTTTGGGTGTCCTATCCGATTGATTTGTGATATGGATATATTTGGTTATATAACTTATATATATTATCTTAATACTTTATGTTGATTTTATCTCATTTAATGTATAAAAGGTGCTTAATTAGTTTAGAATATCATTTTCAGCAACAATGACGTGCTCGAATGGAAAAGGAAGCGAATTTAGCAATTAGAAGCTTGGATCTCGGATTTGGAAGAAAGAAGGATGTTTCTAGACAGATTGACCCCTCTTCAGTATTTTGGCTATATCTCATGAACTGTAACTCTGATTTGACGAGATTCAAAATGTTCTAAAAACTAGACATAATTTCAGACTCCTTTCGTGTTTTGAGAAAATGTTGATTCCAAGCGAACTCGACGAGTTGGGCCTCCAACTAGACGAGTTGAATAGAAGTTTCGCGATTCTTGATATTGACTTGTCATACACGTGATTTAAATGAAAAACTCGACGAGTTTCCCTGTTTTTTAGAATATATATATATATATATATATATATATATATATATATATATATATATATATATATATATATATATATATATATATATATATATATATATATATATAGATCATTTCTCATTTGAACTCTAACGAATTCTAGAAGCTTTGGAAAAATTTTAGAGGCCAGAAGGGTTCTTAGAGCTGTGGTTTTTCAGAATTCAACCTAGAAGTCAATTTTGAAGAGATCAAAGGCAAACAAATATTACTTTTATCTTAATCTTTTGTGTGAACCATATTTGAATCATTATATTTCGATTTTACGATGCTATTTGCTGTAGTTATGAACTATAAGCTTCATACTTCTGGTTAGACTAGATGATCTTATGAATATGGTTTGATTGAGTGGCTTGGTTTGATTTGATTTGGTTATTTATATTGTCAAGCTTGTTAAAGACGCTTATATGTTGATGATAGTTATTTTCTATTAATAATCAAGTTTATTGAGTTTTATGAACATCTTCTTAATTGCTTGAATCATATAGTTTTGTGAAAACAAGATTGTATGCCTAGTATTAGTGAACATGAGCCTGAGTTAACTAGAAAATAAGTAAGTTGATGTGTGAGCATGTGTGATGAACAACCACATATGAGTTGATTGAATTGACAAATTTAGTTAACTAATATTACAAGTATTACTTGATTCGAACTGAACACTAGGAAACTTGTTAGTTTAATCACTTCCTCACTATTTGAATTAACTTGTTTTCTAAAGGATTAATAATAGTGAACATGAACCTAATCACATTAGAAATTGGTAACCATTGATATATTAATCCATTTCACTTTCCACGAAATCAACCATAGGAATAAGTGAATCAGATATGAATAGAAGTCTATCTTATTGAATATAGTTGTCTTTTGTTCCCTTAGTTGTTAACTGTCTTTTGTTTGAGTATTATTTCATTACTAAGTTTCTAGTCTTGCAAAACTAGAGAAAACTCCCTTTCTATTACTTTTTTATTTAGATAATATTAGCATTTATTAATTGTTTACCATTCCCTATGTTCGATACCCTACTTACCTGAACTAAACTGCTAATCGATCGGTACACTGCCTTTCGTGTGTTTGTCTTTGTGTTTAAGTTAGTAGGATTAAAAATAGTACTATTTCACACACATCAACTTAATTCCTATCCCCATGGGGGATGTGTGTTTTGTAGTGGGTATAGATTGGCTGAGTAGGTTTGGTGCTATGATCGGCTGTGAGGGTTAGTAGATGGTGGTTCGAACCCTTAGTAGGGGGAGAACTGGTTATCTATGGAGAGGGTACCAGGATTGGGTCAGTTTTTTGTTCTACTGCCAAGGATCGATAGTATATTCAGCATGGTTGTATAGGTTACCTTGCCTATGTGGTTGAAACTCGAGTTGGGAAGCAGGCTTCGGTTTCAGATGTGACGGTTATTAGAGAATTTGCCGATAAGTTTTCGGAGGAGTTACCTGGTGTGCCTCCCGATAGGCACGTTGAGTTCAAGATTGATTTATTTTTAGGTGTGGCTCTGATTTCCACAACAGTGTATCGATTGGCACCGCCTGAGATGCAAGAGTTGTCCACTCAACTTCAGGAGCTGTTGGACAACCAGTTCATCAGATCGAGCAGTTCATCGTGGGGATCACCTATATTGTTCATCAAAGAAGGATGGTTCGCACCAGATATGCATTGATTATCGGTAACTGAACAAGTTGACAGTGAAGAATCATTCCACATATTGATGACCTATTTGATCAGGTGCAGGGTGCATCTTGGTTCTCCAAGATAGATTTGAGATCAGGATATCATCAGGTGAGGGTTAGAGGGGAGGGCGTGGAGAAGACTGCGTTTCAGACCCGTTATGGTCATTACGAGTTCGTGGCGATGTTGTTGGGCTCACTAATGCGCCTGCGACATTTATGGATTTGTTGAATCAGGTGTGCAGGCGGATGCTCGATCGATTAGTTATTGTTTTCATTGATGATAGCTTGGTATATTCCAAGACTAAGGAGCAGCATGAGGAGCACCTTCGAGAGCTTTTAGGGGTTTTGAGGCGAGAACTGTTGTATGCCAAGTTCTCGGAGTGTGAGTTTTGGTTGCAATAGGTCCAGTTCTTAGGGCATTTCGTTAACCAGCATGGGTCCGGCGTACCGTCTACACAGATCATAAGTGTTTGAGATATCTCATGGACCAGCCAAATCAAAATATGAGACAACGTAGGTGGCTTGACGTGGTCAATAATTATGACTGTTAGATCCTGTATCACCTGCGAAAGGAGAATGTAGCCATTGATGCTTTGAGCCGCATGACGGCTAATTCTACTGATGGGAGTCTATGCATGAGAATAACGATTGATTCCCTGCTTCTTGATCTGATTAGGGAGGCTTAGGCCGAGAGAGTCAAGAAGGAGAATTGGAAGCATGAGAGACTCAGGGATATGGTTGACAGGTTCACTACTGAAATCCGTGGATTATTGACCCATTATGGATGGTTTTGGGTGCCTGACTTTGGTGGGATTAAAAAAGATAGTGCTGGAAGAGGCACACAAGTCCAGGTTCTCGATACACCCTAGAGCCACCAAGATGTATCAGGATTTGATGCTTAATTATTGGTGGACGTGCATGAAGAGAGAGAGATAGACTGGTATGTTGAGAGATGCTTCACCTGTCGGATGGTCAAGGCCGCATGGAAAACTGCAGCCATTGGAAAACTGCATGGAAAACTGCAGCCATTGGAGGTTCCCATGTGGAAATGGGAACATATCACTATGGATTTCACCACCAAGTTACCTCGGATGGCTAAGGGATTTAGTGCAATATGGGTTATCGTGGACCGTCTGAACAAGAGCGCTCACTTTTTAGCCATTCGAGAGAGTTCTTTGGCCGAGAAGTTGGCCGATTTGTATGTGCGCAAGATTGTTGCTCGACATTATATTCCAATCTAGATGTTTGGTTCACTTCTCGTTTTTGGTAGAAGTTCCACACGGAACTGGGTACGAGGTTTCATCTTAGCACTGCTTATCATCCGCAAACTGGCGGTCAGATTAAGCGGACCATTCAGACACTTAAGGACATGTTGAGAGCCTGTGTTACAGACTTTGTTGGGAGTTGGGACTCCTACCTTCCCTTAGCTGAGTTTTCTAACAACAACATCTATCATTCCAGTATCGGTGTGCCGCCTTTCGAGCTTCTGTATGTTGGGGAGAAATTGGTCATAGAGTCATGGGAATGATTGCGGTAGTCCTTCAAACTACAAATCTTATTCACCAAATTAGACAAAGATTGCAGATAGCTCAAAGTCAGCTAAAGAGTTATGCTGACAAGCATCGATCTAAGTTATAATTTTTGGTCAGTGACATGGTTTTATTGAAGGTATCACCCTAGAAGGGTGTAATACGCTTTAGGAAAAGGGGCAAGATGGGGCCCCGATACATTGGGTCATTTCGGGTGATTGGCATGGTTGGTAAGGTAGCTTACAGGTTGGATTTTCCTGAAGAGCCAATTCAGATTCACAATACTTTCCATGTTTCCGAGCTACGAAGGTGTGGGGCTGATGATTCTATAGTGGTTCCATTGGGGGATATTCAGGTGGACGAGCACCTGAACTACATTGAGAGATTGGTGGCGATCCTCGACCAAAGAACAGAGACCTTACGAAACATGGTGGTGGGTTTAGTGAAGGTGCAGTGGCTGCACCGAAAGGGTTCCAAATGGACGTGGGAGCCTGGGGAGGAGAGGAGGGAGCATTATCCTGAGTTATTTGCGACATCAGACTTCGAGGACGAAGTCTGATTCTAGTGGGGGAGAATTGTATCACCCGGATCTTGGAGGTACTTATTTATTGATTTTCTAGCTATTGGATGAGAGTCACAACGTGAGACATGGTTGTCACGTCGTGAGTGACCATTGACTACCCTCACTCTCTCACCTCCTAAAAACCCTACTCTTGACCTACTTGAATTCCTTAGCCATTTTTGTGACATTGAAGCATTCTTTGGTGGTTTTTGACTCATTGAAGTGGATGAAGACCTTGGTGGAGCAACCTCTTGGCAATCCAACTTCTAAATCATCTTCTTGAAAAGATTTTGGACCATTGGCAACTTTATGGATCATTAACACATTCTCTATAATATAAAATTTAGATCTAAGCTTTAGAGTAGTTTTAGACTCTAAGCATGAGTCTTGATCTCATTTTTCCCTCTTTTGACCTAATGAGTGTTTGAGTCATGCAGTGGACATGCATGACTAAAAAGCTACGATTTTATCATCCCTTGGGTGAGGGAAGACCCTCTGGAAATTCCCAAGTAATGGATGAAAGGAATAAGAGCTTAATGCTCAAAGATGGCCAATGTAGCTCTCACGACATGAGGATAAGCCTGAACATCATGAGAATACTTGTCATCCTGATTGTTTTGCCTGAATTAGGTCATGATGTGACTCAAGAAGTGTTCACGGCGTGACAATGGTTGGAATCGATACTGGGCAAGTTGATTGGCCGAGTTGACTCATTGATTTGGGCATGGGTCAAAGTCAATACTCATGACGTGACCAAGAGCTAGCCACGACGTGAGGGTCAGCTGTTGGAATTGGACCGTTGACTTGAGGCCATTTTGGAACATTTGGGACTTAGGGTTATCTAGATGGGTTGGGTCAGTAGTAGGCATAGTTTAGGCTTGGGTCATTATTGGGCCTCATGATTACGGGCTTAGCCTTAGAAAGTAACAAGGGTTAGTATTGACTATGTTTAACGCGAGGAGCCATTGTTCAACAGAATTGGGTGTGAGATTTACTATCTTTTAATCGATGTGAGTTTTCCTCACTGTACTTGTAGGTCGAAGGCACCAATGTCAACCCGGTAGATTATGTATTCTGGTTTGGATGTTGCTATGCTGTAGTGATCTTTTAAGATCTGCATGATTATATGTTTGGTATTATATGTTATATGTTATGTATATGTCTACATAGTATGGTTGGGCTGAGGTAGTACTACTTTGTACGGTAGCTAACAAATCTAAGGAACAAGCCAAACATAAGTTGTGGGCCTGAAGGGAAAGCCATACTTATGTTGTTTGCTCGGGAGCAGACCATATATGAGCTGTACGCCAAAAAGGCAAGCCAAACTAATATTGTGTGCTCAGGGGTAATCCAATATGCTTGTTGTGGACCTGGTATATGTTGTTATATGTTATGTGTGTTGGTATATTGGGGGAACTCACTAAGCTTTGACTTACAGTTTTATTTTATTGTATAAGTTACTTCAGATGACTGTGGCAAGGCGAATGTGTGATCGTGCACATCCTTTAATTTTATGTTATTTGGATTTTGGGATACTGTGATAACTAAAATACACTTTTGAAACAATGGTTTTGTAACCATTTATGGTTTTGGGTTATCTTTGAAAAGTTAAAATTTGTTGTGATTTTTGGGATGTTACACAATCCTTGGCATAATGCCCCTCCTTGCCACACTTGTGGCATCCAAAAGAATATCGGCAAGAACCATCATGAACTTTGCTGCACTTGCAACAAGTACAACCCCTATGACCCCCAGATCTCGAATTAGCAGCCTTGAACCACTTCGCCATAGGATGCGTCTGCACCGGAGCCTGCCTCCGTTCCCTTGCCTGGATCTCCATCTTAATCTTCCGTATCCCCGTGGCCTCCTGAAGCTCATAAGGGTACCATAACACTGGGTAGACACGAACTGGATAATATCCGTCTTGAGTATGCTCAAGTACTGGGTCATCTGAGCTTGCTCAGAAGCAACAAACTCAGGACAGAAAAGGGCCATCTATGTAAACATCTTAGAAAACTACTCCCAGGTTACCGCAACCTTCTGCTCAGGAGTGTACGAGCCAGTCACTAATCTCCACTAATTCTTCGCCCCTGACCGGAGAAGCTTCAGGGCACACTTGACCTTCTGGTTAGCATGGTAGGAGCATGCGAAGAAACACCCCTCTATATCAGACAACCACCTCATCACAATAATTGGGTCCTGAATTCCATCAAACACCGAGGGCTTCGTATTATCGAAGTCCCGATACTAGAAAGCTCTTTCCCCTCGAATTCACGCGACAACAACAATCGTGGTAGCTGCAGCAACAATAGCCTCATAAAGTGCATCATAACGATCATCTAAAAGCTCAATCATGGCGGTCTTGATAGATCGAAACATCTCCGACATAGACCTCCGAACAACAGCAGCCACCTTAGAGGCGATGATCTCCCCAATATGATCATCAGTCAATCCTAGCCTATCCTGGCCACCCGCACCATACTCGGAATAATTATGACCCTAATTAACCCGTGAACCCGTATAATTAAACATGTCAAGTGGGTCATGTACAAGTTAAGCGTATACGTGTTAGGGTTGAAGAAGACGACATAAATAATTATGAGTCGTATCGTGTCTAATATCAGTTTTCTAACCTATCAACCCAAACGCAAGACGCTTGTCATCCTTACCTATAAAGACCCATGTTCAAATCATGGAAAACTTTTTTTTATTGAAGGGTTCAAACATTTGACCTCATATCTAAAAACCAAACAGTTTAACCAATTTTGCTACCCATATTTTTATATAAATTTCAAAGGAATTTCTTATTTTAGCCAGTTTCATGAGGATTTTATGATGCGTGACAATTGAACTAAGTTTTCGTGAATGAATAAACATGTTATTATTTTCTGAGTTAATATTTAATATGATTATTATGAAAAGCTTGTGGACTTTTTTTGTCACTACAAATGATAGTTGTCTATTTAGTCAACAAAATCCTCTATATATTCGTTTGAGATAAAGAATGTTTTAGACTAGCTGTTGGTAACTTTGTTTTTATTAGGTAGTTGTACTTGGTAGTTGAAAGTTAGCAACTTCTATTTGTATACGAGCATGCGTCAAAAATAACTAGGTGATTTTACAACATGTAAAGTTAAATAAAAGAGATTTGTCTAAAACACACAATTGATTTTAAAAGGTGGTAATTAAATCAATTTGCAAAATGATGGCGTGCCCTAGTGCGCATGAAGGAGTTGCACCCGGTCGCGCCACAAAATACCCCAAGGCATGACGCGCCCAGCAGGCTGAGCCCGACGGAATCCATCACCCGTCAGCGCCCCTAAGAGTAGGGCACTCGTGGAGAAAGACTCGGTCCCACCCGGGGCGCATTCCACTTCGGGACAAATATAACGAACAGACGACAAGGCGGATGCTCAGAGCATTACCGCCTGAACCAGTCATTTGCTTTGACAAATTAAGAAGCATGATCTACCAATCAGCGTCTTCGATCCTGGTCTGACGTCATTATCTTGTATAAACTAGCAAAAGAGTCTAATACAAAAGGATACTCCAAGTGCCTTGGGAAGTAAGTGATTCTCTCTCAGTCTTACCAACAATACTACTCTAAGTCAATCCACTGACTTAACCAACGAAGAGTTTTCCCGAGAGCTTTCTTGTTGTGACCTCGCACTTGTTGTGACCTCATAGGTTCACTGAAACCTCTAAGAACAAAGTACATAAAGAAGAAGGAACCAAAAAGTACCTAAAGAAGAAGGAACCATGTCACATCACAAAAGTATAAAAGAGATTTGTTAAATGCTATTTCAATTAATTATTGGATTCGAAACTTTTTATTTTAGCCAGATAGAAGCTTACAACCAAAAGTATAGGTTCCATCTTTCCTTTCGATCACAAGCCGAAGTAAGGGTGTTAGATTAAATTGGTTGGAAACTTTGAATTGTGTTTGAAATCCATCCACAACCTGTCCCTCTTGATTATCCTTTTGTTTTAAGGGCTTAGGTGAGGCTTTTTTTTTTTTTTTTTTTTGTAAATTATTTGTTCCCACTGCTTGTACTTTGTATTTTTAGCACATCGATAGTCGATTTCTAATAAATCCACCATGTCAATGAAAAAAACGGTGTTGCTAAAAATATTTTAAAAATTAATTAAATAAAATAGAATATCTTTTTTGACCGAAGTGAGAAGCAAAAATATTCTGATAAAGACGTTCCTCAGTAATATCATCATGACTCTCGAAGTCATGCGCGGTAGCAATACCAAACCAAATACGACGAGTAGTGGGGTCCTGAGGAAGTATCTACTCGTTACGGAATCTCAGGTGTCAAAGTGTGGATTTCATATAGTCAAAAAGAAAGGGGACGTGCTATATCCGAAACGTACGAAATATAGTAAATATCATAAAGGCAGATGTAGTAGGGGTTGCAAACCGGACGGTACACGACTTGGTTTTGGAAGATATGGCACTAAAAGTTTGAGAGCTGGATCAACAAAATACATATATAGGCATTTTTGTGGAGATAGTTATGATTTCACAGAAAGTCAAGAAAGCGAATATTATCCCACCCAATGTTGGGCCCTGTCAGGCTCAAACAGACAACAACCCATTCGACGCCATCATATTATATTTTTTGAAAACTTGTTTTATCTTTATATTTTTATTTCTTCAATAATTATATACTACATTGTCTATATAGTTTTAAGTTTTTTATAATAACATGTGTAGAAAATGAATTAAGTAATCTTCGATAATTATTGAGATTTGAGATAGAAAAGATTGTTTAAATACTAACAACTTATTAATTTGTCCATTAGTTAATACAATATAAATTTATTGGTTGCAGAAATACATTAAGTGCATGTATGTACAAATCAGTTCATGAACCAACAATGATATATACAAGTAAGTTTGGGACTGTGACAATTTATTATACAATCAATATATTATTCTATATGCATACTAATAATTTATTAATTTTTACGCTAGTTAATAAAATATTAATTTATTAGTTCATTACTTTTAAAAAAGGCGTGATTGATAGCGAGAAATGGAATTAATGTTATTTCTCTTGTTTGTTTGACATTGAGAATAAGAATATAAGAAAAAAAAAAAATCAATGCTATTTCCACCTATTTTATTCTTTGTTTTCTTTAGAGAAAAGGAGAATATATATATATATATATATATATATATATATATATATATATATATATATATATATATATATATATATATATATATATATATATATATATTCAAATGAAAAAAAAATTTAGAATGAGAACAATTGAGAACAAATTTAAACCACTCATTTATTTTTTCTATTT
This sequence comes from Lactuca saligna, assembly GCF_052625555.1. Classification (NCBI taxonomy): domain Eukaryota; kingdom Viridiplantae; phylum Streptophyta; class Magnoliopsida; order Asterales; family Asteraceae; genus Lactuca; species Lactuca saligna. The sequence goes on along the minus strand of NC_136421.1, from coordinate 263,746,596 downwards.
TCTTGTTTGCACCTCCCCCCGCCTCACTCGTCCCCTCATCGGAAACCACTTTCATCTACTGTTATCGAACTCCTTTCCTCCATAATCTCCAAACTTCCATCCTCGTATTCTCGTTTCTCCTCTCATAACCACCATTTCTTCTTTGGAAGATGATCCTCTCACCAAACAAACGATTGATTTGATTTCCAAATTGTGTTGGTCAAGTGATTCTTCAATATACAACAAATTTTTGCTTGGGTTTCAGATCTCGATTATCTTTGGGTTCCTTATTTTGGAGCATACATCAAATATATTTGGTAATTGTCCTCTATTCCTTATACATATTTGTTCTTTTAAGTTCTGAATGACATCAAATACATACTTGCTGGATGATTAGTGATTCTTGTTTTTATTGTTGCTTCATTACTCTTTCATTTTGTGTAATTAACTTATATCTTGTTTCATATAATCTCATAGACATTGTGATAGCTTACAAAAATTTTGAACACCAAGTGTTCGATGAAATGCCTCAATGAAAAAACCTCCACAAATAAATCAAGAATAAGGTGGTGTATTTATTGTTGCAGTTTGTAGGTGCTTGTTGATGGGTTTTTTTTTTTTTTTTTTTTTTTTTTTTTTTTTTTTTTTGCTGAAACAACATCATTTTGATGTCTCTATTTTAATTTGTCTCTGTTTTTTTACTGGACTTCATTTCCCCAAACATATTCAACACCTTGAATGTTTGGTTGTGGAGATTATAAATTGAATTTTATATTCTTGCATAGTTTTCCTAAACAAATTTTGATATCTTTGTTTAATTTGCCTCTATGTAGGACTCAAAAGAGGTGACTTAAAGAGCTTAATGGGTTAAGTTGGCAACTTAACCCTAATAAGTATGAAAGTGACATTTTATTTGAAAATCTTTAACTTTAAACCCTCATTAAGCCAAACATTAAGGCCCTTAGGTTAAATTGAATTTCACATTTCTATAGCCTAATAAGTAACAAACAATCATGTTAAAAGTGATAAACTTAAGGCTTAACCATTAATTCTTTAATAGAACACCAAAAATGATTTAGAAGATATTATGATCAATTTTCCCAAATCTGTCCTCCAACTTCTAAAATCCGTGCAGGTCAATACGAACATCTAAAAATCATGAGACTTAGTTTTCTGGAAATTTTAGTGTGTCTACTTTCTTCAAACTTTGAATCACATTTCAAATTTACAACTTCTTGAGGGGTAAAATTGGCAATCTTCTCAGGCTGGTCCATGTTGTCATAGATTTCATGCACTGTCTTCAAAAAGTCATAATAAATTCATCAGAACTCTAAATGCCAAAATTTTGAAGCCTATAGTTAGATATTGATGTATAGTTTCCAACATATGAAGGGACTGATGTAATTCTTAGTAGTTTGATACAGTTTATTCCAAGAGTGTTGAGTGATCCAAAAAATGACACCTAAAAGTTACCAACTTGTAAATTTAATATAAAATAAGGCAAAAATCATTAGTATGAGATCTTTATATTTCTGAAAAGATACAATGGGGAACTTTACCAATATAATTTTATCAAAATTTAAAAATAGGTTGAAAGGTAAGAAAACATATCCCAAACAGAGGACTACAATCAAAGAGAAAATAAGGAAATATGTATAGTAGTTTTATAAGATTAATACAATAAACACAAGCTAAATAATGTTATAATTTTTGTGTAGGTTCTCGGAAAAGAAAGGATCCATCTTGCTCATACTAGCAAATTTTCAAGATCAAGGAGGTGAGTACTAACTCTCCTATTATAATGGTATTACTTGTTTTATGTTATTGTTCATAGATACCCTAATAACATGTAATTATGTGTATCTAATCACATATAATCTATGTGGCTAAGATTCTTTTTGCGTTCTCAATTCAATAATCGTTTTTTTAACACTTTAATCATATGTGATTAAATACATTTAATCAGATGTGATTATATGTTTCTAACCACATATGATTTTATTTGGAAAAAACAAATCTTGTTTATTTAAATCACATGTGATTAGATACATACAATCACATGTAATTATATACACAATAACAAATATTGAACCAAGAAAGCGAAAACAATATTCTTTATCCAAATTAAGCATATGTGATTAAATACATATAATCACATGTGATTATATGAATCTAATCACCTATGATTTATATGGACATAATTCATTCTTGTTTTGTCGATTCAATAATTGTTCTCGTGTATTTTATCACATGTGATTATATGTACAATCGTATGTGATTAAGTACATGAGCACATCTATTGAATCGAGAAGGAAAAAATAAATCTTATCCACCTCAAATCATATGTGATTATATAAATATAATCACATGTGATTAATTACACAAAAGCAATTATTTAGTCGAAACCGCAAAAATAAATATTGTCAACATAAATCATCTCTGATTAAATACATATAATCACATGTGATTATATGTGTCCAATCATATATGATTTATGTGGATGAGATTCATTGTCACATTCTCGATTCAATAATTGTTCTTTGTCCACTATAATCATATGTGATTAAATACATATAATCATATGTGATTATATATATCTAGTCACATATGATTTATACGGACAAAAAATAATGATGTCTATATAAATCATATGTGATTAGATACATATAATCACATATGATTCTATATACAAGAACAACTATTCAATCGAGAACACAAAGATAAATATTATCCACATATATCATATATGATTAAATGCATATATTCACATGTGATTATATGTATCTAATCACATAGAATTTATGTGGAAAATATTTGTTTTTGTGTTCTTGATTCAGTTGTTCTTGTGTGTTTAATTACATGAGATTATATGTATCTAACTAGATATGATTTATACGGACAATATTCATTTTCACATTCTTGTTCAATAGTTGTTCTTGTACATTTAGTTACATATGATTTCTATACACAAGATTTATTTTCACGTTTTAGATTAAATAGTTTTTTCTTTTTCCACATTAATCATATGTGGTTAATACATAAAATCACATATGCTTAAATACATAAGAAAAAATATTGAATCATGGATATTATCAATATACATCATATATGATTTGATACATATAATCACATGTGATTAAGTATACGAGTACAACTATTGAATTGAGAAAGAAACAATGAATCTTGTCCACATAAATCATATGCGATTAAACACATATAATCACATGTGATTAAATATATTAGAACAATTATTGAATCGACGCAAGAATAAATATTTTCCATAGGCATCATATGTGATTCAATAAATATAATCACATGTGATTAAATATACAAGAACAACTATTGAATCAACACGTGAAAACAAATATTGTCCATGTAAATCATATGTTATTAAATACATATAATCACATGTGATTTAATACACGATGCCAATTATTAAATCGAAAAAACGAAAATATATACAACCCACGTAAATAATATTTTATTAAATACATATAATCATGTGTAATTATATGTATCTAATCAGATATAATTTACGTTGACAATATTGATTTTTTCATTCTCGATTCATTAGTTTTTTACGTGTATTTAATCACATGTGATTATATGTATTTAATAAAATATAAATCATATATGATTCGATACACATAATCACAAGTAGCTTGATACATATAATCGCATGTGATTATATACCTGAGAAAAACTAATGAATCAAAAACACAATAACAAAATTTTGAAGGTGGAGGTAAGGGTGGTGGAGGCGGGGTGGTGGTAATGGGTGGTGGTGGTGTGTGGTGATGAGTGGTGGTGGGTGGGTAGGTGGTTGCAAGTGGTGGTGATAATGATGGGTAGTGGTGGTGGGTGGTGTTGGGTGGGTGGTGATGGTGGTAGCGGGTGATGGTGGTGGTTATGGTGGGTAGTGAGTAGTGATGGGTGGTGGTAGCGGGTGGTGGTGGTGGTTATGGTGGGTGGGTGTGGGTGGTGGCGGGTGGTGGGAAGTGATGGATGGTGAATAGCGGTTAAAGGTGGCGGGTAGTTATGGGTGGTAGGTAGTGGTTGTTGGTGGTAATGGCAGGCGGTGGTGTTGGGTTGTGGAGGTGGGTGGTGACGGCGAGTGACGGTGGTTGGGTGGTGATGGTGGTGGGTGGTGGTTATAGTTTTTGGTGGTGGTGGTGGGTGGTAGGTAGTGATGGGCGGTGGATGGTGGGTAGTGGTTGGTGGTGGTGGTTAGTGATGGGTGGTGGTGGCGAGTGGTGGTGGTTGGTAGTGATGGGTGGGGTGGTGGGTGGTGGTGATGGTGGTAGGTAGTGGTGGTGGCAGGCGGTGGTGATGGGTGGTGGTGGTGGTTGGGTGGTAATGGTGGTGGCGGGTGGTTGGTGGTGGTGGTGGTGGGTGGTAGGTAGTGATGGGTGGTGGGTGGTGGTGGTGGTTAGTGATGGGTGATGGTGGCGGGTGGTGGGTGGTGTTGGTTGGGTGACGTGTGGTGTTAGTTAGTAAGTTTTTTAATTGTTTGTTACTATTTTTTTTATTTATATGAATATTATTTTATAATTTTAATCAAAAAAATTGTGTGGTCCAAATTTGTTCTCAAATGTTCTCGATTGAACGCTCCCATATATATATATATATATATATATATATATATATATATATATAGAGAGAGAGAGAGAGAGAGAGAGTGTGTGTGTGTGTGTGTGTGTGAAAGACTCCAACTTTCGTATTTATGAAAGACCCAAACTTTCATACTATTTCAAAAGATTTCTTAAGTTACTTCCTCAAAACATGCTACATGCGTATTTATAAAACAATATTTTATATTGATAAAGTGATTACAAAGGATTGGATACAAACTGACTAAGTTTTATTACAATTTCATGTCAACCCAGGAATCTACTATTCATATACATACGTGAACATTAAAAATACAGAGAAATACTATTAACTATTCTAAATATTTCAGCAGCATAAAGCTATATTGGAATACTCATCACCTGCAATTGTTAAATATTGAGAGGAATAAGCGATAACGCTTAGTGAATTCAATAGATAGATACAATATAATCTTATGCCTTACATATACCAATATGATAGAAGTAGAAGGGAACAAGAAGGCATATGTGAAATCATGTGACAAGCATTCATATCAATCAAAGACTTTATTCAAAGATATACTTTTCAATGAGACATAACGATTTCAATACTTGATAAGCATCAATAAAGCTTTGGCCCAATTGGCACAGAAGAGATATAATTTCTGATTAACATTTTGGTAGATTTCAGGTTTTCACGCCCTGTTTAGCATTTCAGTAGACTTCAGGTTTTCACGACCTGTTTAACCATTTCGGTAGATTTCATGTTTTCACGCCCTGTTTAACCATTTGCTAATACCATAGAATAGAGTTCAATTCCCTTACGGAGTCATGCTCTACATGGTCGGAGGCTACATACCATTTCTATCTAACTTTCTACCAATGTCATAGAATAGAAGTCATTCTCTTACGGAGACATGTTCTACATGGCCAGAGGCTACGTACCAGTACCAATGTGAATCTAAGTCCTTTCACTGATCACATGGTCAAAGGTATTATATTTTCTATAAACATAGAGAATAAAATAACACGGGAGAATAACTCAGAATAATAACACTGAGAAGCACATAGCACATATAACACATAACATACAATTGTTCCTATATATTGAACTCACCTTAAGTTAACCGGGGGTTAAAATAGTAATTTGGACAGCATTTCGGCTTTAAATATGTCTTTCTATGTTGAAAACCGGGAGCTTAATTGAAAACCGGGCTCTGCGAAGGTAGGGCTTCAAAACCGAAAAGATAAATTTTTTGGGCTTCTCGGGGGTCTCAGGATAGGAATGGCAATGGGGCGGGTTCGGGGCGGGGCATGGCTTCCCAAACCTGCCCCGATAACTTTCGGGTATCTTATCGGGGCACCCCATTGGGTTTCGGGTTTCCCCGTCGGGTTTCGGGTATCTTATCGGGTTTACAACAACTGATAACGAAATCTTTATTCTCTTTTAGGGTACTCCAATGTCTTATAAAATATACATGTTCTAGCAACTCTTTTAAATTAAAAACATGATGCATCACTTTAATGAAATAAACTGGACGTTATATAAAAAATTATTTGATTTAAGTTTTGTTTAATACGTCAAAACACATAAAAATGATCATTAACACCAGATTGTTAATAACTAAAAAAATTATCCACGATAAGTATTTTATATTTGAACGTGTACAATTAACAGCAAAATTTTTTGAACATATATATATATATATATATATATATATATATATATATATATATATATAATCGGGGCGGGGCGGGTCGGGGCAAGGATAACCCACTCCCTGCCCCGAACCCGATAAAAAACCCGATAACGACCCGTTACCCGACCCGAAATGATCGGGTTTCGGGTTTCCCCGTCGGGTTCGGATTTTTTTGCCATCCCTATCTCAGGACGTGTTTCGGGTGCTAAAATTGATACCGGGGCTTCGGGAAAAGTCAAAATAGTGAAAATATGGAAAAAGGGGCCAAAATGGCAATTTCTCAAAATTACCCGAGAAGGCTCGCAGGCCTCCTATTTATAGGCGAGAGGCTCGGATCCTGTGGTTGAGAAGCGAGCACGTGGCTGCTGGAGCAAAGGCCATGAAGCGAGAGGAAGGGAGAAGACGTGCACCTGCGAGCTTCGGACATCTGGCAGGAGGGGCGAAGGCCACGAGGCCGCTGCGAGGCTCGGACGTGGCACCGAGTGCGAGGCGGGTAGGCAAGACGTGTCTCGCGTCGGACTGGCCACCGATGCGAGACGTGTCCCCTTCCTGCTGGACCTCGACCTCGGCGAATCTTCTTGTGACACTTGCTGACTTCGGATTTGGCCACGTCTCCGGTGATGCACCTACTTCGTGCGAGGTGACGTGGCCGGTACTATTTATGTGAGATTTTTCGGAAAATGTGCCCCGAACTTCTAAAATCCATAACTTTCGCATACGATCTTCGTTTTTGACGTTCTTTATATGCACACGTAGCAAAACTTACGCTCTACAACTTTCGTTTAGACTTCGTTGGCTAATTTTGACTTTAATTTTAATATTATTATTTTTAACAGACCGAGACAGGAAAATCCGTTAAAAATTCATAACTTCTTAATCCGACATCCATTTTCGCCAGACTTTTTACCGTTGTACTACATATGATGAGACCTTCGATTCTCGTTTAGGATGTATCGGTCAAATATCACTCGATCTAAAATTCAAGTTTTTAGTTGTCTACTACTAAGTTGAAACTTCGAAAAATCATAACTTCCTCATACGAAGTCAGATTTTGGCGTTCTTTTCATCGAATTTCTCGGTTTAACGAATACTACGACTTTCATTTAGATTTCTTAGGCTAAAAAGTAGTTTATCAAGAACTCACCTTTTAAGTCATTCGGCGTCGTGTCGGTTTTGTCGCAGATCTTCGGTTGGTCATAACTTATTCGTTATAACTCGGATTTCGATGAGGTTTTCGCCTACAAGTTTCTAACGAGATGATTTACAACATCAAATAATAAAATTTTACTTATTTCAAATTTTATATTCTCGCTAAATTTCAGTATTTGGCTATTAATTGGAATCTCATAAGACTTCCAATATTTTATGAGTGATTCTAAATATAGTTTTACTTTATTTCTAGTAAAAACTAGTTGTTAGAACTCAACAATAAATTTTATTCACTTTTAATAATAACAATACACAAATTTCAGAACGTGTATGTTACAAATACCTCCTCCTTTTGAGGATTTCGTTCCCGAAATCATAACGATTAAAACAATTAGGGATATTTCACTCTTATTTCATTCTTATTTTTCCTAAGTATAATTTGGGCCTCTATGGTGCTTCCACTTGACAATCACCAACTTCATTTCTTTATTACGTAAATTAGTCGTTCTTTCATTTACAATCTCTTCTAGTTATTATCCGGTTCCACCTCGGATAATAGAACCATTTCACCATATATGCTTAACCTTTACACAAATAGTTCACATGAAACACTTCATGAATATCTGTCAAATCTTCAAGCAATTCCAAGCAATATGCTTGCTTACCAACCGTTCTTTCTTCCAAAGTAGTATAACGCCTTTTCATGAAATACTTTCAGTATTACTAAATCATCCACCCAGAATTCTACGGGTAGTCTCCTCTTTTCTGCATAGGGAATTTATCGATCCTGGGCCGCTTTCATTCTTTCTCTGAAAATTTATATCTTGTTAGTGATGTCTTGAATCATTTCAGATCCTCTAAAGATCTTCCATCTTACGTCACACCAACATATTTGAGTATGACATTTATGCTCATACAGTACTTTATATACCTTCAATATATTTTATACTGTTTGGATTGCTCTCTTCTTTTGACCATTTGTCTGAGGATGATAATGTTGTACTAAGAGCAACTCGAGATCCTAATTCATGCTTCATTCTCACCCAAAAGTGAGGAGTGAAACGAGTATCACGGTCGGAAATAATTTATAGTGGCGCATCATGACTTGCCACAATTTTGTCTAAGTAACTTTCGCGTATTTCTCCAATGGAGTCGTTTTACGTGTGGCGAGAATATATTCACTTTTCATCAGTCGGTCGATAATTATCCAAAGGTTATCATTCACAGTTTTCTTCTCCTCTTTTAAGGTATTAACTGTATAAGCCGGATAAGTAGAATATCCCTTCGACATAATTTGCGAGTTTTTAAGAAAGAAATTTATTACTTTCACCGTAGACATAAATAGGATCTTCCCTTTCGACAGGGATGCATATCATCTCTTTCTAGATCAAGAGCTTTGCGTGGTTCTTTAACAACCAATCCATGTCGAGAATAATATCAAAGATAGGAATTAGGTTAGCAGGAAGATTATAACTTTCAATTCCTATAACACTAACTCTATAGGCTTTATCCGCAAGTAATGATATATTTCCTATGTTATCTATATGAAATGATTGGACAACTGCGTAACAAGCAATTTGAAAAGAATATGCGAATTTATAAGGCACGAAAGAATCTGAGGCATTGAAATCAAATAAGATGTGAGAAGATCTAAAGTTTACGAGAAAAAAATTACTAGTCACAACATTCGAGTTTTAACTTACTTCCTTTGTGGTAATCTAAAATGTACGATATTTAACTTTTAGTTTGCCAAACGATTGTCAAACTCTTCAACCTTATTAATTACTAGCGGTGCTCAAACCTGCACCTGCTCATCATTCTCTATTGGGCTTTCGATCCTAATCTTTGAGTTAAAACTCAATTCTCATTGCAAACTCCTGCTCCTTCTTGGTTTATAGACTAAACCCATGATAAGGTCTTTACTTTTGCTATAACAACAATTTGAATGGTTTTATTCTAATGAAATTTGTATTTATAACACACAAGACACATAACGAACCAAACTCTTGTAATAGAATTAGATCAAATAAATCAAGCTGATGGAATAAAGAAAATGAAAAGAGTTTGATCAACATGTAGATGCTTTGGAACAGAAAGAACAGCACCACGTATCTCTAATTCGAGCTTTCAGACCTAAACGTCTTTTAGCTTTTGGCACCTCCTCCTTTTTAGTTGGAGTACTCTTTGATTGTTGAACGGAAACTTGACTCCCCCCGTCATTTGACTAGTAAGAGTAGGGCAGAAACATTTCTTGTGTCCAGTAACACCACATAACAAGTCACATCTCTGGATAATGATTGCTCAACTCTTTAATGAAGATCGTTATATTTCTATCGACTACCTCGACCATTTACTTCTTCAGTATTCCTATTGAAGTTTTATCACTATATAAGACATGGTTCTCTGAACCAATCAACTCCTTTCGCGGATTTATACTAATCGGACTTGATTCTTTATGACATTAAGATTTGAACGATAATTATCTTCTTAGTCATTACCGAAACGAAGGTAACGACACACATGAATAAAACGAAATCATTTACTAGCTTCTTGGTAACCTTGTGACTTTTCCTGATCCAAGTGTGAGTCATGTGCTTCCAGTAGTATAGGCCTCTACTACTATTCACACCTACTCATACTCGTCCCAAGTATTGTCTCGCAGTTCCCAAGTCACCATTCAAAAGTTTTCACAAAGCAACTTATCACACATGAACGTGTTTAAACAAATACGTACAACAGTTTCTCCTAGACTCAACTAAGGTTTTCACGTTTCTATCAAACCTATATTGGATTACTTATACTCGCCTTCTAGGATTTTTTTCTCATGCATATGCTCAATTTAATATATCCTAATACTTTTCCATAGGTCGATAGAAATTTACTTCCATTTCTTCATATTAATTCTTTCTTGAGTAGTGTCTACTCTACAAGACACATTATTCTAAAATTTACTTTAGCAGCATGGAGATAAACGGTCTTCTACTACCTGCATCATCTTCTAACTCATGCAATCCATCATGCAGTTTTGTTTGATTCACTATTCTTCCTTGACATCGTTATTCTTGTATCTGAGTAGGTCTAAGTCTATTTTATAGGAGTCTATCTTAAGAAGTCTGCATCTTAGCTGCATTTCAGCAAGCTTTACTAGCTTCAACTTGGTTCTCTGTCATTCCTGACTACAACATTTCTTCTCATACGATACTCTTGGTGTATTTCTTCTTCAATTAAGCATTCTACCTTACTTAAACAAGTAATTTGCTTAACCATTTACCACTAAATGACTCAATTCACCATCCCAATCTTGTATGTTAAAGTCGGCTTAACACACAATGGAACTTTATATCACAAAGTCTTGGCCTATTGAGTCTGAAAACTTCATTAGCCTTTCTTTTGATCTTTATTTAATTCTTCTAATCTTGTACCACATCAATTGAGATACTATCGAAGTATTTATCGCCATCTTCGGTTCTTTCGACTTTCTAAACAATCATTTCTTCAATCTGAATAGCGGTAGAACAACTTCGTGGATTTGTACCAACACATTTATCTTGTCCAAACGTGTTTCAAACGCACATCTTTCTTCCAAAGATGTTATTATATATCAAACATACTTTAAATGTATGTTACCGCTCTATTGGTAATTATACACTTATTACGATAACAATTCATATTTATTATTTTACGATATCTCGCGATCGTTTATTTATAAATTTATCGATGTCAACTATCATAAGTCTCTTTATCACTTCGAAAAATTCTATTATGAAAATTCTTAAAATTTTCTAAACCATGGTCAGCAACAAACCTTAAGCTTTCTCACATAATAGAATATAACGCATATCTCTTCTCTATATTCATTTATCATTTATCACATATTAGAATATAAGGCATATCTCTTCTCTATATTCATTTATCATTTAGCACATAATAGAATATAAGGCATATCTTTTCTCTATATTCATTTATCATTTAGCACATAATAGAATATAAGGCATATCTCCTCTTAATATTCTAGTGCTTGCCTCCATTAGGTATTCAACCTAAAATATATCGTATCATCTTTACTTAATAATTCTTGTTTAAGTTTAGAAATTCTTAAAATTTCTAGTTCACTTAAACTAATTTTCTTAATATTCTTAAGAACTTAATATCTTAGAATACTAGGGTTTATCACTACCCAATCCCCAACTTAAATATTTCCTATGGTTTGTATCCACATACTTATTATGAATTAGCTCATATATTGAGCTTCCAACAGTTTAAGTCTAAATACCAATCTATGATATTTAGTTCACTTAAACAATTGCTCTGATACCATGATTGAAAGACCCCAACTTTCTTATTTATGAAACACCCAAACTTTCATACTACTTAAAAAGATTTCTTAAGTTACTTCCTCAAAACATGCTACATGCGTATGTATAAAACAATATTTTATATTGATAAAGTGATTACAAAGGATTGGATACAAACTGACTAAGTTTTATTACAATTTCATGTCTACCCAGGAATCTACTATTCATATACATACATGAACATTAAAAATACAGAGAAATACTATTAACTATTCTAAATCTTTCAGCAGTATAAAGCTATATTGGAATACTCATCACCTGCAATTGTTAAATATTGAGATGAATAAGCGATAACGCTTAGTGAATTCAATAGATAGATACAATATAATCTTATGCCTTACATATACCAATATTACAGAAGCAGAAGGGAACAAGAAGGCATATGTGAAATCATGTGACACGCGTTCATATCAATCAAAGACTTTATTCAAAGATATACTTTTCAATGAGACATAACGATTTCAATACTTGATATGCATCAATAAAGTTTTGGCCCAATTGGCACAGAAGACATATAATTTCTGATTAACATTTTGGTAGATTTCAAGTTTTCACACCCTGTTTAGCATTTCAGTAGATTTCAGGTTTTCACGCCCTATTTAACCATTTCGGTAGATTTCAGGTTTTCACGCCCTGTTTAACCATTTCGGTAGATTTCAGGTTTTCACGCCCTGTTTAACCATTTGCTAATACCATAGAATAGAGTTCAATTCCCTTACGGAGTCATGCTCTACGTGGTCGGAGGCTACATACCATTTCTATCTAGCTTTCTACCAATGTCATAGAATAGAAGTCATTCTCTTACGGAGACATGTTCTACATGGCCAGAGGCTACGTACCAGTACCAATGTGAATCTAAGTCCTTTCACTGATCACATGGTCAAAGGTATTATATTTGCTATAAACATAGCGAATAAAATAACACGGGAGAATAACTCAGAATAATAACACTGAGAAGCACATAGCACATATAACACATAACATACAATTGTTCCTATATATTGAACTCACCTTAAGTTAACCGGGGGTTAAAATAGTAATTTGGACAGCATTTCGGCTTTAAATATGTCTTTCTATGTTGAAAACCGGGAGCTTAATTCAACCAGTTTCATTGTTAAACGAAAATCTAAAACCTTTTTTATACAAACCATGAAAAGAAATAATGTTTCATGTCATTTCTGACGAGCAACAACAATTATTCAACTCTGAACCTAACCTACTACTATGCACTAAAGAATAAACTCCAATCATGGTGATAGACGACACTTTCCTATTCCCCATGATTAAGTTCATCTTCCCGTGCTCCACATCCCTACTTCTTCTTAGACCCTTCAAATCAAAACAAATGTGAAAACCACATCCTGTATCAAGGACCCAAGAAATAGCATGTGATGAGTTGTTAGATTGAATAGTGTAAATACATGCAAAGGTGGGCTTTATCCGCCCATCCTTGATGTCTTGGAGATACTTTGGTCAGCTTCATTTCCAATGCCCTTTGTTGTGACAGTAGAAACACTCTGCATCCTTCGGATTGGAAGAAGGAGCAGATAAACCACCTTTGGTCCCCTAGAAGAGGATCCATCATGGGACTTTCCTGTATGGCTCTTAGAAGTAGCCTTCCTCTTCTTCCCTTTCCCTTGTCCAATTGCTAAGACAGGGGCAATAGCAGTAGGATTTGATGCAACAGACTTGCCTTTCAAGCTACTCTCAGCAGTTCTTAGTAAGCCTTGGAGCTTGCTTAGAGTGACTTCCTTCTTGTTCATATGATAAGTCATTCTGAACAGATCATAACAAGAAGGTAAAGAGTGTAGGATGATGTCAATAGCTAACTCTTCATCAAAGTTGACATGCAACTTCAGCAAGTGGTCCATAAATCTCTGCATCTTTTGCAATTGGGCGGTGATGGACTCTCCATCCTTCATCATTGGTGTTAGCATGGCAGTAATGATCTCGTACCTTTCTTGTCGAGCACTTTGATGGTACATTTACATCAAGTCCCAGTGCATCTCGAAAGGATAGTAGTCCTCGTAGGACTTTTGGAGTTCAGCAGTCATGGTAGCAAGCATGATACACGACACCTTTGTCGCATCCTTCTCATGACCCCTATATTCTTCGATTTCTTCAGGAGTAGCAATGTTTTCGTTGATCTCCTTGAACTCTTTGTCGAGGACATACTCCTTGCCCTCGTAGCGGGTGACCATGCGAATGTTGTGAATCCAATCATTAAAATTGGATCCATCAAAGATCACCCTCCCACACAAGTTCATGAGTGAGAAGGAACCAGAAGCATTGGAGTTAGTAGTGTTGTTTGAAGTCGATATATGAAAAGGAAAAGAGACAAAGTTTAGTTTAGATAAGAATCTTTAATATAACACCCAAATTAAATATTAAGGCTAGTACCCAACACAATATTTTACAACTCGGAAGAGGGATGCCGTAATCCAATTGCAAAATATTTGAAGGCGGGTAAATAACGATTTACCAATTTACACCATGAAAAACGAAAAAGAATATTAAGTTTTAAATGAATTGAAATTCCTAGATTCTTTTGAGATTTATTGAACTTTTCAATGGCATGTTTCAATCTCAATTATGCCCTTCAAGTTTGTGACTGGGATACCGAGGATCACAAACAAGGTGTGAATAACCATGCAAATGTGTTTGGTACTCTCGATGTCATTTATCACGTAATCAATGTGTCGACTAACAACACACACTCCATTGATCTATGATAAATATCGAGCCACCTTTTTCTACCCTTGCTAGTCCCAAATTAGTGTGTCGGTTAACCACATACGCTCCACTAACGACTTGGTAAGGTGCAAAGTGCAATTTCATGGAATAGCATCATTTTCAAAAAAATTCTATAGTAACTATGATTGGGAATTTATGAAAAAATTTAGTTACTTTATAAGTCATTATACTTTTTAATGACGAATTAGTTTATCCTATCCTACTCGTTCTGCTAACAACCCTCCAATAGTCAAGAGTGCGGTAGGTAAGAGTGGATACTCAATGACAGTCATTTTATAGGCGAGCTTCGTGAATGAGGTCTACTAATGGTAAGACTGACTTGTCTTATACATATATATAACTATTAATCTTTGACTATTATAATAGTATAATGATTGAATTTTAAACTTTTTAAAATTCTAGGGTTTATAATTTAAATATTTTAAAATTAAAACTTTTTAATCAAAATTTAAATTTCAAAGGGAAAATTTTGAAACTTTTCAAAATATCTTTTAGATTAAATTTGAAAAATAATTAAATAATCATATAATTAATCTTTATCACAAAATTTGACCTAAACCACCTTTTATGGCAAGATAATTCAAATCAAATAATACAAATAATTAACTTTATCATATAAACTAGTAATTATCTTATAATTTGACAATTATCCTTTTATTATATGAAGATGATCATTAACATAATATAAAATTTGAATTTTATCAGTTAAAATAGTTTATGGTAATTATCTTGATCCAATTTATGCTAAAAATCTGAAAATTCTGCCAACAGACCCACGAACTCGTCGAGTCAGACATGGAATCATCGATTTCACAGTGAACTGATCGAGGTCATACCTGGACTCGTCGAGTCCTGCTGGCAGAATTCAGATTTTCAATTTTTTTAACTTCGAAAAATTAATCAATGCATCATATACTACATAAAAATGACCTAGGCTCTGATACCACTGATGGGTTTTAAGCATAACATCATTCCTATGGTGCACATGCAACCCTAAAGCTTTGGATCTAGGTTTTCTATAGTAATATATGCAATAATAATCATCCAAAGCTATAACCCTAAACTAGCATGGTATTTTCGAAATTAACATCTAATACAAGGTTAGATGATTACCTTTCTTTGTAGCTTGCTTGATCTTTAACCTTGGAGAAGTTAGCACCTCAAATGTGATGTCTCTAGTAGATCACAAACACCAAGAGCAAGTTGGAGGAATATGAGAGAAAGGATAGGGATCAGAAAATTTGGTTGGTACTCTTATAGGGTTCAAGTGGCCGAATTCTAGAGTCCCAAAGATTCCTTATATAGCTGAGTTGCTAAGGTTTCAGTCAAAACCCTAATCTGATTGCTTAGGCCTTAAACAGTCCACATGATCCTTTCAGAAGGCCCCTATGGACGATTTCTATGTGGGCTTCCACATAAATTTTGTCCACCTCCTTCTTTTAGGAGTCCATAGCCCATATTGCAGTTATCGTATAATTATAATATCACTCCCCTTAATATAAATAATCTCTTTTGATCACTAAATTAATTCCAAATTAATTCTTGACCAATATTAATTAAATAATATGATTTCTCAATTAATATATTATTCTTATAATATATTAATAAATCACAGTTAACCTCTTTCTCCATAATTTATCTAGTCAGGTTGATATGGTGAAGGCAACCCAAAAGGACCATGCTACTATCAGGTCAAGTACATACCAATTATAGTTATGGGCTTAGACAGCTAATCCAACAAATAAATCGGTCCTTTCAGATTGATCACTCTAGTGGGTAATGTAGCTTATCGGTTAGAGCTTCCTGCAGAGTTGAGTCAGATTCATAACACATTCCATGTCCCAGCTGAGGAAGTATGTAGCCGATGAGACGGCAGTGGTCCCTTTAGAGTACATTCAGGTTGATGATCACCTGAACTACATTGAGAAGCCAATGAAGATTTTAGATAAGAATGTGAAGGCCTTGAGGAATAAAGAGGTGCCCTTAGTTCAGGTTCAGTGGCAACATCGGAAGGGATCCGAGTGGACTTAGGAGCCAAAGTCTGAGATGCGTCAGTAGTACCCAGAGCTGTTTCCGGAGAATAACTTCGAGGGTGAAGTCTGATTCTAGTAGGGATAAGTGTAACATACCGACTCCCAGGTATAATATTTAATTAAATTATATTCATTTTGTCAGGGAAACTCGACGAGTTGGAGGCCCCAACTCGTCGAGTACAGATTGAGATGGTCGTGTGATTTTTTAGAGTCCTTTAGTCCTTTAGTTATGGACAATACTAGGTCCCTTGGGCCATTTCTTTCTTCTCTTTGAGTCCTTTAATTGTTTGAGCATGCCTTGAAGATGAGACTTCATATTTGGACAATACTAGTTCCCTTGGGCCTAAAGATTCAAGATTTATCAAGATATTGGCCAACTTTCATGCATTAAACCCTTTATTGATCTTTGGGTTGGCAACCATAGCCCTAGATGCCATGCATGGACGTAAAGCTTGCAACTTTACATAGTATTTCATCCTTAGAAGGCTAAATCAAGAGTATGAGGCCTTAGTTCTGCTTAAAAACATCTGAATGACAGAATGAACTGAAGGGACTCGACGAGTTGGTTAGGGTTTTCCCCGATAGTCTGGACGCGTTACAAACTCGGCGAGTTGGTGAGACAACTCGATGAGTTGAGTTGGATTTTCCCAATATTTCAGAAAAACAAAGGAACTCGACGAGTCACATAGATGCACTCGACGAGTTGGGTCAACATGGATTGTTGACTCGAGTATTGACTTCTGTTTACTTTTAGGGTTTGGTCAAGTTATGGATTATGAAGACCATGGAGGGGTAAAATAGGCTTTCACCATTTCTGAGAATTAGAAAATGTGTTAGCTTAACATCTTTAGAGTTGTTGTTATAAAGTGTTAATTAGAGATGATTATGATATGTAGGCAGAGTTTAGATCGATCGTTGAGTATGAGACCTACTTGCTTACGTACGAGGTGAGTCTTCTCACTATACTTACCTAAGTGGTAATATTGTATGACCGGAGGGTCTTATTTGAGTTATTGACCGGAGGGTCTTATTTGAGTTACTGACTGGAGGGTCTTATGTGCTTATACTGAATTATTTGATATCATGCATTTTGTATTTGTAATTTATGTTGTATATTATTTTGTGCATTATTGAGTTAGGACCGTAGGGTCCAAACCAAATTGTGAGACCGGAGGGTCTTCACTGAGATACCAGACTGGAGGTTTCGTCCCGAGCTGTGAGACCGGAGGGTTTTCACCGAGACACATGAACGGAGGGTCCTTATTGAGATATAGCCATGAGAGGCTAATTATCTGTGTGTGGTATTTTAGGGAACTCACTAAGCTTCGTGCTTACAGTGTCGTGTGAAATGTGTTTCAGGTACCTCTCAGGATCGCGGGAAGGTGCCGACTTGATTGTACACACCAGCTTGAGAGTATATTTTGAGGATTTGGGGATATTGTCAAACATTTTGTTGTCTTGTGTTTAGAACAATTTATACATTTGGATTTTGAGAAATGTGAGATTGTGTTTTAAATGGTTTTTAAAAATGAAAATTTTATTTAAAAATTTAGAGCATTACATGAAGCTCATCTGCTCATTTGTTTCTTCACGATTTTTACTTCCTTATCTTCATTTGATTTACAACTATACCGAGGCACTTGATAATGAAATTTAAAAACAAGTTTGGCCATGCGCACCAACTGCTTGATGAAATGCTTGACCCAAATCTTAATTCTTATTTTTTATCTGAAGAACCCACACAAAATTCCTACTGGAATTTTTTTGATGTTGCATATCTCTCAACAGGTAATGTTTTTCTTGGATATAAAGATTAATAAAAATAAAAACCCTCCTATAGTACAAAATTAAATCGATTTCTGTATCAATTTATGCTCAGGTGTTCTAAAAATAAGAAAAAAAATTCTAAATTTCAATATTACGGGTGATTATACCTTTCAGATCATGATCTTCAAGCTGATAATCACGGTGCATTTAAGTTGTTTAACTAAATATTCATAAAGTTTTTTTTTGAAAAATGAGCTTTGCCAATAGGTGTATTATGGTGGGCTTTTTTATTGTCATACTACCAAAAGAAACAGTAAAAAGTGAATGGCAGTTTGATCTTTTATTTGATAACTACAAAAGGAAGGTATTACAAAGATATTTTTTGGGGATTTGCGGAAGGTATAGATGGCTAGAGAAAACTGGAAATAGCATTTTTAATTAATTATGTTGGTGTATAGAAGAAAAGTTGGATCCTCTATATAAACCCACTGTACATTACATTTAGTACCTTATTCAGAAATGATTGACCCCTTCTCTATTGTTGTTTCTAATGTTGTTGCTTGTTAGGTCTGAAGCTGACGATTTCAATGCAAAGGGTGATTAACTTCTTATGTGGTTTAAGATAATGGTAAATGTATGCTCTTTCAAGTAAAAAAGAACTCAACCTGAAGCATGATGAATTTTGTCGTTTGCATTGTTATGTTTGTGGTTAAAAAATGATTAACTCTTTAAGATGATCTTTACACTTTCTATTTTTTTTTTAATTTTTAAATTGAAGATGGGAATAACTAAGGAATACCATGTTGAAATACTAAATTTTTTGCTTGAAGGTGGAGCCTCTCAGTTTAATTCTTTTTATTTTATGTAAATTTTAATCTACCATTGAAAAGGTTTGATCTGAACTGCAATCGCAGCTAGGAGCGTTCAGTTCTGAACTCATTCATGATTACAGGTATATATGTTTGTTGGAGGAGCCAAAGCTTAATTCCCTTAATTTTTATTTATTTATTTATTTTTGGCTTTCAAATGATGGAAACACACTTCTATGTCATTGGTGAGGGGTACTTTTTCTTCATCTGCTGAAATGATACTAAGATGGCTTATTCGAAAAGAGTATGAGATAAGGATGTGTTGTGTATGGTGGATAGCCAAAACCTTTGTGACTGCTAAATTAAGAAGAAAAATGTGTCCTAATAAGTAAAATTATGAAAGAACAATGGTTTTGGCTATATGTAAACTAATTAGCTTAATTCAGGTATAGTACCATTACCAAAATTGAGTAAAATTTTCAAAGTACAATGTCCTAATAAGTAAAATTTTGAAAGAACGATGTTATAATTGGTAGATTTCGAAAAGTACAATTACTTAGGAAATAAATTGAAGTACAGTATTGTAATTGAAAGAAACGAAAATAAGACGCTATAATAAACCAATAAACAAATGTATTTTTCTATTTCATGCATTTAGCCCTTCTGATTTATTTTTGATGTATATGATATAAATAAATGCAGAACTAGAAGCCATGGTTACAGGGAAACTATAATCCGCAAAACGTGAACTCTCCCAACATTCGTTTTAGTGAGAAGTTGGATGTTAAAAGTAGTTTGATTAAACTATTTACATCTAGACAAATGTTCTTAGCACAACAAGGCATCTTGATCCAGAGTAAGTCTTTCCATCTCCCACATATTTACATATTTGTCCTTATTTATTTTTCCCTATATCTCTCCAAAGTTCTTGTCATTTCAAATATTTTTTAAATGTCATTTTCCTTATAAGTCCAGTTAAAGCACCACGTGAAGGCTTATTATATCAAAGTTTAAGCTTTACTCATTCATAAGGGTATTATTGTCTTTTGCACACCATGTCTAATTATGCAGGTGAAAAGGGTACAAATAAAATAAAGCAACATGCTATGATAACATATCACCAAATTCATCTAAGGTCAACTATGTATGAAAAACTTTGCAATTTTCTATAAAGAGAAGTAAGAGGACAAATGTCAATTTATTTATGGAACCATATATGCAGAAAATAAAGTGAAATGATGATTCTGATAAAATTACATGTAGTTGGTTGGCCAATTTCAATTTTAACCCTTGTTTTAAATATTAAATATTTCAACATTTTTTTAACTTAATATTTGTATTGCTAAAATTGTTTAATTTGTTGTGAATATTTTGGGTGAAATATTGCAGATGATGTAATTGAAAGTTGAGTTTTGTTTTTTGGCAGGGTATATTTTGAATATGTAGAAGCAAGAATGCTCAATATATGATGAGCCTATGCATAAGTTTAGCACATTAGGAGATTTCAAAGACAATGTCTATTAGGTAACGTGCAACCATGATTATAGAGATGGATGCAAAACTAGACAACCAAGTAAACATTTAAAATATTCCCTTCTTGGCCTCTTCACATTCCTCTTTCTTCTTTTTCTTGCATGTCTTGATTGTTTTGCTGAAGGTCTTATCAATAATCTTGTGTTTGTAGTCAGAGGATGCTTCACACACAAAACAATAGTTGAACCTTTGCATCTCATTTTTGGATGTATACTTTCAAAGGTATATATATATATATATATATATATATATATATATATATATATATACACACACACACACACACTGACATTATGTTTTTTGAGTTTAGCAATGTTCTTAGTGAACTGATTTACTTCTTTTACAATGATATTACTGGTTGGTGAAACACAAACTTTAACCTCCAAGAAATGGCTATTCATCGTTTATGTACCATTTGCTGATTTAAACCCTTATCTTCAGTCAGGTAGTCAAGTAACAACCGGTTACAGCCCCATATGTTTATATTTTGCAGAGCTTCCTAGGCTTCGTTTGTTCAAATGTTGGTGGTATATTTGTCAAGAAATCTATATCAAATTCCCTGTTCAAAAATACGAAAGGAAACAAATGCTAAAACGAAGAGTGTCACATGCACCGATTGTGATGGTGAGTGTAAGTTTCTTTCAGCCTCCTTTTTGCTTTATTTTCACAATAAAAAAAACCTTCATATCTTACTAAAACTTGAAGAATTTGATTTTTTTTTTAAATTATGATATATGCTTATTAGTATTTGTTGACATTATCGAAAAGGTATTTGTTTGACATTTTGTTTGGATGTGTGATTAGTGCTACTTAAGAATGCAAGCACTACTACAAAAAAGGCCTTTTACGACGCTCATTGCGCGTCGTAAAACGCTCAGATGACGCGCAAATGCGCGTCAAGGAAGGCCCTGTCATAAAGAGAGATGACGCGCATTTACGACGCGCGGTTATGACACGCAATGCGTATCAAGGAAGTCCCTGTCATAAAGGAAGACGACACGCATTTGCGTGTCGTAACCTTACGACGCGCGTGTTTATGACACGCAATGCGTATCAAGGAAGCCCCAGTCAAGAAAGGTCATGTCATAAATGAAGACGACACACATTTTTGCGTATCGTAATTTTAATTTTTTTTAAATATATTTATATATTTATTAATTTATAAATTAAATTTGCATTTAATCTCTCATAATAGAAATAAAATACCATATACACAAAATACAATCCATTGCATAATATAAAATAAAATATCATATACAAAAATACAATCCATTGCATTTAATCTGTATGTATAACAAAGACACATGTGTTAAACTTGTACATTACCATTAACATCTAATCGTATGGACTCGAGTGTTAAACTTGTTACCATTAACATCTGATTCATAAGTCCTTTCAACAAGATTGTTACCTGCATAAATGAAAACAAACAGGAACATTAACAGCCCAGCTATGAACAATTTCACAAGATGCACCAAAAATGATGATCATTAATAGCTCCTTTCAAGGATAATTTGGTTTGGATAGAAAATTAAATTAAATAAAAATCATAAAGAATCTAAAAAAAGTCAAATAGGAGACTGCTATATATTACTCAACTTTATGATCAATTTGAAGCTTACTCTTGTGGTCTAATAAACTGTGTTTGCAAGTAAAACTCACACATGGTTGCTTTAGCAATTGATTTTGATATGTTATGATAGTTTTGTTTTTGTTTTGGAAGCAACAATTCATTACCAAATGGGAGACTGTTATATATTGTACATATAATTCTAGTAAATTCTACCAGAAGAGTGCATGTGCAGTTCAATCCTAGACACAAATATCCTAGTATTCATCAGATTTTATCTATCTATGATACAAAATAATCAACATGCCATTGAATTTATAACAGGGGTAAAGTCGTAAAAACTCCAACAAACTATACCTATTGTATCAGATTAGTCAGGAACTTTTTTTTGTCCACATTAGGTCCTTGAACAAGTATTTTTGTGGCTATAGAAGAGTCAACATTTTAAAGTTGACTTAACCTATAAACCTGCTATTACCAACCCATAAGGACCTAATATGAAACAATGGGCATAGTTTGTTGGAGTTTTTCCCTTTATAACAAATATCAGGCATTATTTTAGCAGCATGTGATGGAACATGATATGAAACTAACCTCCTTGGATGTTGTACTTGTAGCAGGTGCATTTGATGTCTCTATTGGCCCAAGGAAAACAACTGTTACCCGGAATATGGTGGGCCATTACTGGTATTTGAACATTTCATGCTGCCTCTATTGTCATACACTCTTCTGTTTATTTAAACAAGTTATTGGTGTATTAATAATTATTCATGTCAAAGTAAAGAGAGATACTTGCCACAAAGCATAAAGCACATATTATCAATACAAGCAGAAAGTAAAGAGAGAACAAGAACATAAAAAAATACGTGCTTTCACGATCACGATCACGATCAGGTTCTCTAATTTCCCTTTCTTTTTCTTTTTCTTTTTCTTTGTCTTTCTCTTTCTTTATCTTTAACCTCTCTATCATGGCTCTTTAACCTCTCTATCAAAAAAAATTTCCAGGAAACATATATGTATGCACCCTAAGATAATTTCCGTAAAAACACATTAATTCATGTGCTAACACTATTACACATAAACATAGCATTTATTGGTAAATCAGAAAAAAAAAAATTTACATACAGGGTACTTTGGACAATATGTTGGTTTGGTCATGATGTATATGATATGTAATAACTTAAATAGACATCAAGTGACAACCATAAAACATAACTTCACAAAAAGAGACATTAAGTCACAAAAGGGGTATTTTGGTCAATACATCAGGGTTGTCTTGAGGCATAAGATAGAAGGGATGAAATAGGCATAAAGTCGTAGAGAAAACTTGTACTAGTTAGCCTTTATAAGCTCGGATGCTGCCTACATGACAATCCAAAAACACATATAAGCATAAAAATCAGTCCATGAAGCAGATAGAAAGAAAATAAAAAAAACAAAAAGATAGATAAGCAGGAAGAATGTAGGGTAGAAAAGTAACACTTTAACTCATGTATTGTCTCTATGAGAAAATAACCAAGAAGGGGAAAATCGTCAAAACAACAATATAAAGAAAACAGTTTAACTGCTGTTGTGTTGAATTGTTGTTGCGCCTATCGACTTCTGTAAATTATAAGTTGTATAATTAGTTAGATATATAGATGATAATACCAAAATCTGAATGTGGACATGGATGGACTTACTGTTGATCCACAATTACCATCACCCACTTTGTTGTCCCACTGATCAATGATTGCAGACATTGCTTATTCAGTGTACGAGCTTGCTTATTCAACTGCTCTGGTCGACTCAATACCTGAGTGACCAAACAAAAAATGCATTTTTATGGGAATTCAAAGTAATAAAAAATTATGAGGTCTAACCGACTAAGAAAAAAACAATAGGTTTGGTTATCAGTAAGAATAATGAAAGATAACTTAATTCGGCAGCATTTTTTTGACTAATCAGATTTGAAGCACTCAAAAGTTATAACTTGAATTAAACCAATATAATTTTATAATCTCTTATCTATCAGATCATGTGACTTTCTACAAATGGTTTATTGCATGTAATAAAATAAACCACTAATTAGTAATTAAACAAATGACAAATTTGGAAATCTGTTGTTTTAAACCATTTTACGACTACATACTTGTAACCATTTTTGAGAACATAAGAAGGAAGGTTAACCAACTATACACTTGGAAGGCAATAAAGAAATTTTTATTTAAAGAATTTAGCATACCTGCAATTGGTGCCTGATCATTATTAGGAAATTCTGAAATTAGCATATCAAAAATATGCTAATTTTTTTTCAAAAATATGGTACCTGGATACAATAGGAAAGAAAGTGTGACAATTCTTTCTTCAAGATGTTACAAATAAATCCATATATCTTTTCAACATAAACAACAAGTTGCTTCTTAAAAAGCAAAGCTGAGTATTTGGCCTCCACATGGTGCACTATACTAATTATGGAGGTTGGCTCAAGGGTTTTGAGGAGCTGAACTTAAAGTCGTTTGAATCACAAAAAACAATGTTGAAGTAAAAGAGAGCCAATTAAGCCATGTGTTTGATGTCTTCTTCTTTTTTTTTCTATGAAAATACAACTAACATGTAAATACCTGAATTATGCAAGTAGTTAATCTTTCTGCAGTTTTTATAAAGATAATTCTTTTTAAATAAAATTAATAAATACCTGAGAGCTTGAGAACGAGATGCAGAAACTGGAATAACATTTATTTTCCTTCCATTTTGGCAATAAATAACACGACAACGGAGAGCTTGAATCCTTAATAACTTTTGAAGCTCCTTGACAGGTGGCACCTACAAATACAAATTCAACTACTCAATTATAGCAAAATACTTTCATTAATACGAATTCATTTAAAAAAAACTTACTAAACCAGGCTTGTGAATGTTAAAAGCGTAACACTAATTTGTTGTGACTTCTTCATCTTCTGTAACAACATGTTTTTCATTTTTCATCTCAGATTTTTTATCAATTATAGAAGACGCCCATTTGACCAAAGTCTTCTAAAGTCCTTCTCCACCCCATCGATACTCAATATGCAAATGATGATATAAATAAAAAAACATACAGATTATCTTTAGAATGAGAAGAAGAACAATACAAATCCGCTCCGCTATTACAAATAAACGCATCAAAATCCGCAAGATTCACCGCTTTCTTCACTAAAAACGAATGAACTTACACAATTTGTAAAGAAGTTGCCAATAAAACATGAAATGAAAATAAATATTTAACGAGACTAACCCGATGTATGTCTATTGGGCCTCTGTTTTTCGTGGCAACCATTGGTAACCCATGAACAATAACCTATTTTATAAAAAATAAATAAATAAATTGGTAACAAAATAAAAGTGGTGAAACTGTGTAGAGTTACCTCAATTAAAGTGAGTCCAAATGGTTCAATGCAATTTGGATTGACGAAAACACCCCGCAAAAACAAAAACAAAAACAAAAACAAAAACAAAAACAAAGTTAAAACATGGTTCATGTTACATTATGTTTGTGAAAAGACAAAAATGCCCTCTGACATACCTTGGTTTTTGCTGCTAATCAGTATATATCAGGGACATCACTCAATTTATGTATGCACTTATGCATGACATCTCATCAACATTATCTCTATTACCCATAATTTATGTCTGCACAAAAAAAGTAAAAAGTATTAACTAATCACTAAAAAGATCCAATCAGAAAAGGGTAAATATGGAAACATACAACATTAGCAAGCTTCCTTAATGGGCGACACTCCCAAATGCTTTGACCAAAGTTGTAAGGTTCTTTTCGGAAAAATAAATAGTTAAGGGTTTTAACTAGCCCCATGGTGTGTGAAAGGATGAAACCAAGTCCCTTATCCCCTGACCTCACTTTTGTGATTGACTGTATAATATTTTTCCACAAGAACCTAATGCCTGCAACCTGCAGGGAGAGAAAGGTAAATTAAGCAACAAAAGCTCATAATCAGTGTACAACTATAACAAATGAATAAGTAGGAGTGGGAGCTTTGTTATTTGACGAATATGTGATCTGGAAAGCAGCTGGAGTTCCTCTATCCACCATTGAAGGATTCACATATCAATTCTAATAATTCACAGTGATTCACAATTCATATAACTCCCTGTTAGATGAATAAAACAAAAGTCCACAGAGTTAGATGCATTGGATTATTTAGATTATGATTACTTAATACTTTCACTGAAACTAATCAATTGACATAAGCAAAAAAAAAAAAAGACAATCTAATTACTAATAGGGAATATCGCAACTTATACCCTGAGGAATCAATTTCATAATCCAAGCAGCAAAAATTACAAATCAACCATAGTTCCAAACACCATTAAATGAAGTAGAAGCAAGAAAGAAGAAAAAATGGAACTTTACTAACCATTACTATGGTCAAGCGAGTCAGATAAGAAAAAAGTGGAACTCGATTAGCTTGGAGAGGAGCGTGAACGAAGACTAGTTATCGTTTCTAACTAATTTCCTAATTTCTCTCATGTCTCCTCGTCTTCTGTTAACCACATCTACACTTCATTGCAATCAGCGTCTTCGTGATTCCGAAGGAATGAGACATGATCAATTCTAGCTTTGCCCAAAACCCTAGCTTATGTGGCCCTGTGAGCATTCAGTGACAAACGAGACCTTAACCCTTTGATTTCAAATTTATGGTCTGGTGACCAGAAACCCTTTGATTTCAGTAGGAACCGAAACCCAAGTTCCAGCAATAGTTGATTTTGTTGCCCTATGAATGTAAAGTGTTCGATTTCTGGTGAGAAATAAAGCAATAAGCATCGATGTAGGGAGGATGTGGGTCGTAATTTGAGGGATGAAAAACCCCTAAATTGATGGCGTGGGTCGATTTCTCGTATGGAAAGTCGACTGGGTGCTTATAAAAAGCTTTGAGAAGCATCTGAGTCGGTGTTCTTATCAAAAGCTTTGAGAAGCATCACAAGTCGTAACAACAATAGGTGCATTCTTCATGTTTCTTCTCTTTTCGTCTCTATCTCAGAGGGAGACTAGGGCTTGAAATTTCTTGATAATCAGAGTGACAGTAGAGCAGAGATACGATGAGACGATTAACAAGTAAGGTCAGGAGTAGCGGAGAAGCGGATCGGAGAGGAGGGAGAGGAGAGAATCGATTGCGAAGGTGAAAGATAAAAAGAAGGCACAAAAGTACAAGGCGGGTTTTCAAAATTTTTGGGATTTCATTTTTGCCCCTCTCTGCTAAACGCGTGTTCATTAAAATTATAAAGCGCCACTTATAGAGGACGAGCATTTAAGATACAGTGCCCTCCGTGTTTTTATTTTTTTTTCTTTTGACACTAAGTCAAGGGCACGCAATAATACGTGACCTAAATCCTTAAATTTTTTGAAGAGATGACACTTTTTTAATGTCACTCTCTTTTTCGTAACATTAATCAGTGAGTGTCGTGATTTGCGCGTCGTAAAAGGGTCTTTTTCTTGTAGTGAAGATAACTAAAATTCCTTTAAAGGTAGGCCTAGGGATAGTTAGGTGTGTTTACATTTATCTCAATACTCGGTTTTCTTGTAGCAAATGGTTATTGATAATCTAAATATGATATTTTTTAATCCTAAATTTTCAAAAATTTAGAATTTTTGGCTATAACTTAAAAATAGTTAAACAGTTAAATAAAAAATGATAGAATGACAATATTATTATTTATTTTGTCCATAATAAAATAACAACCATTACAAATTATCATCATATTTTGTATTACCTGTAAGATAAGTAGAGTTATATAATATACATAGACTACTTTGGTTATGAAAATCATAGCCTTTGATAGAACATAACACAAC
Source organism: Lactuca saligna (assembly GCF_052625555.1). NCBI lineage: Eukaryota > Viridiplantae > Streptophyta > Magnoliopsida > Asterales > Asteraceae > Lactuca > Lactuca saligna. The sequence goes on along the minus strand of NC_136421.1, from coordinate 263,718,528 downwards.
CTAGATGATTGAATCCTAGATCAAAGATCATGGATATTCCTAATTAAATCCATAAATTCAATAATTTTGATGACAATTTCAATCGAATGGTCATGTTTACATTCATTGTCTGTATTTTCACTGTGCCTACAAAACCATATAACCTTCAATAAGGGATGTGGATATGAATCATATTAACAATTCTAATGATCCTACTGCACCTTTGTCAAACGAATAATCGAAGTGAGTTTTATCCATAAATATGTTAAATATGTCTTTGATTTCATTCTTTATTTATTAATTTATTTTTCCTTCATGTAGGTTCTTGCTTTTAACAAGTCAAGTCATGAACCTAAGCCTAAAGCACTTGACATATGTGGGAAGTTGTAGTGAAGAGTTTTTGAAGTTTGACCTCAAATATGACTAGGTTTGCAATCTCCTATTTGTTTCATACAACATTATGGTATATTATCTTTGTGATTTTTTTTATCATAATGTAAGCATTTACATGAAATCTAGAAAATGGACCAAAGGTTACATGAGGTTTGTCATTTTTTTAAAGATTCTTATAACATGTTATAAACAAAGATGACATAAAAACAAAAAAAAAAAAAATACTTATTTATCTTCATGATAAACTACAAATAAATCATATATATTATAAGAATGTACAAGTACCATGTAATTGTAAAAAATCAAAAGCTTACAAGTAACCATACTTTTCTGTTTATAATAAAGTAATAAAAATTATCAAAATATCATGTAAGATGCATAAATTTCTATTATTTTGTGTATTGTTGTAAGCTCTTTAGATCCAGTTATTATAAAACTAATCCTTTGAATTTGGGGATATTCCACAACTCGGATGACAAATGCAAATGGTTGAGATTGACAAGACGACTTGTACCAAAATGTGTTCTATATGAAATCAATTTTAATAGGAATTACACCAAATCTCATCATTATGAGTAGCAGTATGAGATCAGGCAAGAAGATAGGCCAAATGACCCATCATGAGCCGATGAGTCGGTTCTTGAGCTTTTCATTCTTCATTTTTTTTAGTGGAAATCAATGGACATACTATTTAAAAAATGTTGTTCCTTTCTTCATACAAGCAGGGAACTTCATGGCGGCATAAGAAAATTTTTCCAATCAAAAATTATGTTATTGTTATAAATCGTGTTTTCCCTAGAATCACTAAAATTTAGCTTACTGAAATAGAAGATGCAATGAAATAAATAAAAATAAAAATAAGGGAAACTCACGTTTCGATCTAGTTCAAACCCTAGGGCTCATCATCTCCCTATGATTTTTGTGATTTTGCAGTTTGTATAATATGTGATCACTAATTAACTATTCGTATTGACTTACAATCCACAAAGTTAATGTTTCAAAATATTAGGAATCAAGCGGTAGTTGTGATTTAATGTTCTACTCAGTCAAAATTTGCTTCTACTCTAGTGATCTTGTCGATTTTGTAAGCCAATATCCTCCAATTGATGATTTATTTCTTCTATCTTATCGTTTTCTATTGTTGTTGTGGTTTTAAACAATTAGCAACTAAAGGAGCATGAAGATAAATTTCATTGATTTATAGTTTATTTGTTTTACTTATATATAGTTTATTTGTTTTATTTTACATTGAAAACACAACAAAATTTTTTTTGAACAAGCTGGTTAGTTATATGAAATCTTAATGATATTGTTGTAAAAAATGTTGTTTGAGAAAAATAAATGCAGTAAAAAACGCATGTCCATTCTAATGTTTTCTACAATCAAACAAGAAAATTGATTCTCATGTATATTTTTTTGGTGAATTCTCTAGTATACCAAACAAGATAATCATTTATTTTTTATATATTTTTTTTCTCTAGTTCAATTCTATTTCTTTGTACCAAACATACGTTTTAAAAATATATTTGACAAGTTGAAAATTTATATATCTTTAATTTGAGCGTAAAGGTGTCAAATTTTATAAAGCAAAAGCTAAATAGCTTTTTTATTAGAAGATTTTAGTTCAAAATAAAAATTAAAAGTTAAAAGTTCTAAAAAAAACTCATCTGCAACACTAATTTATTTTTTATTTAATTTTTAGGTTCTTTATAACAAACAAGTTGAAAAGTTAGTTTTGGTAGCTAATAAACAAACTTATAAATTAATAGTTTTTGATAGAAAATAGCTTATAAGCTACATTGTAATATTGTAATGTAAAATATCATAATTAAACATTTACATATATAAATACAAGAAAAAAAAAATAGATCTAACTAAGACATATTTATAATATAAAGAGGTTTATTGGGTTTTTTTAATAAACATTTTTCATCTTTCATTATAGCTTTATGTATTAAATTTCATATGGAAACCTACATATAATTTGTAAAATATTTTTGTATATGATTTAGGGTACAAAATTAAACTTATAAAACTCTATAACAAAGATATATAAATATACAATGTCTAACATAAGCTCTAATAAACTATACAAAAAAGATAATAGAGAGATTTGATTACATGTGTATACATACATACACCTTATTGATTAAATTATTTAAGAACCAACGTAAGTAATTAAAAAAAAAATTGTTTTATGTGTAACAGGTACATAAATGGCAACAAAAAAAATAATACATTAATGGTATAAATTAAAAAAAAAAAAAAAAAAAAAAAAAAAAAAAAAAAAAAAAGGTAGAAAACACGATTTCAATAATTTACTCTGATTTTTTAAATATTATTATTTCATTTAATAATAATAACAATCATATGTATTTAATAAGAATATTGATAAGAAAAAATAAAATAAAGACAAATAATATAAATAATCTTTATTTTCCTTACCGTGAAGGTGATAATCATACTATGCGCAAGAGTGAGGGAACCCAATTGATTAAATAGTTCTAAGAAAATAATATAAATAATTCTGAGAAAATAAATGAATCGGAACCACATTGTTATGATAATATCTTTTTTTTTCCATACATAAATAACAATTATGAAAATCGCAATAAAAGAATAACATAGAGATATTTCGAAAAAAAGTAACACCAAGATAATTCGAACAAAAAACAATGATACTATGATACTTCGAACAAAAAAATGCACAAAGATAGTACGACTGAAACATAATGTTTAAACGGAAATAATAACATATTAATAGCCCCAACAAACAAAATGACAGAAAACAACAAAATTACAATAATAATAATAATAATAATAATAATAATAATAAAGAATTTACAATAAAAAACATCAAACAAATAACAATGACAAAATGAAACAAAAAAAACAATCACCAAACAATTGAAAGGGATACATCAACCCCTAATTATATAGTCTGTAAGAGTAATTGATGATTTTATGTGTTCTATTCGATATGTTTAAAGCAAATCTACTTTGAGATCGAGATTCTTGTGGCTTGACCAAGTCGCAAACTCAGTCAACATTCTTCCCCATTCCCTTTTTGAGTCTTAAGATTCTTCACACCACATGCTTTCCAATCATTTCGACATGTAATCCATATTCACCCCACTCATAAACTAATTAATCACAAAAGGACAACTGATCGAGAAGCAGTAGGTAACATTTCCCAAACAATCCGAAGTATAGTTCTTAACCTTCAATCATTGGTTTAAAAAACAGTTGGGTCATCACAATACTAAATTGAAAAATTCTACGACGAGCGGCTGGTAACCACAACCATCAAGTAGCTAGCTAGCCATGTGCTTTGGGAATCAAACCTGCTCAATCATATGCTTCAAGCAAATCATAAGATTCTATATGTGCTTCCACAGTCCACTCTCTTTCTCTCTATATATAAGCTTGTTTCAACTACACTACTTATCATCTCAGTCGATACATATGGGTGTCCAAGAATTGATTGAAAGATGTCACACTCCAGGGTACAAGAAGCTAAATGTTGGTGAAAAGCCCATGGGTATGCGTAGAAGGTGGATAATACTGAAGAAAATGAACAGAAGACTTAAGGGTTTTAAATTAACCAACACACGGAAACTCAAGTGGAGGAGTTTTTGGATAGCATTGATGCCTAAGAGGACATTGCGGATATGTTATGATATATTGAATCGGCTGAAGGTGGATGGTGCGTATCCCGCCATTGTTTACTCCAGTCAATGGGGACTTCCTGTGCTTTCTCATCCTACTTCAAAGTGCAGAAACCCTGTTAATGTTTCGTTTTATAAAAAACCTGGTAATAATCATGTTGTATTTGCTTAAGTAGCGATAACAACTAGGTACCCAACTTTGCAAGACGATCGAACACGCTCCATTGGCATAGTTTTGAGTTGGTTCTTGATCAATATGTCTACTACACTTTCCCGATTTATTATGTTTAACATATTATATCTTGGTGTTTGTTTGCTCCATTTAGTGTTGATAGTTCAAATTTTACGAACTTTTTATTCTATTTATGTTGGATGACAAAGAAATCAAATAGAGTAAATTACACGAATGGTCCCTATGGTTTAAGGTAATTTGCACGTTTGGTCCCTAACTTATTTTTTTAACTCGGAAGGTCCCTACTATTTGTTATTGCTACACACTTGATCCTTATTGTTTGTTTTTGTTATGCATTTGGTCCCTATCTTACATAAAAAGACAATTATTTAAATAAAGAAAAATGGTAGGATAGGTAAGGTAAGGAGAGAGGATGAGATTGAGGGTGTGTTTATTTAAATAAATTAAAAAATCAAGATAAAAATAGACTTTTTATGTAAGACAGGGACCAAGCGTGTAACAAAAACAAACAGTAGGGACCTTCCGAGTTAGAAAAATAAGTTAGGGATGAAACGCGCAAGTTACCCTAAACCATAGGGACCATTCATGTAATTTACCCAATCAAATAATATATATTCTGATTGCAAGCCGAGTAAAAGCAAAGGGGATGAGTTTGTGGCAACTTAAAAGATTCTAAGTTCAGATGCACCTAAATACTATTTGCATGCTAACTAATGAACTAATAAACTAACAGGTAAAGAACAATGTTTTGTAAAAACTAATCGATAAGTTAACTAATAAATATAAAAAAATATAAAAATGATTCAATATTATTAGAAAATTTTGAATACATTTATAAAATTTAAGTAAGTTGTAATTAACGTTTTCCATAAAATATATGATAAGAAATCTATTCATATAAAATAATGATATTTTTACACATTTTTTTATTCATATAAAATAATGATATTTGAAATCCACTTATTCTCTTTTTAATCTTCTCTTTTGATTTTTTCACTTACCTTGTTCTAATAAAATCATACGGTGCACCTCTTCCCGCATATACGATAAGATGTGGTACGTGGTGAACACCTCATCAAGGCCAACCAAAAAAAGTGGGTTATGCGGTATGCGAGTGGCATTTTTGCCGCATTTTAAGTTGTTTTTCTTTCCTTTTTAATTATTATTAAATCATATATATATATATATATATATATATATATATATATATATTAAAAAGAATTATAAAAATATATTAAAATTTATTGTTTTTAATTTTATAAAGTATAATATATATATATATATATATATATATATATATATATATATATATATATATATATATATATATATATATGGCAAGACACCCAATAGTTTTGAGGGATGAGGTAAAAAAATAACGTGACATTATAAAAATATAATAAGTATGATATGATACCTACCAACCTAAATAATAAACTAAATATAAACAAAAAGATAAAAAAAAAAAAGTATTTGATTTTTTAAATGACAAACAATAATTAATAGAGTAAATTACACGAATGATCCTTATGGTTTAAGGTAATTTACACGTTTGGTCCCTAACTTATTTTTTTAACTCGGAAGGTTCATATTGTTTGTTTTTGTTACGCGCTTGGTCCCTATCTCATCTAAAAAGACTATTTTGCCATTAATTTATTTTAATTTATTTAAATAAACACACCCCCAACTCCACCCCTCACCTTACTTTACCTGCCCCACCATTTTTTCATATTTAAATAATGGTCGTTTTAGGTAAGACAGAGACCAAACGCATAACAAAAACAAACAATAGGGACCAAGCGTGTAACAAAAACAAACAGTAGGAACCTTCCGAATTAAAAAAATAAGTTAGGGACCAAACGCGCAAATTACCCCAAACCATAGGGATCATTCGTGTAATTTACTCGCTTATTTATTTTAGAACGGTGGCCACACCCACCCAATGTGAGGTTTTGCATTAATAAATTTAGTAGGGGTGAGCAAAAACCAAACTGAAACCCAAAAAAATCGAAATAACCGCATAAACCGAAGTCAAATAACCGAAATTGGAACAAAACCGATGGTGCGGTTTTTAATTTTGAAAAACCAAAAAATTGTGGTGTGGTTCGGTTTATGTTTAATAATCGCACCAAATTAACCGAAATAACCGCAAACCGCATAATTTAATATATTATTTGAATATTTATAATAATTGTATTTGATTAATAAAAATAAATTAGATAATCGAAGGAATGCGTATCTTTCATTGACGAAGCGGGACTCCAAAAAATTGAATCAATTCGTTTCTCACTCATTCGTTATTTCCTTTAGTTTGTGATGTGTCAATGGTTGTTAGTAAGTGTTAAACATATTATTAATTGTTTGAATGAAATGAAATATGCTCGGCTAGACTCTTTTCTCGTATGCCCAGAAAATTCAATTTCGGTACAACTCCGCTTAATAAAAGGCAACTTGAAAAAATAAAAATGGACCAAAATTGTGATTTATTTGCAATGAAAATCTAGAAATAAATGAAGGTCGACTAAATTTTTTGTTTTGAACATGAAAAACTGTACCCTTTTAACTGAAAAACCGCACCACCTCATATTGTGGTTAAAAACCGAAACTGCACCGAAATAACCGCAAAACCAAACTGAATCAAAACTGCAATTTTCGATTTTTGGCTTTAAAAAACCGCAATTTCGGTTGCGGTTTTATACAAAAACCGCATCATGCTTACCCCTAAAATTCAGTATGTTTCTTTTGAAGATCTTAATTTATGATAATAAGCAAGTTATAAAATAAAATAGTAAGAATTTTTAAAAGAAACCATAACTTTGTTAAAACGTCAGTATGAGCGCTTGTAACAAAGCAAAGGTAAAAACTAATTTTTGATGTGCTAAAAATCACAATGTAAAAAAGATCGAAAACTAAGTTAGTCATCGCATGTCAAATATAATGTTATATTAATCAATGATATATATATATATATATATATATATATATATATATATATATATATATATATATATATATATATATATATATATATATATATATATATATATATATATATATTTGAGACCATGCTAATTTTGTGAAACCATGAGACCAAATCTAAAAATAATTATAAAATACAAAATAAAAGGAAAAATCCAAAAATTCTTTTTTTAATTATTATTTTCGAAACTGTAATTACCTAAATAAAATAAAATAAAACAAAAATTACCATTTTTTTTGAAAAATACGTGAAATATTCTAATAGAATATTACACTGTAAATAATATAATGTCATTTTTATAATGTTAACATATTCTACTAGATTTGTCAGATATATAGAATATTCTAATATTCTACTAGAATATGTAAAAAAAACGTATTTATTTTTAGTTTTCTTTTTTTTGTATTTTAATTATTATTATTTTTTTGGAAAATATAAATTCTGAAAATAATATTTGAGAAAAAAATCGAAAATTTTCAATTATTTTGCATTTTAAAAAAATTTTATCTACTAAATGATTGGCTAGGATTGCGTCTCACGATCTCACAATTAGGTAGTCTCACATGTGTGTGTGTGTGTGTATATATATATATATATATATATATATATATATATATATATATATATATATATATATATATATATATATATATATATATATATATATATATATATATATATATATATATATATCGTATGCTATGTTAATAACATCTTGAAATTTAAAAGGTAGAATATACATAACAAACGTTTGAAAACTTGAATTAAAAAAGGTTATTAAGAAATTTAATATGGAGCAAAATGATAATTTTAAAATATTAAATTTATCTATATAAATTCATTTACAGTTTTTAAACAAGACATCAAAAATAATTAATTTATATAAAATTTATAAGAAAATAATATAAGTATAAGTTCTAAACATAAATATTTTATTTAAAAGTGGTAACTTTCAATTACATAATAAAAAATAATAAAATCTAATAATTATTTCCTTATAACAAAGTTATTCACCAAAATAGCAATTTATCATCGCTACTTTGCCCGTGTGTGTGTGTGTGTGTGTGTGTGTGTGTATATATATATATATATATATATATATATATATATATATATATATATATATATATATATATAGGTTCATTTAAGACCATGCTAATTTTGTGAAACCGTGAGACCAAATTTAAAAATAATTTAAAAATCAAAATAAAATAAAATATCCAAAAAAAAAAAGATTTAATTATTATTCTCGGAAATTTAATTACCTAAATAAATAAATAAATTACCGTTTTTTTTTTTTTTAAAAATACGTGAAATATTCTAATAGCACATTACACTATATAAACCAAATTTAGGGCGTGTTTGATGTTGATCTGACTCAGTCCAGTCATAACTTTTTTCTGATTGAGTCCAGGGTCAGCTTGTTTGATTCGGGTTGTTCGCACATCAAATTAGGTCCACATCCTCTGATTAGTCCTCCTAGAAAAGCTACCTGACTCGGTCCTTTGCACCAACTTCATGTGATTTCCCTTGTCCTTACCCCTGGACGTGACTTCTCATTCTCCTTCGAACCACGCATGAATTCTCCTTCCATTACCACTGGTTTTTCCTCTTCAATCGATGCATGAAATCAATTTTCAAATAAAGCCATGACATCGATTTTGAAAGCAAGTACAAAGCGGCCTATTCATGTAATCGAGCCATGAATTCTCCTTATTATGTATAAGAAATAATAAAAAGAGAACATCGTCGATTCGTATGTCAAAGGAGAACCACAACATCTTTCTCAGCTTGTTCATTTTGTATCATCGCTACTTCAGGTCTCCTTGTCTTCCTGATGGAATTTAACTATGAAAGGACATTCAATTTAGTATCACATGTTGTTAGACAATTTCATAATCATAATGTAACGCCCGCAGATCCGGGCTAGTCAAGTTTTAGAATATGTCACAAGGTTTCCGTACATATAAAGAACGCCGAAATCCGAGTTATAACGAAGAAGTTATGACCCGTCGAAGTTTCGCGTCGGAACCGGCACGGCGCCAGGAAGCGTAAATAGTAAATTTATGATAGAGAGATATTTAGCCTTAGTGCTCTAAACGAAAGTCGTAGAATATGTTAAACTAAGAAAATCGATAAAAAGAACGCCCAAATCTGACTTCGTATGAAGAAGTTATGATTTTTCGAAGTTTCGGATTAGCGGTGTACAACCCGAAATTCGAATTTTAGATCGATTGATTTTTAGCCGACACAACCTAAACAAGAATCGAAGATCTCGTTATTAGTAGCGTAACGATAAAAATACAGACAAAAATGGACATCGGATAAAGAAGTTATGAGATTTTAACGGACCAATCCTGTCCCGGCCTGTTAAAAATATAACTTTAAAAATAAAGTCAAAATTAGCCGACGGAGTCTAAACGAAAGTTGTAGAGTATGTCTCCACCTACGCGTGGATAGAAAGAACGTCAAAAACGGAGTTCGTATGAACGAGTTACAAATTATAATAGCATATTTACATATTAAAATAAAGTATAAATCATGTATACGTACATATATATATATATATATATATATATATATATATATATATATATATATATACATATGTATATATCATTAGAAAGGTATCGACGATGCGGACATTATAAGACTAATGTTGAGTTCTTTCGACATTAGTTTAGTACAAATATCATTAAATCCATTTAAAATAGTATTATAGAGGGGTGTTTAGTTGTTTATATAACTAAAAGGTCATTAAGTAATTATGGAGGGTAGTTTTTGAAAATTCAATTAGTATAAATAAGAGCCTTGGGCTCTCATATTTCTTGCACCATTCTCTTAATTCAAGAGTCTTTCTCTCCTTATCCCCCGAGCATTTCGGTCCCTCGTGATTCGACTTCTCTTTCTGTAGTTTTAGTATAGTAAGGTGAGCGCTGAAGCGCTGCACGAATCTTTCTTAGAAAGATTCAGCGACGAAGTTCTGCCCCTACAGAGCCCGACTCCTAGCTAAAATCCCCTTGAAAGTAAGTTATGCTTACCATATTTTAAATTTATAATAAATATTTGAGCTATTATTATGACTTATATAAGTGTCGTTATAATATCTTTTAACTACTCGCGGTACGGGGAATCTGGTTTAAAGGGCCGCATAGGGTTGTTGGATTTCAGAAGTGCTATACGCCAAAATGGTCATGCCCTCCGGTGTTTTATGTCTGGCCCCTGTCTGTACATAGTAGTTGGAAAGTATTGTTTAAACGCTTATATAATAATAATAATAATAATAATAATAATAATAATAATAATAATAATAATAATAATAATAATAATAATAATAATAATAAGACTAATAATTAGTCACGGTAATATTAGACTAAAATCTAGTGGTGATAATACTAGGTTTCGTCAAAGGAAATTATTTTAAAGTAAACGAAGCGCTGTCCGAGTACCGAGTCATCACCTTCTCAGGTGAGTGCATAGTCTCTTTCATCTTACACATAGATATGAAGTATTTTAATATAAATTACGTGCTATGTGTGCATATTGTCTGAATACTTACTGTCTATGCTGAGTGAAAGATTTTATACATGTTTTAAATGATTTAAACTATATATGTATTTTATATCTACGAAAATATTGGGGTAAAACATGGGTAGATATAATAGATGAAATATGAGTTGGATGATGAGTTGAGAGGTGATATAGACTATAAGGTGTGGGTGAGAGGTGTACGATGTGAGAAGCCTTTTTCCCAAACAATGTCCCCGTCATTCAGCAGAGTGTGGATGACAACCACGGACTATCCTAGATAGTCTAGTGGAACACTATCAGGCTCGCAACCTGTAGGTGTTGTGAACGATGTGTTCACCCGGTGTACTCTAAACCTTGGTGATCATGCAGACTTGATACCTAGACCCTGGCGATCATGCAGACTTGGTGCCAAAACCTTGGCGACTATGCAGACTTAGCGCCTATTGTATAAATTCTGTATGCAGACTTAGTGCCTAAACCCCGGTGACGATGGACTTCGTGTCGATTTCTTAGGATGATCCTTAGGAATGTATGAACGAGGAATAGTTTATTCTTAGGGTAGATCCTTAAGAATAAAGCAGATAATAGGGATGGGTAATTGGGTTGATTGTTTGATTGTTTGAAAATAATAATTATATTATTGTGGGTTGAAAACCCTATGTACTCACCAGGTTTCCCAACCTGACCCACTCAGTTTATTTATATCACAGGTGTTGATATGAAGTTACATTACACTGAGAGATTTAAAGAGATGTAGATCACTAGTGTAAATAAATGTAAGTTCTGTTTATGCCTATGTTTCTGTATTAACGATGACATCCCAAATGTTTTAAAATGAACAAAATACGTTTCTTTGAAAATGTTTTAAAAACGTATTTATCATGTTTTTCTGGGAACAAATTCCGCAACATTTTTATTAAAAGAAGTACTCTGATTTTTTATAAAACATAAACAAAAATCGGTCTTTTCGGGCCGTGAAAATGGGGATGTCACACATAAATTACATCATAATCATTTGCTTATTTTGTTAACAAGTGATTGAATTTTATTTATTTCAATTACTTTGCTCAATTAATTCTTAGAGTTTGAAATTGAAACCTTAGAAAAAGCATGAATAAAAGTCAAAATCCTGTAGATTATAGCCAAGTGGGAGCATATGATCTCTGTGTATTTATGTAACTTTTAAATTATATATATTGATTGCAACATGAATAACCTAAAGTGCAAATTGAATATGAATCCCATTATCATTTCAGAATGTGTCAAAAAGGGAAATGTTCATTGTGGTGTTGATTATTGAATATGATAGTTTATCGCTCGTTAGCGGTGTCAATTGTTACCATTGTAACGCTTTTCATTAACGGTTATCGGAACAATTTGTAGGGATAAATGGTATTTTTTGGATAGGGGAAAATGGCATACCTGATTATTATGATTTATATAGTGGTGACATTGCAACTTCTGCATATTGGTATAGTTGCATATTGGTATAGTTGGGTTGGTTTTTAAGGTGCCAAAGTTTCTTTAATGTAATATGTACGTATTTAGTACTTTTGGTATGCCAATAATGGTGATTATGGTGGTTTTTTATTTTGGGAAAAGATGAATGGCTATTGCTACCATGTTGGCAATTTGTAGTTTTGTTTCTAATGTTTAGATAAATCTCATCCTGGAAATGGAAGTGAAGTTGTGGATTAGGTTTTTTTGTTTTAAATATGAAAATGAGATTATGTATCTATAAATAAGAAAAAATGGCATTCAATTCTATAAGTGGTCTATGCCTTCTTTCAAAATATAAATTGGTAAATCATAAAAGAATTATTATAAAAATGTTGTTTAAGGGTAATATAATCATTTTGCACAATCAGTTATATGAAAAATCAAACAAGTTTCAATCATGAATTAATTTAGTCAGAACTTCTAACCCAGTCAGCTTCTAACTCAATCAGCTGTAACCAAGTTAGCAACTTTCAAACGACCCCTTAGTACCATGTCTGGTATATTTTTCACCGAATTAAAAAAAATGTTAATCATGTAAACGAATAAAGTCTAGAAGCCAAGAATCAAATGATTTGAGTATCAAAATAGTAGAAACATTTCCAGAAAAAACATATAAAAACAAATATAAAAATAAACGGTAAACATTTCTTACTGTTAAACATAATTACTCTTTCAATTCTAATACCTACCGGAAGAAAGAACGTAACAGCACCCCAAGGAAGATTTTATGTCTCTTTCCAATCCATACTTTCTCCACCAGCAAAACGTAATCGAGGTACTTTTTGTGAAAAATGTTGTGGCGCCTCCCTAGAACCTTAAAAATGAAAAGGATGTAAGAGAATACATCTATTGGCAATGCATAAGGTGGCAATGGCTAAGGAAAAGTTTGGCATACGAGTTTGTTCGTTGAGACCATAATTATAGGAAAATCACCAATTAGTTACCATAATTCTTGAGAATTTATAACAAATAATAGTTATTTAATTAAGAGAATTAAAAAAATTAGTCAGATGATTGATCTAGAATCAATTATACATTCACACAATAACTAAATGTCATATATGATCCTAACTCTAGGTTCATATATAGATATATAATTATTGTATGGTCGTAGGAACCAATGAGTTTTCAAAAAAAATCATTAAATTATGAAATAAGGATAGTTTTTTCACTTTAATTTTATAAACCAAAAATAAATTTCTATATTTTTGAAAAATCCCAAAAACACATCTGCAATTTTTTATAAACCCTAATGTGATTTTCAAATTTTCAGTTCTTCCAATGCACACAGAGCAATGGTCGTATTTATATTTTATATTTCTCCTAAAATTTTATAAAATTGACAGCCATCGTTTTGCTCCAAGAATCTAACGATCATGTAGACACTCAATCTCCATTTATGATTTATTTATGTTGTTGAACGAGTGGGAGGTTGAAAAAAGTTAAGTATAATTTACTTTTCCTTCAAATATATATGTTTTTGTTTTAATTATTTAATGGAATTTAATGTGTAATCATCTCTATGCAACCAGGTCACTAACTGTTGGGTTTTCTACACATCAAATACACTATAAACTAGGTAGCGGAAAATTGAAACTACGATATACCTAAGTGTACATGCAACCCGTGGATCTATGGTTTCATGCAAATTAAAACTACCCTAGAAAACGAAAAACAAAGAAGAAAAACATACCTCTTATGTAGCCCTTGATCTCTATGCTTGAGATCTCGTTCTCCACGAAGTTGCTTAGATTATACGACCCAAACCAGAATCTCTCTAATGGTATCACACCCAATGACACCAAAGAGTGGAATAAAAATAACTAAGAAAATGGTCAATTTCACAAACCCTAAGAGGGTTAGAAATCATCCCTAAAAAGGGGAGGAAGAAGGGTTGATGAAACTTCAAGCGATGGTGCAAGGAAGAATAAAATCCCTATGGCCCTATTTATATCATTGGATCCCTTCCTAGGTTTTGTACTCCTTCTCATGTGAGATGGGAGCCTAACCACGAAATTCACTCTTATTCCCATATGGGATGGAGTGATTTCATCCAACCCCAATTCCATAAGGGTTCTAGAACATTCCTGATCAACCAACTACTGATTAATGAATATCCAACCCTTTAGCTCCCAAAATATATTTCTAATTAGTTTCTAATTAATTATTAACCATAATAAATAAAAAACTAATTTCTCCTTTATTTATTATACTCAATTTGGGTCTTGAGGGCAACTCAAAAAGACCATGTTATTATTATAAATATTAATAACAGTTAATGACCTTGGACACTCTTCCAACAGTCTCCCACTTGGACAAGTCATCAACTATACATGGTCCAATACTTCTCCAATAATCAACAGAGAGTTAGTCATCCAATGCAACTACCAAACTCTTGATCTAATCAAGATTCAGCCTTTAGATAAGTGATCAACTATTCATTCATTGTATGATATCTAGATGAACTCAAGACATGGATAATGGTCAATCTCAGAATTCAAGATTATGTTTCCTGATATAGAATTGTGATGACTACATCTCGCTACTAAATTGAACACACCAATTCTAGTCTCGGCCAAGCACTTTAGACGTCAGCATCAAATCATCAAGGGGCCCCATAGGTATTGCTTCTCCTGTTAAAGCAGAAGGAAAAAAATAAACTTCGACTACATAGTTTTTGTCTATTTCATCATGTCACACATAGACATACCCTTTATAACTACCAGTTACGGATAGCATTAGATTAGACCAATGCATAACATAATCATAGAGCAAAAATCCACATGTATCTAGGTTTGAAGAATAGAATATATTATCATCTTAGAATTACTCGTGACTGAATCCATGAAGTAATCTCTAAGTGCGGGTTGGTCGAATACTTAAAGCTCTATTAAGTACTCATGAGTGCTAGCGCAATCTCTATGTTATGTCCAATCATTATAGACAATCCACTAATACTCATGACAATCTTGAATCACTACTTACTTCCAAAAGTATGACCGAATGTGGATGTTTGAGTAAACTAATACTCTGGAAGTGGGTTCTAAACATGCAAAATAATAACACAGTAATAAGCTAATTAAAATGACTGATCTCCATCATATATTAAGATCTCTACTTAATAATTGCCAAAATCGAATTAACACTTATAATTCTTTAAGTTCTCAGGTTTAAAAAAAACTAAACTAAAAGTGTTCAAGCTAATTCTTTTGAAAATCTAATGCCTCTTGACTTTGTTTGACTGTTAGACTTGGTTAGTCACATTGGCTTATGGAATGGATCGACAATATTATCTTTCGATATGACTTACGACTATGATGTCCTTACATTTGATCTCACTATAAAATGTTTTGGTACTTACTGAGTATGTGTCTTGTGAGCTTGTATGACTCTGAATCCATACTCGAGGTAAGTTCACCCTTATAATCATAAGAAACTTCAAAAGGACCATCAGTGATTGAATTTCATCAAGGATGTCACTAATGAATCTATTTTATTCACATTTTTTTCTTTGCAATTTAACCAACTACAATATACTCTAAGTTTGTTAAATCCACTATAGTGTATTACTTGGTACTCTTCCAAGCATTATACGTCACCATTCAGTAAAAGCACGAATTCTGACTGCGAACAAATTGGTCTTCATTAGTGTGGAACTGAGCATCAATGTAACTATTACAATGACCTCTTCCATACTGTCAAGATCTTTTCCTCTTTTATCCTAGGACACTTAAGTTCTTGATCTTTATTCGTTGATTCTTGACAAACTGATATGATCCAAGTGGTCATGCTCAAAGCATACGAGTCATTAGATCTGGTACATGTTATGGCATATATGATCGATCCCATAACAGAAGCATCTAGGACACAACTTATTTCCTCTAGCTAAATAGTAGAACTATGACATTAGCATCGCTCAATTTCATGTCATATTTATTAAGAACAAACCTTTCCAAGTTCTGTAAGTCGAGTTTCCTCAACATTCCATGTACTTTTCTTAATCAAACAAATCACTTTGATTTATCTCCATAGATCCTTATTATATATGTGTCATGTATCTCCCATATATATCATAATGAAACAATTTTCATACCAAGACAAGTTTTTACACTTTCTAAGTTAGAATATAGTTTCCTATGAATTGTACATTATCTGTGTACAAAATAATGGTGACAAAAATGCTCCCACTAGCATTGACATGTATATGGTTTATGTAACGTCCTAAAAGTTTTGAGGTAAAAAATTTATTTTTAATTCAACCAAAACATTAATTATCTTTAAGTCAACATTCATTATCCTTTTTCTAAATATTCGAAAGTACTTTATAAGAAAACAGTTATTAGAGTATAATCCCAAAATTATCAGAATGCGGAAAACATGGGTGCATGCGCTGCAATCAATTCGGGCCCTTCCCTTTCGAACCGAATGTACCTAAAACCATAACCATAAAAACCGTAAGCATAAAGGTTAGTGAGTTCCCCAAAATACCACATATCATACATATAAATATCCAAGCACATATGGGTGCTTGCAATCCCCTTCGATTTATTTCAACCGGATATCGGGTCTATTTCATCCCTATCACTACCATACATATCAAACATACAGTGGGCCCCGCCCGACATTGAGCCCTGCTTGGTATACAAATTTGTTAGTCATCAGGCTCCACTTGGCATCAGGCCCCACCCGGTATACATATAAACATCTAATCATACAAACACATGTGATAATTATAAAGATAATAGCATATAGTATAGTCATCAGGTCCTGCCCAACATCAGTCCATGTGCGGTAAGCATACCAACACATAACACATGAAAGAGTCACGCAGACATCTAGCATCCTAACATAATAAACCATGGTTCGGAATTGGTACCTTCGACTCGCTAACACAGTGATGAAACTCACCTCAAACCGCTGATAATCAAATAACTGTTCGGGTCGCTGAACCGGATAACCTCGCACCAACAAGAAATATATACAACATTAATTAATAATTAACCCAATAACCCAAAATCCGAGGCCCACTCCATAATCCCACATCCTAAAGGTAAAAATACCATTTTACCCTTTTCTAACATGGCCCAAAACCAAGGCCATCCTACTTGCTCAAAAATCCCAAAATGGCCCAACTTCCTAAATGGGCCCAAAAAACTATCATGGGACCAACTCTAAGAAGGCCCATAGACAAACCATGGCCCAAAATCATAAGTCCAATGACCCAAAAACGCCCAAACCTTAAAAGACCCAAAATATCCATTTTGGGGAGTACGGCCTGCGTACTAGAGACGTACGCCCTATGTAATCAGCAATGAAGCGCAGGGTACAAGTGACTGATGCACGATACACACTTTACGTTAAGCGTACTCCTACATACGCCCAGTGTACCCATCAAAGACCAAAAATCCATACTAAGCTCTTAATGGTTAAGACAATGACTTCAAAAACTCAAATATGACCCTAATGAGATGTCTTAACATGTAAAGTTAGCAACTTTATGATGGGTATTATGCAAAACATATAATCATATGTGTGCATGCAACCCTAAATAATTTTGATCTACGTTTTCTCTAATTGAACATACAATATTTACAACAATGTAGAAACCATAGAACACTAGTATATAATCAAAATACACAATTAGGGTTATTGAAACATATCTTGTTTGTTATATAGCAATAATAATGCAAATCCTTAGTGCTGTTAAAGCGTTGATAGCAAGCATCACAATTGTCATGCCTATAGTAGTTCACACCCAACACTAGAAATTGAGAATGATTGAGAAGGAGGAGGGAGGCTTGAAATTTTTGGCTGGATCTCTTGGAAAATAAGTGGCCAAAAATTTGTAGGGTTATGACCCTATTTATAGTGCAGATAGGAAACCGTAATTAAGCTAAAATCCAAGATTATCTTAAAAGGAGTAATTATCCACTTTTCTGATAATCCATTAGGGATTATTCTAGAACTCCTTAACCCTTATGAAACCATCAATACCCTATGGATGGTTCTAGACTGCCTCTTTCTCAACTATTGAACACTCACAATTCAGTCTCTGCACTTTTAATTAATTCTTTTAATCCCAAAATTAATTTCAATTAATTTTTGATTAAATATTAATTAAATATTACTATTTCTAATTAATTAATTAATATATTATATGCATAATATATTAATAAATCATTTATTCTAATTTATTAATCAAATAATAAATCAACCTCTTTCTCCAAAACCATCATGTCTAGTTGCTAGTCCTGAGGGCAACCTAAAAGGATTGTGCTACTATCAATTTAAGTATATACCAATTATATTTATGGGCTTAGACACCTAATCCAACAGTCTCTCACTTGGATAAGTCTAATAACTATAACTGCCAGTATATTCTTTAAAACTAATTAGCAAATTGTAGCTCTCATAATCCGTTATCAAACTCTGACCTAGTCAGTTACGTGTCTTAAGATAAGTGATCATATAATCCTCTGTTCTACAAGATATCATGTAGACATGAGACATGGAACATAATCAATCTCACTGTCCAAAACTTTGTTTTCCTGATTTTTGATTTGTAATGACAAAGAACTACTAATCGAACACATCAATTTATTCATGGACGGGCCCGACACTATAAGTCAACACCAAATTATCGAGGGGCCCAAAGATATCGCTTTTTCCCCAGAAGGGCAAAAAGGAATAGATAAACTTCGACTTATATGCTTTCACTATTTACTCATCAAATCACGCAACAATATATTTTATAACATTAAGTTATTGATGTGTTTATGAATTATCAATGCACAACCAACTTGTAAACAAAAACTCATATATCTCCATTTAAATATTATAAGAGATTATCATCTCAGAATTACTCGTTATAAATTCCATGAGTAATTCTCTGAGTGTGGATTAATCCAATACTTAAATTCTCCATTTTAAAGTACTCATGAATATTGCAGCAATACCTTTGTTATGCCTAAAACTCTTTATACAATCTACAGTCGATTCATGATAGTCTTAATTCACTACTTACTTCAAAAAATATGATCGATTGTGGACATTTGAATAATCTAATTATTCGGGAAGTAAAACATGCAAAATGAAACACAATAATAAACAATTGACAAAATATAGTAAACATACTCATAAATAATTCTCCATTACTAAATCATAAAAAGTTAATTACATTTATTTTGTTACAAGTTTCTAAACAACTATCCAACTACTAAAACTAATATCGTCCTTCAGACCAATGCTCCTAGCACGCTGAACGTGCTTAATTCTACTCAGACCATTTCTGAGGGGATCTGTTGGATTATCTTCTGACGATACCCTCTTCACAACGAGGTGACCTTCTTCTACTCTATGTCTAATGAAATGGTATTTTCTATTGATATTCCTTGATCTACCATGATCTCTTGGTTCGTTTGTTAAGGAAACTGCCCCTTCTTTATCATAGAAAATCTCCATTGGTTGTTTGATTGTTGGAATAACTCCAAGGTCTTCAATGAAGTTCTTCAACCAAATAGCCTCCTTCGATACTTCGCTTGCTGCTATGTACTATGATTCACAGGTGGAATCAACCATTGTTTCCTGTTTGTAACTTTTCTAGGTTATTGCTCCTCCATTCAATGTAAGCAACCATCCAGATTGAGAAGGAAGTTGTCTTTGTTTGTCTGAAAGTTTGCGTCACTATACCCGGTTACTCTCAAGTTGTCACTTCCACCAAGCACAAGGACCCAATCCTTATTTCTTCGCAGATACTTAAGAATATTCTTGACCGCTATCCAATGAGCTCTACCTGGATTTCCCTGATAACAACTAACCATGTTTAAAGAAAAATCCACGTCAGGGTGAGTACATGTCATAGCATACATGATAGATCCAATGGCGGAAGCATATGGAACTCTACTCATTTATGATATCTCTGCATCGGTATTTAGACTTTGAGTCTTACTCGGTTTCGTATTACTTTGTATTGGCAGTTCTCCTTTCTTGGAGTTCTCCATACTAAACGTTTTAGTACCTTATCCAAATATGCACTTTGACTAATTCCAATTAGCCTTTTATTCTTTTCTCTCAAAATCCTTATCCCTGGAATATAAGCAGCCTCTCCCAGATCCTTCATAGCGAAACACTTTCCAAGCCAAGACTTAACCTCTTGCAAGGTTCGAATGTCATTTCCTTTAAGAAGTATGTTGTCAACATACAAAACCAAGAAGTTTACTATACTCTCACTAGCTTTGACATATACAAAAGATTCATTGTCACTTCTAGAGAAACAAAACTCTTTGACCTTTTCATCAAAGCAAAGATTCCATCTGTGAGAAGCTTGCTACGATCCATAGATTGATTTCTTAAGCTTACACATTCTATCAGGGTACTTCACATCTACAAATCTGGATGACTCATGTAAACATCCTCAGCTAACTTCCCATTTAGGAAGGCGGTTTTGACATCCATCTGCCAAATTTCATAATCATGAAATGTAGCTATGGCTAGCATTACCCTAATATATTTTTTCTTGGCCATTGGTGAGAAAGTCTCGTCATAGTCAATCCCTGGGGTTTAAGTAAGCCTTTCATAACCAATCGTGCCTTGAAAGTGTGTACCCTTACATCCATGTATGTCTTCTTCTTGAAGATCCATTTGCACCCAACAATCTTATTCTTAAAAGTATGTCCCCTTCGTGCTACAAAGATCACGTTTTCACTAGGTCTGTAGGAAACATATCCAAAGGAATTTTGTGGGTAGCCAATGAAAATATATCTCTCACTTCAAGGTTCAAGCTTGTCGTGAGTCTCTTGTCTAACGAAGCTTCATAACCCTAAACCTTGATATGTGCCAACGAGGGAACCTTCCATGTCCACGTCTCGTGAGGTGTTTTGGAAATCTTCTTTGTTGGAAGAAGACTAAGAACCATGTCCAATAAGGTTCGAGATTGGAAGTGAAGCTCGACTCATCATGGAAGGAGCCATGTCCAATAAGGTTCGATTACACCTCTTAGCTACACCATTATGTCGTGGTGTCCTAGAAGGAGTCAATTGTGAAACTATTCCACATTCCTTAAGGTATTCCTGGAACTCATTACTAAGATATTCACCGCCTCTATCAGATCTAAGCATCTTTATCTTACTACCCAATTGATTCTCGACTTCTTGTTTGAACTCCTTGAACTTTTCTGCGACAACTGGCAAGTTTCAGGGTTAAGAAAGGTCTAAAATGTATCTATGTACAAGTGTACCCACAATGTATATATGTTGCAATAAAATCATTGAAAGCCAAGAAGGCATCATTTTGTATGATCAAATATTTATATATGTTGAAAACCATGACGTAATGAACCTTTGAAAGACCACAAAAGAGAAAAAAAAATTATAAAGTAAACCATGCTTTAGGGATTTCGGCCTAGGATCCCATAATTATGTGATTTCGTTCAAGGCTTGGACCAAAATCACATGTGATTTCGGTTGGACCATGGCTGAAATCACCTTGGTGATCTCGATTAAACCATGGCTAAAATCACATGTGATTTTAGCTAAAGCATGGGCCAAAATCTGAAGCAAGTGGGGAGTGTTCCAGTGAGTTTTCCATCGATATTTCGGTGGGAATAAAGAGATAAGAAGTTTACTTTATGATTTGATCTTTCATCCTTTTCCCATGCAAAACATTACTCGACAAATATAGAGGTATTAACCAACAGTTAACCAAGCCAATATCACATCAATTTCTACTCCTTATATTTGGATGAAACTATCTCCACAAACCCCACCACTTCCAGTTTACTTTCTAATACTTCATATTCTCTCAAGGAAAAATCAAGTCCAAGCTTCCAAGTTCAAAAATCTCCAAATTTTATCTATAGAGTTTTGGTAAGTATTTCTTTAGAATCCAGTGTATTTATACACTCTCATGTTAGTTTTATCATGTTTACACATATTATTACGTGTTAAAACTCTTAGGGTAATATCATCTTCAAAGAGTTCATCAACCACATTTAAGTGTTTAGACTTGAAAATCTTCACACCATCTCCTCAAACAACCCACAAATCCACTCAATGTGAGTTGATACCCCCATATATTTTTTTTTTTTGAGATTTTCATGTTTTAGGGAGGGGGGAATACAGTTCAAAATTGGTTTATTAAACAAATACTTGCATGTTTTATCTTTATGTTGAAGTATAAGCTATTATTTGCACAAGATATGATTATCACTAACTTTTATACAATTATTGGTGATATATTTGTTTTGAACTGCAAAACTAACAAGAACAAAACATATTCTATGTTATAAAAACCATAATAAAAATTATGGTTTGTAAAATTGCATGGTTTTGGGAACTTTTTACTAAAAGATAGTATTTCCAACAAAAAGGGGTACATTTAATTATTTCACTATTTTGGTGGGTTACAACCCAAAAATATGATGTTTTGGTCATATATTTTGACACCAAGCTAATAATTTCTTCATTTATTTAAAATATTATATAAATAGTTTCAACAAACAAACAATAGAAACTATAATTGGTATAGGTTGGGAGTCACAAAACAATACTATCATTTTAGAAGAATCAAATAATTATTTAAAGGCATAATTATTTCATTTACAAGAAAAATGATTTTTCAGTTCACGTAAATCGGATGATATTGGTTGTGAGACATTTAGCTTCATCGTACCCACCAGAGTACATGTTAAGTCCTGAATTATAACAAGAGTCTCTTTTAGGGAGAGCGTGAAACTTGTGTATAGATTTATACGGGATTGACAACCTCACACCTAAACTATTAGCTACAGTTAGACCAGCAGGTCTGGGGTGACAAATGTCGTAACAGTTCCGATGTCTGAAGCATGTCGTTCATGCCACTAGTCGCATTAGTATGGTTATAATAACTCACATAGGGTATCGACACAACATTTGATTTACGGGTTAACATGCATTCAAGTAGTTTTATATAAGGATAAAACTTCATAGCACTACTTTTTAGTAAAGCATTACTTACATTTTTAGTCTTTGGTTTAAGACTTACAGCTCAGTTATAAAGAAAATATTGGATTTTTTGGAAGTATACACTATCATTTTACGCGAAACAGTTACAAACTCTTATCATACAAAACGCTTATGAACTCACCAACTTAATTGTTGACACTTTTCAAAATCACTTGTATTCTCAGGAAATCAATAAACATGTAACCATAAGAGTTTTTGGTGGATGGGACGTCGTCGCATCACGTTATTCATTTTTTTCACATGCATCTGATATCATGTAAACAATATTTGAATACATTGTAAACTTATTAAATATTCAATGAAATGGTTGTAATGCTTTGTTTCATTTATACCCAATTGTTATGATACCGTACAATGACATCATCCGCCCCCGGACGTTTCCATCGTTCCGGTTCGGGGGTGTGATAAATTGGTATTAGAGTGTTGTTTATAGTGAACTAAGTATATCATAACACATAAGATATACAACTATAAATACAATGAGATGAAACACTCTCACTAAGAAGTATACTTTTAAAAATATAATAGTATTTTCATAAAAAGTATACATGCATGCATACTAGGAACAGTGTCATAATAAGAATCATATAAAAGTATTTAGAGGAGTTAAACTCTACGGTTAAGCATAGACAGTTATGTAATAATATCTAGGATAAATATAGCCTGCTCAACTATATTTAGGCGAGATATGACCAACATGTGTTTAAGAATGGTTGTAGTGGGCAACAATCCTAAAACTTACCAACCCTATATACCAAGAAACCCTGGAATCAAACATAAAGATTAAAATAATATAGGAGTATTTTTTAATACTATAAATCTTTCATGTATTGCTCATACCTCTATTCTCATACAGACGCCATGGCAAGATTTCACATGCCCGGAGACCCTTATAACAGGGGAATGGTGGGTGGATTGAAGAGGATCCCGAAGAGGATCCTGAGGAGCTAGTGGAGGAAGAGGAAGATCCCAAGGAAGACCCAAAGGAAGAAGAAGGCAAGGAGGACCTAGAGGAAGAAGAAGACGAGGAGTCGAAAGAGGAGTCGGATGTAGAGTCAGAGGTCATTAACCCTCCCTACGTCACCAGGGTTCCCGCACACCGACTAGGCTACCAGCTGAGCAGAAGACTTGGAGAAGTGGAGCCGGCAACAGCGCAATCGTTCTCCTAATTGGAATGGAGCAAGGTTTCTATAACCTCCACCACGGGGTCCAGCTGATAGGGCACTTCCTGTCATGGTTCAGCGAATCTCGCACCTCAGGGATCAGACAAGGGCATCGGCGAACCGGATCATGGAGCTAGGGGCCGTTGCTGAGGCCACTGATGCCCGAACCCAATGGATGGAGAGGGATTACCCCCGAACATGCCATCTCATTGACAGCCCCCACAAGGACCTTACCACCACTTGGGCAGAAGTGAGAGAGTACCAGGAGATCTATACGACTCTTGAGGATAGGTTGATTGCAGCTGGGTGTCGGTTAGCAGAGATACAGGGCGCCTCGACTTCATCTCATGGCCCACAGGAGACTACCCGTTGCAAGTAGGACGTATCCTACTCACGTCTTGTTCTTTACGAGTAAGCGTTGACGCTACTCTTGTATGTAGACCTTCTTAAAGGTCAATTTTCACAAAACTATGTACTAGTACTAAATTATTAATGAAATGGGTATGCGTTTTATTTCATTAAATGTCACTATTTGTTATGTAATTGTTTTTTTGTATGATAAATATCATTGTGAATTGCATGCAAATTTCAATAACAACTAGACTTGATACATATACAAAACAAGACATTCCATTTCAGTAATGCCTGATTCATAACTATTCTCAAAAACTTATCGTCATTCCACCTCTAAACTTTATGGCAGAAGCATACCATAAAGGAAGTCAAACAGGCGCAAGAACAACACACCAAAAGCTCCACCAGTGCCACCCCCCCCCCCTCCACACACACACACACATAAATGGAATCTACGGTGTTTCATGCTACAGTAACAGCTGATGTGGCTACTATCGTGGCCCAAATCAGCAGTAACAACAACGGAGGTGAAAACGGAACCAACAGTTCCAACCGAAGCGAGAATCAAGGGCACCAGCGAATATGCTTATACAAAGAATTTATGAACTGCAATCCCAATACATATCATAGAGACGGCGGGGTCGTTACTTTAACAAGATGGTTCGAGAAGACCGAATCCATCTTCGAAATATGTGCATGCCCTGATGAGTTCAAAGTCAAGTATGATGCATGTACATTTGCAGACTCAGCTTTTTCGTGGTGGAATGGCCACGTTAAACCTTTGACTCTAGTTGTTGCCAACACTATGATTTGGGCGGCTCTGAAGGAGATGATGCTCGAAGAATATTGTCCAAGAACCGAGATGCAGAAACTGGAACAGGAATTGTGGGAACACTCCATGAAGGGCTCTGATATTGCCACTTACACTGCTCGATTTAACGAGCTGGCAACTCTGTGCCCTGGAATGGTCACCCCAGAGGCTAAGAAACTGGAATGTTACATTTCGAGGGCTATCCCCTCAAATCAAGGGAATGGTCATATATGCCAACCCCAGCACCTTCGACAGTGCCAAGCGTCTGGCACAAACTCTTGTCGACCATGGAATTCGTCAGGGCATCCTGACCCCTGCACCTGAACAACCGAAGCGGGGTGACAACAAGAGGAAGTTTTGGAACAAAAAGAAGGTTCAACCCGCTCAAGACCCAGCCAAGAAGCAACAAATCGTGGCTATCCATGCCATCACAGCCCCTACCGCCCCAGCACCAGCTAAGCAATATGCTGGAACTCTTCTAAAATGCGACAAATACAACTACCACCACCACAGAGCCTGTCAGGAAATGCAATGTAAAAATTGCAACAAGAAGGGGCATACTGCCCATTTCTTCAAAGCCTCAGCACAACCAACCACCCAAGCCACTAATGTTGGGGTGATTCGCGCATGCTACAGTTGCAATGAGACCGGGCATTTCAAGAGGGACTGCCCGAAGGCCCATAATAGAAATAATGAAGGCATGCGAAGGGTTCTGACAATGGGGCATGAGGAGGAAATAAGGGATCCCACTGTGGTTACTGGTACGTTTCTCCTAAACAACTAATTCGTATGCATACTTTTCGATGGTGGTGCGGAGAAAAGCTTCGTGAGCCATCAGTTTAAACACTTACTCAAGCAGAAACCCCAATCACTAAATGAAACATTCATCGAATAGACGGCCAATGGAAAAACAGAACGCACTAATGATATATTCGTAGGATGCACACTAACTCTAAACAATCATTCCTTCCAAATCGACTTGATGCCGGTCACAATAAGTAGCTTTGATGCCATCATTCTCATGGATTGGTTAAGTCATCACCATGCCAAAATCATATGTTACGAAAAATTTGTTCGCCTTAATCTAGAAAATAACGAAACACTCACCGTTTATGGTGACAAACCCGGCAAGAATCTAAAAATCATCTCTTGCATCAAGGCTCAGAAGTATCTGCGCAAGGAATTTCACGCCTTCTTAGCCCATGTCATTGATAAGAAACAAGAAGTGAAAGACATCAAGGATATTCTCATGGTCTGCAACTTTTCTGATGTATTCCCAAAAGACCTTCTGATAATCCCACCAGTACACCAAGTCGAGTTCAGAATCAACTTGATTCCTGGAGCTACCCCCATAACCAAGTCCTCATATCGCCTAGCACCTACGGAAATGCAGGAACTGTCCAGCCAACTGAACAAACTGCTAAGCAACGGATTCATCTGATTGAGCTTCTCACCTTGGAGAGCACCGGTATTGTTCGTGAAAAAGAAGGACGGATCATTCCGCTTGTGCATAGACTATTGAGAACTGAACAAGCTCACTATTAAGAACCATCATCCCCTACCCCTAATCGACAACCTATTTTGATCAATTGCAAGGGTCGATGTACTTCTCGAAGATTGACCTAAGGTTGGGGTATCATCAGTTGTGAATTCAGGAGGAATATATCCCTAAGACGGCATTCAGAACTCACTACGGTCACTACGAGTTTGTAGTGATGCCCTTCGGTCTAACGAATGCGCCAGTAGTGTTCATGGACTTAATTAATCGTGTGTATCGGCCGTATCTGGATAAATTTGTGATAGTATTCATCGATGACATACTAGTTTGTTTACGAAGCAAGGAGGAACACCGTTAGCATCTACAGAAAGTCTTGGAGACGTTAAGGGCAGAAAAGCTATACGCCAAATTCTCAAAATGCCAATTCTAGATCCGAAGAGTAGACTTTTTGGGACATGAGTCAGCGATTGTAAACCAGGAAACACCAAGACCACCAATGGAGATACACCAGTTTTTGGGCCTTGTTGGCTACTACCGAAGATTCATACAAAGTATCTCTAAGATCGTAAAGCCACTCACAACCTTAACACAGAAGGGAGTAACTTTCAGTTGGGGAAATAAACAAGAAGTCGCCTTCTAAACCCTTAAACAATCCCTGTGCAGTACTCCGATCTTTTCCATCTCGGAAAGGACCAAAGACTTCGTGGTCTATTGTGATGCATCCAAGCAGGGCCAAGGGTGTGTACTCATGCAACGAGGAAAGGTCATCGCTTATGCCTCAAGACAACTCAAAACTCATGAGGTCAATTACATAATGCATGGCCTTGAACTAGGAGCAGTGGTGTTTTCCCTAAAGATCTAAAGACACCACTTGTATGACACCAAATGCACCATCTTCACAGATCATAAGAGTCTTCAACACATTCTCAAACAAAAAGAGCTCAACATGAGACAACAGAAATGGGTTAAACTGCTAAATGACTAAGAATGAGAAATTCGTAATCACCTGGGTAAATCTAACGTAGTAGCAGATACCCTAATTCGGAAGGAATACTATGGAAACCGAGTGAAATCATTAACAGTGACCATCTATTCCCCCCTGTCCACACAAATCAAGGAGGCACAAAAAAAGCCTTAAAACCCAAGAATGTTGCAGGGGATTCCTTAAGGGGAATGGATAAAAACCTTGAAGTTAAGGATGATGGAGCTTATTATCTCATGAACCGAATCTGGACATCGAAGTTCGCCGGGTACAGAGACGTTGTCATGAACAAGGCTCACAAGACAAGATACTCCGTTCATCCCGATTCAGAAAAAATGTATCTAGACCTCAAGAAACTGTATTCTTGGCCAAACATGAAATTATAAATCACTACCTACGTGGGCAAGTGTCTGAATTGCACCAAGTTCAAGGTAGAATATCAAAATTCCTCGGGCTTGCTCCAGCAACTGGACATCCACGAGTGGAAATTGGAGTGGATAACCATGGACTTCATTAACCAAGCTGCCCAAGACGACGTGTGGACTTGACACCATCTGGGTGATTGTTGACAGTTTAACCAAGTCCGCACACTTCCTACCAATAAGGGAGACCGACAAGATGGAAAAGTTAGCAAGGGCGTATATTAAGGAAATCGTGCGACTACATGGGGTGCCAATATCCATTATCCCTGACTGGGATAGTAGGTTCACCCCACGGTTTTGTCAGTCACTACAGAGGTCCTTAGGGACCAAACTAGATATGAGTACAACCTATCACCCTCAAACTAGTGGGTAAAGGGAAAGAACCATTCAAACGCTAGAAGAATTGTTGAGAGCTTGTGTGATAGACTTTGGTAAGGATTGGGATACCCACTTACTACTCGTTGAATTCTCCTACAATAACAACTATCACACTAGCATCAAAGTCGCACCATTCAAGGCCCTCTGCGGATGCAAGTACAGATCACCTCTGTGCTAGGTTGAGGTTGACGACACCCAGCTAGCAAGAGTTCAAGTACCTAATAGCACACTCTCCGGCCCATAGATCATACAGGAAACTATGTAGAAGATTGTTTAAATCCGCAAACGATTAAAGGCATCCCGAGATCGGCAAAAGAGTTATGTTGATAAACGAAGAAGACCCTAAGAGTTCCAGGTTAATGACCGCGTTCTGTTAAAGGTCTCACCCTGGAAGGGAATGATACATTTTGGAAAATGTGGAAAGCTAAATCCAACGTATATCGAGCCATTCGATATCCTTGCTAGAATCAGCCCGGTAGCTTACAAGCTTCAACTGTCACAGGAACTCAGCAACGTACATCCCGTCTTCCATATGTCCAACCTAAAGAAGTGTCTATCCGATGAAACTCTTGTAGTCCCACTCAACGAAATCAAACTAAACAAGAGTCTACACTTCGTAGAGGAACTTATGGAAATAATGAACAGAGAGATCAAGAGAACGAAACAAAGTCGGATACCAATAGTGAAGGTCCGTTGGAACGCCAAACAAGGTACTGGATTCACTTGGTAGCGAGAAGATCAAATGAAACTGAAATACCCAAAACTTTTCCTCTAGATGCAAGAAATCGTCCAAGATGCAAATTTCAGGATGAAATTTCCTCTAACGGGGAGATGATGTGGCAACTAGCAAGTTTCAGGGTTAAGCAAGGTTTAAAATGTTATATATGTACAAGTGTACCCACAATGTATATATGTTGCAATAAAATCATTGAAACCTAAGAAGGCATCATTTTTATGATTAAATATGTATATAGGTTGAAAACCATGATGTAATGAACCTTTGAAAGTCAACAAAAGAGAACAAAAATAATAAAGTAAACCATGCTTTAGGGATTTCGGTCTAGGGCCCCCACAAATATGTGATTTCGGTCAAGGCTTGGACAGAAATCACATGTGATTTTGGTTGGACCATGGCCGAAATCACCTTGGTGATCTCGGTTAAACCATGGCCAAAATCAGATGTGATTTCGGCTAGAGAATGGGCCAAAATCTTAAGCAAGTGGGGAGTGTTCCAGTGAGTTTTCCATGGTGATTTTGGTGGGAATAAAGAGATAAGAAGTTGACTTTATGATTTGATCTTTCATCCTTTTCCCATGCAAAACATTACCCAACAAATATCAAGGTATTAACCAACAGTTAACCAAGCCAATATCACATCAGTTTCTACTCCTTATATTTGGACGAAATCATCTCCACAAACCCCACCACATCCAGTTTACTTTCTACTCCTTATATTTGGTCCCAACATTCGAAGACTAGGAATCCGCTCTTAGGAAGAACAAGAATAAAGTCATTGAAGAAACTAACCTGCCAAAGAAGTCACCTTTCAAAGACCTTAAATCGGTCTTTGGAAAGAAGAAAGGCCAGAAAGTGGGTGAGTCTAGCAGTCAAAAGAGCGAGGGAAGTAAGATTGAGACTTTTGAACAAGATCCCATTCCAAAAGAAAGCGAATACGAGATAGAATCCGAAGAAGAAAGCGAGCTAGAAAGCGAACTTGACAACACCATGGCTGACATTACGGATATTACCATGGGCAAATACAAAAGAAGAATGTGTGATGATATCGGGTCGGGCCTCGTGCAACCTGCAATTCCTGTAACTGCTTTTGAACTAAAAGTCCACATACTAGCCCAACTAAAGGGCATCCCATTCTACGGGAAAGATCACAAAGACACGTACAATGTAACGACCCAATTTTCACGTCCAAAAATTTCGTTTTTAAAACATTACTTTAGAAAATGTTAATAATTAAAAACATTGTTTGATCAAACCACATCACAACGTAAACCATGTCTAAAATCCAAATCATACAACCAATCGAAATATCAGAGTATAAATCCCAGAGAAATCTAATAAATGCGGAAACCAGTGTGTGTGCATGATGTGCCGCTACCGCGCCAGCTCCTTCCCCTTTGATGAAGAGGTACCTGAAACCAAAACTGTAAACAGTAAGCACAAAGCTTAGTGAGTTCCCCCATCGTACCACATACCATACAAACATATAACATACATACTGCCAGGCTATTCTAGGGTACCTGACTACCCGGTACAGCCATTCTGGGGTGTCGACTACCCGTGTGGCCATTCTGGGGTGCCGTCCTACCCGTGTCAAGCCATTCTGGGGTGCTGACTACCCGTGTCAAGCTATTATGGGGCGCTGACTACCCATCGGTCCTAACAACCGATCCTCGAGGATTATTTCACCCCCTACTGCTACTTACACATATATCATACATAACATATTGTCAGACATATCTGCGGTATCTGGGCTACCCTTCGGTCCTAACAACCGAACTCGGGGACTGGTCCCCTCCTACTAACTCTATCGCATATAACATAACAAGCCAGCATACAAACATATCATCACGTACTCTCAGATATTTCTGGGGTGTCTACACTGCCCTTCGGTCCTGGCAACCGATCTCTATTTATATAACATATCATGCTAGCATATAACATATCAGGTAGTAACAACCTAGATGATATCATGAAGACAATCATCTAATCATACGACTCCTATTGGTGGGTCGGCATTGTGGCCGTAGACCCACCGCTACGGGAAGGTAACTCACCTCGGAGTAGCTGCTAATCTGATCGGGAACTGACTGTCTACTGCTGCTACTGCTACTTCGGAAACCCTCCGGCTGTAATTCCCACAACATACTCAATCAAACACTGCTAATTGTCCTTTGGGTAAAATGACCATTTTACCCCTGATCATGCCCTAAGTCAAAGTCAGAGTCAACTTTCAATTGACCCAACTCGTCGAGTTGGCTTTCCAACTCGCCGAGTCCCTGTCCAATCGACTGACCTGAATTCCATTTCTACTCGTCGAGTTAGGCGTTGACTCGACGAGTTCTCCTTCCAAATTGATGTTCAAGTCCTTCACCCTACTCGCCGAGTTGTATGAACAACTCGGTGAGTTCATCTTCATCCGATGAACAGTTATGCTGCGACTCGCCGAGTTGTATGAACAACTCGCCGAGTCTGATCTTGATCTAAGGAGATTACCTTGAACTCGCCGAGTCAGGGCAATAACTCGCCGAGTTCCTTCATGGATGAGTTAGGCTTCCAACTCACTGAGTCACACCCCGTGACTCACTACTCTACTCGACACAACTAAAAGGGGACAACCGCGGAGACTCGCGAGCAGACTCGCCGAGTCAGATGAACGACTCACCGAGTCGTTACCATGCAGTCTCTAAATGGTCGATTTTGCTTGAATCCAGCTTATGTTATCCACAGATCTGGGCTCCTAGGGCCTGGTTTACACGTAAAGTTTCCAACTTTACGTGTAGATCACCACCAATAAAGGTTCTAAGGCTTAAAGTGAAACAAAAGGGTTAGATCTAGGGCTTGTGTGCAATATGACTCCATAAAGGCAGTAGATCCAAGCTCCAGGGACTGAATAGGGTCTAGATCTAAAGGCTAGCAACTTGAATCAACCAACAATGCACAACCAAGCTTGGGACATGGTTCAAGGAGGTCTTTAATGGAGTAATAAGCATAGAAACAGAGGGAAAACGAGTTATACCTCCAAGAGACTACTGAGAGAACACAAAGATGCTTGGCTTCCTTCCTTTCCTCTTGATCTACTCCACTTCCTTCTCAAATTCTTCAAGAAAACACACTAAAAAGCCTCAAACTCACAAGAACAAGAGCTAGAACGTATGGAGAGCTTCTGAGGGTGAATGGGGCGGAGTTGGGGCGCAAATGGTCATTTAAATAGGGTGAAAACCCTTGGAAATTATAGTTTCATCAGACAGCGCGGACTCGCCGAGTCCATAATATGGACTCGTCGAGTCGCCAGCATAACCGCGCCCCAAGTCTCGTCTCTACTCGGCGAGTCGGGCCTCCAACTCGCCGAGTCCACGCCCGAAAACACAAAATACTCAGACATATCTTACGTACCAGGAACCAGGTGCTACATACAACACATCGACGAGGTTAACAACATAGCTGACTATTTCAACATCCCGAACGTTCCTCGCGAGAGTATTTTGCTTCGTATGCTATCGGTTACACTTAAAGGAACTGCGAAAGATTAGCTAAAAGCACTCCTTCCAGGATCCATCACCACATAGGATCAATTGTGTGAAGAGTTCATTGATTAATTTTGCCCTCCCTCAAAAATAGAAAATTTGAAGAAATCCATTGCAAATTTTGAACAACAAATAGGAGAGTCACTCTATGAAGCGTGGGAAATGTACAAGGGTTTGTTGAGGAGTTGCCCCCATAATGATCTTAACATTCCACAAGAAGTCTCCATTTTCTATGATGGAGTCAACGTGACAACTAGGAAACTCCTTGATTCCCAAGGACCACTCACAAAGAAAAATCCTGGTGTTATAAAGGAGCTAATTGAAGAATTATCTAAGCACTCTAGAGAATACCATAACCCAAAGGGCGACTCAACACGTGGGACAGTGAACTCGGTTTTCGATAACATGGCGGCAGTGATGGAAATATTGGATAGCTTAGACCGAAGAATGACAAATATGGATCAATCCATCCATGCCATCTGGGTGGGATGTGACAATTGTAGTGGGCCTCACCTTATTAAGGATTGTGATCTAGATAAGAATGGGAACCGGAAAGCATAAGTATATGTTATTCAAGTGGCGACAGATATAACGAGGATTGGAGAAAAAAGGAGTGGCTATGATATGATGAATACAAGAAGGTAAAGGATGAAAATTACAAGATGAATACATGGGTTTTTATCGAAAGGAGGAGTCTGTGCAAGATAAAAAGATGGAATTTGAAGACATGCTCACAAGATTTGCAATTGCATCCGAAAAAAGACACAATGAAACCGATGATGCAGTTAAGGAACAACAAGCCATGATGAAAGAAAACAATCATTGATGAGAAATCAGCAGGTCTCTATACTAAACATTGAAAACAGTTAGGTCAACTTGCACTGCAAATCAATCAAAGAGCATCGGGTGAACTTCCAAGAAATATCGAGAAAAATCCAAGAGGTGCTCAAATTAACATTGTGACGACTAGAAGTGGGAAAATAATCACCCCTCTGACACCTATAATGAATGATGATACAAGAGAGGTGCAAGAAAAGCAGAAAGAAGATATCAACCTCCATTTCCATTTCCATTTCCAAGCTGGGCAAGATAAGAAAAGCGTAATGAAGATTATCAAAAGTTCCTGGAACACATCAATGCCCTCAAAATCAACATTCCACTCATAGAATCGGTTGCACAAATGCCCAAGTATGCAAAATTTTTAAAAGAGCTACTCACTAATCGAAAGAAGTTGGAAGAGGTTTCCAAGGTGGTGCTTAATGAGAATTATTCAGCTACACTGTTGAATAAATTACCAAAGAAGATGTGAGACCTGGGTAGCTTAGCTTTGTCTTGCCAATTTTGAAACTTAGCTACTAGTTATGCATTGCCAGATTCGTGGGCGAGTGTCAATCTTATGTCATACTCCTTTAAAAAGTTGAACCTTCCGGAGCCGAAACCAATTCGTATGGAAATACATTTAGCAAACAATATGGTGACATTTCCAAGGGGAGTATGTGAGGACTTATTGGTTAAAGTTGATAAATTTGTATTCCCCACGGATTTCATGGTGCTAGATATGGAAGAGGATCACCAAGTACCGATCATTCTTGGAAGACCCTTCCTAAATACCGCAAGTGCCATAGTAGACATGAGAGAATCCAAGCTTACCCTCCAGGTGGGAGAAGAGTCAGTCACATTTGGCATTGATCGAGTACTGAAACATTCCAAGTATAATGATGACACGACCTTCTTGGTGGACGTTTTCGACGAGCTAATGGAAGAATTAAAAGAAGACAAGTCAAGAAAATACATATATGCCCTTGAAGAAGAATTTGATGTTGAAAGAGACCTGAAAGTGATAGAGAGAGAATGCTTGAAGAATTTGAATACGAAGAAATAATCAGGAGCTTTGAATACAGACATTGACTCGATGCGTCCATACGAAAAATCGTGATCAGACGAGGATTTTAGCCTAGACTCGACAAGTACCCTCTATGGACTCGACGTGTTCAGTGTACAAAACACGGAATTAGAGCTGAAAACTTTGCCTGAACATTTAGAATACACATTTCTCAAAGAAGGTAATCAAAAACCTATTATCATTGCTTCCGACCTAA
This sequence comes from Lactuca saligna, assembly GCF_052625555.1. Lineage (NCBI taxonomy): Eukaryota > Viridiplantae > Streptophyta > Magnoliopsida > Asterales > Asteraceae > Lactuca > Lactuca saligna. The sequence continues at coordinate 263,683,315 of NC_136421.1, read as the reverse complement.
CCAAGGCAGAAAAATAAGAGTTAGTATAAGTTCTATAGAAAAGAAAAAATGTCATCGCATGGAAAATTACCGATATAAAAGGAATAGTCGTTCATATTGTTCCCATAAAATAATTCTTGAAGAGGGTGCAAATCCGGTAGTTCAACACCAAAGACGTTTAAATCCAAACATGCAATAGGTGGTCAAGAAAGAAGTTGTCAAACTTTTAGATGCAGGAATTATTTACTCCATTTCCGATAGACCATGGATTAGTCCCGTTCAAGTGGTGCCAAAGAAAAGGGGAATGATGGTCATGACAAATGAGAAGAACGAACGTCTACCAACAAGAACCGTAACCGGGTGGCACGTTTGCATCGACTATCAAAAGCTTAATGATGCTACATGCAAGGATCACTTTCCACTACAATTTATCAATCAAATGCTTGAAAGACTATCCAAGCATCTTTACTCTTGTTTTCTTGATGGTTTCCCGGGGTACTTCCAAATTCCAATTGACCCATAAGACCAAGAAAATACCTCTTTCACAAGAACCAGTGAAATGTGATTTTTTCATCTATATATGTGAAGGGCCTATACACATCTATGTGTGTGAGATCCAACAATCCTTCACCTCTTTCACAAGAACAAGTGAAATGTGATTTTGTCATCTTTCCCAATAAACAAGACTCACATGTGTCATCAAATCTTAAGTCAAATGATTCCAACAATCCATCCTTTTGGAGTTGGTCCATGCGTTTCTTGTTGACATCTTCAAGATGAGAATGCCACAAGCACGCTTTGTCTATACTATTATATGAATCAATATGAAAAACACCATTTCCTAAATTGTCTACAATCATCATAGTTTCATACACACCATTACAAGGTAAAGCTTCAAAATAAAACACACCATTTTTATAAACAGAAATAGAACCATTCTTATCATCAAAAGAATATCTAAAACCTTGTTTAAATAAAGCATGAAATGAAATGATGTTTCATGTTATCTCTTACGAGCAACAACAATTTATTAAATCTAAACCTAACCCACTACTAAGCACTAAACTATAAACTCCAATATTGGTGACAGGTGAAGATCGTCTATTCCCCATGATCAAGTTCATCCTTCCATGCTCCACATCCTCACTTCTTCTTAGCCCCTGCAAATCAGAACAAATGTGAAATCCACATCATGTATCAAGGACCCATTAATGAGAATATGGTGAGTTGTTAGATAAGATACTGTAAATACTTGTCGAGGTTAGATTCACCTTTCCATCATTGATATCCTGCAAGTATTTCGGGGCAACTTCATTTCCAAAGCCCATTTTCATTGAAGTGGAAGCAAGTGTCCTCCTATGGGTCAGAGACAGGGGGAGCATCGGAAGTGAATTTTCCTTCGGGTCATGTACTTGACGACCCATCTTGAGACTTTCTCTTCCAGTTTTGTTTGGGACGACCTTTCCTCTTTTTCCTTTTCCTTTGCCCTATGGCCAGAATAGGTGCACTTGTAGGATATAAAGCAATACCTTTTGTCTTCATTCTCGCTTCATTTGTTCGAAGGAGTTTGTGCAATTGTGAAAAAGTAGTTTCAATGTTGTTGTTCAAATGATAGGTCAATATGGATTGATCATAACAACTTGGCAGAGAGTTCAACACCATGTCGATTGCCATCTCTTTGTTAAAATTCACATTGAGCTTGATTAGCCTATCCATGTATCGTTGCATACTCAAAATGTGGTTGCTCACAGACTCTCCATCCTTCACCTTATTAGTAATGAGGAACTTTACCACCTCGTACTTTTCTTGACAAGCTCGCTTATGGTATTTCTCCATAAGGTTATTGTTCATCTCGTATGACCATTAATCCTCATTGTGTCTTTGCAATTCTGGAGTCATTATCGCCACCATGATGTACACAATTTTTATGGCATCAGTATAGTGTTTTCCGTAGATGGCCATTTATTCAAGAGTGGCCTTCGTTTCGTCGATTTCATCCTAAGGTTTTTCAAGGATGTATTCCTTGTCTTCGAAGCGAAGAGCCATTTTGAAGTAGCGCACCCAAACATTGTAGTTGGTGCCATCCAATTGCACCTTCGAGTAGATGTTTAATAGAGAGAAGTTGTTGCTGGGGGAGGATGAACTAGAACCATCAATTGGAGTAGACATCTGAAAGAGTATAAAAGAAAGTTTTAGTTAGATAAGAACAATCCTCAATATAACACCCAAAATGAAATATCAAGGCTAGGATCTAACTAAATAATTTACAACTTAGAAAATGGATGTCGTAATCTAATTGTAAATTATATAAAGGTAAGTAAATGACGATTTACCAATTTCACCATCGAAAAACAAAATTTTAACGAATTTAGTTTTAAATGAAATTCCTAGATCTTTTAAGAATCATTGAACTTTTCAATAACATGTTTAATCTCGATTATGATCTTCCATTTGTGACTGGGATATCGAGGATCACAAACAAGATGTGAATAACCATGCAAAAATATTTGGTACACTCGATGTCATTTATCATCTCATATTAATGTGTCGATTACCCAAACGCGCTCCATTAATCAATGATAATTTACAAGACACCCATTGCCATTCTTTATTATTCCCTATTACTATGTCGGTTAACCACACACACTCCACTAACGACTTATAAAGCGTAATGTGTATTTTCATGTGTTAGCATACAATTTCACATTTTTCCTAAAGTAACTAAGATTAGGAATTTTATAAAAAATATGTTTAGTTAATTTATAATTAATTATACTTATTAATGAGGATTAGGTTGTCCTATCGAACTCGTTTGGCTAACGACCCTCTGCCAATCAAGGAAGCGGTGGGTGAGAGTGGACACCCGTTCAATCGTCATTTTATAGGCAATTTCCTTATACCCCATTATAGATCGACTTCGTGAATGAGGCATACTAGTGATTCGACTAACTTGTCTAATGTTACATATAATATAAGGGTGTATTTTTAAAACCTTTCAAAAAACACTAAGGTTATATTTTAAGTTTTCAAAATTAATATTCAATTAATTAAATTAAAAATTAAAACCAATCATGAATTCAAGATGAGGATATCAAATTACATTTTAAAAATATTCAGTTTTATAGAATTAAAAACATTATTAAATGTAATTATGCTAATCAATTCATGGTATATCTTAAAACCGGAATTTATGGATCTGATAGTCTAACATGTCGTGATAAACAATCACCACATTGTGTCAGGACGAAATCGCAGGCCAACACACTGTTTCGGAAGAACACCACGGTGTGTTTGCGGTACGGAATGACAATTCGGTTTTGCTCCTTCTTGTTCAAGTTCAAAATTATATCAATTCAATAGAAAACTAAACATATGCTCTAATGCCACTTATGGGTATTATGCAAAACATATAATCTTATGTGTGCATGCAACCCTAAATAATTTTGATCTACGTCTTCTATAATTAAACATACAATATGAACAACAATATAGAAACCCTAGAATACTAGTATATAATCAAAATACACAATTAGGGTTATTGAAACATACCTTGATTGTTATATAGCAATAACAATGCAATCCTTAGTGTTGTTGAAGCTTTGAGAGCAAGCGTCACAGTTGTCACACCTCTAGTGGTTCACACCCAACACTAGCAATTGAAAATGATTGAGAATGAGGAGGGAGGCTTCAAATTTTCATCTGGATCTCTTGGAAAACAATTGGTGGAAATTTGTAGGGTTATGACCCTATTTATAGTACAAATAGGAAACCCTAGATAAGCCCAAATCCAATATTATCTAAACCGGGTAATTATCCACTTTCTTGATTGTCCATTAGGGATTATTATATAACTCCTTAACTCTTAAGAAATTATCTATAGCCTATGGATGGTTCTAGATTATCTCTTGCTCAACTATTAAACAATTACAATTCAGTCCTTGCACTTTTAATTAATTCTTTTAATCCCAAAATTAATTATAATCAATTTCTGAGTAAATATTAATTAAATATTACTATTTATAATTAATTAATTAATATATTATTTTCATAATATATTAATAAATCATTTATTTCAATTTATTAATCAAATAATAAATCAACCTCTTTCTCCAAAATCATCATGTCTAGTTGCTGGTCTTTAGGGCAACCCAAAAGGATTGTGTTACTATTAATTTAAGTATATATAACAATTATAGTTATGGGCTTAGACACCTAATCCAACACTTTACCCCTTTGTATGGTTTAATGAGACGAAATCCTCAATAAAATCCATAATAAGCACCCCAAACTCATGCATGGTCCAATACAACTCATCAAGATGACATTTTTATGAACAAAGGACTTCATAAATGCCAAGATCCAACATTCTAAGCTCAAAGAGTAGCTCATACTCACATGGATGACTCTAAGGACTAAAATGAACCAAAACATTCCTTAAACTATATATAACACCTAGATTCATCAAGTTAGAAACCTTATACCTCTAGAAGGTATATCAAGATGTAATAAGCTTGGATCCAAAAACTTTAAGTAATACCACACTTATCTAAAAAGCTCATTTTTCTTCTATGAACACCAAAATGCATGAAATACCACCAAAAGCTCAAAACCACTCAAATAGGGGATAAGGATTTGTTTCTAGGGTTTAAAGGGATGTTGGATAAAGATAATAGGGCTTGGTGGTGAGTTAAGGAGCTTAAATAGGGTCTAAGACCCTAAATTAGGGTTTGGGTCTGACTGGAGTATGCCATGCATAATTCTGGTAAACCCACCGTACTCTAAAGAGCACCTGCGGTGCACCTTCCTAGTACGCCCAACGTACACCCGTGTACGCCCCGCATACTAGACTTAACACTAGTACATACAATGTACCCTTATGTACACCCCGCGTACAAGGTTTAACCCTATAACCACCAAACTTTCGAAAGCCATTGCAATTTTGTTCTAAATCCGATTTTGACGATCCTTATATCCACAGAAAGGTAACAAGAAGCTCTACACTTATATTAACATCCTTTCCTTAACCTTCTCGAACAAAAAAATCCAATATTCATAAAAGCCTGAATTGACACTTTACCAATATACCCTTTGGCTCCAAAAACATAAACCAAACTCTCGGATCATCTAAAATACATTACCCACACCCAAATGGGTCAAAATCTCTCTGTCGGGGAGTCAGACCAATGTAGATTCTAGGTTTCAGAAAGGTAGAAATGGTTTCCTATGGGGGCTAAGGGTTTGTTTTTCTTCGAGATAGAAGTTTCGGTTTGGGTTCGGTTGTCTTTAGAAGGTTGTTTTATGCCTAGAATTTTTAGTTGCATTCCTCGGGTTGTTTGTTTTGATACGATAGTTAGTATGGAGCGATTTTGAGGACAAAATCTAATTTAATTGGGGGAGAGATGTAACACTCGGTTTCATATTTGCTTCTTTATTCGGGGCTGCGGCCTAATCTTCAATAGTCATGAGGCTTAGGGCCTTGGGAAAGAAAGAATTTGGCCCTTCTCGAGTGTAGGTGTTATGGTTTAAGTCATCCAAGTGTCTGATTGTGTCTTTGGAGGCCAATGGTATAATAGTATTTTGATAACTCGGTCTTTTACGGATTTTGGGTTTTGTTCATAAAGTTTTAAGGCTTGGGTGTGTTGCTAGAAGCGTAGGGCTTCTCACCACCTTTTTCTGGATATAAGGTTTGTTGGAAACTGACCTAAGATGAGGAAGTTATGGTATTTTGAAGATTTTTGCAGAAATGGCCCGTATTGATAAAGGTTTGCGTTTCAGTCCCATGCATGCATGGTTGAAGGCACATGCATGGGTGAGTACGCCCATAGTAAGCTGGGGGTACGCCCAGCGTAATGGTCAGAGTGCCAAACACTAATTTTTTAGGGTTTGGGCACTATTTAAACATCTTTATGAGCTCAAGGCTCTTTCCTTTATTAACCTCCATTGCATTCTAGCCTCATTTCGGAAACCCTAATCTTATCTTGAGTGTTTAAGAGATCTAAGTGTGTTGTTTGGTGTGTTCTTGCTCATTTTCAAGAAAATGGTGCTTGATGCTAGCTTGTGGTTCAAAGGAGGACGTTTAGATCCAGATTTTTGGCTTCATTTCCAGCTCATTCAAGGTATAAAGTTCTCATCTTGACTTCTTATTGTGCAAGTTTGATTTTAGGCCAAGATTAAGGGTTTTTATGGTGTATTAAGTTCTCCTTGTGAGTTTGAGTCACACAAGGAGCTTGGAGTGTTAGATATTGCCTCTCCTGATGTTGTTAGTCTATAAAAATGCTTGCTTCATGTTTAAGAATGGTACATGCATGTTCTAGTTGGATTAGATTGGGTCTTAATGGATTAAGATGGTTGTTGGGTCCCATGGAGCAATGAAAATGCATAAACGTGCCAACTTTATGGATTATGAACTTATTTTAAAGGTTTTCTGAGGTTTGGGTGCAAAGGACTTAAAGGATTAAGTCATAAATCGAGTTGTGGAAAAAGTCCATGTACGCCCCGCATAATTGTAAGTATGCTATACGTACTGATTTGAGGCCCTGATTAATATCTTCGAGTATGCTGAGCGTACCTAGGGGGTACGCCCCACGTACTTTCAGTTATGGACTTTTGGGCTTATTCACGTTTGGGCTTCGGACTTAGGTTTGGGATTTGTGTGTTGGGCTTATTGGTCAAAGGAATCTTAAAGTCTTGGACTCTTGTTTGGGCATGTCTAGTTGGGCCTAGATTTTTGTATTGGGCTTTTGTGGGCCTAATGATTTTGGGCTTTAGTGGGCCCAATAGGCTTAGGCCTTTGGGCCATCTGAGATCAACTATTGGACTTAGGGAAGTTTTGGGCTTTAGGATTAGGCCCATATGGGGATTGGGCCTAATTTGGAAAAATAGGCCATTAGTGGGCCTTTATGGATCTTTTGGACTTGGGCCTTTTTGGTTTTTCGGTTTGGGTCTCAGTTCTGATCAAGATTGGGCCAGGGGTAAAATAGTCATTTTTACCCAAAGTATGGATTATGGATCATAGTTGGAACCTAATTTCTAATTGGGTGTTATTTTAGTATTGATACCTTAGAGGAGTCGTTAGGGTAGCAGCTAGGAGTTTCTTTTAGCGGGCTTCTGCATTTGAGGTGAGTCTCCTCACTGTTCTATGGGTCGAAGGCACCAATGCTGACCCATTTGGTTTATATATTGTAGGAAGACCCGGGGGTAACCCTTGACAGTTTGTATGAAAGACCAGGAAGCAACTTTTGGCAAACTGTATGCAAGACCAGAGTCTGAACTCTGGAAGTTAATTAGTTAAGTGGTGTAGATTGTATGCTAGTTGTCTTTGTGATGCTTGCATAGAAGACCCGGAGGTGGCTCCTGAAACTTATATGTAAGACCCGGGGTTTTGGCCCCCAGCCTAGCAAGGAAGACCACAGTAGCATAACGACAAGACTATGGTTGGCACATAGCACTTTTATTGATTGATTAGATATGAATGTCATGTATGGCTCATATGATATGTATGGTATGTGGTATTTGGGGAACTCACTAAGTTCTGTGCTTACAGTTTATGGTTTATGGTTTCAGGTACTTTCGGTTTGAAAGGGAAGGGTCCGGCTTGATCGCAGCGCACACACCTATGTTTTTTCCGCAACTTATAATTTTGGGAGTTACTCTAATAATTGTTTTAATTTGGGCTATCTTAATGCCTGGATAAATGTAAATGGATGTTGGAATTTATATATTAAAAACGAAATTTTAACCCTTGATTTTCGGGATGTTACAAGCATTACCTACCCACTTGTCAAAACCAGAACCAAGTGTGATTGACTCTTCCCACCACCTTAGAAACAGTCGAATGAAGAATCAAACTCCTTGACCATTTCTACACGATCCTCCAAACCGATCACCGACATAAGGACCATAAATGGCATCAATGAATTAACCCATAATGAGTTATCTTCATTGACATACCGTTATATCCACTTTTGTAAAAAGGCGTGATTTAAAGCTTTCCAACAAACCAATACCTAAGCCACATTTTTGTTTAGAAGCCAACGCGATATTCCAACTACCACGATGGATTTTTCTACTCGAGCTCTCACCACCCCAAAAGAATCGAGCCCTCAAAGATTCCAATCGCTTCTTAATCTAAACATGCAATAAGAAAACAGAAAGATGCTAAGTACTAACAAAGCCAAGCATCAAAGTAACAATAGTAGATCTCCCTCCAATCGACAATGCACTAACTTTCCAATTAGAAAGTTTTTCCTAACTTTATCAATAATGAGGCTCCAACTTTACATCCCAACAATATTGCTGGCCACTGGAAGACCAAGGTAATAAATGGGAGCTTATGACTTTTACATCATGTTGACTCCGCCAACTCTATAATTTCATTCTGATGAACACCGATACCATAATGTTTGGTAATCAGAAGATTTATCTTTAAGCCTGAAACACAAAAAACAACGAAGAATCAGGCTATCAATGTTATACATGACAAACCCTTCTTTTTTCCTTTTTGATGATAAGATCCATTATCACTTTTTTGCATGTCCTCGGAAAGGAGGTGTAAATTCTTCCGATTAGTGCTTTATTATTCGATATGATATAATATGATATGATATATATATATATATATATATATATATATATATATATATATATATATATATATATATATATATATATATATATATATATATATATATATATTTCATTATGTATAACAATAGTATGGCCGATTATTGATTATTATGAGTATAATGATTAATACTTAGGACCAAATTAGTATTATTATTTTTTTCTGTTTGTGTTTTAAGTTCATTTAGATTTTTAATAATTGAATGTTTCCTTTGCATATTTTAGATAAAAGCAATGTATAATGGATAAATACGTAATATTTGCTGAAAAAGGAGATTTATGAAAAAAACAAAGTAATATAGTCTCACTATCGGGCATATAATTTTCTTTTAGATTGATTTTAAAACAACAACGATATAAAAAAATCGGATATAAAAAAATCGAATATAAGTATTTTAGTATTTTCAAATTGACCAAAAGCTCAACAAAATTCAAGCCTAAGGACATTATTGTAATAAAACTAAAACTTCGAGCCACAAAGACCATTTCTATATTCAGGACTTGCATGAGTTGCTTTGGGATCAAAACGGAACCATAATCGAACCAATCACTTATTGTACTGGGTTCGGTTATGAGTTTTAGTGGATTGATAACGTTCTGTTATCCGCCTATGAAACTTGAATAAATTATATAAATACATAGAATGTAAGTTGCTATAAAAAATTGATTCACTTATATTAATCAAAAAATATTTACATAGACGTAGCGGATAAACAAGCAACGAGCTGTGCCGCAACCCAAAATACATTCTTATGAAAAAAAAAATAGAAAGTACTTCTTGAACTCTATAAACATTACAATTTAGTGCTTGAAATACAACTTAATAATAATTTATAATCGGTTAACTAGACGAATTTTTTGTAAAGTGTATGTATTTTAAGTTGTAATATTATTACTTTGTAACTTTCATTATCATTAGGCAAAAAAACCGTATTATATATATAAATCATTTTTTGAGTAAATAATGTTTTTAGAAATATTGTTGAGCCCAATTAACTGGGCTTCCAAAAATTGACGGGCAAGCCCACAAAAAGTAGAGCGGACTCACTCGTCTTTTAAATGTGTGTTCGTTGTCTTAGGCGTCGGCACGACCCACCGTCTCAATACGATCATTGATAGGTCGCCTCTCACCCTGACAGGACGGGTTAACCTCTTACCCACATCCAACCTCCTTTTTATTCTTAACAATATGCACCTACCTTTTCCCACTCCTCCGATGTGGGACACCGACTTCACTTCTTTCCATATATTATTTCTTTTCTTTAATTATGCAACATATGTATACAATTAAATCAAACACTATTATTACTTATAATTATAATTCTAACTAAATCGAATTAATAAAATTTTTGCATTATAATGAAATGATTCAAAACTTGAATTATTGTTACTATTGGGTTAATGAGTGTTTTAAATATAACTTATTTATATTTGTAAATGTTGGAATCAAGTGTCGAAAATAGACAAATTTGCAAAATAATTGTATCAAAATATATAGAAATCCGACAGTCAGATTATCATAAGATTAGAAGGTAAAGTTAAGATATATTTGAAAAAAATGTCTAGTAGTAGGAAACTGTGAAATTTGTCGCTTTTATTTGTGTAAAAAACATTTGACAAAAGTAATTGTAAGTTTTTTTTAAATATAATGTTATCTGAAGTGGTCGTTACCAACATCATGTAACGGTGATGTAGCACTCAACCCTACGTGTGAACTCGTCCCAAGGTTCTGTAGTTTTAGTGTGGTGTGACCGTTGTAATTGTAATGTGTGTGACCATTTGAAGCATTTTAACAAAAAAAACACTTTCAAAAAATAATATATTGGTATCTTTAAATATTAATCTATTATATATATATATATATATATATATATATATATATATATATATATATATATATATATATATATTCACACTACAACCACCAATTTTCTTTTTCTAAGCTACCAGCTATTTCACATACACTGTACCTAAAAAAAATATCAACATCAAACACTCCACACACCCCAAAACACATTCAATTTCAATTCACCCACCGGTTGATGCGCCTTTAACACAACCCCTCTCAATACCCACACTGCGAATCACCAACTTAAAGGTTTATGAACATGTTACAATCCTCACATATTCGACAATCACCTCTTTTTGAACAACCATTTCAACAAAATTGCTTCCAACATAAAACTAATGTCAACGATTTCAACATTTCCAACCATAACCTCCTCAATCCCAACATTCTCAAGCACAACCTCCCCAATAGATTGACAAGGAAACGATATTGGAAACTCAACCACAGCCATCTAGAAGAGAAAAAAAATAAAAGTCGAAAATATATGGTATAAATTAGACCGACAATGAGGAAGTGGCGTTAACACCCACTTGAATTTATATATTTCTAGATGAGAAGATGAGCAACATCAAACACGAGACAATATTTTGTAACAGTGTTCTAGCACACTTTTACAGATAGAAAATGAATAAATAATTGACGTACGACGGTGTAAATATCAAATGACGTGTGCTAAGAGCAGGTTGCATCAGTTTAATGATATCTAAAATGGATCCTTTGAACTAGAATCGTTTACTCTCGATTGTAATCCACCGTCCCCAAGAAACGAATGAAAACTACATAGTCGAAGATGAGTTTTGGAATTGACCCCCAACGATGACATGGACAAGGAGCCACGGAAGCCCCCCTTTGTCGGACAAGACATGACAAAACAAAAGGGTGGCATCACCATTGGAGAAAAATGTTGATACAAATGCGTGCAAGTACTTTTGTAAAAGCTTGACGGCTATCTTATTCTTCTTCAAGAAAAATTTTGTTTCAGAAGTTCACAACACCACCAACAAATACTTAAACGATTTGTTAATTTTGAAAACACCACACCGTCCAGATCTTCCGCCACAGCTAAAAGCAAACACCACCCAATCTAGATCTTCCGCCACAACAACTAAAAGCGTTTTTAAAAATCCATTGGAAAATTCAAGCAAAATGTGACTAATTTTAGTTTTAGTTTGTAACGTAACTTTTACTTTTAGGTAAGCTACTTTTTAATTTTACATAGTCTTTTTTTTCTTTTACTTTTGTTGATGTACTTTTTATTTGCTTTATTACTTAATTCTTTATTTTGTTTTAAATATATATATATATATATTTTAATATTCTATGAAAATAAATAAAAAAATAAAAAGATATATATGATGTGGAATGGTGTGTTTATTCTAAGATTTGTGGAAATATAATGAAGCCGGAGCTTACTTTTTGAATACCAATCAAATCAGGTACATCATCATGGCCTAATTAAAAAAGTACATGAAAGGACATCCGAATGGTCTTAGATGGGATTAATATATCTAAGTGTGAAATGGAATATATCATAAACTTGCTTCAAGTTCCTCGATAACTTTCCAAATGAAATTTTAAAATACAAAATCGAGGTTCTATAAATTATAGACAGGCAAGTTTATGCTGTTTATAAAACTGGAATCATGCATAGATATTAATCTTATGCATGTTATCAATAAGATTTATACTCCTAGTTGATACAAGATAACCATGAACAAAAAACATCCCCATGTTCGTTAAAACTAAAAGCATCATAAATAATGACATGGTTCCTCATGAAAAACAATGCATAGCTTACAAACTAACTTGAAATAAGCTGACATGGTTCTTCTTCATAGTCAACACAAAGCATGCAATCAAGGCTCAAAAGTCATAGTCTCTGCCTCACGTCTTACCGAGTCAAACAGGATTGAAGACAAGTATCGCTCCCCAAAACTTGGAAAGATAGCCTGTGTATTTAGTTGTACGTTAAATCTCATCACCAAATAACCACATGGAAATGTCAAACAAGTTGTACTGTGTTTGACACTGTTGGACTCAGACTGATGTCAATGACAGAAAAGTTATTGACTTTTTCTTTTTTTATTTAATAGAGTCAATGGAGACAGGACTTAATGCAAAGTCCCAACTTTTTACAAATTTACCCTTGTTTATTTTTCCTTCCATCTCGCCCAGCTTGTCATCATTTTCGCAAATATTAAAAAAATAATAATAAATAAATAAATAAAGTGAAGAAACTTACAACAATCAGCTTTCCAGCACTTTCTGGTCTCTTGGCAATCTTGATTGCAGCTGCAGCTGCAGCACCAGATGATATTCCCACCTGCAACACATGTGATGTGGCTGACATCAGAATCTCAACTACCATTGCTGATGCCACTGACTAAAAATTACAAGAATACCCTTCAAAATAATCATCTATGTTGTTACTCATACATAAACTGAATAGACTTGTACAATTTATCTCTTGTAAAACTTGTTTTTTATGACTACATTTTTTTGGAGATGCATAGGATGAGTAACTATAACTTACAAGTAATCCTTCTTTAAGAGCAAGAAGCTTTGCAGTTTCAATGGCTTCATCACTTGAGACCTAAATAAAGATCCATGTAAACATCACTTTAATTCAATACAACTACATGAAGCAATTTTTACAAAAAAGATTGTGAAAGAAAAGGGAGGTGGTTTTTACTTGAACAACTTCATCAATAAGATCAACTTCTAAAACACCAGGAATAAAACCAGCACCAATCCCTTGGATCTTATGTGGACCTTACCCATGATAAAATGAGATCAGTAATCAAAGGAAAAAACTAAATGAATGCAAATTTGTAAAAAGTTATTAAAGACTTCATGGAAAAAGCCACTTTTTCTTGACTTTCTGTAAATGTTTCAATTATAGAACAAAAGAAATAAAGCATCAAAGTAGCTTACCAGGCTTTCCTCCAGACAAAATAGGACTTTCGGTGGGCTCAACTCCATAAAGCTGATGCCAAAAATGGAATTAATCAAATTATAGAAGTGCTAATGTTGAACTTATCAAATTAGTTCTAAAGAAGTAAAAAACAAACCTTTATGTTAGGGTTTTGCTCTTTAAGATATTTCCCTGTACCAGTTATGGTACCCCCAGTGCCAATACCAGAAACAAAAGCATCAATTTTACCATCTGAACCTTTCCAAATTTCGGGTCCAGTTGTTTCATAATGGATCTACAACATACAATAAGCAATTAGAGTTTTGAAATAGATAGAAAAAACAAAACTAGTTAAAGAATGCCACCTTTGGATTTGCAGGATTCTCAAACTGCTGAAGAATGTAAGCATTTGGTGTTTTAGCCAATATCTCCTCAGCCTTCTGCATAGCACCTTTCATTCCTTTAGCAGGATCTGTAAGAACCAACTCAGCACCAAAAGCACGGAGGATAATTCGTCTTTCCATACTCATGGATGCAGGCATGGTGATGATCAGCTTGTAACCCTTTGCTGCAGCCATGAAAGCTAGTCCAATGCCAGTGTTACCACTTGTTGGTTCAATAAGAACACTCTTTAGAAACAATACAAAAACTACATGTCAGATATATCATCAAATTTGAAAAAACACAATCCTCTTCTAGAATATATCAAGTATGTTAGCAAACCTGTCCAGGGGTAATGAGCCCCTTTGCCTCAGCATCTGAGATCATGCTGTAACCAATCCTGCACTCCACAAGTGAACACAACAAGAACAAAATCAGATCCATACACAAGTAATCATAAATCATAATACAACTCTAAATCATATCATATCACCCCTCAGATTCAATAGGTTAGTTCATTACTGTTTGTAGTGTTGATTCATTTGAACCTCATAAGTTATAGTATGGATAACCAATTGAAAAAGTAATCAACTGCTAGAAACCGGTAGGTTTGAAAATGGAAGTTTTCTACTGTAATGAAATAAGTACCTGTCTTTAACACTAGAGCAGGGTTCCATCATCTCCAATTTGGCTGCAATACGTCCAACACAACCTTCCACAACATTGTTGAGATAAACCAAAGGTGTGTTTCCGATCAACTGCAGGCATAAACAAAGATCCGTTCGTTAATTAATACCTTGGGAAAAATAGCTGACATACGATCAACAAACTTACTTCGGTAATATCCTTAGCAATCGCAGTCTTCCCTTCGGCCATAGTTTCTGATAAATGAAAGGAAATCAAAAATAATCAGATACTTTGAAGTTATTGAGCTATAAACTCAAAAAGCAAAACGTAATCGAGATTTTTCAGTCTGTGTGCTGGCCTGCATATAATAAACAAGATGCGACATTAAAAAATTAAATTATTAACAATTGCAGATATTGGGACAACAGATATCATACAAAATTGGCCACGGGTTTCTCGAAGTTCGCATTATTTTATCATTTTTCAGCGATAATGATCTTTAATTATTATAATCTATTAGCGAATGGAATATCGATTAGCGAAAGTGCCGATGAAAAGATACCTGAGTCCAGAATTAAACAAGAACACGCTTCGTCGATGAGCCCCTTGTAAAGTTGTATATATAAACAAATATAAGGATTAAGGAAATCGTATCGGTGATGTTGAGGGGATAAACGTTGGATGAAGTCAAACGCGTTACAACCAGATGACTTGAGAGAACAGTCTCGAAGTCTAGATGGAGGAGTAAATTACAGAAACAGTCCCGCAACAATTGAACATAGTAAGTTCAATCCTTTTGTCAAAAATAGATTTCAAGAAACCACCTATTTGTGCATCTGGACTTGAATCCAAGAAACGTACATTATATACACATAAGCATAAGAACCCAAATACAAAACAGCTACACGAAAGACAAGGATAAGATATAAGATTCATATAATATATGGGTTAATTAAAAAAAAATATATAAATATTGAATTATTTTAAAACTTTGGATTTATAAAAAAAAATAAGAAAAATAAAGAATTATTAAAATTGATTTTTTTTATCTTTTAAATTTAAACAAATAAACAAAATAAATTAATAAGCTTTAACTTGGTAATTTTGAAATAAAAAAGTAAGTCCATTAATGAAATTGATATTTATTTATTACTATATTTATTGTAATTATTACATTAAAGGATTATATGAAATTTATTAAAATAGAAAAACTCATGAAATGACATGTGGAAAATAAATTAATTCAAAATAATCACAAAATGACATTTGGTAAATTGAATAAGAGTGTGACATGTGATAAAAAAAACATTCATTTATTTGAGTAGATTTGGATGAAGGCGTAAATGATATAAAAAGTTCGAAATATATTTTATAAATTATTGTAATAACTATTGCATATTGACTAAGGTGCTGTTTGTTTTTTGGAAAAAAAAAAAAAAAAAAAAAAAAAAAAAAAAAAAAACTCTTCAGACCTCTTATTGTTGCGCGGCGCAGCACACGCGCAGCACTTTTCATTTCGCAGCTATTTGTTTTTTAGAAGTCTTCAGAGTCAAAAACTTTTACGCGTGCTCTGTTTGGCGCAGCACTTGTACTGCCTCTTCTAACATCTTTCGGTCTCTTCTTCTTCTTCTTTTTTCTAGCTGAATTTTTTATTATATGTTGTTGAAATTTTATTTCACTTTTTTTTTGTTTATTCTTGTTGATTTTTTTTTCCTTTTTTTATATTGAATAATGATAATTTTTGGTGAAATATCATTATTTTTTTACTAAATATCTTTATTTTTTTGTTGAAACATCATTATTTTTTATTGAATTATCATTAATTTTTGCCGAAACGTTATAAATTATTAAATTTTTCATATTAAAAAACTATTTTTGATTTATAAAATTAGTTTATTTTAATTTTTTAATATCTGCAGCAGTATGCATATGTTAAAAAAAACAAACACAGTTTTTATTACAGTCTGCATCCGTTTGGTCCACATCTTCTACTGCAGAGGGTTGCAGAGGTGGTCCGCAGACTTCATGAATTTTTGCTTCAGAAAATCAAACAACACCTAAGTCACAGTTTGATAAGTTTCTTTAAAACGTTCTACCTAGGTTCATAGCAAAACAAAGAAAATTCTTGAACAATTTGATAAAGGTAAAAAGTTGCAAAGGTAGACCCTCAACTATTTATTGAAATAAATTTAAGGCCATTTGATAGTTGTTGTCTGAAAAGGTTTACTGATCGAGAAAAAAACTATATTGTTTGATTGTACATTTTAGTGATCGTGTTGAATGATGAAAAATGACCATATTACACTTTTGTTCTATACTGTGATTGATGAAATTGCTGAATAATTATAAAACATACAAAATTAAAATTACATAAAATATATGTTAAAATCAAAGTTTTTGATTGAAACTTTAAATATGAAATGATCCTCCTAAATCCTATGCTCGAAAATTAGAAAAAATAAAATAAAATGACCCCTCCCCCCTCTCTCTTTTATCGAACCTGAGAACATGAAAATATAATATATCTTCCCATTCCTCTCATTTTCTTTTCTAGATCTCCTTATTTTTCATCCGCTTCTTTCATTTGCTTTATTAAACACGGAACCCTGTGTAAATGAACAATGATAAGAAAGTCACTAGTTCAATCCCGGATTTCCAACAACCCATACTAATAGGCCGCATTTGATTAAAGAAATGGTACCCACCAACTACTCATATCTTATAGGTGCATGATTTTGAGTCTCATCAAAGTCCATTTAAAGAATATAATTGACCACCTATTTAACCTAGGAAAAAAGTATTCAACAAGAAGCTTTATCGAAAATAAACATTTGTCGGAGGGTCGCAATAGAATATTGTTACACACGAGAATAATTTAATAAAACCAAATTTATTTCATAGTTTAATGGCTAACTCACACACCCCTTTGCTCCTAAATCTATACATTTGTCTCAAACGGGACTTTAACCCTCAACATATTGATTGAAGGGCACAATTCCAACATTTGCAGTTAACATAAATACATTGTTAGTGTCCATCTAACTAATTCAGTGATTATAACAATGTTTTTTGCTTTGGGTGTCTGGTTTAGACAAGCTAGATGAAGAAGTAGCGTACGCTTCTTCCTGAATGAAATGAAAGGTGGTTCTTTTTGAGCTGGGAGGGTTGCAATTTCACCTTTAAGCATCAAAACCATGTTTTCCATGTAGGATGTTCATCAGGTTGTCCTTATACACATATGGGCCGCATATTTATACACTTCAACATATCATTTGTATGGCATGAGTCCATCAGTGTTTGATCCATCAACTCATGTGGCTTATATCTTCCATCCATAAACCCCATGCCTGAAATATATGAAAATTTATACGACAAATAGAAAACAGTGTAGCTAACAACTTCATAAGTCTTATAGAACTTATTTGTCCTAAAAGACTAATATAATAATCCTTTGTTACTTTTTTCCACTTATAATCTCAATTAGTACAACTCCAAATTCTAAAAACATTAGATTTCACAAAGAACACCCTATCTAATGCATACTCTGGAGACCCACTAACAAAGGTTGTCTGTGTTTTATATGAAAACTACATGATCCCAACATTGTTATATTCATAGCAGTTTTTACTTTGTGAAATTAAAAAGCTTACTGAAAACTCTTTTAGTGATTGCTTCTGTATCTTTTCCTTTAATGATCTTGGCCAAACCAAAATCTGAAATTTTAGGATTCATGTCCTCATCTAACAAAATGTCGCTTGTTTTCAAATCCATGAGAATTATCCGCAGCCACGAATCATGATGTAAATAGTTGAGTCCTCATGCAATTCCCATGATGATGTTAAATCTCATATGCCAATCCAATGATGTGCACAACTTTGGCCCTTGCAAAAAAATGAAGTTAATTTGGAGTAATAAGTGTCTATGCTTTGATAAATAGAATCATATGTCTGGTATTTTAATTATAATTATGTTGTTAAAAAACTGAATTAAGTGACTAACCAGATAGAATAGAATCTAGGCTTCTAATTGGCATGTCTTTGTAGAGTAGAATCTTTTCATCTCCTCTGACACAATACCTCAAAAGTCTAACAAGATTCCGATGTTGCAGTTTTGCAATCACCGTAACCTCATTTCTGAACTCTTGCAACCTCTTCATGGCAGTTTCTTGTCCTCCAAGAAGGCTACCTTGTTAAGATTATTAAAGTTACTACGTCTTATAAGTTATAGCTAGAGATACCAAGTGAAAGTAATCTCTCTCTCTCTCTCTCTCTCTCTATATATATATATATATATATATATATATATATATATATATATATCATACCTTATAAACAGCACCAAAACCACCTTGTCCAAGCTTATTCTTAGGTGAATTTGGCGTTTTCTGATGTGGAAAGAAACCCATTTGAAGCTTTCTAAATAATCAAGACCATCATTGACGAAATAATTAATCCCAGTTGTTATGTTGTCTTTTTCTGAACAACAAAAGCAGCAATATAAACTCACCAAAAATGAAAACAGGAAGAAGAAGAATATATAAAGATTCTTTTCTGAATATAGTTTCGAACTTTGTAATAAAGATGGAACAGTGAGAGATTGCATGGTGCATAACTGCATATGAATGATATGGAATATCTCCTATTTATATACTACATTGAGGGGTCACCTTTACTTCAGCTCTTTTATTTAGTTTTCATTAATTGTAGATTATTTAACTTTTGAGTTTTGATTTAACCAGCTTAATAAATTCAATACCTCCATTCTTATTCTACAAAATTTACAAGAGTTAACTAGCATTCTATCATTCCAACATTATTAACATGCATCTACACAATAAACGAAATTAGGTTACAATTTTTGCATTTTCCCCTAACAAGAATATTAAATGATGCAATGCTTAAAATGAAGAGTAAATAGGTCTGCTACCAGTAAAGTGAATGTGTAAAAACTAATGAAACTTTAGAAGTACAGTATGGCGAGATTTTATTATATAACAAAACATGTTGGTTGTAATCAGGTAAACATTTATTTGTTTCACAAACCAAACCACAATCCACATGGTGTTTTTTCTTCATTTCTTTGAAACAAAAACAACCCACATTCACCTTTATATGGGAAACATTAATTGAAGCCACCATCCATTTCCATGACTCGTTGTTCGATAGTTTTTCCAACTACTCTTTTAGCATGTTGTAGTAATCACCATTAGAAAACCCACCAACAACATCGAAATTACCAATGAATTGCAAGTCATTACATTATCAATTTAGCAATGACTGGAGCAACGAAATATTACAAAAAACTATATAGATTTTAATTTAGTTTTTAGGATATATTGGATGTAGACTACAAATTTATGATGTTGAGGCTTCATATCGTATTCAAGATGAAACATGATTAAATATTGATTGTACGACCATGAAAAGGAGAATTACAGGGAAAGAAAGTTAACACATACATAATCTCAGAAAAAATAAAATGACAAAAAGTAACGCCATACACAAAGAAAAAAAAAATGGTAAACTAAAAACAATTTGACAATTTAAGCATCCTTTTAAATATAACGTAAGTTGGGGAGAAATAAAGAGCAAAAACACAAATCTAAGCAAAAATATTATTTTTTTCTAATAAAAAAAAATCTTTTTTTTTCCTCAAAATAATCACCAATTTGACGGAGAAGGGCAGAAGGCGTGTGAGATGGCCATGATGGGATTTAATAACGGTCAATACTCAATGGGCCCTTAGCTAAAAATATCATTTTTTCGACTTTCAGTTTTGCAACAAAATTAGAAACGTTTTACCCATATATGAAGTGTGTAAATTAGGTTTCTAGCATTTTTATTTTCATTTTATTCAAAAAGGGGTTTTTGGACATTTTTGTAGGTAGTTTATATTATTTTTGTTGGCCATACCTGCGATAATACCAAATTTGACATGAAAATGGATAATTTCATATAAGTTTTGTTATGTTTGCAAGTATAACATACAAAAATGTTATTTTTGCAAATCATGCATTCAAAATTACTCATTTGTGGTATTTTCGTAGGCCAATTTTGGTAATTTCGAGCATCGTCTATGTGAAAATACTAATAGTCACCTGCAATTCTGCAAAATACCATAAAAGAGTATTTTTCATAAGCCACTTTTGGTGTTTCACTGATCTGACCTATGAAAAATACCATAAGCCATTTTTCATTGTCGGTGTTAGTTTTCGTTATTTTGTTTTATAGTACCACGTTAACATGAGTTTTGGTAAACAAGTGAACCATGTGAGAACTACGCACTATGTCCATAGAGTCGTAGATCATTTATCATAACAACGTTGAACATAGTTGAGACTACATGTTTTTTATAATTGCTCAATGTATCAACAATGTCAAGTTATGGATTACGTATTCATCGGTTAATGTTACATGAGGTTCTCCCCAATGAAGATTTAATCATGGGGGTATGTGTTACTTATTCATGGGTTACTTAATCATTGGTGAAATGGAAGCATTCATATGGACCAGACCTTACTTAAGAGACCAAAGAATATGTGATGATACATTACCCTATTTTTGTTGACTATGTCCTCTTAAGGGGTATGCATTTTTAACATCCTTAATTTTGAGTAATTAAGATGTTAGATACATAAATATAATGCTTTTGATCCCAATAAGGTAGTAATAAGTTAGTTGCGAAAGGTTATATTGCAACAATGGGGACAACCTTGTCGAATAAAGAAAAAGCTAAAATGGGTTCTAATGGTCAAAATTCAATGGAATACATGTTTGATCATGGTATATATGTGGTTATTAACAAAAGATTATGAGCCTAGAGTGTACATAGTGGAAATCTTGAAATATATGTACAAAAAAAATGAAAAGTAGAAGTTTCACAATATGTTAAGTGTCTTAGTTTGGAGTCCTGGGAATTAGACTTACAAGTATAACAACTACGACTTAATGTGTAGCTAGAACAACACAATAGTGTAATTTAAGAAAATAAGATTAAATGAATCTAAAAAAAAGTAACACCACTTTGAAAATGGCATGTTACTTGTTTGTAATATTCGACATGTGCAACACCCGATGTTTGTGGCTATAGAATTTGTGCTTTAGAGAATTAAATCAGTAGTTCTTGATTTTAAGATGTAGACAAGAATAGAGAAAACACAGCAAAAAGAATAAACAAAATTGTAGTTTATGTGAGATAGTTATACTTGTTCAAAGTTTAGAAAAAAAAATCTTATGTGATCGAGTGAAAATAAAAAGGAAAGTTAACTCGGGTCGCGTCTAAGCTCCATACTTAACAAAACCGGAGGCACACAGATGTGAGCATATGCAATGTCCCAAAACTCAGAACAAAATTTTTTTGTTTTTATAGTAAATAAACCATCAACCAAACAAATTTGTCAAACCATAAAATATTTAGAGTAAACCAAATAACATCCCAAAAGTATATGAGAGTTCATAAGCGGAAAAATCATGGTGTGCAATGCGATCATCCCGAGCTCTTCCCCTTCGATCCGGAAGTACCTGAAACATAAACTAAAAACCATAAGCACAAAGCTTAGTGAGTTCCCCAAAATACCACATATCATACATATAATGGTCCTTCCCTACAATCATCGGCCCCACCCAGCATCAAGCCCTGCTCGGAACAGATCTGTCAATAACATGCGATGGGCCCCGCCTAATACACTCATCAAACCCCGCCTGGCATCGGGCTCTGCACGATATACATTTAAACACATACAATCCACACAAGAGTCACAAAGACAGCTAACATACTATAACATAATCCAATGGGCCGGTATTGGTGCCTTCGACCTGCCAAACACTACGAGGAGAATAACCTCAATTTGTTGTCAGTCAAACAGATGATCAGGTTGTTGTATCGGAGAATCCCCACGCTAACCAATCAAATAAAACCCCAATTATTAATTGGGCCATAAACCATAATCGGGAATCTAGTTCATTTTTCTAACACCCATGGTAAAAGACCATTTTGCCTTACCCTCAATTGTCCCAATAACCGAGGCCCAAACTCAATATCACTAAAAACCCAATAGTTTCCCAATTCCCGAAGGATACCCAAAGCCCAATATGGGCCCAAATTCAAGAAGGCCCAAATCCTAACAATGGCCCAAAGTCAGGAAGGCTAGTGACCCAACAAAGCTCAAAACCCCAACAGTCCAAATATGGCCCAAATCACAAAATGCCATGACCAGGCCTAGTATGCTATGCGTACCAAAATTATGCACGGTGTACTAGGTGGCTTTCCTGATTGGGGACTCGAACACATACATGTAGTGCACGCTTGTATACGCCCAACATATGCACCTATTAAGCAATTTTTTCCATTAAACACTTAATGCTTACAACAAGACGTCTAAACTTCATATCCAATCCTTGGGGAACGTCTTAATCCATAAAGTTACTAACTTGGAGCCTTTGCATTGCGCAAAAGAACTCAAACCCTAGATTTAGCATCCTACTATCACCAAATAGTCATAAACAAATGCATGGTTGGTCCTCAACCATCAAGATGCTAACTTTGTAGACTAGGGAGCTCAAAAACATCAAGAAAAGAAACTCATAACTTTTGGAGCGGAAGAATCCCACTAGATCTCATTCATGGGACTAAAAAGTGAACAAAGCTTCATAATAACTAGATCCAAGCATACAATGAGCAAGTTCCAAGCGTTATAACTTAATGAAGCTGGAAATGATGAGTAAAATATAAATCTACAAGCTCTCCTTTGATCAAACCTCCTTTTTCAAGTTTCTTCTTCCTCAAGGTTCATCAACACTCACCAAACAGACACAAAGAGGTCAAATCTTTTATAGATAGGTTATGGTTTCGAAATGAGGCTCAAAGGGTAATAGAGGCTGGGAAATGAGGGAATCATGGGTCATAATGTTGCTTGAATAGGGTCCAAACCCTAAAAATTAGGGTTTATCCCTGGACGACGTATGCCCAACATACTAAAAGTACACCTAACATACTCAATCCCCCCCCCCCCCTAAAAGTTTCAATTGGGACCAAATTTGCAAATTAATTTAATATCAAGGGTTAAAATGCGAAATACCTTGGAACCGGGTGTTACAATTCTTCCCCACTTGAATTAGACTTCCTCATCGAAGTCTACTATGCAAATAACTCTGGGTAAAGCTCCCTCATCTCATCCTTAAGCTCCCATGTCCATTCAGAACCCTTTCGGTACTGCCACACCTTTACCAGATCCACCACCTTGTTTCGTAGAGTCTTTGTCCTCCTGTCAAGGATCGCCACTGGTCTCTATATATAATTCAGGAGATCGTCCACCTGAATGACCTCTAATGGAACCACCGCGGAATCATCAACCAAACACTTCCACGATTGAGAGACATGAAAAGTGTTATGAATCTGACTAAGGTCCTCTGGCAGATCCAAATGATACGTCACCCTGCCCACCCGAGCTAAACTCCTGAAAGGACCAATATACTTGGGGCCCAGGTTTCCCCGCTTCCTGAATCGAATGACACCTTTCCAAGGTGACACCTTCAGGATTACCATGTCTCTAACCTGAAACTTAAAGTCTGATCGACTTCTGTCTGCATAACTTTTCTATCGACTCTATGTCATCTGAAGTCTGTCGCGAACCTGCTGAATTAATTTCGTCGTCTTGAGTACCACCTTGGTACTCCCCATGACCTACTGACCGACCTCACCTCAACATATCGGGGTCCTACACTTTCTCCCATCGAAAATGTAACACCCCGTTCTTTAAGTGTTTAATTATGAGTCCATGAGATTTAAGAGGAAGGGTAATTCCGGCCCTTTTACGAGAAATGAGTTTCATCCGAGAAGGTTTCGGGCTGGTATATGTGTTAGAAGCATTGGGCTTCTCGTCACTCTCGTATGAATGATAAGTTATTTGGGAGCGGGTTTAGATTAGAGGAGTTGCGGTGTTTTGAAGTTAATCATTGTTATAGCTCTTTGTGGAATAAGAGGGAAATGGTCCCATGCATGCATGCAATTATTTTTGAAGTCTGGCTGGGTACGCCCAGCGTAAGGGGGCGAGAAGTTGTGGGTGGCCGGGTGAGTACGCCCAGCGTACTCTCAGAAACTCCAAACCCTAATTTAGGGTCAGCCACTATATAAGGAACATGATGGTTCACCCCTTAGCCTCCTTATACTCATCCTTAACCTCAGAAAACCCTAGAAGACCCGTATTCCTCCATTGTTGGGTGTGTTTGACCTTGGAAAGCATTTTTGACAAAAGAAAGGCTTGAAGGAGAAAAGAGAAGTTGTCAAGGAAGAAGAGGAACGATTGGAGCTTGTAGATCTGAAGAGATACCATCCTTTGGAGCTTGTTTGAGGTATAAAGCTTCTTGCTTGACATTCATATTGTGTAGATCTATGTATTTTGAAGCTTTGACACCATTCTTGTCCCAAAAGTCCTCACCTTGTTGCATGTATCGAATTGGTCACGATTACCTGTCCTTTCAGACCTTTGGAGAGGTCTTGAGTAAGAAAAATGAGGTCCCAAGGGTTGTAGTTGTTCCATGTGTGAGATATATAGGTCTTAATGGATTAAGACCTTGGATTAAGAGCTTATGGACGTCCCAAGTGATAAAGTCTGAGACTTTATGAATTCTAATCATATTTGGCCTAGGGATCTGAAGTTTGGGCTATTGAGCTTAAGCCATTAAGAGGTTAGAAGGACTTAATGAGTATTGCAGTTACGCCCCGCGTAGCGGGCCAAAGCCCCGATCCTCAGTCGCGTTTCAGTGAGTACGCCCCGCGTACCAAGGAGGGTACGCCCAGCGTAATCCTCCTGTTGGACTTTCATTTTGGGCTTTTGAGTTTGGGCCGTTGGTGGGCAGTTGGTTATTAAGCCAAGTTTGAGAATTTATGGATAGAGTATTTTGGGCCCAATTATTGTTATGGATATTGGATCTAGGCCCATTTGGTGAGGTGGGCCCAATTTGGTAAATTGGGCCAATATTGGACTTTGTATGAGATTTGGACTTTGGTCTTGGCCCGATAAGTGGATGTATGATTGGCCTAATATTTATTTTGTTATGATGGCTAGTTCGGGATTTGCGGTAGTTGGTGATTCGAGAGTCTGCTCCTTTGGTTCAGAGTATCGGCATTCGCGAGGTGAGTTATCCTCACTATATCGACAGGGTCTAAGGCACCAAGGCTGACCCTTTATCGGATTGAGATTCGGATACTTGTTGTTATGTTACTGTTGTGATATGTCTGCATCCTGGTAGTTAGGATGGTGTATGTTAGAAACCTAGTTAAGGTCGGTTTCTTGATATGTAGAGTGATGCTATGCTAGCGACCGGTTAGGTTGGTATCCTGGTTAGGGTAATGATATGTTATGTGATATGCTTGATCGGTTTGTTAACTATGAATTGCTATATGATTGTATGTTATGTGCACATGGTGGTTTGGACTGGAGTTGGGTTGAGGCGGGTCCTGCTTTGTGCTGTAGGCCAAGATACCCAGGGAGGATCGGTTGTTCTGAAGGCCCAGCGAGCGGTCCGGATAGGCTGTAGGCCCCACGAGGGCGGACCAGACGTGCCGAGGCTCGGAGAGTGGACCAGGCCGACTGAAGGCCCGTTGCGGGCGGACCAGTCATATTGTAGACTCGGAGAGTGGACCAGGTGGGTTGAAGGCCCGGTGCGGGCGGACCAACCACACTGCAGACTCGAAGGACATGACTAGATACGGAGGGTGGACTGAAGGCCGATATGGCGGACCAGTCACACAGTAGACCCGATATGCATGGTTGTTCTATGTTCTGTTATGTTATGTATGCTATTTATGTTATGGGCCGGAAGGCAATATATTTTGGACCGGAAGGTCGTAGCCTGGAAGGGCGTATATGTGGTTGGTATTTTGGGGGTATCTCACTAAGCTTTCGGGATTACAGTTGTGGTTTAAATGTTTTTCAAGTTCTTCATGAGACCGTGGCAAGGCGAAGGCGTGATCGTACCGCTCCTCGTGTTTATGTTTATGACATGGTTCTGGGAATACTCCGATAATAAATGTATTGAAAACCTTTTTGTAATAACATTATTAAAATGGGTTGTTTTTGAAAAGTTTAAATTGTGTTGAAATTTTTGGTCGTTACAGAAAATCTCAAAAGGAGGTCGATCAATGCTGGAATGGTAACTGTTGTTATACGAAAATTCCGACAAAGGAAGATATGTATCCTAACTACCGCCAAAATCCAATACATATGCCCGCAACATGTCCTCCAATGTTTGAATAATCCACTCACTCTGACCATTAGTCTGTGGGTGGAAATTTGTGCCAAAGTGTAGACGAGTACCCAACTCATCGTGGAACCTCTTCCATAACTTGGAAGTAAACCGAACATCTCTATCATAGACTACAGAAACTGGCACCCCATGCCGTGCCACCACCTCCTGAATGTGGATATCAGTCAGTTTCTCTGCTTAAATACTCTCCTGGATTGGAATGAAATGCACGCTCTTGGTTAATCGTGTTGGGTTTTGAGCAATCTAACACTTCCTAAGTGTGCATGCAACCCTAATAAACCTTGGATCTATGTTTGTCTAAATACATGCAAAATATTAAATTTTCCAAGGTTTATAACCTATCTAACATGGCATGGGGAACATTTCAACATAAAAGAGTTAGAAGAGATTACATACCTTTTGATGAGTTTGGTTCTAAGGAGTTTGAGGGCCAAGCACCAATAGTGTGAATGCCTCAAATGGAATCACAAAACACCACAAACTCTTGGAAAACTTTGAGAGAGTATACACACTTGTATAAATTCGGCCACACACATGCACACACACTAGTTCACTAGTTTTTCCTTAGGCTCCATTTCATGCTCCATAAGCATGATTATATAGTGTGCATGGTTAGGGTGAAACCCTAATAACCCATGTCTTTCCCTTTCCAAGGATCCATGGGTTAAAAGCTCCATGGATCATCCATGGACTTCCATATAAGCCTAGCCCATTAACAAATGAGTCTTAGCCCACACTATATAAAACAAATAGCCCATGATCTAATTAGTCTTCCTTTTAATCTCTAAATTAATTCATAATTAATTTAAGACTAAAACTAATTAAATAACGTAACTTCATATTAATATATTATAACTTATAATATATTAATAAACATATGTGTATAACTCTCATAAAATTATCCATAATAGTTTGGATGAGATGCAACCCAAATGGACCATGCCGGTCGGGTCAAGTATATACCAAATAAGTTATGGACTTAGACACCTTATCCAACAGACTCCCACTTGGATAAGTCTAATAACTGTATTTGCCTATATAACTTCAGGAACCAACCAACAATCGTAGCTCTCAAAAACTCCGTCGAACTATGAAGCGCCATTTTAAGACAAGTGATCACATAATCCTCTGTTCTCATGATATCAGCCGGACAAACACATGGAACTATGTCTTGCTTATTGTCTAGCAGTTGTTTCTCGATTTTCCGATTTGTTTGACGAAGAACTTCACTGAACACATCGGTTTAGTTCTGACCGGGCCCAATACATGGGTCAACACAAAATCATCGAGGGGCCCAGATATCGCTTCTATTTCTAGAAGGAACAGATAAACTTCGACTGATATGCTTGTTCTACTACTTATTGAATCGTACACAAAGACACGTTTTATAACATCAAGTTACTGATGCGTTTACGTGCAATCAATGCACAACCAACTCATAGGTAACAACTCATATCTCTAGGTTTGAAGATTTATATGATATTATCGTCTCACGATCACTCGAGATAAATTCCATGAAGTGATACAAGTGAGCGTGGGTTTATACCAATACTCATAACTTATGAGTACTCATGAATGTTGCAGCAACCATTGCCATGTCTAAGCACCTTTTAGCCATCTACAAACCCAATTCATGACAATCTTGAGTCATACCTACTTCCGACGTATGATCGATTGTGGAGGTTTGAATAAATTAATTATTCTGGAAGTCAAAACATGCAAAACTGAAACAATAGTAAATAATTGACAATGATAGTAACACTTTACTCATAAATAAACCACAAATTTTATTCATCATCAAACGTTGATTACATTTTACAAGTTTCAGGAAAACTATCTAATCTGTAAAACTAATATCATCCCTTAGCCCGATGCGTCTCGCATGCTGAAAATGCTTAACCCTCGTCAGTCCCTTCGTAAGGGGATCTGCAGGATTCTCATCCGACGATATCCTCCTTACCACGAGGAGTCCTTCTTCAATCTTGTGTCTTATGAAGTGAAATTTTCTGTCAATGTGTCGGGATCTGCCATGATCTCTTGGTTCCTTGGCTAAGGCAACTGCACTATTGTTGTCACAGAAAATCTCTACAGGTTCCTTAATAGCTGGTACAACTCCAAGGTCTCCGATGAAGTTCTTTAGCCATATCGCCTCCTTCGCTGCTTCACTCGCTGCTATATACTCTGATTCAAGAGTCGAATCAGCCACCGTCTCCTGCTTGGAACTCTTCCAAGAGATTGCCCCTTCATTTAAGGTAAAGATCCAGCCTGACTGAGAGCAGAAATTATCCCTATCAGTCTGAAAACTAGCATCACTATACCCTAATACTCTCAAGTCATCACTCCCACCAAGGGTAAGGACCCAATCCTTAGTCCTCCGCAGGTACTTGAGAATGTTCTTTACCGCGGTCCAATGAGCCTTGCCAGGGTTCCCCTGATATCTGCTGACCATGCTCAAAGCAAATGCCACATTAGGACGGGTACAAGTCATAGCATACATGATCGAGCCAATAGTGGAAGCATACGGTAGTTGGCTCATCTTAGCTATCTCTGCCTCTATACTCGGACTCTGAGTCTTACTCAGTTTGGTATTGCTTTGGATCGGTAAATCTCCTTTCTTGGAATTCTCCATGTTGAACCTTTTCAACACCTTATCTAAGTAGGTACTCTGACTAAGTCCAATTAGTCTTCTACTCCTTTCTCTTAATATCCTTATCCCTAGGATATAGGCAGCCTCCCCTAGGTCCTTCATAGCAAAGCACTTCCCAAGCCAGGACTTAACCTCCTGCAAAGTTGGGATGTCATTTCCTATAAGTAGTATGTCATCCACATACAGTACCAAGAAGCTAACTATACTCCCACTAGCTCTGACATACACACAAGACTCATCTTCGCTTCTCGAGAATCCAAACTCTTTTACCTTCTCATCAAAACAAAGATTCCAGCTACGAGATGCTTGTTTTAATCCATAAATGGATTTCTCAAGCTTGCATACTCTATTGGGGTACTCTGCACTGACAAAACCCTCTGGTTGATTCATGTACACATCCTCAGCCAACTTTCCGTTAAGGAAAGCGGTTTTGACATCCATTTGCCATATTTCATAATCATGAAATGCTGCAATGGCTAGCATAATCCTAATAGACTTAATCTTTGCTACCGGCGAGAAGGTTTCATCATAATCAATACCTTGAGTTTGAGTAAAACCCTTCGCAACCAGTTGAGCCTTATAAATATGCACTTTTCCTTCCATGTCTGTCTTCTTCTTGAAGATCCATTTGCACCCGACTGTTTTACGGCCTGGTACATGGTCAACCAAGTTCCAAACTTGATTGTCATACATGGACTGTATCTCGCTGTCCATAGCCTCCTTCCATTTAGCAGACTCCGGGCCTGCCATGGCTTCCTTAACACTGCTAGGTTCATCCAAATTTACCAATGTACTATCACTGATAAACGTATCACCTTCCGTAGTAATATGAAAGCCATAATAAAACGAAGGTGTGTTACTAACCTGTGTGGAACGCCTCGGAGGTACAGACTCGTCAGCTGGATCAACAAGAGTTTCCTCCTCAGGTTGATTGCTAGTGTCTGAGGTTCCTTCACCAATTGATTCTTGAATTTCTTCAATATCAATTTGCCTCCCACTGTCTCCTTGGCTTATAAATTCTTTCTCGCGAAAGACCCCTCTTCTTGCTACAAAGACCACATTCTCACTGGGTCTGTAGAAGAGGTAACCGAAGGATTTCTATGGGTAGCCGATGAAAATACACCTTTCACTTCGGGGTTCAAGCTTATCATGAGTCTCACGTCTCACGAAAGCCTCGCAACCCCAAATTTTGATGTGGTCCAAATTGGGAACCTTCCCAGTCCACATCTCATGAGGTGTTTTGGTAACCTTCTTTGTAGGGACTAGATTAAGGATATGGGAGGCAGTCTCTAAGGCATACCCCCAAAAAGAGATTGGTAACGAAACTCGACTCATCATAGAGCGAACCATGTCCAACAAAGTTCGATTATGCCTCTCAGCCACACCATTCAGCTGTGGTGTCCTGGGAGGAGTCAATTGTGAGATAAACCCACACTCCTTAAGATAGTCAAGGAACTCGGTACTAAGATACTCACCACCTCGATCGGATCGAAGCATCTTAATGTTCCTGCCCAATTGATTTTCTACTTCCTGTTTGAATTCCTTAAACCTTTCAAAGGTTTCTGAATTATGTTTGATTAAGTAGACATACCCATATCTACTAAAATCATCAATAAAAGTCACATAATACCGATTAGCATCCCTTGTGGCGGTTTTGAATGGCCCACATACATCAGTATGTATTAGGTCCAACAAACCCTCACCCCTCTCACAAGTTCCAGTGAAGGGTGATTTTGTCATCTTTCCAAGTAGACAAGATTCACAACTATCATCCGATTTAAGGTCAAATGATTCCAAGACTCCACTCTTTTGGAGTTGGCCTATGCGTTTCTTGTTTACATGTCCAAGACGACAATGCCACAATGATGCTTTATCTAGGCTAGTAGAAGAATCAATATACAACACATTATTTCCTAAGTTGTCTATAATCGACACAGTTTCATACACACCATCACAAGGTAATGCTTTAAAATAAAACACATTATTAAAGAAAGCATTAATACCACCACATTCATTATCAAACAAAAAGGTAAAACCTTGTTTGTACAAAGCATGAAAAGAAATAATATTCCTCGCCATATCAGACGAGTACACACATTTATTCAAATCTAATTTTAACCCATTATTAAGCAACAAAGTATAAACTCCAATCTTGGAAACAGGTGAAGCCTTCCTATTCCCCATGATCAAGTTTATCTTCCCGTGCTCCACATCCTCACTTCTTCTTAGGCCCTGCAAATCAGAACATATGTGAATACCACATCCTGTATCAAGCACCCAAGAGTTAGAATATGTTGAGTAATTAGACAATATAGTGTAAATACCTGCATGGGTGGGTTTCACTTTCCCATCCTTTAGATCCTACAAGTACTTAGGGTAGTTTCGCTTCCAGTGTGCCTTTTCATGGCAATAAAAGCATTCAGCATCCTTGGGAATGGCAGAATGAGTGACAGAACCGCTCTTGGTCTTTGATGAGGAGCCTTCAAGAGACTTTCCCTTGGTACCCTTCGAAGGGTGCTTCCTCTTCTTCCCTTTGCCTTGCCCAATAGCTAAAACAGGGGTAGATATTGGAGTAGAAGTAGGAGAGGTAACAACCGCTTTGCCCTTAAGACCGGATTCCGCGGTCTTCAAGAGTCCTTGAAGCTTGCTGAGAGTAACTTCCTCCTTGTTCATATGATATGTCATTCGAAAATGATCATAACAAGAAGGCAAAGAGTGCAAAATGATGTCAATTGCCAACTCCTCAGGGATGTTAACATTCAGCTTCAGCAAACGGTCCACATACCTTTGCATCTTTTGCATGTGGGCCGTGACGGATTCACCATCCTTCATGCGAGTAGTTATTATGGAGGAGATTATTTCATACCGCTCCTGACGAGCACTCTGATGGTACCTTTCCATCAGGTCTTGGTGCATCTCAAAAGGGTAGAAATCTCCATATGACTTTTGGAGCTCGGCTGTCATCGTGACCATCATGATACATGCCACCTTAGTAGCATCTCTCTCATGAGTCCTGAATTCAACGATCTCCTCAGGAGTAGCAGTAGACTCATCAAGTTCTTTTAACTCCTTATCGAGGACATATTCTTTGTCCTCATAACGAGTAATCATCCTGATGTTCCTAATCCAATCCATGAAGTTGGAACCATCAAAGATGACCCTCCCACAAAGATTCATGAGAGAGAAAGAACCAATTGGGTTAGAGCCCGAAGCATTAGTGTTGGATGACATCTGAAAGAAGAGAGTAGGTTTAGATTAGATATATAGGATCCTTAATAAGACACCCAAATGTAATATTAAGGCTAGGATCCAATCACAATATATTACACTTAGAAGAGGGATGCCGTAATCTAAGTAATAATATATTTGAAAGGTAGGTGAATGACGATTCACCAATTTCCACCATGAAAACGAAATGATTTATTAGGTTTAATTGGATTTGAAATTCCTAGATTCTTTTGAGATTCATTGAACTTTTCAATGGCATGTTTCAATCTCGATTGTGCCCTTCAAGTTTTGTGACTGGGATGCCGAGGATCACAAAACAAGGTGTGAATAACCATGCTAATTCACTTGGTACCCTTAATATTATCACCTAATCAATGTGTCGGTTAACCACACACGCTCCATTGATCTATGAAAAACATTAAGTCACCCTTCGTGATCCTTACTAGTCCTAGTTATTGTGCCGGTTAACCACACACGCTCCACCAACGACTTGGTAAGGTACAAAGTGTGAATTCCATGGACTAGCACCATGTTCACATTTTTCCTAAAATAACTAAGATTGGGAATTAAAAGAGTTTAGTTACTTTATAATAATCATTATACTTTTAATGAGGATTTAAACTCATTGTTTTACCCGTTCGGCTAACGACCCTCCACCGATCAAGCAAGCGGTGGGTGAGAATGGACACCCATTAAGTCGCCATTTTATAGGCAACAACCTTATACCCACCTTATAGACCGGCTTCGTGAATGAGGCCTACTAACGGTAAAACGACTTATTCTTATACACATATATAATAATTAACCATTAATGTTATAAATAGTATAAGGGTTGAATTTTAACTATTAAAACTCTAAGGGTTGGAATTAAAGTTTATTAAAGTGTGTGAAACCTTACAAATTCCAAAACTTGAGGGCAAGTTTTGTAACTATGCAAAACTCTTCATTTCATAACTTATGAATTAAAGGTTCATAAAAATGAAGACTCTTCATTTTCATGTAACTTATGTGTTTTAAGTGTGTGTTAAATAGAAGTGACCTTTGGAAATCCATAACTTGAGGACAAATTATGGACTCCATTAAAACACATAAATGATCAAGAATTAATTCTAAACAATTCAGCAAATAATTCCTATCATTTTCTAAATTCATAAGAACATGAACATGATCATCAAAAATTCAAGAATTATATGAACACATAAAATCATGGAATTTTGATATATGCTATTGTAAATGGATTAGAACAACCATTACACCAACTAAAATAAGTTTTAAAACACCAAAACAGTTTAGGGTAATGTTTCTAGTCCATTTCCAGCAATAAAAGTCGAAAAACTGCACTCTTTCGATCCTACTCGTCGAGTGCATGAACCTACTCGACGAGTAGGTTGAAGTTTGCCTTGGACTCGTCGAGTCCCCCCATGGACTCGGCGAGTCCATCATGCAGACAGCAATGATTTCGACTTTTTCACTATTTTGCATCAAGTATCAAACAAGCAAGCCTAGGCTCTGATACCACTGTTGGGTTTTGAGCAATCTAACACTTCCTAAGTGTGCATGCAACCCTAATAAACCTTGGATCTATGTTTGTCTAAATACATGCAAAATATTAAATTTTCCAAGGTTTATAACCTATCTAACATGGCATGGGGAACATTTCAACATAAAAGAGTTAGAAGAGATTACATACCTTTTGATGAGTTTGGTTCTAAGGAGTTTGAGGTCCAAGCACCAATAGTGTGAATGCCTTAAATGGAATCACAAAACACCACAAACTCTTGGAAAACTTTGAGAGAGTATACACACTTGTATAAATTCGGCCACACACATGCACACACACTAGTTCACTAGTTTTTCCTTAGGCTCCATTTCATGCTCCATAAGCATGCTTATATAGTGTGCATGGTTAGGGTGAAACCCTAATAACCCATGTCTTTTCCTTTCCAAGGATCCATGGGTTAAAAGCTCCATTGATCATCCATGGACTTCCATATAAGCCTAGCCCATTAACAAATGAGTCTTAGCCCACACTATATAAAACAAATAGCCCATGATCTAATTAGTCTTCCTTTTAATCTCTAAATTAATTCATAATTAATTTAAGACTAAAACTAATTAAATAACGTAACTTCATATTAATATATTATAACTTATAATATATTAATAAACATATGTGTATAACTCTCATAAAATTATCCATAATAGTTTGGATGAGATGCATCCCAAATGGACCATGCCGGTCGGGTCAAGTATATACCAAATAAGTTATGGACTTAGACACCTTATCCAACAAATCGATCCATGATGACCCATTCGAACCCACTTTGTGCCTCGTTCGAGACAATTTGGTGATAAAATCCATCGTAATCTCTTCCTATTTCCATACGGAAATACCCAAGAGCTCCATTTTTCTGTGGGGTTGCTGATGCTCGACCTTGAATTTCCTCCTAGTCAAGCACCTCTCCACATACCAGGCTATATCCCGCTTCATGCATGTCCACCAATAGTTAATTTTAAGATCTCTATACGACTTTGTTGCTCCGGGATGAATAGAGAATCTCTACTTGTGTCCCTCTTCCATCAAAAGCTGACGCGCACCACTGTAACACCCAAAGTTTTAAAGGCCAAGAAGGGAAAGAAAAGCCCTAATTTTAAGGGTCGACTCAGTGAGTCCAAGGAGGGACTCGGTGAGTCCGAGCAGGATCCGAGTCAAGGTGTAAGTGGCCAACTCGGCGAGTCGGCCAAGTGGACTCGGCAAGTCTGGTCTGTGCGAGGAAAACCCTAAATCCGGGACTTTGGGCGCTATTTAAGCTTCTTATTCTCTCCATTAGGGTTCCTTAGAGCCTCCCCTGTTCAGAAAATGAAGCCTAAGCCTCCATTGTTGTGCATTCAAGCTTCCAAGCCATTTTTGGGTGATTTGAAGGAAGAAGAAGGAGGGGAAGCAGTGAAGCTTCAAGGATTTGCTTCAGATCTGGAGTTTGTGGAACCTTTCTGAAGTATTGAAGGTATTAAGTCATTTCCTTCCCTTAGATCTATTTTGGTTGTGAGTTTTGGGCTTTTTAAGCCATGATTAGCCACCCTTATGGGTTAGAAGCCGGATCTGGAGTTGCTACTTCAGATCCAAGTGTGTTATGGTCTGGAGAAGCATAAAGTATCAGCCATTAAGTCGATCTTGAAGCCCCTTGGCCTTAAACCCTAGTTTATGGCATATTTTGCCTAGATCTCCTTCTCTACACGTAAAGTTTGCAACTTTACGCGTGGAATAGGGTTGGGAAGGGTAGATCTACAGTTTGGAGTCCATGCATGACTCTAAAATCCTCTGCATGTAAGGAGAACTGAAGGGACTCGACAAGTCCTTTGAGTGGACTCGGCGAGTAGCATGAAGTTGTGGAGAAACTCGACGAGTGGGATGAACAACTCATCGAGTCGTATGAAGATTGCCTTGTACTCGGCGAGTCTGTTCTTGGACTCGGCGAGTCAGGTCGTGAAACCCCAAACCCTTCGAGTTGAGACTCGAATCAGTGAGTCGGGTGGAGACTCAGTGAGTTGGACAGGTCTGGACTCAGAAATCAGTAGACTCGGCGAGTCATGGACTGACTCGGCGATTCGAGTCGCGAAATGGAAGGAATCTGAACATTATGAACTCGGCGAGTCAGTAGGGTGACTCGGCGAGTAGGGTTGACCTGGAAGGTTGACTTTGACCAGGACTTTAACCTTGGACCAGGGTGGACTTGTTTGTCTTTCGGGGGTCAGTTAGACTCAGTGTTGCATTGATATTGGTAGTTCGGGGAGCAAGGGGAGCAGGAGTTCCGTGAGTGGTCGGGCAGCGACTAGTGAGATCATCAGCAAGTTCAACCAGTGCAGGTGAGTTTCCCTTTGTGTGAATGGGTCTAAGGCCACAATGCCGGGCCATGTAGTTATGAGTAGAAGACCCGAGGGTTAGCCCTAGGCACAGTATGCTAGTATTATTTTCAGGACGAGGTCCAGTAATAGCGGGCGGGTGCCCAAGGAATTGTTTATATGATAGTTTATACTTGTTGTCTGTGTGATACATGTATGTGCCTGGTAGGGAGGTGAGTGTGGGCGAGGTCCCGTATCTCACCAATAGCAGAGTGTGGATGGGGTTCCATATCTCATTAGTAGCAGAATATGGGCGAGGCCCAAACTAGAACAGGAGTGAAAGTGGGCTAGGCCCGTACCTCACTACCATTAGGAGCATGGACGGGGTCCCATGACTCATCAGTAGCAGGACATGGGCGAGGCCCAGGATAGGCGAGGCCCTAGGACAGAACCAGTTGTATGTGTTAGTTATGTGTTGTGAAATGTTTATGTGTTATTATTTGTTGGCGGGCGAGGCCCTGTGACAGGCGAGGCCTAAGTAAAACAGATCTGTATCCGAGCGGGGCTCGAAGCCAGGCGGGGCCTGGAGCGGCGGGGCCGTTGTAGCGGGCGAGGCCCAAGATAATGGGTGTGGCCTAGTATGTGCAGTATGTGGTTATGCATGGTATGTGGTAGGGTGGGGAACTCACTAAGCTTCGTGCTTATGGTTTTCAGTTTTGGTTTCAGGTACTTTCGGTAGCGGAGGGAAGAGCTCGGGGTGATCGCATGGCACACACCATAGATTAGACAGCCTGGGAATGTTTACTATGATAATGAACATGTGTTTTGAAAACTTATACTCATATTATGTTTTGGAATGATGAATTTACTTTAAGTAATGATTTATTAAAAGAAATTTTTGGTATTAAATTTTGGGTCGTTACAAGTTGGTATCAGAGCCTTGGTTTGAGGGATTCGGACATGCTCGCGGGTGTGTCTGAACTCAAACTGAGGAATTGGTAAGGAAGTCTTCAAAATGGAAAGACAGTTTTGTAAAAAGAGTTTTGAGAAAGAAAATGGTTTTAGAAAAGTTAAAAGACTTCAGAAAGAAAAGAACTTTGAAAAGAGAAAAGAGGTGTGGTGCATGCAATCAACCGAGCTCAAGTAAGTACCCCAAAATACCCATACAAGCTTATGGTTTTGTTATCATTTAATAGAACAACATGCTAGATTAGGACTAAGGATCTAGGGAGGATGCCTTATGTGCCTGTTATATGTGCTTTTGATCTGCATGATAGTGCTGAATAGTCAGTAGTAGGATAGCCTGATTAGGTTATGCCTAAGTTTATGAGTTGTGTTGCATGCTAGTTCAGATTCTTGCTATGTGGATATGATTGCTTGAGTATGTTATGGTTAGATTTTCCCTTGTCTGAATGTTGCTTTCTTTGTGCATTGTGGGATTCTAAGTGATGGGAGTTAGCCATTAGGTGGATACGTCACGTCACATGTGATCAGGGTTGAATAATCTCAGAGTGTTGGATTTGGTCCTATTACGCAGCTCTTGTTTGAGTCCAACCGTTGTATGAACGAGTCTTTTACTTGAAGGATTATCTGAGCCTCGTCACATGTGATGGTATCCAGGTGATGGCTAATTGGCATTGCAAGGAGGCCTTCAGCAGCTGAGGACTGGTTTGAGTTGAGTCAAAGGTTTCCCTAGGGTAAGCCTAGGATGAGGTAGTGCTGGTAGCAGTAGTAGTAGAAAAGGGACCTGGTGGAGTCAAAGCAGTTCTTAAGGAAAGTACGGATAAATGTGGAAGGTAGTATGGGCCCGTACTACTGAAAGCAGAGGATCCGTACTCGATTCGGGAAAGGCCGAGACAAGACCGGGAACCTGGTAGTGAGTATGTTTGGTCTCGCGGCAGTGAGGAGTATTTTGATAATGGTTATGTTATATGTTTCAGTATGGTGACATTGCAAGAGGGACCAGCGGGCGGATCAGGCGCCGGAGAGGGATTGGGCTCGGGTTTAGGGGCCGAGCAGCTCGAGGAGCGGATGAGAGAGTTGATATCAGCCGAGGTGACGCGCAGTATTCTAGCTCAGACTCCTGTGATCTTTGGCACGGTCAAGGAGGGTATATTGGAGATTTTGGATGAGAGGCTGGGAGCCTTCCGTATTGAGATGATGGCCTTACTGGGAGCGCGTACCTTGACATTTCGGGAGTTCAGGGCTTGCGGGGCACCAGATTATCATGGGGCTAGGGACCCCATCGCTAGCAGCAGATGGTTGGCTGATGTTGCCAACGCTTTCCGTACGAGCCGGTGTCGTGAGGAGGACAAGGTCATACTCGCTTCCTGTCTTCTGAAGGACAGAGCGAGGGATTGGTGGGAAGAGATTGGTCATGCTTTAGGTGATGATGCCGCGTTGGACGCGATGACTTGGAGTGATTTCTCAGCTAGGTTCAGAGCGGAGTTTTCGCCGATTATTGAGGTGCAACAATTGGCCCGAGAGTTTCAGGATTTGACACAGACTACTGAGACTGTGGCGGAGATCACCGCCAAGTTCAGAGAGAGAGAGCCCTTCTTGTTCCGCAGTATGTCGCGGATGAGGAGATGAAGAAGACACGATATCACGAGATGCTGAGGGATGACATCAGGGAGTTCGTGAGCAGGTCCGGTTGTAACACTCTGGAGGATATGATTTCTCGGGCCAAGGAGAGGGAAATTGATTTGGAGCAGATCCGGAAGAGGAAGCCGGATGAGGTTCAGGTAGCCGCAAGTTCGGGCAAAAGGTCCAAGGGATCGGAGTCGAGATCGAGGGATTATCAGGACCGCAGTCGATACGGAAGGTGTGGCAGGACGCATGGGGGCGCGTGCAGGAGTGGTAGTGGTGGTGAGTCTAGCTGTTTTAGGTGCGGTCGGACTAGTCATTTTAGCAGAGATTGTACTGCTACCATCACTCAGGGATCAGACTTGATATGTTTTCACTGCAATCAGCGCGGCCACAAGAAGGCCCAGTGCCCCAATTTGCTTTCAGCAGGACAGGTGATGGCACCTGCCCCTGCAACTTTGAGGGTCACAGACGACCGTCAGGGCCGTGCGGAGGCACCTGCGGTTGGAGGCAGGGCTTTTCAGATGGCTACTTTGGAGACGCGAACAGCGCCGGATGTTGCAGGTATGCGACTTCCGTTTTCAGTTCTTTTATTTTGTGCATGATTATATTGTTATGGTTCTGCATCGTTATCTGTATGAGTATTTTATTTTGAGCGAATTGATTATGATCGACTTATATGCCATCTGCATACCTTGGATTTGGTTAGTAATTAAGGGATGAGTTGTATCGAAGAAGGTTACTTAGAGTGCAGTATCTGTAGTATGCCTTGGAGAGACTCGGTATGTCTCGCTAGTTCGGAGTCGTATAAGTTTTAGAATGGTCAGGTTAGACCCTTAGCTATGGTAAGCTTGGGATTCCTCAGCGGATTGATTATGGTAGCAAGGATTGGGATTTCTCTTCATCGAGCATCGAGGTGTAAGCAGGATCAAAGTGGGGGAGAATCCTCCGAGTGTATAAGGGTAAGGGCACGCAAATCCAGATCGGGTATATGATTTCTGAGAAGAAAAGGAGGTAGTTCAGCGTTTGACGGATTGAGTAGTTCAGGGTTGGGAGTTTGAGAACTTCCCATCAGGGCGTGCGTGTAAAGGGTAATGGTGGGTATGTGGTTCGGATTCAGGTTAAAAGGCTGCATGTAGGACTCGTGTGAGTCGGAATGGAGATCTTGATGTCAAATAGCAGGAGATGTTTTCGTGTTAGCAGTCAGTGGCAGGAGCAGCATGTAGAGCATGGAAGAGTGGCGGGAGAGCCTCGGTTTTCCTCAGCAGCAGTCAGTGGTGGAAAGTGATGTAAGACTACGGGGCAGCCGTAGCATTCCGTAGTAGCTTCGTTAGCGGAGTCGGGGCGAGGCCCTTATCTCCTAGCTTTCAGATAGGGATCGAGATTGGGGAATGGATGAGAATGGTAAAGAGTTGCCTGTATAGCCATTGAGAGATGAGACCTTGGAAGAGGCCGCTCTAGGATATAGTCGGGTGAGATCCATGGGCGAGGCCCGTATGAGGATAGCAGTATAGGTGAGACCTGAGAGCAGGGTTGCTCAGTAGTATGGATGGGTGAGACCCGTGGGCGAGGCCCGTGAGTTTTAGCAGCACAGGTGGGACCCGGTAAGGATCTTAGTGTCTAGATAAGGGGATCGGGGGATCCTAGGAAATGGTATTGCCAGCATGGTAGAATAGATTGAGCAGTATAGGTGGTGGAAGTATCTTCGAATGTCGCTGGGAGTGACTAGTGGTTATGCTGGGTCAGTAATCGGTGAGAGTCGGTAATCCAGATATTGATAGGTTGGTAGGGACCAGGATGGTGTCAGTTCATTCGGAAGCCAGATAAGGAATAGCAGGATTTCTAGCCAGTAGCAGTGCGGGGATGCAGAGTATGGTGGAATTCAGTTAGTTGATCGTGGGGTGCTCGACACCGAATGATAGTAACAAGAATGCCAAGTGGATACTAGCAATGACCCGTACAGAGTAGCGGAAGTAATAGATGGGTGAAGACAGGGTCTTCACAGTGGCAGAGGAGATAAATGGTTATGTAGCATTACCGTGGGAAGGCAAGGAAATCGCGCAAGGAAAGAAGGGGTGAACCCCTATGTTGCAGTACTCGGAGAATACCAGAAAGATTTTCGGTTGAGTAAGTTGTGTTTCCAGGATGTTCAGGGTCAGGATGCACCCGAGATTATTATCGGTAAGGATTGGCGTTAGTCCGAATGACTGAACGGAAGGCCAGCAAAGCTAGGCAGCTGGTGTTAGAATGGATGGTGGGGTATTGGAGACAGATCGCAGGCAGTAGAGTACAGTAAACTTCAAAGATGAAGTTTAGTTTAAGTGGGGGAGAGTTGTAACACCCAAAGTTTTAAAGGCCAAGAAGGGAAAGAAAAGCCCTAATTTTAAGGGTCGACTCGGCGAGTCCCAGGAGGGACTCGACGAGTCCGAGCGGGATCCGAGTCAAGGTGTAAGTGGCCAACTCGGCGAGTCGGCCAAGTGGACTCGGCGAGTCTGGTCTATGCGAGGAAAACCCTAAATCCAGGACTTTGGGCGCTATTTAAGCTTCTTATTCTCTCCATTAGGGTTCCTTAGAGCCTCCCTTGTTCAGAAAACGAAGCCTAAGCCTCCATTGTTGTGCATTCAAGCTTCCAAGCCATTTTTGGGTGATTTGAAGGAAGAAGAAGGAGGGGAAGCAGTGAAGCTTCAAGGATTTGCTTCAGATCTGGAGTTTGTGGAACCTTTCTGAAGTATTGAAGGTATTAAGTCATTTCCTTCCCTTAGATCTATTTTGGTTGTGAGTTTTGGGCTTTTTAAGCCATGATTAGCCACCCTTATGGGTTAGAAGTCGGATCTGGAGTTGCTACTTCAGATCCAAGTGTGTTATGGTCTGGAGAAGCATAAAGTATCAGCCATTAAGTCGATCTTGAAGCCCCTTGGCCTTAAACCCTAGTTTATGTCATATTTTGCCTAGATCTCCTTCTCTACACGTAAAGTTTGCAACTTTACGTGTGAAATAGGGTTGGGAAGGGTAGATCTACAGTTTGGAGTCCATGCATGACTCTAAAATCCTCTGCATGTAAGGAGAACTGAAGGGACTCGGCGAGTCCTTTGAGTGGACTCGGCGAGTAGCATGAAGTTGTGGAGAAACTCGACGAGTGGGATGAACAACTCATCGAGTTGTATGAAGATTGCCTTGTACTCGGCGAGTCTGTTCTTGGACTCGGCGAGTCAGGTCGCGAAACCCCAAACCCTTCGAGTTGAGACTCGAATCAGTGAGTCGGGTGGAGACTCAGTGAGTTGGACAGGTCTGGACTCAGAAATCGGTAGACTCGGCGAGTCATGGACTGACTCGGCGAGTCGAGTCGCGAAATGGAAGGAATCTGAACATTATGAACTCGGCGAGTCAGTAGGGTGACTCGGTGAGTAGGGTTGACCTGGAAGGTTGACTTTGACCAGGACTTTGACCTTGGACTAGGGTGGACTTGGTTATCTTTCGGGGGTCAGTTAGACTCAGTGTTGCATTGATATTGGTAGTTCGGGGAGCAAGGGGAGCAGGAGTTCCGTGAGTGGTCGGGCAGCGACTAGTGAGATCATCAGCAAGTTCAACCAATGCAGGTGAGTTTCCCTTTGTGTGAATGGGTCTAAGGCCACAATGTCGGGCCATGTAGTTATGAGTAGAAGACCCGGGGGTTAGCCCTAGGCTTAGTATGCTAGTATTATTTTCAGGACGAGGTCCAGTAATAGCGGGCGGGTGCCCAAGGAATTGTTTATATGATAGTTTATACTTGTTGTCTGTGTGATACATGTATGTGCCTGGTAGGGAGGTGAGTGTGGGCGAGGTCCCGTATCTCA
This sequence comes from Lactuca saligna, assembly GCF_052625555.1. Taxonomy (NCBI): domain Eukaryota; kingdom Viridiplantae; phylum Streptophyta; class Magnoliopsida; order Asterales; family Asteraceae; genus Lactuca; species Lactuca saligna. The sequence continues at coordinate 263,640,543 of NC_136421.1, read as the reverse complement.
CCAATAGCAGAGTGTGGATGGGGTTCCATATCTCATTAGTAGCAGAATAGGGGCGAGGCCCAAACTAGAACAGGAGTGAGAGTGGGCTAGGCCCGTACCTTACTACCATTAGGAGCATGGACGGGGTCCCATGACTCATCAGTAGCAGGACTTGGGCGAGGCCCAAGATAGGCGAGGCCCTAGGACATAACCAGTTGTATGTGTTAGTTATGTGTTGTGAAATGTTTATGTGTTATTATTTGTTGGCGGGCGAGGCCCTGTGACAGGCGAGGCCTAAGTAAAACAGATCTGTATCCGAGCGGGGCTCGAAGCCAGGCGGGGCCTGGAGCGGCGGGGCCGTTGTAGCGGGCGAGGCCCAAGGTAGGGGGCGAGGCCCAAGATAGTAGGCGTGGCCCAGTATGTGCAGTATGTGGTTATGCTTGGTATGTGGTAGGGTGGGGAACTCACTAAGCTTCGTGCTTATGGTTTTCAGTTTTGGTTTCAGGTACTTCCGGTAGCGGAGGGAAGAGCTCGGGGTGATCGCATGGCACACACCATAGATTAGACAGCCTGGGAATGTTTACTCTGATAATGAACATGTGTTTTGAAAACTTATACTCATATTATGTTTTGGAATGATGACTTTACTTTAAGTAATGATTTATTAAAAGAAATTTTTGGTCTTAAATTTTGGGTCGTTACAACCACCCTAATAAGGAACCCACACCCTCCGATGAAGGGGCAATAACCCCCGACTATCATAATCAAAGGAAGCCACATGACCCACTATGCACTCACTCTTCCGGTGCTCTTCCTTCATCGTCTCAACCTGAGCCACTCGAATATGCTCTAAGAGTGGGGTAATTACCTTCACCTCAAACACACATCCCTGATCATAGTAGCGACCGCCTTGCGGCTAAGAGCATCGGCTACCACGTTGGCCTTCCCCGAGTGATAAAGGATCTCACAATCATAATCCTTCACCACATCCAACCATCTATGATGCCTCATATTTAGATTCAGTTGATCCATCGAATACCTTAGGCTCTTGTAATCTGTGTAGATAGTACAACGAACCCTATAGAGGTAATATCGGAAAATCTTGAGGGTGAACACCACAACCCATAACTTCAAATCGTGTGCAAGGTAATTTGCCTCATGCGGCTTTAGCTGCCTCGAAGTGTAAGCAATCACATGACCCCACTGCATCAACACTGCACCCAAACCCATGATCAACGCATCACAATATACCACAAAGTCCTCAACGCCCTCTAACAAGTTTAAAATTGGCACCTCACACAATCTGTGTCTCAGTGTCTCAAAAGTTGCTTGCTGCTCAGTCCCCCAATTAAAAGTGACAGTCTTCTATGTTAACCTGGTCAAAGGAATCGCTATCTTGGAGAAATCATGAATGAATCTCCGATAGTAACCTACCAATCAAAGGAAACTCCGAATATCAGATGGATACCTCGGAACCTCCCACCTCATCACCGCTTCAACCTTGGCCGGATCGACCATACTATCGTTCTGGTTGACAAAGTGTCCCAAAAACTGCACCTCACACAACCAAAACTGACACTAGGAGAACTTCACATACAATCTATGCCTCCTCAAAGTCTCTAATACCTCTCTCAGATGCTCCTCATGCTGCTCCATGGTCTTGGAGTAGACCAGGATTTCATCAATAAACACAGTCACAAAACAATCCAACATAGACATGCATACACGATTCATGAGATTCATGAATGCGGCTGAAGCATTGGTGAGCTCGAAGGAAATCACCAGAAACTCATAACGACCATAACGAGTCCGGAAGGTCATCTTCTACATATCCTCCTCTTTAAACCTCATCTAATGAGAACCTGAATGTAGAGCAATCTTGGAGAACCAATATGCGCCCTAAAGTTGGTCAAATAAATCGTCAATCCTTAGGAGCGGATAACGATTCTTCACCGTTAACTTATTCAGCTCCCGATAGTCGATACACATTTGATGCGACCCATCCTTTTTCTTCACAAACAAGATCAGCGCTCACCATGGTGAACTACTTAGCCGAATAAACCCTTTGACTAATAGCTTTTTAGCTTCATAGATAACTCCTGCATCTTTTAGGCGTGCTAATCGATAAGGTGCTTTGGCTATCGGAGACCCACCAGGAACCAAGTCAATCTGAAACGCCACTTTCCTCTACGGAGGCACACCACGAAAATCCTCAGGAAACACATCCGGGTACTCCTAAACTATTGGTACATCGTCCACAGTCGCTTTACCCTTCTCCTGGGTAGCCATCTCATAGGCACCAAATCCAGAATAACCCTACTAAAGATAGTGTCTGGCCCAAGCCGCTGAAAAGAGATCCAATCCATGCTGAACACCCACTCCCTGAATCACTAACTCTCCCCCAATTAGGGTCCGAATATGCACCCACTGATGCTCGCAATCAATCATTTCCCTATTGGGGCTCAACCAATCCATCCCCAAAATAATCTTGCTCTCACATAAAGGAATAAGAACCAAATCAATCGGGTACTGCTCACTAAACAACTCCAATATACATCCCCGATGGACCTTCGATACTCGAACATGATGATCATCAGTAATCTCAACCTCTAATGGACAATCCAACTCCCTCGGAGCATCAAAAAACCTCTTGCTATGCATAAGAGATACAAAGGATCGGGTAGCCCCCGAATTAAACAAAACCAAGGCAGAGATATCGTTCATAAGGAACGACCCTAAAAACAAAGCACATATAAAAGCAGAAAAATCAACATAAATAAATAGATAGGGATAAGATACATAAATGTCACCACATCTGCTGCCACATGAGCCTTCTTGGCTGTCAACTAAAATGTCGTACTCCTCACAACAGGCACCTTCGTCTTGCCCTGACGGTCGTCTGTAATATGCAAGGTCACCGAAGCATGTGCTACAATTGGTCCTTCCACTGCTAAACTTGGGCATTTGGATTTCTTATGGCCCCTCTGATTGCAATGGAAGCAAATCAGATAAGATATCTGGGTGGTGGTGGTGTTAGTACACTCCCAACTAAAGTGACCCATCCTACCGTACTTGAAACAACCATAAACACCCACCCAAAACTCCTCATCATGCGTCTTGATGCACTTGCCACAACGACCCCGGTCCTACTAGCCCCTAGATCTCGAGTCAAAAACCTTGGGCCTCTTTCCTGAACCCTAAGAACTATGAACCTGATCGGGCTTCCTCTTCTTTTCCATCTCTAGGTCAATCTCCTCTCTCTGGCTCGCATCACCATATCATCCAGTGTCTTGTAACTGGATCTACTCACAAATTTTATGATATCGCTCCTCAATATCTCGTGATATTTTGCCTTCTTCATCTCCTCGTCTGCCACCTATTGTGGAACCAGTAACGCTAGTTATCAAAACATAGTAATGATCTCTACCACCGTCTCAACAATCTGGAGAAGGTCCTGAAACTCCCTCGCCAACTGATGGACCTTAATCACCTGTGCAAACTCAACCCGAAACCTCATCACAAAATCCTCCCAAGTCATCGACTCAACCACCTCGCCTCCTAAGGCGTGTCCAACCTCCTCCCACCAGTCTTGAGCTTTGTCTTTCAGAAGGCATGATGCAAGTCTGAACTTTACCCCCTCGGGCCAACAACTAGCATGGAAGGCATTTGTGACATCCTCTAACCAACACCTACTTGTAATAAGGTCCTTCTTCCTGAAGAACCCCAGATCCCCACAAGTCTGGAACTCACGAAAAGTCGAAGTGCAAGCTCCCATCATCACCGCCATCTAAGAACGAAAAGCACCCAAGAAATCATCCAGAATCTCCATGATACCCTCCTTGATAGTACCGAATATCACATGAGTCTGCTCAAGAATATTGTGGGTAATATATGATGAAACGAACTCCCACATCTGGTCATCCATAACCCCGACTGTAACGCCTGGGTTTCAGGGCTAAGCATTTTTATACAATGTAATAGTCTAGGTCAAATCTTGTAACTCTTTTTGAAGTAATAAAGATGAAATATTTGAGTATTATGTGAATTATGTGTATTTATGTGCTTATTATTTAATTATAAATGTATAATTAATAAAGAATAAAAATAAGCGTCAAAATTAAAGTGTGAGATAATCCCGATATCTCTACATAAAGTTGTATTTGTCGAAACAAGGAAATCGGGGATATAAGGAATGCCGAAATCCGAGTTATAACGAAGAAGTTATGACCCGTTGAAGTTTCGTAACAGAACCGACACGATACCGGGAAGCGTAAATAGTGAATTTACGATAGAGTGCGATTTATCCTTAGCGATCTAAACAAAAGTCGTAGAATATGTTAAACTAAGAACATCAATAAAAAGAATGCTCAAATCTGACTTCGTATGAAGAAGTTATGATTTTTTGAAGTTTCAGATTAGCAGTGTACAACCCGAAATTAGAATATTAGATCGAGCGATTTTTAGCCGACACGACCTAAACGAGAATCGAAGATCTTGTTAAAAGTAGCGTAACGAGAAAAAGATGGGCGAAAACGGACGTCAGATGAAGAAGTTATGAGAATTTAACGGACCAATCCTGTCCCGTCCTGTTAATAATATAAAATTTAAAATCGAGTCCAAATTAGCCGACGGAGTCTAAACAAAAGTTGTAGAGTACGTTCCCACCTTCGCGTGGATATAAAGAACGTCAGAAACGAAGGTCGTACGTAAAAGTTACGAATTTTTGAAGTTGTAACTCGAATTTGCGAAGCTGGTGCAAAGGGGGATGACGTGGCTCGATCAGGGTCGTAGCTTGCGGATCACGGTCTGGTCTTCGGATTCGGACACCTGGCCTCTCTACGCCTCGCGTACGAGAGGAACGGTATGCCCCGCGTCGAAAGAAGCCTACGCCCAACGAACTTCGGATTGAGCATTTCGGAGGAGTGCCACGATGACCCAACAGCGAAGCGACGCGTGTAGTACGACCGAGCCACTACGCCCAATGTAGGTCCAAGGTACGCCCAACATACCGAGGGCAACTTCATTTCTTGCACCTTTCTTCATTTCTTCTCTCACTACTTTCTCTCTCTAGGGTTTTGAACCCTCCCTAAAGTCTAGGTGAACCCCTAGCACCCTAAGGAAGCCCCGAAGCTCCCGAAGTCCCGAGAAAAAGGAGTCTTTCAGTTTTGAAACGCTACTCCAATTAAGTTCCGGTTTTCGATAAAATTCGCTGTAAGTGAGCTACGCTTACGCAATTTTTAATATAGCTTTCAAATAATTATAGGAATGTTAGTAGGTCCTTAAAATAGTTATTTGGCTATTATTATGAGTTATATTGAGTGTTATTAACGCTTATATAATAATAATAATAGTCAGACTATTAATTTGTCGCGGTTATCGTTAGACTAAACCCTAATGGTATTGATACTAGGTTTTATCGAAGGAAAATTGTTTTGAGAGTATCGAAGTGTTGTCCGAGTGCTGAGTCACCACCTTTCAGGTGAGTGCATAGTTACTTTCAGCTTACACACAGATATGAAATATTTTTATATAAATTACGTGCTATGTGTGCATATTATCTGAATACTTGCTATCTATGTTGGATGAACGTTTTTATACATGTTTTCAATGATTTAAACTGTATATGTATTTTATATCTACGAAAATATTGGGGTAAAACATGGGTAGATGTAATAGGTGATGTGTGATAAAATGATGAGAGACCTCGATGTTGATGTTGTTGATTCTGTCATCTAGCGGAGTATGGATGACGACCACAGACTCTTCTAGACAGTCCAGTGGAACACTAGCAGGCTCTCAACCTGTAGGTGTTTGTGAACGATGTGTTCACCGGTGTACTCCATCCCTCCTCATGGTTGCCTTTAGGACATTTATTGTTGAGGAACCCCCTTAGCAGTAGTGTCCATCCCGATGATGATCCTTAGGATAGGTTCCTTATGATAGGTGTTTAGGGACGTAATGTGAGGATAACGGGAACGGGTAATCGGGTTATTGTTGGTCGATGAAATTAATAAACTTATTTATTGTGGGTTGAAAACCCTATGTGCTCACCAGGCTCCCAAGCCTGACCCACTCAGTTTTATGTATTACAGGTAGTGGCGCTCGAGCATAGTTGTGATGTGTTGGGATGAGGGATTACGGATATAGGCATGTAGATATGAAATAATGTAGTAAGGCGTATATTGTATTGTTTATACTTATGTACTGTATCGAACATGACATCCCGAGTCTTTTAATGAAATACATTTCTAAGGAAATGCTTTTGATAACTCTTTATCATATTATTGTTTTGGGACAAATTTCGCAACTCTTTTATTAAAATGTTACTCTGATTTTGAAATAAAGTATAAACAAAACCGGTCTTTTCTGGCCGTGATTTTGGGGATGTCACACCGACCCTAGAGCCCGAACACGAACTATAACCAGTACCAGAATGAACACCAATACCCGTATCTCCACCAGAACTTCCTCAAGTGACCACCATATTGAAAATAAACCATATAAACCTTCATAATATACTCAAACATTATACAAGATTTCTGGTATAATCGTAACTTCCCTCGACTCGAGTACAGATCATCTACTTCCATTAGTACGAGCCCGTACTACCTTCCACATCTATTCGTACTTTCATCAAGGATCACCTCGAATCCCCCAAGTTACTTCCTTATTAATCCAAACAACCTCTAGCGTAGCAAGCTCTTGGAACCGAATCACCTCATAGGTTTTCCTAGGGATACCACCACACCACTCTCCGCCATCAGCTGCAGAAGGAACTCCCCCTAACACCCTCTATTTAGCTTACGAATACAATTACATACCATCGACACCTGATAGTTCTTTGAATGAAAGTTCTCACACTACAATGGTTGGACACAAACAAGAGCTGCACAATAGAGTTAAACCTAACATTCTAAAATTATCTAATCTCGGTAATATGTAAGTTACGTATTCGCTTACTAGTTAACTGATGTTAATGGAAACTCCTAAAAGCACAAAGCAAGCAACATTCGAGTATTAAGTAATCAGAATCAATGAATAACCTAAACATGCCATCCTATCACTAAGTGATCAGTACTAGCATGCAAGTCTACAAGCTCATACAATAAGCATAGAAAGGCATCTATCCTAGCATTCTACCATGCAAATTGTCACACCCCCGAACCAGATGGCGGAAACGTCCGAGGGTTGTTGTGACTCAATTGAATACCATTACATTGAATATACATGAAACATAACATCATTCATCACCATGCATTGAGATAGTACAACTAATAGAGTTTACACTTAGTACATTGTTTCAAACATTACATCCCCAAAAGTAAATTGTTCGATAATAGTTAAACAAATAGCAAGTCATCACTGAGTACATTTTTCCCTCGGTTTACCTGTTACCTGAGAATACAAGTATTTTGAAAAACGTCAACATATGAAATGTTGGTGATTTCATAAGTAATGTTTGAAATAAAACGTTTTGTATTGTTTTGAAAACCACCAGAAAATCCGATATTTTCTGAAAAGAGTGTCGTATAAAAAGTGTGAAGATCCGTAAGTATGATTGTTTGTTTCTATAAATGTAAAAAGAATTTGTTGTACTTGGTATGCATCTCGTAGTTGTATGAATTGAAAAACCCTAGGAAAACCCGATGTTTTCCTAATTCTTTGAATTACGCTTTTTGTGTGGTGTTGTATCGTTGCGACATGTGAAGTCAATGATTCCAGGTGACATTGAATTAAATGTGTATTGTGAATTGTTATAAACACACGTTAATAGAAACGACTAGTTTACAACCATACTAACGATCCATTAGGTGTCGTCCGTACTATTCACTTAATCCAACCACCCTGACTTGTTATAGCCCCACAACCGAGGAGAAAAGAGGGCACGAAGACCTCAATAATTCATAAGTCGTTCAAGGCTATAGTGAATGCGAAGGGCCCTTGGCCTGACCCGCATTTTTGTGAATTCTCGACTTTACTAGCCATACCAAAGGACCCTTGGGGCCCAATAGCCTAAAAGCCATTAAAAGTCCTTTTACACGGAGTTAGGTCATGTAAGACCCAACAATCATGTAAGTAAGTTGTCTTCGGGCCTAAAGATCAGGTCATTGGGCTAGCTAGGCCCAACAAGCAAGATTTGACACTTTTGGGCCCAAAGATGGTGTATCGACGTCTGTGTAATCCCATGTGTGTATTGACTTCCCGAAAGTTCCGCGTGTGTATTGAATATCGTCGTGTTAGTAGTTTCAGATTCGTTATTGATTCGAGACCGAATCAATTCGTTTAGTAACGATTTTTGGTATTGATGTTGTATTAGGTTTTGTCGGTAGTCGCGGTACCAGTATTTTATCTCAACGGATTTATTGTTTAAACTTTGGAGTTTTTCTGTTTGCAGCCCCTTTCTTTTATGAGTTTACACTTTTAACCCTTCGAATAAAAGAATTTCCAATTTAGTCCTTAGACCATTTTTCTTGACATTTTAATATCAAAACTTGTTGAAAATGGTATTTTTCAGCTCATATTTATTTGACAACAGTTTTAGTCCCTCAAAATGAAGTTTTCTCGGTTAAATCCTCATTTTTCGCAACTTTTACACTTTTGGCCCAAAATAGAAATTTTTTGCATCTTTGGTCCTTTTTAAATATGAAAAGTGTTTTTAACCCTTGAAATGGACTTGGAGCACTAGTAGTCCCCTGTTTTACAGAAAAATACAGTTTCAACCCTTCAAATTTGAAAGTCTCGCATATTGGGCCTTATTGGGCCGAAAAATTCATTTTTGGCCCATTATACTTAAAATTTTACATTTTAGTCCTCCAAAAGAGTGTATTTCCAGAAAATACATTATTGAAACCGTTTTGACTCACTTCAACCATCAGAATTGCTATTCTATCATTTTGGGCCCTTATGTTTTATATTTTTGACATTTTGAGTCCAAAAATGGGTTTTTAGCCCAAAGAAGTTCATATTAACCAACTTGGTTATTTTTGTAGAAATGATTTGTATGTATTAATATAATTTATACTAATATCATATAACTTGATGCAATTCTCGGTTTTAAAGGCTTTTTGACTAGATCCAACATCACAATCACATAAAAACACAAATATAAACATAGAAATCACACAAAGCATACATATACACATAGATCTACACATTTGCTTGTATTCCCCCCCCCCCCCCCAATAAAACTTGTAAAACCGAAAAATAGGGAGTATGAAGCTCACCTTGAGTTGTAGTTTCGGTTTTGAAGAGAGAAAAGAAGAAAATTTCGATCCTAGCAAGTCTCCTTGGTAGATCTCGAGTTTAGTGACTTCTAAGGTGCATGATCACAAGTTGGAATAGATTTAGAAGAGATTTTTGATGAAATGAAGTAGCTAGATCATGGATTAGTCATCAACTTACCTTAGATGATGTGTTTGTGGGAAAAACCTCCTTGAAAAGCTCTTGATTCTCGAAATTTTTGAAGAAGGAGGGAGGAGATGTTCTTCAAGACTTAGAGAGAATGGAATGCATTTCTGTGAGTGTGTGTGTGTGTTGTGTTCGGCCGAGAGTGAGAAGGAGGGAAAGAGAGAGATCTTGAAGTGATGTATGCATGGAAACATGGGATAAGATGCATGGAAGACCCTTGAATAATTGTGAGGTGGCACTTCTCAAGTCAACTCTTCACTCCTTGGATTTGGGCTTTGGGCCGAGATTTGGAAAGAAAAAGGAGATTATTGGGCTTTAATGCCCCTAAGCCCATATAAACATAGAAACATGACAATCACATAAAAACACAAATATAAACATAGAAATCACACAAAGCATACATATACACATAGATCTACACATTTGCTTGTATTCCCCCCCCCCAATAAAACTTGTAAAACCGAAAAATAGGGAGTATGAAGCTCACCTTGAGTTGTAGTTTCGGTTTTGAAGAGAGAAAAGAAGAAAATTTCGATCCTAGCAAGTCTCCTTGGTAGATCTCGAGTTTAGTGACTTCTAAGGTGCATGATCACAAGTTGGAATAGATTTAGAAGAGATTTTTGATGAAATGAAGTAGCTAGATCATGGATTAGTCATCAACTTACCTTAGATGATGTGTTTGTGGGAAAAACCTCCTTGAAAAGCTCTTGATTCTCGAAATTTTTGAAGAAGGAGGGAGGAGATGTTATTCAAGACTTAGAGAGAATGGAATGCATTTCTGTGAGTGTGTGTGTGTTGTGTTTGGCCGAGAGTGAGAAGGAGGGAAAGAGAGAGATCTTGAAGTGATGTATGCATGGAAACATGGGATAAGATGCATGGAAGACCCTTGAATAATTGTGAGGTGGCACTTCTCAAGTCAACTCTTCACTCCTTGGATTTGGGCTTTGGGCCGAGATTTGGAAAGAAAAAGGAGATTATTGGGCTTTAATGCCCCTAAGCCCATATAGGAGTTAGGCTGAATGATTGTTGACCTTATAAAATATAAGTGTGATTTTTATGCTTTATTAGGCTAGATTAGGTTAATTATGGTCCATAATAGTTCCTATAATTGATTTATTTCATTCTAGGCCCAATATGGCCCAAAACATTGAAATAATTGTAAGTGGGTCCAATTAGAGCCCATTTAAGAGTTCTAAGCCCAAGATAGTCAAATTGGAAGTTTATTGGTCCATTAGGCCTAATAAGGAAGTCCTAGTCCAAAATGGACCTAAACAAGAACTTCTAGGGTTTCCAATTGCTTGTTGACTATTTGAAATGCTTGTATGGTGTACTTGATTGAAACTTTTGTTGCCATGAAGTAAGCATCTTACATGCTCTTAAGTTTTTGATTCAACATTTTACTTGAGTGTTGTGATTACAAGGCACAAAATTTCTAGTTATGATACAAATCCTGAGCAGATCCTTGTCTCTAGTCTAACATGCAGTTCATAATTTCATAATTCAAAGCATTTCACATAGAACATGTATGTGTATTTTGGGAAAACTTACTTGAGCTCGGTCGATTGCATGCACCACACCCCTTTCTGTAACGTCCCAAAAATCAAGACAAAAATTTTCATTTTCATAATAAATAAACCATCATCCAAACATGTTCATAAAACCATAAAGGAAAGATCAGAGTAAATCAATCATCTTAGTACATCAAAGTCATATAAGTCGGAAATCATGGTGTGTGTACGATGTGATCACCCCAAGCTCTTCCTTTTCTATATGGAAGTACCTGAAAAACAAACTAAAAACTGTAAGCATGAAGCTTAGTGAGTTCCCCAAAATACCTCATACCATACATACCAAACATACAATGGGCCATGCCCCACAACCATCGGTCCCCGCCCGGAATGGATTTGTCAGTAACATGTGATGGGCCCCACCAAACACACTCAGCAGGCCCCCACCCGATATATATACAAACACATACAAGACATGCAAGAATTGCAAAGACAACTAGCATACTATAACATAATCCACTAGGCCGACACTGGTGCCTTCGACCCGCAAGTACAGTGACAATTATCATACTATAACACAATCATCAGACCCCGCCCTATACACATATAACACATATAAGGTCACATAGACATCTAGCAAACCAGTAACCACAAATCATGGACCAACATTGGTGCCTTCGACCCGCTAAGCACTGGGAGGAGACTCACCTCAAACTGATGAAATAACCAGATAAAAGCTCAGACTGTTGATCCGGGAAACCTCCACACTAAATATCATCAAATAATACCCTAATTAATAATTAGTTCATAAACCATAGCCATGCCTCATCCAATGACACCCAAAGGCCCAATACTGCCCAATTTCCTTAATGATGTCGAAAGCCCATTATGTGCCCAAATCAAAGAAGGCCCAAAGCCTCATAATGAACCAAAGTCAGAAAGACTAGTGACCCAACAAGACCCAAATCTCAAAAGTCAACAAAAGTCAATGGTTGTTGAGTACGCCCCTATCTATGCCCTCTCTAGACAGTACGAATTGCGTACGAGCTAGGTACACCCATCGTACTCCACAGCCAACCCAACTCACCATTAAGTGCTTAATTGATTAAGCCACTAAGTCTAATTCTCATATCTGATCCGAAATGATCTCTTAACACGTAAGGTTAGCAACTTTACTCCTTTGTCTTAATGGGACCCAATACTCAATAAAACTTATAACAAGAACCCTTACTCATGTATGGTCCAATATAACACATCAAGATTGCATTTTTATGAACAATGAACCTCAAAAATGCTAAGATCTACCATCCTTAGCTTTTGGAGTAGCTCATACACTCACACATGACTTAAAGGACCATAAAAAGCACAAAAACAAGCCCTAACTATATCTATTAAAATGAACGAGCAAGTTAAGAGCTTTATACCTCAAAAATCTTCCGAAGTTGGAGATGATTCTAGATCCACAAGCTCTATCCACAACAATGCAACTTCCAAGAGTTCTTCTTCCTTCAAGTTCACCAAAAACACCTTCAAAGTTAACTTCCAAGCTCAAAAAACTCAAAAGGCAATTAAGGTTTCATTCTTAGGATTTGGAGAGGTGGAGGCTGAAGATAAGAAGGGTTCCCAAGAAGTTAAGGTGTTTAAATAGGGTCCAATAATCAAAGTTAGGGTATTGGTCTATTAAGCTTATGCCCAACGTACATATTGTACGCTTAACATACATGGGTGGTTCATAGCGATCATCTAAGCCCCGTACGCTCAACGTGCTTCGTGTACGCCCATTGGACTCGACTTAACCGAAAATCCTTGTAACTTCAAACAGCCATAACTTCTTCGTTACAACTTTAATTTAGACGTTCTTTATATCCATGAAAAGGTAATGAGAAGCTCTACAATCCTATCAACTATCCTTTGCCTTAAAACTTTCTGAACTTAAATCCAAAATTCATAAAAGGCCTAAACTATCACTTTAAGATTGTACTGTTGGGCTCCAAAAGACAAACCGAACTCTTGGATAACATAATCCACATTACCAAAACTTCTCCTTCCCCAAGGCCCGAACCCGTATGATAATTGATCTTCGACTCATGGCCACGAACTATGGAATGACTTGAAATAGTGTGTTACACTTTCTTTTATTAGAAAACTCTTTTATAAAACAGTTCTTTTTATGAAAAATCTACCAAATCCTCATATTGAGTTCAGACATACCCAAGAGTATGTCCAAATCCCTCAAACCAAGGCTCTGATACCAACTTCTAGTGTCCCAAAACTCAGAACCAAAAATTTTGTTTTTATAGTAAATAAACCATCAACCAAACATGTTTGTCAAACCATAAAATATTAGGAGTAAACAAAATAACACCCCAAAAGTACACCAGATTCAATGCAATTATCTCGAGCTCTCCCCTTTGATCCGGAAGTACCTGAAACATAAACTAAAAACCATAAGCACGAAGCTTAGTGAGTACCTAAAAATACCACATACGATACATGCAATGGGCATGGCCCTACAATCATCAGGCCCCTCCCGACATTAGACCCCACCAGAAATCGAGCCCCACCCGAAACATATATGTCAGTAACATGCGATGTGCCTCGCCCAACACACTCATCAAGTCCCGCCTGGCATCGGGACTCGCCCGGTATGCATACAAACACATACAATCCATGCAAGATTCACAAAGACAACTAGCATACTATAGCATAATCCAATGGGCCGACATTAGTCCATTCGACCCGCAAACACTACGAGGAAACCCACCTTAGTCTGTTGTTAGTGAAAGAGATGATCGAGCTGCTGGACCAAAGAATCCCCACGCTAACCAATCGAAAAACCGCAATTAATAATTAGGCCAGAAACAATAACTGGGAATCTAGTTCATTTGTCCAACACCCAGGATAAAAGACCATTTTACCCTTCCCTTACTTGGCCCAAACTCAATAGCACTAAAAACCTAATAGTGGCCCAATTCCTAAAGGACACCTAAAGCCTAATATGGGCCCAAATCCAAGAAGGCCCAGATCCTAACAATAGCCTATAGATAGGAAGCCTAGTTTCCCAACAAAGCCCAAAACTCCAATAGTCCAAATATAGCCCAAACCATAAAATCCAAAGACCATGCCTAGTACACTACGTGTACCAGACGTACTCCCAACGTACTGGGTGGCTTGCCTAATCGGGGACTCGAATTCATACGTGCAACATATGCTTACGTACGCCTAACGTATGCACCCATTAAGTAATTCTTTCCATTAAGCACTTAATGCTTACAACTGGACGTCCAATCTTCATATCTGTAATGCATGTAGATCTGGGCTAGTCACTTTAGAGACAATGAACATCAAAAATGAATTTTTGATAGAACATTATTTAGAATAAATAATCTTAACCAATTTATATTATATATCAAAAAGTTTCTGTACATATAAAGAACACCGAAATCCGAGTTAAAACGAAGAAGTTATGATCCGTCGAAGTTTTACGGCAAAACCGGCGTGACACCGGGAATCGTAAAAAAGTGAATTTACGACAAAATACTTTCTATCCTTAGCGATATAGATTACATTTTTAGTATATGTTAAACTGAGAGCGTGCATAAAAAGAACATCCAAATCTGACTTCGTATGAGGAAGTTATGATTTTTCTAAGATTTAGCATAGTAGTGCACAACCCGAAATTCGAATTTTAGATCGGTCGATTTTCAGCCAACATAATCTAAACGAGAAATGAAGATATCGTTAATAGGAGTTAAACGATAAAAATATAGATGAAAACGGAGCTCGTATGCGACAGATATGGACGAAGCTTAGTCTCTACTCGTCGAGCGCGGCAAATCTGATACAGTTTTGTAATTCCAAGATAGAATGAGAATTAGTCAACAGTGTCTAAATGAAAGTTTTAGTACTCATAAATACCAACACGTGGATATAAATAACGTCGAAAACGAAGCCCGTATGCGAAATATATGGATGAAGCTTAGTCTCTACTTTTCGAGCGCGACGAATTCGAATATAGTTTTGTAAATCTAAGATACAGTGAGAATTAGCCGACAGGGTCTAAATGAAAGTTGCAGTACTCGTAAATATCAACGCGTGGATATAAATAACATAGAAAATGGAGCTCGTACGCGGAAGATACGAACGAAGCTTAGAGACTACTCTACGATAAAATCCCTATAAATAAAGGATGAATCATTCATATTTTCTTCACACCATAACCTCTATTTCTCTCTCTAACTTCTCTATAGCCTCCTTATACCCCTCCCAAGTCTAGGGAACCTACCTAGCACGAGAATGAAGCCCCGGAGCACCTGACGACTCCGAGAAGAAAAGTTTTCGGCTCGGAAACGCTGCTCCAGCGAAGCCCGATCTTTTTAATAAAAACTGTTGTAAGTGAGCAACGCCTACACTATTTCTAATATAGCTTTTATTTAAATAAACTAATGTTATTAGGACCTTATAATAATAATAATAATAATAATAATAATAATAAGACTAATAATTAGTCACGATAAATTATAGACTAAAATCTAGTGGTAATAATACTAGGTTTCGTCGAAGGAAATTATATTGTTAAGAAGTGAAGCGCTGTCCGAGTTTGGAATCATCACTTTAACAAGTGAGTGCATAGTTAATTTCATCTTACACATAGATATGAAGTATTTTATATATATTACGTGCCATGTGTGCATATTATCTGGATACTTGCTGTCTATGCTGGATGAATGATTTTATACATGTTTTAAATGATTTAAACTATATATTTATTTTATATCTACAAATATGTTGGGATAAAACAGGGGTAGATGAAAAGTTAATGTGTGATGAAATAAAATGATGAGAGATAAGTGATGATAATTAGCCGAGGATAAATAGGTGATGATGAATCGGTGATGTAGGATGAAATATATTATAACCTTGTCCGGCAATTTGGAGATGTAGTCATCTACCAGAGTATAGATGACGACCACAGACTATTATAGACAACCCCGTGGAAACACCACCAGGCTCATAACCTGTAGGTGATGAATTATGAGTTCAGGCGATGTTGTAACTACGTATTTATGCGATGATACTCTGATCGCTTACTATGAATTACGATTTCATGCGATGTTGTAACTACGTATTCATGCGATGATACCCTAGCCCTTGTTGGGCATGTATTAAGGGAGTAATCACTGAATCAATATTGTCTATGCGATGTAGGCGATGATCCTTAGGGAGAGTCCTTAGGAACAAACATATAAGGAAATGCGATGTAAGGAGATGAGAGGTAAATATGATGTAGGAGACGACCCGTAGGATAAATTCTTAAGGAAGGTACTTAGTGATAAAGAAGATAATGAGGATGGGTAATTGGGTTAATTGTTTGATGATTAAACATAATAATGATATTATTGCGGGTTGAAAACCCTATGTATCACCAGGTTTCTCAGCCTGACCCACTCAGTTTACTTGTATCACAGGTGACGATGTGAAGTTACATTACACTGAGAGATTAAGGAGATATAGATCATTAGTGTAAATGAACGTAAGTTATGTTTATGCTTATGTTTCTGAATTGACAATGACATCCCAAATGTTTTAAAAGGAATAAAAATACATTTCTTCGGAAATGCTTTGATAATGAAATTATCATGTTTTTCTGGGAACAAATTCCGCAACGTTTTTATTGAAAGAGATACTCTGATTTTTATAAAGCATAAACAAAATCAGTCTTTACTGGCTGTGAAAATTGTGATGTCACAGTTGGTATTAGAGCATTAGTTTAAGCGAACTAGGAACATGGATTTATTTGTAAACTTAAACTTAGAATGCTAAGCAATGATTGTGAGGAGTGTGTCTTAGGTAATAAACTTGAATAGACACAAGCACTAGCTTATTTAGGGAAAAATGCCTAACATGCTTTTATGTGCTAAATGATTTATGATATGCATTATATGATCGGATCTATGGTCTATTGTCGGCCGGATCTGAAAACTTTACGTGTCCTGGTTTCTAAACGTTTAATTACGGTATTAGAAGTGGCATATAACTTTTTGGAGAAATAAGGGGACTTATACATCAATCATAAATAAAATCTTTCCTATCTTAATTCTCGTTATTACACACCAACCGTCTGATTTGGTGTATAGATCGAAATGGCAAGAACCCGAAGTGGAGTCGGGAACACGAATGGAAATAGGAATCAACAACCCCCAATGATTGAACAAATACCAGTTGTAGTAACCACACCTGAGCCAATCACCATGGTCGGGGTACAACGATGATCCAAATGATGTTGGATCATCAAATGGAGGAAACAAGGCGTTTACTTCAACAAAATCGAGAGGAACTTATGATGCCTATTGAACAGCCCGAGCTGAATGATGGGCCGTTAGAAGGAGGGAACTACAGTGGGACAGTTGGTCAAGACAACCCACTGATAGTTAGACGAAACAATCAGGATGGAGGAAATGACGAACGTGGATGCAAGTACAAGGATTTCATGGCATCCAAACCCCTGAGTCTTTCTGGAAGCCCATCACCGGTGGAAGTTATGGATTGGATCTCCGAGATGGAGACAATGTTTGAGAGTTGCGAGTGTAGCAACCAACAAAAGACCGCCCTTGCGGTCCCTCTGTTAAAGTATGGAGTACTGAGCTGGTGGAAGCTACTAGCTAACACGATGCCTAAGGGCAAAGAAAGTAAGATGTCTTGGGAAGATTTCCTAGTGCAATTAAAGATGCATTATGGCTCTAAGTAGGATCTTCTGGAGATCAACAATGAATTCCAGAATCTGAAGAAGGGGAAGATGAGTGTCACCGAGTATGTTGCAAGTTTTACGGAGAATATGAAGCTCATTCCTTAACTAGTTCCAACTGAGCTCTCCAAGGTCAACAAGTTTGCCCACGGATTACCAGCAGACTTTGGTCCAATGGTCAAGCAAGCAACCACTCTGAAAGCCGCCATCTGGGCTACTAAGAATGTGGAGACCCAGATAAGAGAAAAGGGTATGGAGAGAGCTGAAGTTGGCGAGAAAAGGAAGCATGAAGGATCTTCAAGGTCCAACAAGGAGAGAAATTTCCTGAAGTCTGGAGGAGGAGGAGGTGAAGCAATATGGTGTGAAAAGTGCAAAAAGAATCACTTCAGAAGATATGATGGAGAAGTGATGTGCTATAAGTGTGGTAGAACCGTTTACTATTCCAAAGATTGTACATTTGACAACAAGAAATGTTACGAATGTGGAAATGATGG
This sequence comes from Lactuca saligna, assembly GCF_052625555.1. NCBI lineage: Eukaryota > Viridiplantae > Streptophyta > Magnoliopsida > Asterales > Asteraceae > Lactuca > Lactuca saligna. Next base: position 263,622,409 of record NC_136421.1, on the reverse strand, counting down.
GAATATTTCGAAGAACTGTCCAAAGAAGAACGAAGCTACAAGGCAAAATGCGTCGCTAAAGCCAAAAGCAAGAGCATTCCAGATGATCCTTGACGAAGTAGATGGCAATGCAAGGAATCCGGAGTGAGGATGGATATCCGAGGATCAAGTTATGAAGAAGCCAAGCGGATAGTATCAGGAGGTGTAGCCTATTAGAGGCATACTATAAGTTGAACTTGAACACCTATGTAATCGTTTCAATGAATAATATAAAACCTTTGTTTTGTTATCTGATGTGTCAATTTGTTATATAATTAAAAAAAATATAATATTATGGGTTGAAAACCCTATATGCTCACCAGGTTTACCAACATGACCTTAAATAAAGATAATTGGGTAATGATGTATGTATCTGTTGAGAGATTCAAAGAGATGTAGATCGTTAGTACATTGAGACATTGTAAGTCTCCATTTATGCTTATCTTTCTTGTATCAGTGATAACATCCCCAACCATAATAAATCAATGGAAACATTTCTTCGTAAATACTTTTACGGGACCAAATTCCACACTAATGAATAAACTATGTATTAAATAAGCATAAATAAAAAGTTTTAAAATGACCCTAAAATCTGGGGATGTCATAGAATCACTACGAACCGAAATTCACATTGAACTTGTTACAATCCACTTTGATTGATCGCAACCGTTCGAAATAAGAGAAACGTACCATTTCAATTTGCAGTAGTTTCGTAACGACTGAGTCCAGCCTTCAATTTTCTAAAATTGAAATAGAATCCATTGGAATTACAACCAGTGTTACAATGTCTCCAAATAGATCAAGGATAAAGAAAAGTTTCATCAAATCAAGAGAAGAATTACCGGAATCATTAACTAGACTTGGTAGAATCTAGGTGGTTTTACTTATAACCTCGAGGATTCTAGTACAAATGTGTTTCAAAAATAATAGAGGATCAAATTTTAAAAAAATTGGAAATCTGGTGATATAAAAAATGATACGAAAGAAAACACCTGATTGATCAGTTTGATCAAATTCAAGTAATCATATGCTTTGATTGATATTTAATTGACAAGGTTGAAATGAATTTTCAAACAGAAATCTCACAATAAGAAAAAAATTGAACCTATTTGAATAGAAATGATCTGGAATCAATCAATTTCATTAAGGTATCGCAACACGAAAAATTATGAGATTTTGAAGATTGGGAAGTTCCGTCAATTCATAAGTTAAAAACTAAAACAATAAATTGTTCCCCCTCAATTCCTTAAAATGTGTTGTTTGTTTGGTCTCACTCTCATCATGGTGATAATGAAGATAAGATCATAAATGAATATTTTTGGCCACTTACATTCTAGTTGTTTCAGAATAGAGATGTATTGAGATATGCGTCATTGTGTGTGCAAAGTGTAAGAAATATGATATAAGAAGATGTAATCGAGTTTCTCACAATCTCATGGTGACAATGAAATTTATCACAAAAAAATCTTTGAAAAACCATAACTCCAAGTTGTTATAGACTTGGAATGTCAAAGGTTACTAAAAAATCATGTTTGGTTTAGAAAGAAACCCTATGTTTGGATTTGTATATATCCAAGACGTCATCAGTTTCTAAGATTGGTTAAAGAATCATGGTACCTCTACTATGAAATAAGGACCAAACATACATCTCTAAATATTGAAATGAGTATAGAAATGTAGCTCTGTGAGTATTGGTAATATAACCTACTGGGAAGAAATTCTTAGAACAAGAAATTTCATTAAGGATTCATAACCAAATAGTCAATGTGACTAGGGATGTTATTCGGGTTGGAACTAGACTAAACCAACCCGAACCCGAATAACACGAAAACCGAATAAGGGCAATTGCATGAACCAAGAATTGGACCAAATAACCAACATGGGTTCGGTTCGGTTCGAGTATTAATTGGTTCGATTCGGTTATTACCTGAATAATATGTACAAAGTGATTAACGACCTAATATAACCAAAAAGAACTGAATAACCGTATTAGAATTCTAAAATTCAAATAACCAAAAATAACATTTACAATATGATTATAAACATTGTATTTTTTTTTATGAATTTTGTAGCTTATGATTCCATTACAAGTCTTTTAAAAAGACAAATTTGTTAACTAAAAATAATACAAAGTATATACATAATTGCTTCACTGTTGAAAAAAAAGGTTAGAACTTGTGTAGCAAAAATGTAAGCACGCAATTAACTATGCTTGAGATATAAGAATATAAAATCCAAACACCAAAATCTTGAAATATAGTTATGAAGCAAAATACTAAACACTAAATATTAAACATCCAAAACACCCAAAAAAAAATATCATCATAATCTATGGCTTTTGATTTAAACTTAATTAATTAATTTATATATTGTTATGTTTTTATTAAATGATTGACTAAGAATAAATTATATATTTATACAATACTTGTTATTATATATATACGATACTAGCTTTACAAAAATAAACCTCAAATGAAATGAAATGTGTTAAAACCAAGTACTTGAGAACAGTTTACAACTTTAGATAAGGTAGAAAATTGCAATATATAGACCCTCAATTATTTACTGAAATAGATTTAATTATTTTATCCAAATAGAACTCGGAAGACGGCGGCAGAAGGTAAGAAAATTATTATAGTTTTATCATTTTTACGATTTTCTCATGATAATCTTTTTATTATAAAAGCCATTAAAAGTTGACACTTTTTTCATTTTTCCCAACTTCTCTTTCTCATCTTTCTTCTTATTTGGATAGTATAAATAGTGAGTCATATGAATTAGAAACTTAATGATTTCATCACAAGTATTGGAATAAAAAGTTCTCTCTACTCTCATGTCTTTCTTTATTCTATAATTTATCTTGTTATTTGATCATATTTTATAACACGTTATCAACACGACTCTACCATAGAGCTAACTCCTTATTGTTCTTGTCATTTTCAGGTATGTATTTTTTTATAATTTTACATGTCAATGCTTGCAACTTATTTTATGGAATTTCTTAACTAACATTTCCTTAACATACAAGTCTTTATTTTGATTTCTATTTTCATTATGGAAAACAATGCTAGAGAAAACTTTCTCTAATTTTCATACTACTAACATGCTCTTGCAGTATCAATATCATGAGAAAGGTTTAAAATAAATATGAATTAATCTCATGTCTTCTTGTGGATAAATAAAATAATGAATTATTGATGAAAAATCACCAATCAATCCCGACCGGTTCTAGTGCATTCCCTGAAGTGAATGCAACATCATATAATCATAATAGTTATGGGTCTAACCGAGATCGTGGAGGTTATCATAATTATCATAAAAATAACACGATTACAAGTAACCACCAGAAGTTGGAAAATAGCAAAAATCCACACCCTAATGATAAAAGTGGTCAAGGTAAAAAAAAAAAAAAAAGGTTGCAAATGTTTGTCACTAATGTGGAATGACCGATCATTGGTCTTGTACATACCGCTTACTAAAGCATTTTATTGATCTTTATCAAGATTCTCTAAAATATAAAGAAAAATATCGAAACAAATTTTATTCAAAGTGATATTAATGAAGATCAACCAGAAATGACACATTTGGATGTTGTCGATTTTCTTGTCTACCCGAAAGGGACAAGTGGTGATATGGATGGTGATTGATCAGAATAATGTGTAGTTTTGTTTCATTACATCTATTATGTTTTTATATCATATTCGTTTCATGAGAAATGATGTCGTCACAATCTTCACAAATTAATAAAATATGAATTTATTTCTCTAAGTCGAATGTTTCTTATGTTTTATTTATTTACTGAAAAGAAATGTGGATATTCGCAAAAGAAATAATGAAGATATATTTCTTGCAGACAATGCAATAAAACATAACATTTTTAATAATGAAAAATATTTTGCTTACTTATCAATTATAGAAGAAAATATTAATATAATAACAGGTAATGCAAAAATGATTAAAGGCTCTGGAAGAGCGAATATAATATTACAACAATGGACACTAATTACAAATTAGTGATGCATTATTTTCGTCTAAATCACCAAGATTGAAGGCTCCGGAAGAGCGAATATAGTATTACCACAAGTGAAAATAATTATAATTGGTGATGCATTATTTTCATTAAAATCATCAAGAAATTTATTAAGTTTTAAGGATATTCGGTCCAACGGATATCATGTTGAAACAACCAATGATTGTGATAAAGAGTATCTCAATATTACAAAAATGATATCGGGTAAGAAAAGTTTTTTGGAAAAAATAATCTAGTATTGTCCTCTGGATGTACTATACAAATATTACAATGATTCATGCTATTGAAAATAAAAAAGGTATGATAACACCTACAACGCTTGGCATGACCGGTTGGGCCATCCCGGATCAATTATGATGTGCAAAATAATTAAAAGTTCAAGTCGTCATTCCTTGAAAAACTAGAAGATTTTTCAAGCTAATGAATTGTCTTGTGTTGCATGTTCTCAAGGAAAATTAATTTCCTATCCATCATTGAATAAAGTTGGGTATGAAAGTCCTAGTTTTTTTTAAAATGAATTCAAGGGGATATATGTGGACCAATTCATCCACCATGTGGACCATTTAGATATTTTATGGTCTTAATTGACGCGTTAACTAGATGGTCACATGTGTGCTTGTTATCTAGCCGTAATCTCGCTTTCGCAAGATTACTAGCATAAATAATCTGCCTAAGGGCACATTTTCCCGATTACCCGATTAAGAAAATTTGACTTGACAATGCTGGAGAATTTACATCACAAGCTTTTAATGACTATTGCATGTCGATTGGGATAACTATTGAACATCTTGTTGCATATGTTCATACACAAAATGGTTTAGCTGAGTCGTTAATCAAACGCCTTCAATTAATTACAAGACCATTACTAATGCATTATAAACTTCCTAATCAACATAAGGGCATGAAATTTTACATGCAACATCACTTCTATGCATAATGCCAACTAGTTATCATGAGTTCTCCCCTATTCAACTGGTTTGCGGCCAGGAACCAAATATTTACCATCCAAGGATGTTTGGATGTACAATTTATATACACATTTCTCCACCTCACTTCACAAAAAATGGATCCTCAAGAAGAATGAGAATTTATGTTAGATATGAATCTCCATCTATAGTAAAATATTTAAAATCATCAATCGGAGATTTATTTATAGCTATATTTGATGATTATTATTTTGATGAATCATATTTTTCAACATTAGGGGGAGAAATAAAGAAGCTGAAAAATAAAATCTTTTGAAATGAATTATCACATTTAGTTTTAGATCCTCGTTCAAGTTAATATGAACTTGAAATAAAAAAGATAATTCCTTTACAAAATGTAGCAGATCAATTGCCACAAGCATTTACTGACCTTAAGTGAGTAACAAAGTCTCATTTAAGTTGTAAATGCTCCGGTTAGAATTGATATTCCAGAAGGAAAAAATACAACTACAAATGAATCAAAGGCACGCCTAAAGCGTGGAAGACCAACCGGTTCCAAAGATAAAAATCCTCGAAAACAAAAGGGAGCAAATATAATTGATGGTCCAAAAGAGAAAACAAAATCTTTTGAAAAGATTAATGAAGCTCCAGAAGAGCCCAGTGACATAACAAAAGAAACCGGGGTACCTGAAAATTATAAAAATGAAGAGATCTCAATAAATTATGTCATGGCAGGAATAAGATGAAACCGAAATAAGATAGACGTTGACGATAATTTTTCATATCATGTTGCATGCGAGATTATGGAATAAAATGAGGATCTTGAACCTAAGTCTATAGATGAATGTAGAAATAGAAAAGATTAGCCAAAATGGAAAGATGCAATCAACAAAGAACTTAATTCTCTTACTCAATGAAAAGTTTTTGGACCTGTAGTTCGTACACCAAACGGAGTAAGACCAGTGGGACACAAAATGGGTATTTGTGCGCAAAAGAAACGAGAAGAATGAAGTTGTGAGATATAAAGCAAGACTTGTGGCACAAGGTTTTACCCAAAGGCCCGGAATTGACTATGAAGAAACATACTCTCCTATGATTGATGCAATTACATTCCGTTATCTAATAAGTCTGGCAACACATGAAAATTGGAGATGCGTCTGATGGATGTAGTTACCGCTTATTTATATGGTTCACTTGAGAATGATATTTATATGAAAATCCCAAAAGGGTTTAAGGTGCCAGAAGCACAAACTCCTAATTCTTGTGAAGTATATTCGGTAAAATTAAATAAATCTTTGTATGGATTGAAACAGTCTACCCGTATGTGGTTCAATTGTTTAAGTACATTTCTTTTAAAAGAGGGCTATAAAAATGATCCATTAAGCCTATGTGTATTCATAAAAAGATCCGGATCAGAATTTGTGATAATTGTTGTTTACGTAGATGATTTGAACATAATTGGAACTCCTGGAGAATTGGAAAATGTCACTTCTTGTTTGAAAGAAAAATTTGAAATGAAAGATCTTGGTAAAACGAAGTTTTGTTTGGGTCTTCAAATTAAGCACACCAAAAATGGAGTTTTTGTACATCAATCTAGTTATCTAGAAAAAGTGCTTAAAAAGTTTTATTTTATATGGATAACTCACATCCATTGAGTACCCCGATGGTAGTAAGGCATTTAGATGCCAAAAAGGACCAGTTTCGGCCTTATGAAAAACATGAAAAACTTCTTGGTCCCGAAGTACCATATCTTAGTGCTATTGGTGCACTAATGTATTCTACTAATAATACGAGACCTGATATATCTTTTGTTGTAAACTTATTAGCAAGATATAGTTCTTGCCCAACAAGAAGACATTGGAATGGAGTCAAACACATTTTTCGATATCTTCGAGGTACAATGGATATGGGCTTATATTATTCAAATTCATCAAATGCGGAGTTAATTGGTTATGCAGATGCTGGATATTTTTCTGATCCACACAAATGTTCGATCCCAAACAGGTTAATTATTCACTTGTGGAGGTACCGCAATTTCTTGGCGTTCTGTTAAACAAACTTTAGTTGCTTCTTCTTCTAACCATGCAAAGATTATAGCAATTCACGAGGCAAGCCGTGAATGTATTTGGTTAAGAAATTTAACTCATCACATTCGTGAGAGTTGTGGTCTAACTTCTAACAGGGACGTTCCAACCATACTATATGAAGATAATGCGACTTGTATAGCCCAATTCAAGGAAGGGTTTATCAAAGGAGACAGAACCAAACATATATCACCAAAGTTTTTTTTTACTCATGATCTTCAAAAAGAGCGTGGCATCAACATCCAGAAAATTCAATCAAGTAACAACTTGGCAGATTTTTTCACTAAAGCCCTCCCTACATCCAAATTTGAAAACATGGTACAAAATATTGGAATGCGACGCTTTAAGGAAATCAAGTGATGTGATGATCAGTGGGAGTTGGAAACACATTGTACTCTTTTCCTTAGCTATGTTTTTCCCACTGGGTTTTCTTAGCAAGGTTTTTAACGAGGCAATTGTTCCAAATATCTATTATTAATCATGTACTCTTTTTCCTTAACAAATGTTTTTTCCCATGAGGTTTTACCTATTAAGGTTTTAACGAGGCATGATACAATCGTCATTCAAGGGGGAGTGTTATGAAATATTAGTTTGTGAATGACCATTGGATTCTCCATTTCTCCTATAACTCTCCATCATTATTTAGCATTAGTAACAACCATTTCAATGTATTTTATGAATGTAATATTACACCATCATAATGTGCATTCATATTATAGCTCATCTTTCTTCTTATTTGGATAGTATAAATAGTGAGCCATATGTATTAGAAATTGATGATTTCATCACAAGTATTGGAATAAAAAGTTCTCTCTACTCTCATGTCTTTCTTTATTCTATAATTTATCTTGTTATTTGATCATATTTTATAACAGTACCTTAGTTTTTTAACGGAAAAAATAGATTGAAGAAAAAAGAAAGATTATTGGTGATCCTACTTTATACCTCACAACTTTCCTTTGACTGATTTGGAAAGGGAAAATGACTTGTAAAGGTAAAAAAGTATTAGATTTGTACCAAAAATACCATTGAACTATTTTTTGTACACACATCACCAATATAATATAACTTTTGTACATATATGACCATTAAACTTCACATTTGTTCAAAAAATACCATTATATTACCGGTAATAATAGGTCATCAGCCACGTAGCATACCATGTGACATGTCATGTGGCTGCTGATGTGGATTTTACTGTTTATTATGTACGCATTATACCATTAAACTATTTTTTGTACACATTATACCATTAAAATTTTTTTGTACACATTTTACCATTAAACTTTTTTTGTACACATTTTACCATTAATGTTATATAATTTATTGAAAAAAATATCATTTCAAAAAATACAAATTATTACATAAAAGTAGGTTTCCCATCACATGATGTGGATTTTACTGATTTTCTAAATTTTAGTAAACTTATCATTATAAGTTATTTTCCTATCGGTAAACAACGATATGATTTTAATGCACTTTTTTAATCATCAACCATAATCAAGAAGGGGAGGGGGGTTATAATAAGGTAACATGTACAAAATGTTTCATGAGTTTATAAGTGTGCATGAAACGTAGTTTCCTAAGAAAATGACTTATAAGAATATGTTTATTAGACATTAGCTAAAATAATGAACAATTTAGTATTTCTTCGCCGCTCCAGATAGAAGTCTCAAGTTCAAACCTTGTGGGTTTCAATCAATGTATGGCCAACATAAATTCACAATGTAATTATAAAAGAAAGTCCTTAGTATCATTGTAAAAAAAAACCTTTTCCCCAAACCTTACAAAATCAGTGAGTCACAATAGGTGATGAAAAACTCACTTTATGTAAAAATATGTATTTTTTGAAATGATATTTTTTGAATAAATTATATAAGATTAATGGTAAAATGTATACAAAAAGTTTAATGGTAAAATGTACACAAAAGAAAGTTTAATGGTATAATGTGTACAAAAAATAGTTTAATGGTATAATGTGTACATAATATACAATAAAATCCATATCAGCAGCCACATGGCATGTTACGTGACTGGTGACCTACTATTACCGGTAACATAATGGTATTTTTTAAACAAATGTGAAGCTTAATGGTCATATGTGTACAAAAGCTATAGTTGATTGATGATGTGTATAAAAGAAAGTTCAACGATATTTTTTGTACAAGTCTAATACTTCGTTACCCTTACAAGTCATTTTACCATTTGGAAATAAAGTAATTCTATACAAATATAAGTCTATGTTATTTACCAATTTTACCCTTCAACGTAATATTAAAAAAAAAATTACTTAGCATCTATAATAATTATTTTCTTCGACACATCTCACGAACGTTGTGTTTTCTATCATGAAACAACTTCATTTATTTCATTTTCTTTCGAATCGGAGAACACGAAAATAAAATATATCTTTACATTACATTCTTTTTCTTTTTCTCTCCTTATTTTTCATCCCCTTATTTCATTTCCTTTATTAAATCCGGAAACATGACAAATGATAAGAAAGTCACTAGCTCGATCTCGGGTTTCCAACAACTCGTTCTGATGAGCAACGTTTGATTAAAAAAACTTGTACTCACCAAACGATCATATATTGCATAAGAAAGATTTTACGTCTTATCAAAATTCATTTAAAGAATATAATTGACCGCATATTCAACTAAGAAAAAAGTATTAAAAAAGAAGCTTTATTGAAAATAGACATTTGTCGAGGATCGCAATAGGGTTTTCTCACATGTGCAAATAATTTAATAAACCCAAATCCAACTCAAATTTTAATGGCTAACTCACATGCCTTTTAATCTACTCCTAAATCTTTTCTAATAAATTAAGGTTTTTTTTGCCACTTGTCACACTCTAATGCATTATGTCATATGTAATTTTATCATAATTTTGAGATATTTATTTTCCATTTGTCATTTACTTCATTTATCATTATTGATATCGAATATATACCATTAATTTAGTTTCTATAAATTAAACATACCATAATAAATATATTAATTTCAAATTTCGAACTTCAATTTCAATTTTAAATAAATTTACAACTGAAACCTTCGTATTTAAAATTTTGTTATAATTAACACATTTAATACACATGTTTGAGAACTAAATACATAATTTTAAGTTAATTTTTTCATTTTTTTTAATTTATATTTATTTCAAATTCCAAATTCAAATAAACTTGTTGTTTAATAATTTGTATTTAACATTTTGTTTTAATTAACCCGTATAATATATGAGTATCACAACTAGTCTTCTCTCATAAATAAAGGTTTTTTTTGCCACTTGTTACATTCTCATTCATTTTGCCACATATCATTTTGTGGTTATTTTGAATTATTTTTTATTCCATATGTAATTTTGTGGTTTTCCTATTTTATTAAATTCCATATGGTATTTAAATTTAATAATAAATGCATATCAATTTCATTAATGGATTTTCCTTATAATTTCAAAATTTTAAAATAAAATATGATTAATTTGATTTGATTATGCTATCTAAATGATTTTTTTAAGTTTAAAAGAAAAAAAAACACTTTAATTTTAGTAATTCAATATTTTTATCATTTTTCTTATAAATTCAAATTTCCCAAATGTTTATACATATTTAATTATTTAAAATACACTCATGTAATATATGGGTTCACACCTAGTCTACCTATTGATTGATGGATATATTTCCAACAAATCTTAATTAGGAGTGTGCGCGGTGCGGTTTGGTGCGGTTTATACCCAAAACCACAAACCGCACCGCGAAAGCTATAAACAACATTGTGTGGTGCGGTTTGACGCAGACGGTTTTGTGCGGTTTTGCGGTTTGAAAAAATCGCCTACATAATGTAACATATTATTAATCTTAAATACGTAATTACAAAATGACACTCTCGCATTTCATTATGATTTAGATGTGGAAATTAAGTTTCATGCAACATTTTATATATAGTTTATATCTCTGTTTATTGATACGACGATAAAATGTACATTCGTATAACTTATATGTCTGATTAATTGTGTCACTTTTAACAAGATCTATAATTATTGGTGGTTTTTAAAAACAATATTATTAAGAATTAATTAATACAATAATAACAATAATTAAAATACATAGATAGTACTTAACTATGACATTGAATCAAAAAACATATACACATATATACACACATGCGGTGCGGTTTGGATTGCAATTTTGTAATTATAAACCGCAAACCGCACCGCAAAGTACGGTTTAATAAAATTTCAAACCACAAACCGTACCACTAAAGTTCTAAATCGCGTTATGCGGTGCGGGCAGTTTATGTGGTTTTATGTACACCCCTACTCTTGATATTGTTAGCCACTTTGATAAATCCAAGTTGTAGTTAGCATATATACATTGGTAGCGTCCATCTAATTAATTCAGTGATTATAATAATGTTTTTGCTTTGGGTGTCTGGTTTAGACAAGTTATAGATGAAGAAGTAGCATGTTCTTTTTCCTAAAACTAATGGGTTGTTCTTTTGCAGTTGGGAGGGTGGCTACTGGCTAGCTGTTTCACCTCCAAGCTTCAAAACCATGTTTTCCATGTAGGTTGTCCTTGTACAGGGTCCAACAATAATACACTTCAACACTTCATTTGGATTGCATGATTCCATTAGTATTTAATGCATCAACTCCAATGGCTTATCTTCCATAAACTCTGTGCCTGAAATATATAAAGATTATACAACTCCAATGGCTTATCTTAAAGGCTTGTACTTCTTTGGGATCGATATAATCCTTTGTTCGTTTTTCCACTTAATTATGACCTCGATTAATACTATTCTCAAGCTAAAAACATCAGATTTCACAGAGAACATCCCACATAATGCATACACTTAATGTTAAAATTATGGGTTTAATGACACTTGGAAATCTGAGAATCGTGATAATCACTTTCTAATCGAAGTATTTGGGTGGTACTCCCAAATCTTCAATTGGATAAGACTCAGATTAAATCAGAGAGAAAGAAAGAAAATGAGAGGATATGATTTTGTGAGTACCAAAAAAGAGACCAAAAATTGAATTTAGATCTTTGTCTGAAAACTATCATATGACAGTTTAAAACCGTCACAAAACCACCAAAACGGTCATAAAACGGGTATTCTGAAAACTGTCGATCCCAGCCAGGGGCTCTACCCCTTAGACCCCACCAGGGGCTACCACCCCTTGGACCCTGCTCCCAGGGGCTTTGCCCCTGGAACCCCGTTCGTTCAGGGGCTTCGCCCCTAAATGACAGTGTACTTTGATACTTGATCAAACTTAAATTAGTGTGTACTCCACACATTCCTTACTTGTTTAATATTTATCAAGATCACTTTTGGTTAACAAAGTAATCTCATTACACTTAAATAACATTCATGATAACAAATTACCAACACTTAATTTGACTTTGTGAAACTAACAAACTTACTTGGTTCCGAAAACTCTTTTAGTGATAGCTTTTGTATCTTTTCTTGTAAGGATCTTGCCAAACCAAAATTTGAAAATTTTGAATTCATATACTCGTCTAACAAACTGTTGCTTGTTTTGAAATCCCGGTGAATAATCCTCAGCCATGAATCACGATGCATATAGTCGAGTCCTCTTGTCACTCCCATAATGATAGTGAATCTCATATTATGGTCCAATCATGTGCAAAACTTTGGATCTTGCAAAAGAATGAAGATAATTTTTTCACGTTTATGTATATTTTGGAGTAATAAGCGTGTATATTTTCACAAACAGAATAATATGGCTAGTCTTTTAATGATAATTCTATTGTTAAAAATGAATTAAGAGGCTAACCAAATACTACAATGGAATCTAGGCTTCTATTTGGCATGTATTGGTAGAGTAGAATCTTTTCATCTCATCTAATGCAATAACGATTTCCATGTTGTAGTTTATAGTAATCACTGTAACCTCGTTTTTAAACTCTGGTAAGCCTTGTCCATAGTGGCCTAACAACCTCTTCACTGCAACTAGTTTTCCTCCAGGAAGGTTATCCTGCTGAGATTCTCAAGTTACTACGTATTATAAGTTATATATAGAGATATAATAATTAACTGAAAGTACTTTCTATATATATATCATACCTTGTACACAGACCCAAACCCACTTTGTCAAGTGCATGAATGAAAACCGGTCTTTTTCAAATTGTGGAACCACGATTACTAAATGAAGGGAGTGTTGACCAGTTACAAGCTGTAGCAGAGCTTGTAAAGAGGGTTGTGACAATGGAGCTACATGGCTTAAGGAGGTTAATTTACTACTCATCCTTATGTTCAACATGAACAAGTGCCTCAAGAAACTGGAACCATAATTCCAAAAATTGAGAAATCTAATCCTGCCCCTTTCAATCCATATAGCACAAACGAACAAGGATCTTCCAAGATTAGTCTTTGGTAAGAAGTCTTCTACAGCAACTCTTATCATTTCTAACTCTTGGGTTGCACCTCTCTGCATATGAAGTTCTATGTTATGTTGGTTGTTTTCTGTGTTATCATATAGAAGATCTCCTATTTATATACTCCATCTGAATATAATTTTAAAAATCTGAATATAATTTTAAACTTTTTAACGAAGATGGGACAGTGAGAGATTGCATGGTGCATAACGGCATGTGAATGATATGGAAGATCTCCTATTTATATACTCCATCGAGGGGCCAACTTTATTAATTTCAACTATTTTACTTAATATTTTTCTCTATAGATTATTTAAGTTTTGGTTTAACCAGCTTAATAAATTCGATACTTCCCATTCTTATTCTATAAAATTTACAAGAGCTAACTACCAATATATATAAATACTCTATTTACAAGCCATTCTATATATCATTCTAACATTATTAACATTAATTTATTTACACAGATAAACGAAATTGGGTTGCAAGTTTTGCATTATCTCCTAACAAAAATATTAAATGATGCAAATGCTTAAAAAAGATGAGTAAATAGGTCTGCTACCAGTAAAGTGAATGTGTAAAAGGTTATGAAACGTTAGAAAGTACAGTATGACGAAAATTGATTGTATAACAGAACATGTTGGTTGTAATCGGGTAAACATTTATTTGTTGCACAAAAATGACAAATGTGACAAATTAACTTTAAACCATATGGTGTTTTTCTTCATTTCATTGAAACAAAAACCACCCACATTCACCTTCGTATGGGAAACATTAATTGAAGCCACCTTCCATATTTACTTCCACCATCCATTTCCATGACTCATTGTTGGATAGTTTTTCCAACTTCTCTTTTTGCATGCTTAGAAAACCCACCAATGACCTGTAAGTCGTTAAATTATCAATTAGTAATGACATGAGCAGCGAAATTATTACAAAACTATATATCTTTTAATTTAGTTTTTAGGATTCGATGATTGATTATGATGTTGAGGCGAAACTGGAGCCCAAAGCTTGATATATGATGTATTCAAGATGAAGCATGATTAATTGATTATACGACCATGAAAAAGGAGAATTAAAGGGAAAAAAAATGCATACTTAATCTAAGAAAAAAGAATATGTCAAAAAAAAAATAAAAGCCCGCCCTACGCAAAGAAAAAGAAATGGGAAACTAAACAGATTAATAATTTAAGAACAAATATAAATTTTTTTCTAAAAAAAATTATAAAAAAAATTAACTTTTTTTTCCAAACGTAATCACCATTCACCAATTTGTTAGAGAAGTGCAGAAGGCCTACGAAATGGACATGATGGACTACCAAATGGGTCAATGGGCCTTTAGCTAAAATCCCATTTTTCGACTTTTGATTTCGTAATATAGGAAATTTGTCTTTGAACAATATGGTTGAAAAAAGAGTATAAATGGGTCGAAGGTAGTAAGTTTCTTTTTTGTTATATTCGTATAGATTGTAAATTGTATAGATTTGACAATTAAACACTACAAAATAGCAAAAATCCATCTTCCATATATTTTCTGCGAAAATAAATGTTTTTCCATATTTGAAGTGTCTAAAATAGGTTTCTAGCAATTTTTTGCTTTTGCTTTTGCTTTTAATTCAAAAAAGATTTTTGATCTTTTTGCAGATAATTTTATGTATTTTTACTCATCATATCTACAAACAGACTAATTTTAAAATTCAAACATAAATAATTTCATTGATAAATTATGGGGAAGGGGATGCAAAGTGGACAGTTGCAGATTATCCAAAAAAAAAATATTATATATTTTTATTTAAAAATTAAAAAACTTATAATAACGACAGGGATCCTTATTCTCTGGTTTGTCCTGGGCCTTTCAGGATTTAATTTCATATGACCGGCCCTGTAAATTATGTTATTTTTGTATGTCGTACCTACAAATTTACTTGTTTACGGTATTTTGTATGTCAGTTTTGGTAATTTCGCAATCCATGCATGTGAAATTATATGTTTTTCGTATTTTCATAAATTATATGTTTGTGGTATTTTCACAAGCCATTTTTGATCATTTCACAGGTGTGGCCTACGAAAAATACCATAAACCATTTTTCCTTGTCAATGTTACTTTTCGTTATTTTGTTTTACAATACCACGATGACAAGAGTTTTTGGTGGACAAGTGAACCAAGTAGCAACTATAGGTTATGTCCATAAAGTCTTAGATTATTTATCAGAACAATGTTGAAAATATTTGAGGCCACATGTTTATGATATTTGCTTGATGTAACATCAACATCATGGTATATGAAAAGTTAACCATCAACGTGAGTTACGTATTGAAGGGTTACTTATAGGTGAAATGAAACCTTACTTATAAACAAAACCTTACTTGGGAGACTAAAGAATAAGAGATGATATATTTGTTACCCTGTTTTCTTAGACTACAAAGTGATTTCGTGGACATAATCTTCTTAAGGGATATGTACTTTTAACGCCTTTAAATTTGAATATTCGAGATGTTAAAATAGATAACTATATGTTTTGGAACCCAATAAATTAGTTGTGAAAAGGTTGGAGACCTAGAAACCACAGTTAAAAGTATAACTATGACTTTAAGATTCCAATGTGTAGTCATTACAATAAAAAGTGCAATTAAAAAAGAAAAATATTTAATTGATCTAAAATGAATAGGCCACTTTGAAAATGGCATGTTGCTTGATTGTAAATATTTGATGTCTGCAACATCCAATGTTTGCAACTACAGAAATTAGGCTTTAGAGCATCAAATTAGTAGTTATTGATTTTAAAATGTAGACAAGAAGAAAGAAAACATAAAATAAAGAATAAATTAAAAATATTAAGGATTAAATGTATATAAATTGAAAAATATATTATCTTATTAACTTTTTTTTTTTTGCTTAACCAGGGTAGTTAATTATAAAGACTGAATGTTTATAAAAACAAATTAAATAGTTAATTATGAAAAAAAATCGATAATTAAATATATACAAATAAAAAAATATTTTATTCTATTAAGTTATTTTATTTATTTATATTAATAAATAATTGTCAGATGTGAACACTTCCAATAAGTTAATTACATAGATGTGTACAGAAATAAAATTACCCAAATATGAACAAAACGAAAAGGTAATTATCATGATAAGTCAATTTTTCTTTTCTTTTTTAATTTGCATATTAATTTTGATTTGATATAAAATTTAACATAAATGATAAATATTTTTAGAACTACATCAGTGTGGTAAATATATATTTAAAATACACTACGTTGATATAAAAAATAAAAATAAAATAAAAACTCCTGATTTGACCGGTAAAACACATATCATCATTTAATAATTTTATTGTTTAAGATTTAAATATAAAAATTAAAATTTATGAGAACACTTGAGATTTGCATATACTTGCAAAGCATGTTCAATTTGTTATAGAAAAAAACAAGTCAAGATACGGAGCAAACTTTATTGAAAATATTTTAAAAAGATATTTATCAAAATATTATGATTTTAAAATATATATCATTTAGGTTAGATATTAGATCAAAATTTAAAGGTAAAATAAAAATGAAGAGAAATTAACTTATCATTGTAGTTATCTTTTTGTTTTTTCATATTTGGTTAAATTTTTTTTAGTAACAAATTTGTTAGAAGTGTTCACGTATAATTATTATGGTCGGCTGTAACTTATCAACATTTAAAAAAAAATCGTTACTTATTAAAATATAAATAAACGAAAAAATAATTATCTATTTCCAGTTATAAGCTTTAAAATGCCAAAACCAAATCTAGAGGAAAAAAGAAGTTAAAAGAATTTTAATATAACATAATTCGACCGGATACAATGGAGGAAAAGGGTTTTGCCTGCTAATGTTACAGGTATCCGATCCATGCTATAGATTGCATCATTACAACTTACAAGACCCCCAGATACACACTAGTAGTATTCTTCCAACACACGCAAATCCAAGTCCTTGGATTGAAATTGGGTTTTCCCTGATCAAATTCCCTTAATCGACATTTTTCCGCTGGGAAACTTTGCTTATTCTTACTTAATTCCTGGTAAGAAAACCTATATTCTTTTCACATGCCTTTTCGCTTTCAAGGTCGTTGATCTTGATTTGTTGTCTTGTTTCAATTTGGCGAGCCTAGATCTGTAAGTATCGTTGATTGCCGGTGTTTCTGTTATGTCGGATTTGATAGAATTGGGGGCATCTGTTGTTTATCTTTGGTGACATGAAAGAGGTGGGGAGATCTGTCCATTCGATAGACGTGGTAAAGAAAAAAAGCTCTTCTGGATGCTTGATTATCAAAAAGAAGGTAGCAGATGGTGTTGGCGGAGTTCAAGGGTTTAGCGATTCGTCATCAAGGAAGCTATATTACTCGGCAAAAGAGAAAAAAAGACCCAGACCGATTAGGAGTGATTCCGAGTCCAGTGATGAGTTCACAGAGCCTTACCGCCAAAAACTTGATAATTTTCACAATGGTTCATCTTTTAGTAATAGGGGTTTTATGGGAAATAGAGAATCAGAGATTGAGAAAAGGGTAAATAATGGGATAAATATGCATGAGTTTGATGAGTATAATGGATTCCATGAGAGGATGAATAGGAAGGATGCTAACGATCATAGACATGGGTTGAAGTTACATTGGCAAAGTGGGGATCTAAAGAATTCTGCAAGTGGTAGTAGTAGGATAATCGATGATAAGAGAAGGGAATTCCTTCATGATAAAAGGAATGCCATTTTGGGTGGAAAGAGTAGTAGGCCTATTCATGGCATCAAAAGTGGATACAAGATGGAGGACGATAAATCCCATTTACCCCTTAATTACAGAGAAGTTTCTGATGAACCTATCAGGTTGCAAGGGAAAAATGGTGTCCTAAAGGTGATGGTAAAAAAGCATAAGCAGATGAGTGTTCCACATCAAAGTTATAATCATCATCCAGAAGTTGAAGAGTGGAAAGAATCTAGGCCAGTAGTTTACAAAAAGAAACAACAGAACATGTCCCATAAAAGCCATGATCATTGGGAAGGTCCTAATAGGAAAAAAGCAGCTATGGAGCCATCTTCATTGCACTCTGCTTCAAGGCATCCTGAGAAACCAGTTTCATTTAAGAATCAAGTGAAAGGTGAAGTTGATTTGGATTTGGAAAAGCCAGTTTTAGATGATAGTGACACATCATTACC
This sequence comes from Lactuca saligna, assembly GCF_052625555.1. Taxonomy (NCBI): domain Eukaryota; kingdom Viridiplantae; phylum Streptophyta; class Magnoliopsida; order Asterales; family Asteraceae; genus Lactuca; species Lactuca saligna. Next base: position 263,603,758 of record NC_136421.1, on the reverse strand, counting down.
AATAAAACCATCTGCTGAAAAAATGGTTAAAATTGAAAAAAGAATAACCCCACAAACCAAAAAAGATACTCCAGTTAAAGGGAAGGAAAGCAAGGTTAAACGTGGAAGTGGCACTGAAAAGCAATTATTAAGAGAGAAGATTAGAAGTATGCTTCTTGGTGCTGGTTGGACCATTGATTATAGACCAAGAAGGAACAGAGACTACCTTGATGCTGTCTACATCAATCCAACAGGAACTGCTTATTGGTCTATAATCAAAGCTTATGAGGCACTTCAAAAGGAAGAACAGAAAGATCATTCACAAGTTGGTGGTGAATTTACCCCTTTACCCGTTGAAACACTTAGTAAACTAACCAGGCAAACCCGTAAGAAAATTGAAAGAGAAATGAAAAAGAAGAAAAGAGATGAAGGCAACAACAATGGTGATGCTGATGATTCAAATGATAATTATTACATGGAAACAGTCAAGCAAGAGAGGCCTGCTGCAAAGAGAAGTGTTGGACTTGGGCATGAATATGATTCTCAAATTACACAGGGGCAAAAAAGTCGAAAACTCGGAAGGTGTGTTTTGTTGGTTAGAAGTGAAGGGAAAGGCTCTGAAAATGATAGGTTTGTTTCCTATTCAGGGAAACGAACCCTTCTTTCATGGTTGATTGATTCTGGAACAGTGGAAATGAGTGAGAAAGTTGAATATATGAACAGAAGAAGGACACGAGTAATGCAAGAAGGGTGGATTACAAAAGATGGAATCCATTGTGGCTGTTGTAGCAAAATCTTATCAGTTTTGAAGTTTGAGCTTCATGCAGGAAGCAAACTCAAGCAGCCATATCTGAATATTTTTGGACAATCTGGAAAATCTTTGATGCAGTGTCAGATTGAGGCATGGAATAAACAAGGAGAGTTGGAAAGGAAGGGTTTTTATGCTGTAGATGTTGATGGTGATGATCCTAATGATGACACCTGTGGCTTATGTGGCGATGGTGGTGATTTGATTTGTTGTGATGGTTGTCCATCCACCTTTCACCAGAGCTGTTTAGGCATAAAGGTATTAATTGTGTTTTTATTGCTTTATATTATACCCATGGATATATGGATATATTATTTGTATGTGTATTATGAATTCATTGTTATGAATCGTGTGATTTCAGATGCTTCCTCAAGGTGATTGGCATTGTCCAAATTGCTCATGTAAATACTGTGAAACTGAAGCTGGTGTTAGAACTGAAAGTCAACTTCTTGCATGCTGCCTTTGTGAGAAAAAATGTAATGTTTGCTATTTGTTTGTGATCTGATCATATGATTGTTTCATTAATCACTGTGATTTTAATGTTTGTTGGTTGGATTAAATTTAAAACTTGTTGCTGTTGCAGATCATGAATCATGCAGCCTGGAGATGAATGAGAAGCCTGTTGATCCCACTGATCCAAACCTGTCATTCTGTGGCCAGAAGTGTCTAGAGGTACTAAAAGTTCTCTTTCCTATTCTGAGTTAATGGGTTTTAATCTCATAATCATCATCATCATTAGTTTTCACTTGCTTTAAGCTTGATGTGCAGTATGTGTGCAAAGAGATCATGATTTATATTCTCACCTTTTCTCATTTCACCATTACCCTGCATTCATATCTCTTTATCTCTTAGATTGTTCTATGTTTAGAGCTCTGTGCCTTTGTGCATGTATATATAAGCATACTGAGAGAACTCATTGACAAAATATTTGTTTTAATGACTAGGTCTTTGGTATATTCTAGGGATATGGTAACTTTGGGGAGTGTTTAGATTTTAGAAATATGGAAGACCAAAATAGGAAGATTGTTAAAAAAGAAGTTTGAGGGAAAGATTACATTCTACACTAGACTTCTAGAATAACACTCGTGTTCATTTAGATGCAAGAGATTGTTAAAACAGCCTCTTTTCTTGAAACATAGCAATTAAAGTCAGTGAAAGTTACACACAACATGTTACAATATTTATAACAATTAAAAGTTGCAAGAAATATCTAAAGTTCCAATTTCCTTGGGAGGACATAAAAAAAAAAAAAAAGAGAAACTATCTTTTTGTTGTGTTATTTGTTTATGACATTCTCTCTTCTAGTTTTGTGGTGTAAATTGTAATTATGTTGAATTTGCAGGTATACAGCCACCTGCAGAAGCTTCTTGGGGTGAAACATGAAGTGGGTTCTGGATTCTCATGGTCTCTTATTCGTCGATCAGATCTTCCACCAGATGCTTCATCCATGGAGTTATCACAAAGAGTGGAATGCAATTCCAAGCTAGCTGTTGCTCTTTCAGTCATTGATGAGTGCTTTGTTCCTGTTCTTGATAGGAGAAGTGGAATCAACTTAATCCATAATGTTGTTTACAATTGTGGGTAAGTCTAACAATACCCTGTTACTTTCTTTACCCATTAAGTTGATGTCTGAATTTGCTAATTCTTTGTAATTTTTTTTTGCAGATCAAACTTTAACAGGTTAAACTACAGTGGCTTCTTTACAGCTATATTGGAGAGGGGTGATGAAATGATTTGTGCTGCATCCATCAGGTAGGCTTCTGCTGCTTTACTTAATTTTTAATAAAATTTGTCAATTTCTGACCTTAATTTCAAATTTTAATAAAATTTGTTTAGGATCCACGGGACCCAGCTAGCAGAGATGCCATTTATTGGGACCCGCCATATGTATAGACGCCAAGGGATGTGTCGTAGGCTGTTATCTGCTATTGAATCGGTAAGAAAAAGTAGAACCTTTTTATTTGCTTTTGGTGCGTGTAAATTACTTGTATACCCTTTTCTTTTCAGGTACTCTCATCCCTTCATATTGAGAAATTGATCATTCCTGCCATTGCTGAACACATGCATACATGGACTGATGTTTTTGGTTTCAAGCCTCTTGAGGAAACACACAGACAAGAAATGAGGTCCATCAACATGTTGGTGTTTCCTGGAACAGATATGTTGCAGAAACCGCTAATTCCAGAGAAAGGTTCATCATTACATAAGATAAGAATGGAATTGGAATTGGAAAGCAACATTCCGAAGCCTGACAAATCGGAATCAAGTTCTCCCGATGTTAAAGAGTCGAGACAAAGAATTGCTCCATCGGATTCCGGTTCTCAAGATGCTAGCGATGCCACTCTTTCTATCAGTTCTGTTAAAGTTGATATTCCGTTTCCGGTTCTGAAAAGAAAACCAAATGTTATTAGTGATTCCGATGTTCAGCTTGATGGTGATGATACAGTTATGCAGAATGGTGAAGAGAGTACTGAAAATTTTGCTATTTCTGTTGCCATTCCGGTGAGAAAAGGTGTGCGGGGTGGTAATGAGACTACAAACGGAATTGCTGATGCCGATTCCAAGGGAGTAGGATTTGCTCCACAGAATGGGAATGTGATGCCTTCCACCAAAACAGGTGGTGCCAATTCCGTTCCAGGTAACCCACGTGAGCTCATGGGAAAGGAATCAGTTTCTGTATCTACGGATTCCGATTCCAGCAAAGAACTAACGGATGTGCAGGATGACGGAATCACTGATGCTATTCCAATGGACGCAATATCCTTAAACGTTTCTCTTGAACACAAACCACAATTGTCTGGAATGGAATCACTTCCATCTGTTCCAAATTCAGCTGCAAATATAGCAGAATTAATTCAATTTTCAACAGGAAAGGAGAAATGAAAATCCATATTAAAGCTTTTGATTATGTTATATAACCTATTGATTTGAAGATGATGGGAAGAATATGAACCAAAATCTTTCCAAATCACATGAAAAGTAATTCCATTCGTGAGTTGCTGCAGAGCCTGGAATGGAATGTATAAACGCAAGATGCTGCTGATGAGGTTTGAGTTTGTAATTGGTTTTGTGGGTTGACTCGACTTGACTCACTGTTGTTGTATCAAGAAAAGTTAATAAACGATTAGGTTGATTGGGTTTTTGAGGACAACATATTTATCAGAGTAATTTTTTTACCAATTCTATTCGATATGTAACAAAATTTATAATTACAACTATCTTCAACGGGAGTATTGGTGTTGCCATTACAATTTACTTATTTGTATCATAACGACTGTAGTATTTGACTTTTCAGATCTATTTTCTTTAGTCACACCATTATTTTCTATATTGGATTTATGTTGATTTATAAAATTGAATACATGATTAAATGATATATTTGTAATCAAACGCAAGAAACCATTATAGATTTATACATTATTCTTTAACTACATATATTGTTACATTGCACCATAGTCATACATTTACCCATATAGGAAAAGGGTTAAAAGCAACAGTAATGAATATTAACTAATAATATAATACACAGAGCCTAAAATCTGAGACCTAGAAATCTATTGGTCAAAAAAAAAAAGAGAACTTTTAATCCATGTGGCTTCACAAAACTAAAATCTTCACTTGAAGCCTTATAAGAGCCACATCATGGAATGAGTACAAATCTATGGTGATATCTTTGACACCACCAACCAGTCTCATTACCAACATGAGGAAGGTAAATCACAGTATCAGGGTATCTTGAACGGGCATGCATGCATATATGCCAACCTTAGACCTCACTTATGGAATTTTCACATTCTTACATCAATCATGAATGCATCAATATTCTTCTTCAAATAAATTTGGTTTTTTAAGACATTGACACTCTGGGAAGGGGTTTAAATATAACGAGTTTTTTCTTGTGATTTTCTTGATATTGGGTATCGCAACACCCTTGTGGTCACTTTCAGCTAGCATTACTTGCATCTCCTTCTTGAATTCATCCCAACTAGCAAAAAATAAAAATAAAAAAACAATTTTGGTATTGTATTTACTCAAATATAAAGATTCATCAATCATAAGCTTATATGTTTATTCATACAAGATATTATGAATTACCTTATGGTTGTATTGTGGAGCAAAACAACAAGCTTGCGCTTATCTGGCATGATGGTTTTTGCATGTCCATAATGAAATTTCCTATGACCCATCAAAAAATGTGGGAAATTTCCACCTTGTGTTGTTACAAAAACTTCACTGAAAAAGCACACAATGTAGTCCAAAGCAGCCATCCTTGAAGAATAATCCTACATCAAGAAACTACACAAGTTAAACTAAGGTGTTGTTTCTTTTTACCTTAATATGGCTTAATGTATTAAGACACTAACCTTAAATGAAGCAAGCTCATCTGGGGTAGTAAGTAACTCCTTTGTGTGTAAAAGGGGGAACATTTTCCTCAAAGGAGCTACATTTTTATCAGCTTGATATATTTTTCCTGATGCCAAATAAATTGGAGTTGTGTTTGCAAATCCCATACCCCTTAGCATCATTCCTACCTTTAAAGAAATTAACCCTCAAACACGAAGTAAAATTCAAGAAATTATAAAATTCATGAGTTCTTGAAACTAACCTCTAAAGGTGTCATTGGACACCTTCCATTGATTCGATTACGAACAGGATCTATAATATAATCTTTACGTTTAAATTTATCACCCCAATCTTTTTGGCGTATTGAATCCATTTCAAGTTGTTCAGATTTCCCTCCATCATACACACAACATGAAAAGGCAACCATGTCCTGAATCACATGCAATCAATAAGATTGGAAACTATAAAACTGAGAAAACAAATGGACAATAATAGTATCACACCTCTTCAAACCGAAGGTGGATAGAAACGTAATTTCCATCTGAATTTGAACTATCAACAGTCATTCTGTTGACTAGCATCTTGGCAACTGTGATGATGGAGTTAGAGAATCTCAATGCTTCATAATTAGCAACACATCTAAGATATTGAATATGAGGAGGGAGATTTGGAGACAATCTATTTGCAAAAGGAGCTATTCGAACAATCCTGAATTGAATTTTTCACAGAATTAAAAATAAAGAAATACCCAGATTTTAAAATAATATTAAGAACCAACCTTTGTTCTTTGAGGACAGGATAAACTTGTTTTAAGTAGTAATTGGCAGATGCCCAAGCTGGGACCCGAAAGTTTGGTATATTGCTTATACTAAAATTATAATTTTCCATTAGTTCCTTTGGGAGCTCACGAACTACATTAACATATTCTTTAAGGGTGGCTATGAAATGGTCTTCATCATATATGTCTGCAAACTCACTGTAAAGAACAAAGATTAGAAAAGAATATTAATTGCAAGCAACAAAAACTCAAAAAAAAACTCCTTATTGCATTTCAAGATTAATGGATGTTCATTAAGTAATAGGATTTGCCTGCTATCCCTCCAGACATTATGAAAATTAAAAAGAGGAATGAGTAGTGTAGCATTCAAAAGACCTGCAACTGCCACTGCATTACATATCTGCCATTTAAAGATTTCATTGTTATGTTAACATATAACAAGGAGGAGAAGAAAATAAGTAAGCTAATGGATTATGGATGTTCATTAGGCTTACAGATGAACGCTGTTGATTTAGACCACCATTTGCCTCCACAATCAAGTATTGATCAGGTATGCCAGTTTCTGTTATAAAAGATTTTCATTAGTTTATAGGTACACATAAAGAAGATGGAAAAATACATAATCATTAGAAGAGACTACCACTGAATTGAAGTAGAAGTACAAATACCAAGATATTGATGAGATGTTATAGGGCAAGGTTTCTGCTCTGTCAACTTCATTTTTTGTCTCCATACATCTGACAACTAAGTCAACAAAATACAAATTTCCAATCAGCTTCAAGCATATAATGTAATGTAGCCGACAATTAATTACTGTATTCGCTGAATCAATGGACAATACTGTGATCTATCTTGGATAAAGATGAGAAACCAATAGAAATTAAGATGTGAAAGCCCCCCTCTTCGAGATTTAGATATTACAGAACTGTAGCAGTAAAGGTTGGGGATAAAAGGATTTAAAATTGGGAATAATAATAGTATAATAAACTATATAATACCTGGATTCCAGAAGAAGTGTCAGATTGAATGTCAGTCAGGAGATTCTGGAAGATCTCATGACTACGATAAATGGAGCCAGGCAAAGGATTGGGAAATAGCATTGCGGACAAGGGGCCGACGAACGTGATCACAGCCGATAAGAACAATAACGGGAGTAGAAGCAAGTAGCCAAAGATCCGTCGCCGGAAAAAATTTCCGTTTAAGAGATGTGGACGCCGTCGACGAGTGTTGTAAGAGCGACCTCGCCGGCGAGAAGTGGAATGAGTAGTAGGAGGAGACGGGGGTGAGCTCAAAGATTTGCCACTGCTGCTGCTGCTGTAGTAATTGAGAGTGGCATCCATGGCATATTATTTTTTGGGTTCAAGGCGTAGTGACGTTTGGGGGAAAAGTGAGATCTTCTCTCCTGTCTTTTTCTGTACATCCCATTTTTAAGGAGTAAGTCGTCTCCGAATTCGATTATTTTGTATAGTTTTTTTTTTTAGAACGGTAACTAATAATTACTTTTTAACTACTCTTAATTTATACTTACTGTATTGGGACGAGGATCATGGTCGATCATACAGTGATAATAGTGCGTTTAAAACAAAACCCAAAAATTTAGTATATGTAATATCCGTTTTCTGGATTGATCTGTTAAGTACTTAAAATTAGGAGAATAAGGTTTTTAGGAAAAACCTTAAATGGCAGCACAGTTAGATGATGGTTGTGGTGCTGCCACATAACTTAAATGGCGACATGGTCCCGTGTTGGTCGCGAAAAGGTAGCCACTGGGTTCAAAACCCTAGGTATTTGCTTTTGGGCCTTATATAATGGCTCTAACTTTTAGGGTTGCATGCATTCATCAGCCTCCACCCCCAAAATAAAAATCCAGTGTGTTTGTGTGTGAGTGTGTTTTTAGTGCATTGAGTGCGTGTTTTAATGTTCCAAACATAGGAATGTTCTTGGATGATGAAGAAGGTGATCTTGTAGCTTGGGGAAGTGATTGATACTTCATAATTTGCATCTCTTGCACTTTTTGGAGCTTTTGAAGGTATAAAGTTCCTACATTTATTGCTTATGATTCTCATTTCATGTTTTGAGGTACTTTAGAAGAGTGTTCTTGGATTTTAGAAAACTCCAGAACCTTAGGTTTGGTTTTTGTTCATTTCTGGTCTTGTGTTGGTAGAAAAAGTAGTATGCTTTGGTTTCCTTGGAACCATGCATAAGTTTTGGCCAATATAAGAATATAATGGAGTTAGGGTTTGAGTTTGTCCTGATTTTCGACACAAACTTTTCATTTTTATTTGTTTAAATATATCATAATATAATTACATTATGCGGAAAACATGATGCAAATTCGTGTGTGTATAGTCGAGCATTGCCCTTCTCACAAACCTAGGAAGTACCTGAAAACATTTATAATCAACTGGGTAAGTACGAAGCTTAGTGAGTTCTCCAAAATACCATATATCATAATACATATACAATACATACACATATTGACTCACGACCTTTTGCCGATCCACCAATAATTTCACATAATGGCCTTCAGCATAAAGTTGGTCTGCCCCTTGGCCTTTAGTATAAAGTTGGTCCACCCATTGGCCTTCAACACGAGGTTGGTCCGCCCGAGTCTATTGGCCTCCAGCACGGGGTTGGTCCGCTTTAAATCCCACATAATTATTCAATAAATATCTAGCAGACAAACAATTCCACACAACAGACAATTAACTAAGTTGGTCTAGTGGCCTAATAGCATACTATAAGGCAATCACATCCTAACATGCATATGATACATACTAGAGTATACAATATAGTGAGAAAACTCACCTGAACAACTATTCAGACGACTATCAGTTATCCTTCGAATGATCCAACTGGTGGTAACGCGTCTATCAAGTATTAACATCTAGTATTATAACTTATTAATATATATATGACAATCTGGTAGAAGTTAGATCATTCACTAATTCCAAATATACTTTCATGACTATCAAATAAGGATCAGTCAGGCATGACAGTTGGGAGGCAAGACCATTTCGGTATATAACTTTTTTTGAAATCCAACAACCAAGCTAACATGCCAATTCTAGATATCTCTCCCGTAAGTAAGCCAATCAGAATATTTAATTGAAATTAATGACTAATCTAGTACTTATAGGTTCCTAATAAGAGTCATAAACATAATGATAAGTTACCCTAAAATCCTAGTAAATATAGATTAACTTACAAAAATTTCTAGTGAAAACCAGAAAAGTCGTAGGCAGAACTTTGACCTGAAAGCTCCTATTTGTTGGACTCTCCGACGACTCTGAGCCTCGTTAAATACTTCTAAAGTCTAGGGAAAAGTTGGACCAAAAAGGAGGGAAGTGTTTGAGTGAGAAGGAAATTTAAAATTGTGTGAAATGAATGAAAATCAGAAGCATATTTATAGTTGTTAGGAAGGCATGTCGTGCACCTCTTCATAGGCACGTTGCGCCCTGTGATGACAGTCCTCCATTGCATCGCTGCCACATGTTGCCTCGTTGTTGGTCCACATCGCCTCCTTCTAGAACATTGACTACAAATAAAATGACATTTAGTGGCACAGAAAAGTGTCACTAAAAACCAAAAAAGTGCCACTAAAAACCCTATTGACAATCAGTGGCACAAAAAAAGTGTAACTAAAAACACTGTCACTAAAGACCTTTAGTGACACTTTTTGGTTGTGTCGTTGTAGCCTTTTGGGTTTTAGTGACACTTTTTTATGCCACTGTAGCACTTTTGGTTTTAATTTTTTTTAATGCCACTAAATAATTGTTAAATAAAAGATTTTTTTTTGTTTTTAGCTACAATTGTTTTTACCACAAACATTTATATTTGCAAATTTGGTCTAGTTTTATTTATAAAAATTAATGAAATATAAAGTAATAAAAACAATTAAGATAACAAATAGAAAACACAAAAGCATTACTTAAATTAAAACTTAATTTGTTTTACAACAACATTATCAATATTTCAAACAAAAATATCTTCCAAAATGCTTAATAAGGTACATTTTTTATTCGACAATGAGACGCTTCTCTTCCTTCTAAATCTTTTAAAACCTCTCAATCTAAGTTCATCTCCTAATTTGCAGCATTTTAAAATTGTTCTCTTGCCAATTGGATTGGATTAGGTTTGTCTTCACCTTATTTCTTCCTTGGTGTGTTCCCATTTTAAGCTTAACTTTTGTTAGAGATGTGGGGACTTTATATCCTGCACAATAAAAAAAAGCAAATCAATACAAATTTTATATTTTCTAACATAAGTAAAGATTATGAATGAAAAAGGAAAGGAATAAATTAAAATGAAGTCCTTTTGTCTGAGATATATACGAAGTTTAATGAACTAGTACCTATTGAAGGATTGAGAATGTTGTGTAGAACATGCTCTCAAAATCAATGACTTCATCATTTTCACATAACCTGAAAACAACAAAGATGGTACTGAACTATCGATAGGATTAAGAATGTGTAAAAGAAATCTATCCTTTAAGCTAGATAACCATAAACCTAAGGAAAAAATTAGAGCTACAAGTGCAAAAATCCCCTCAATCTCTTCTTTTTATATCAGAGCAAAAAGTATTTAAAAAGGACAAGACCTTTTATATATTAAGGTTGAGTGCAAAACTAAAAACTATAATATATGTATCTAAAGGGTTGAAATCTAGTGCAATGATTCAATTCGTGCATGCTCATATTCACTAGACAACTGTCTGGTAAAAGGGAAAAAGAAATTCTAAATAACAACATATACAATAAAAATCACTGCAAGTTAGAACAACAATAGTAGTAACGGTATACCTTTTGCAATTAACATAATTGCCCCTACATCAAAACCTTCGGTTAGGTCGGCCTGGATTGCACGGAGCTCATCGTTTATTTCCGGAGCTACCCCAAAACCATAAATAATAAAATAATTATATTACATATTATATGAAAAACATTTTCATTTTTTTAAAAAAAGGTAGTATAAACTTATGACCCATACTTCCTCTTCTTTATCAGCTATGCTTGGCAAGATATCACAATCTATCAGCATAATAAGGAACAAGTTGATCTCCACTAAGTTTTACAAACTCATTTATTTGCACGAAATCGAATAAATATTTAAACAAATAAAAAATAGGTTCAAAATTGAGAGAATATTCTTATCCATGTGATTGTAGTCTAATGGGTAAATTCATCGGGGGAAGATGCTACTGTCATAAATTAATAAATAAAGAATGCAAGTATATATAAATAAGATTTCATGATGCTTATGATATCTTGAAAGAATTCTTATTGGGGAGTACAATGAACTATCCTCTCACAACCTACAAAAAGGCACGAAGTAAGGTTGTACATATTAAGGTTGAGACCTATTACATTGTAACGCCCGTGTTTCTGGGATAAGTAAAAAATATAATGTAATAGTCTAGGTTAACCTTTGTAACTCATATTGAAGTAATAAAGAGGAATTATATGAATATTATGTGAATTATGTGTTTATTTGGTTAATTATTATAATTTAATGAATTAAGAATATAAAATGAGCGTCGAAAATAAATATTAGATAAAATCGATATCTACGTAGAAAGTTGTAGTGGTTGAAATAAGGGTTCCAGTGATATATAAAGAATACCGAAATCTGAGTTATAACGAAGAAGTTATGACCTGCCAAAGTTTCGCGACAGAACCAACACAACGCTATATGACGTAAAAAAAAAACAATTTTCGTTAAAGTGCTTTTTAGCCTTAATGATCTAAACGAAAATCATAGTATTCGTTAAACCGAGAGCGTGCATAAAAAAATGTCCAAATCTGACTTTGTATGAGGAAGTTATAATTTTTCGAAGTTTTGACTTAGCAGTATGCAGCCCAAAACTCAAAATTTAGGTTGAGTGATTTTTAACTGAAACAATCTAAACGAGAATCGAAGATCTTGTTGATTGTAGTTTAACGGTAAAAAGACAGACGAAAACAGATGTCGGATGAAGAAGTTATGAATTTTTAACGGACTTTTTCTGTCTCATTTTGTTAAAAATATAACTTTAAAAATAAAGTCAAAATTAGCCGACGGAGTCTAAACGAAAGTTGTAGAGCATAATCTCACCTACGCGTGGATATAAAGAACGTTAAAAATGGAGTTCGATGCAAAAATTACGAATTTTTGAAGTTTGATAAATGGGAGTACGCCCAACGTAAGTAAGTACGCCCAACGTACAAGAGAAGTTGACACATACAACACGTATCAAGAGAAGTTGACACATCTGATGCCACGCATCAGGGTACGCCCAACGTACTAGGATGAACGCCCCGCGTAATGACCAATTGAGAAATACGCCCAGCGTACTCGGTGCATGCGCAGCGTACCGGACCGCCTCATAGTACGCCCAACGTACGAAGATATTACATCCATCATAATTTTCAGGGTTCAGCCCCTATAAATAGAACTCGAGGGCTTACGGGTTTTGTTTACAAACCCAATTCTCTCTCACTCCCAACTTATCTTTTAGCCTACTTTTAACCCCCCAAGCCTAATGTATCATCCTGACACCCGAAGCAAGTCCGAGAGCCCCGAAGATCCCGAGAAAAAGAGTTTTTGAGCCGAAACTCTACCCGCGTGAAGCTCGGTTTTTGAGAAAACTTCCGGTTTCATTGAAGAATATTATTTTTAAAGCCGAAGTATTGCCCGATTATTGTCTAATCAAGTGAGTATATAGTCACTTTCATCTTACACATAGATACGAAGTATTTTCTATAAAATACATGCTATGTGTATATTTATTGTTTGTTTATTTGAGATAAGTGTTGAATGAATGTTTTTATACAGGTTTTAAAATGATTTAAATTGTATATGTATTTTTATCTACAAAAATGTTGGGTAAAATATGGGTAGATAGTTGATGTGTGATGAAATAAAATGATGAGAGGCCTCGATGTTATTGTGATCCAGTCATCTAGCGGAGTATGGATGACGACCACAGACTTTTATAGATAGTCTTGTGGAACGTTGGCAAGCTCGCAACCTGTAGGTGTTATTGAACTTGGGTGTTCATTTGTTGTACTTCATCCCCCACATGGTTGCCTTATTTGACATAAATTGCTGGGAAACCCCAAAGCAGTGTTTTTGCCCCGATGAAAATCCTTAGGTTAGGTCCCTTGTGATAGTTGTTTCAGGGACGTAAAGTGAGGATAACGGGAATGAGAAATCGGGTTATTGATGTTTGATGAAATTAATAAATTTATTTATTGTGGGTTGAAAACCCTATATGCTCACCAGGCTCCCAAGCCTAACCCACTCAGTTTTCTGTATTACAGGTAGTGGACCCCGAGCGTAGTTTGAAGGTTGAAGAGGGATTTTTGAATTATAAGTCCGTAGTTGTAAATATTTGTTGTAAGGCTTATAATGTACTGTTTATGCTTTTGGTCTGTATCGGAACATGACATCCCAATGTTTTGTTATATAATGAATATACATTTCTTTAAGAAATGATTTGATAAATTTTTATCATATTTTGTTTTGAGAACAAATTCCATAATTCTTTTAATCAAATGATTACTCTGATTTTATTTTAAAAGCATAAATTAAATCGGTCTTTTCTGGCCATGAAATTGGGGATGTCACATACATATTAAGGTTAACAATAATGTTAACTGCAAAACTAAAAACTAAAATATACGTGTTTTGATGAACTACAAAAGCAAGCTGGTGAAATCTATATTAATCTTTCGGTATTTATTAGGGTTGTGCATGAGTCAGTTTGGGTCGGTTTTGACCTAAAACCGAACCCAAACCAAAAATGATCGGTTTCTGAAAATTCAAACCCAAACCAATGGGTTCGGTTTATCGGTATTTGGTTTTAAACTTCGCTTTCACGGTTCGGTTTCAGTTTTATAATTCAAACCAAATCTCAAACTTATTTCCTAATCCCACCTCAACCATCAACTATATAATGGAGAGGTCAAGAGATATTTAGATATCCCAAGCGATGTGGGACTCAATTAAAGTACCTGCGCCATTTCAAACAATCGCCAAATTCGTTAACCAGTGGTGCAATGCTTCAGTTTGTGTTTATAACCCAAGAACTACATATATATACATATATAACTCACATAATACATATAATATATGAAATTCGGTTCAGTTCGGTTTCTTTCGGTTTTACCAAACCTAAAAACCAAACCCAAACCGAAAATTTCGGTTTTTGAAAATTCTAAACCCAAACTGTCGGCTTATGCTTCGGATTCGGTTTTTTGGTTTAAGTTTTTGTCAATTTTTCGATTTTCGGGTTCGGTTTTGCTCACCCCTACTATTTATGAACTGAAAATACAAAAAGTTGGTTATCTGTTTGAAACTAATTTGGAGCGTCAAATACAACCCCAGTTCAAATTAGATAAATATTGAAATCAATGGATTCTCGAACACACAGATAAATCCCCTTCACCAAATCCCTACACATTTCAATAAAAACAAAAACATGGAAGGTCTAAGAAGGAGGGGAAAGAGAAGAAATTATGCATACTGTATGCATCATAACCCCAGACGAACAAAAAAAAGGAAACTAGAAAGCTAGAATCACAAATATAATTAATTTAAACTCCGCCAATGAGAATATAGAGAGGATAGGTCAAGTGGTTGAAGGAGAGTCCAAGAGTGAAATGACTAAAGAATGCATACCTGATTAGGGTTCGTGTTGTAACTCCCCAAATTTCAACCCTAAAATTTTCAATTAAAACATTAAGTGTTTATTTAAATCACAGCCATAAGATCTTAAAACAATTATCAGGGTATCATTAATAATTATCACGTGCACAAGTCCCCCATTGATGCGATGCAGTCGAGCTGCGCCCCTCCTTTAATATAAGAAAACCTAAAACATGTAAACCACAATCCGTAAGCATAAGGCTTAGTGAGTTCTATAAAATACCACACATAGCACATCATAAATAAACAGTTATGGGTTATTAGCAACCCTAGAGACAATACGAAGTCTCAGTGGGCAAACAACACGCCCGATGGGTTATCAGCAACCATGGAGACTACTCGAAGTCTCAGTGGGCAAATAGCATGCCCAATGGGTTATCAGTAACCTTGGAGACTACCCGAAGTCTCAGTACACAGTAACATATATCACAATAACAACAAGCAATACCCAGCTGGTCAACATATATATATATATATATATATATATATATATATATATATATATATATATATATATATATATATATTACCACACAGGCTCATACAAACATGCAAGATTCACAAAGACAGCAAACATCCTACATATATAATTTAGTGAGCCGACATTAGTGCCTTAGACTCACAAGCCCAGGGAGGAGACTCACCTTAATCGAAGAACTTCGAAACACTACGATACGATCCCTTTTCTACACTACTTGCACCCGGGAATCCACTAACACTAGAACCAAATAAAATCTTAATTAATAACCTAAAACCCTCAAGTTTGACCTTAGTCAAAAAGTCAACGGTCAACAGAAGTCAAAGTCATCAAGTCAAACTTCAGGCTAATTATGCCCAACATACTCAGCTCGTACGCATGACATACTCACCATCCAAAAACGGGACCACATACGAGTACGTGCAGAGTACTCAAAGTTACGCCCAACATACTTGGCCAAATGATACTTTTCCATTAATTTCCTACTCTCTAAAGTCCTTTCATCCAACACTCATATCTAGACCCGTAACATCATTCAAAATCATAAAGTTCCCACCTTTTATGAATTTCCATGTCTAGGAAAGGTCCAAAAGTCAAAACCATAATTTATTAATTCGTTAAGACATCATAACACTTGCATGGATGGGATAGAAGGACCAAGATCACATTTTTATGGTTCCTAAAAGCTCCATAATGGATAAAGTTTCCAACTTTATCCATTATAATGGTCTAAACCACCAAGATCTACCCTTTAAGTATCAAAGGGACCAAAGGTGCATCTTTTTCAACTTAATCCATTAAGTACAAGTCTCCAACCTTTAGATATTAATCATAATAATGTTTAGATGGATAAAGTTTCTAACTTTATCTATAACAAGGTCACAAACTTTCAAGATCTAAACTTTATGCGCTAAAATGACCAAAATCTCATAACATCTAAAACTCGCTAGATCTAACAAATGCATCATCAAGATTCAAACTTTATACCTCTAAAAGAGAGATCAAGGTGAAAAAAGTTCGGATCTACAAGCTCTAATGCAAACAAGACTTCTCCAATGATCTCGTTCTTCTCCAATATGCACCAAGAACACTTTAAAGAACTCAAAAACACCTTCTTTTGCTCAAAAGGATCAAACTAGGATTAAGGTTTTCATGGGAGCATGTTGGAGAGGTGGAGGTTGAAAATGGAAAGGGTTTGGGGAAGTTAAGGAACTTAAATAGGGCTCAAACCACGAAAATAGGGTTTTGGAACTAATCTTGTATGCCCAACGTACTCAGGGATGCCCTAGTATGCCCAACGTACTTCCCCCATATGCCCAACATATGCGGCTTAACCCAAAATCATCCAAACTTCAAGTGGTCATAATTTCTTTATTTTAACTCTAATTTTGACGATCTTTATATCCATGGAAAGGTATTGAGGAACTCTACAATCCTATCTAATTACTTTTGAATTAAAACACATCAAACTAAAATCCATAATTCATAAAAGAAGTTTGAAACACCATTTTTCTCATTTTACCCTTTGACTCCAAAGGACAAAACAAACTATTGGATCACATGTCTACATTACCCACATCCAAATGGGTCTAAACCTTTCTTTCCCTAAAGCCCGAATCCTTATGATACTTGATATTCGGGTCATGGCCCCGATTTGTAAAATGACTCGAAACAAGGTGTTACATGTGTTCGTCATGGGGGAATAGCGAAAACCCTAAATCTGTGCCATTATGCCATAAGTCTAATTTGATATGCCATACATCCAATCCGATGTGTCATATATACTTGATTGCCCTTAGAAATCTATCATACAATAGATATGATATGGTAGAAGACGAAACCTTGGTATTAGAGTGAATATTGGAGGTTTCAATTTGATCGATAAAAGAACAAGTAGTTTTTCGATGGTGTTGGAGAGAGGATAGACGGTGGTGATCCATTGAATATCGTGAAGAAAAAAGAAGGAGAGGTGGATAGGTAGCTTGGAGAAGTGGTGATACGATGAAAAGAGGAGTACTCTATTCCCCTATATTGCATAGAGCCCATTTGATTTCACAAAAAAGGTGAAATGCTTTCAACCGTGGTGGGAATTAGGAACGAGATATTAAAATTAGAACTTGTAATAGAGATAGTGGCACATAATATATGTGCCACTAATTGTAATTTTATTTGTAGTGATGTCACGTGTAAGCTTCTCATGGTGCCACGTTGGATGGTTGGTAGAAGATATAGCGCTCCCCCTGGCCACTTGTCGCCTCTTGGTTGCCTCGTCATCATAACCTGTATTTTCTTGAAATCTTTGAATGGCCATAACTTTCACATATGAGCTCCGTTTTCGAAGTTCTTTATATCCACAGAATCCTCTCAAAGAGATCTAGAACTTTCCTTTGTGTATCAACATCTAACTCTCAATCTATTTTATTCATGTTTTTATAGAGATTGGGTTGTTAAAGTCCGTGCAAATTTCATAACTCCTTCATACGAACTCTGTTCTCGACTATCTCTATATCGATGGATTTGTATTCACAAGATCTTCAACTCTTGTTTAGATTGTTTTTGCTAACAATCAACTGATTTTAATTTTGATTTCTATGTCACTTATTGTTGTACTGAAACTTTAAAAAAGTTATAACTTCCCCATACAAAGTTAGATTTTGACGCTTTTTATATGCATGCTCCCGCTTTTACAAATACTACGACTTTTGTTTGATTTACTTAAGCTAATAAGCAAATTATCTTCGATTCACTTTTTATGACACGCCTTTTCGTATAAGGCTAAATGCAAAACTTCAAACAATCATAACTTCTCCATATGAAGTCAGATTTGAGTGTTCTATATATCTACGGAAATCGTATTGACATCGACTACATGTTTATGATGATTACTTTGGCAAAAAAGTAATATAATTCTACTTCAAATTTTATAAACAAACGATTTATAGTAAATCCTACTGAAGGGTAAAAATGGGGTATTATAACTCTCCCTCACTTATAAAGATTTCTTCCATGAAATCCTACTCCTATTGCACCTTAGTCCTTAGGATAATGCCTACACACTATCATATTGGAGTTTCACAAGATCAACTTATGATATAGCCAATGTTGTCACATCAAATTCGCCCATCTATAATTATTTAGCCGTAGAACTTCGTTTCTACCTTAGACGTACCCCTGAAGCCCTCGCAAAGTCTTCCAAAAATTGGGAACTCGTTAGTCTGGACTTCCAAAATTTATGCTCTACGACGGACAATCGCCTTCAAGCCTAAAATGTCAATTTGTTCCCTTGACTAGGAACACTATCAATTCATTATAAAGCGTTTAACTAGGGAAATGACATCCTAACTGAATCCATTTTCCTAAACATGCCTCTAAAAGGCTTGTGGTATCTCATTCTTTTTTTGTGTACTACTACAACTTTCGATGTTATACCCTTAAAACATTTGCGAACCTAGATTGCAAACAGTTTTCTCTACCTAGTTCAGGTGTTCTAACATCCTAAAACTTAACCAAAGTTATTGTGTTGGGTTTATTGGTTCGAAAATTTTGAAACCAATACTTCAGTACTGGAGGCGGACTCATTATAATGCTTGCTTATCTTCCAACCTACTTTATTTGTATCAAGGTATAACTATTGCTTGAGTAATTCGTTCCTATGTGTAACATCCCAAAAATACTAAGTAAAAATTTTGTTTAAAATCAACCAAACCATCAACCATGTATTTCAAAAACCATTAAGTATGTAACATCCATAAAATTATAGCCAATTTAAAAAAAATTAAATCATTAAAAAACCAATAATTATTACATTTTTTTTTCAAAATGGTTTCATGTCAGAGTATCCCAGAATCAAATCATAAAAATAGAAGGAGGTGCACGATCACGCCTTACCTTTCCCGTGATCATCAGAAGTACCTAAAACATAATCAACAATTGTAAGCCCGAAACTTAGTGAGTTCCCCTAAAATAGCAACATCATACAAATCATATCTATTTAATAGAAAACAAATAAACAACATGCATAATGAGCCATCATCTTGATTGGACCACCTCGCAGGTCCATCAATCTATCTAGACCGCTCTCCAAGCCAATCAGCACGTCTGGACCGCCTCTCAGGGCCTTCAGCCTATCCGGACCACTCGTCGGGCCTTTGGCCTAACTAGTGCGCCCTAACGGGTCTGCAGTCTATCCGGTCTGCCCTGGGTATGTTGGCCTAGAGCATAAAGCATAACCGCCTCAACCTAACCCCTAATCAAACAATCATGTGCACATAAATATCATACATGAGCATATCTAACAGTCAAACCGATCTAACATATCACTAATCATAACATCATCCTATATACTAGGATACTAACCTAACAGGTCACTAGCATAGCATCATCCTATATACCAGGATACTGACCTAACAGGTCACTAGCATAGCATCATCCTATATACCAGGATACCGACCTAACAGGTCCAAAAGGGCCGGCATTGGTGCCTTCGACCCTGTTAGTATAGTGAGGACAAATCACCTCTCAATGTCGATCGAAACTAAAATGTCAAACTCCCGAGATACGACTTCAAACACCAACACCTACAACCACTAATGATCCATTTCCATAAAAACCCAATTTACCAAAATACCCTCAGAAGTCAACTGGTCAACTTTTGGTCAAAGTCAAATTCAACGGTCACGGTCAACAGTCCATGTTGACCCAACTCGTCGAGTGTAGCCCACTGACTCGTCGAGTTCTTCCAGAACTCGAGAAATCGTGAAAACCCTAGTTGACTCGCCGAGTTTCCAAACAACTCGTCGAGTTCATGCGGTGTCCAAATGTCGGGAAAAACCCTAACTAACTCGTCGAGTCATCTCACTAACTCGCCGAGTCCATGCAGACCCAATACATGCAATCTTCATCCAACTCGTTGAGTTGACCAAGTAACTCGTCGAGTCTCTTCAGTCGTTTTCTTATTTAGACACTTTTAAGCAAGACCAAGGCTCCAAATTGCAGATCTAGCCTCCTAGGGCATGGTTTCCACGTAAAGTTGGAAACTTTACGTGCATACAAGGTCTTAAATGCTAAAACCAAGCTAAGGAAGAAGTTTTAGGTAAGGAGAAGGCCATAACTTGCTAAAGACTAGAACTTTATGACTATACGGGGCTAGAGGAGTCCAAATCTGAATTTACAACTTCAAATCATGCCTAAAACCAAAAATAACTCCACGCCAAACTAGAAATAGCCCTAAACCTTAGCATGAAGAGATCTAGCTAAAGAGAATTCAAGGTAACAACTTGTTACCTTCAAGATGATGCTAAGTTGAAATAGAAATCAGATCCACAAGCTTCTCCTTGCTCCACGCTCCTTAGACTTCAATCTCTCTTCATAGAATCCACCTTCCAAGCTTCTTAACACACAAAAATGGAGAGTGGACACGATTAGGGTTTTCTGAGCTCAAGGGGAATGGTAAGGGAGGCAAAGGGAGGCTAATGACCCTTTAAATAAGGTGTAAAACCCTGGAAATTAGGGTTTCATTCCCCAGCTCCTACTCGTCGAGTTGGGGTCCTCCAACTCATCGAGTAGACCTCCTAAATCACGCGGCTTGATCTGCTTCTACACTACGAGTTGGGGCATCCAACTCGTCGAGTAGGTCTAAGAATGTGAATATAAGCTTTAAACTTTATACCTAAGAGTCAGGGTGTTACAAAGTATGTCATAGAAGAAAATAGTTATTAGAGTACAATCCCAAAATCATAAAATATCATACACAGGTGGATGTGATGCGATCATACCGGGCCCTTCCCTTATGAACTGAAAGTACCTGAAAAACATTTAAACATAAATCCTAAACAAAATATTAGTGAGTTACTTAAAATACCACTTACCATACATCATACATGCATATCATAATAAAGCGTATAACGGGTCTATTTCACCCCTGCATCCTTTTCGACTCCCTAAGTCCTTTTCGACTCGCCAAGTCCCTTCCGACTCTCTAAGTTCCTTTCCGAATCCTTTGGTATCTTTCAACCGATACGTGTCAATTTCAACTCATACATTTAAGCATACAATCATAATAGCAAGAGTCATAAAGATAGCAAACATATACAAGCATATCAGTAAGAGGTTGTTTGTTTTTTGGCTGCAGATCTGCGAAATCACATTCGTCTGCGCCGAGCAAACCAGACGCATACATATATCCTTTTAGTATGTTTGTTTTTTATAAGTGGGCAGATCTAAAAATGTATGCATGAGGTCTTCACCACACAGACCTATACTAGCATCTTCTAAGATCTACAAAGTGCATTTAACCTAAAAAAACACACATTTTTCTTTTCTTTCTCTATTCAGCGCGTCCATTCTTCCTCACGTTCCACCCACCATCGACGTTCCTGCCTCGCTCCAGCATCGTCTTCATCGTTCATCTTCTCAGATAAGCACTGCCGCCCACCACTGTCTCCTCTCTGATCGCAAGCAACATGAAACACCTCCTCTCCCATCACAGACGAACAACTACGTAGAAAACAATTTTGTTTTCTTTTTTCTTCATTTTTTTCAGTTCTAACATGAAATTGATGGTTAATCTTGCTTGAAAACTCTCTAATGTACCGAAATATGTGGTTTAATTTTGCTGAAGTTGCTTTTTGTTACTTGAATTTGTTGTTGGATGTCGGTAATCCGAAAATATGGTTGAGAATAGCTTTTCTTATTTAAAATAATTGTTAAATGTTGTTGAAAATCAATATTCCTTGTGTATTTTGCTGGAAATTTCATAACATTGCTGACAATCAAGCTTTTATTCCCGAAAATATGAAAATAGTGTTGAAAATGTGAAAATAATGCTAGAAATTTCACAACATTGCTGAAAATCAAGCTTTTTCTTGATGATAATATGAAAATAGTGTTGAAAATATAAAAATAATAATGAAAATTCCATAATGTTGCTGAAAATACTGAAAATAGTCATTATATGCTTATTTTTTGCTAAATGTGTATGATATGCATGTTGTTAAATTAAGTTTTGTTGCAATACTTTATGAAATCAAATATGTGAATGATGCAATACCTTATAAAATATGATTTTTGAATGATGCGGTACCTTACAAAATCTGATTTGTTTATGATATATTGGTTATTAGAAATGGTAGAGAAACAACAGTGGACCAATGAGCATTTAAAATGTTATTGGATACTTGTATCGAAGAAGTAGAGAATGTGGGTAGAAAAAGATTGAGTTTGCACAAAGATTCATGGGTTAGGCTTGGAAGAGTTCTTAAGGAAAAATTTAGCATGGATTTGTCTCAAAAATAAATGAAAATGCATATGAAAATCTAAAATCCAAATACATAGGATAACTATATTTGAAAAACAAAACCGACAACATATACAATTCTCAAACAAACACTTTTAACTTAACAGCTGAGGAGTGGGATGATTTTAAGGTGTGTGCGTGTGTGTATATATATATATATATATATATATATATATATATATATATATATATATATTAAACATTTATGTTTGAAGTTGCCAAATATCCTTAGACTAGTTTTTGTTACATTTGGGTTTAGGGGCATCCGAAGGCGGCTTCATTGAAAACAATTCTGCTACCTTTTCCAAATCTTTGTTAAATATTTTTGATGGAAATAATGTCATTGGTAGTTTCAAGTGTTACTCAATCCAAACAACATCAAGATATGGATCATCTTCATGTCATGTTCCACCACTTTAGATTACATGCACCCTTTTTGTTGCAACAAATGATAATGATGACACTTCCCATCATGCCAGTGAGCATTTTGTGAGTCATCAACTTCTACTACTTCACCTTCTACTCCTTCACCGTCTACTTCTTCACCCTCTAGCAACCCCAACAAAAGGGCTAAACAATCAACTCCTAGAGCTTTTAGTGCCTCACCTAATGAACCTTCTATTACCGCTGACAATTTAGCATTTGAAATGAAAAAAAGCTATGCAATAGTATTGTAATGCCCTATTTCGAATCGTTTCATAATTCGGGGCCGTAACCTGAAGATCGATTATCATAAGTTATAGGGCCTTTGGGAAAAGAGACCTAGACCCCTTTTAGTGTGGATATGGAAGGTTAGATGATTTGGGAGTTCAACTTGTGCTTTGGAGTCCACATGTATATCAGTAAATTGGCAGTTCGGGTCTTTTATGAATTTTGGATTTTAGTTCAGAAAGTTTTACGACAATGGAGAGTTAATAGAAGTGTAGAGCTTCCCACTACCTTTTCGTGGATATAAGGATTGTCGAAATCAAATTTAGAATGAATAAGTTATGGCTTTTGAAATTTTAGTGGCTTTAAGGATAAGGCCTAGTATGTTGGGCGTACATAAGGAGTACGTTAGGTGTACTAGGAAGGAGGAACGCGGTCACCTCATGAAGTACATTGGGCGTACTGGGAATATGCAAGGCATACTCTAGCCTCATGTAAACCCAAATTTAGGGTCTTAGACCCTATTTAATGATCTTAACTCAACTCCAACCCCTCTTATCTTCAACCACTATCTCATTAAACCCTAGACTCGAAACCCTAGCTTCCATTTGAGCATTTTTAGGTTTTAGTGTGATTTTGGTCCGACTTGGAGAAGAAGGAGTTCATGTTGGAAGCATTGCTTGGTTTGGAGCTTGTGGATCCAAGCTCTAATCATCTTCATCAACCTCCAGGAGGTATAAAGTTTCTAAATTGATGAATCTATGCGTTAGATCTAGTATAGAGTATTTTTTGGGTTTATTTTGGTCCTTAAAGTCTTCCTTGTGAGTATGAGTTACTCCAAGAGCTTAGAATGTTGGATCTTATCACTTCTGAGGTAATAGGTGCATAAAAATGTAATCTTGATGGGTTTGGGTGAGTAATGATTAGGTTGGTGTTCATATTATAGGTTTAGAAAGATAAAAATAGGTTTTGGATCCCCTTAAGGCATGCAACAGAGTAACGTTGGCAACTTTATGCTTTAAGACCTTATATAGGGATCAGATCTATGATTGGATGACTTGACTTAACTCAATAAGAGCTTAATATGGATTTTTGACCTCTGATGAGCATGATGGGTCATACGTAGGAGTATGCTCAGCGTAATACGTGTATCATGTATCATATGCTTGTACGTGGTGCTTTAGGGGTGAGTAAGTGGGGCATATATTTCTGGTACGTAGGGCGTACTCCCCAGGGTATCTATTTTGGGCCTTTTAGGGTTTAGGCCTTGTCGGGCCATTGTACTTCTAAATGTGATCCATGGATAGATTATGGGCTTTCTTGGAATTAGGTCCATGATGATTTTTGGGCCCAATTAGGAAGTTGGGCCATATTGGGACTTGAGATGCCATTTAGGAAATTAGTCTTGTTGAGTAAATGGGTTGAGCCTTTGTTTTAGGCCAAGTAAGAAAAGAGTAAAATGGTATTTACCCTGAATATTGGACAAGTAATTTAGATTCTTGATTATGGGTCGGGATCCAATTATTAATTGGATATTATTTGATGTTGCTAGCACGCGGGGATTTTCCGGATCAGCAGGCCGGGATTTTATTTGAGTGATTCAGCAGGTTGAAGTGAGTTTCCTCATTGTGTTTAGTGGGTCGAAGGCACCAATGTTGGCCCATGGTTTGTTATGTTTAGGATTCTAGATGTTTGCGTAACTCTTGTATGTGTTATGTGTTTATATGTTTACCGAACGGGGCCCGATGACTATCATGTATTCTATTTATCTTTGTGCTTATTGCATGTGTTTGCATGATTATATGTTTATATGTATGTTGGGTGGGACCTGATGACTGACAAATTTGTTTCAAGCGGGGCTCGATGCCGGGAGGGGCCCGATACTTAACAGGACCCGATGACGGGCAGGGCCCATTATATGTTTGATATGTATGGTATGTGGTATTTTGAGGAACTCACTAAGATTTGTGCTTACGATTTTCAGTTTTTGTTTCAGGTACTTCGGTTTCAAAAAGAAAGAGCACAAAATGACTGCATTGTATAAACCACGTTGTTCCACATATCACATGACTCTGATGTACTTGCATGTTCTTTGATATACTCTGATTCACTATGATTTCTATGATATTGTTTTGGATGATGGTTTTATATATTTAAAAATTGAAATTTTTAGTCTTAGTTTGTGGAACGTTTCAAGTTGGTATCAGAGCCTTAGTTTGAGGGATTCAAGCATACTCTCGAGTGTGTTTGATCTCAAACTGAAGGTTTGGCAAATTTTTCAAAAAGAAATGTTTTATAAAAAAGGGGTTTCTAATAAGAGAAGAAGGGTGTGGTGTATGCAATCAACAGAGCTCAAGTAAGTTTTCCCAAAATACCCATACATGTATTATGATATGATTTGATTTGTGAATCCATGAATCGCATGCTACTTAGGGCAAAGGATCTGCTCAAGATTTTCATGATAGAATGCTAGGAGAGATGTCTTTTATATGCCTACTATATAAGCTTGTAGACTTGCATGCTAGTACTGATCAGTCAGTGATAGGATGAGATGTTTAGGTTATACTTGTTCAAATTACTTGATGCTCGAATGCTACTTGCTTTGTGCTTTTAGGAATTTCCATTAACCTCAACTAACTAGTAAGTGATAATATTAAGTTACATATTGTTGATACTAGATAATTTTAGAAGGTTAGGTTTTAACTCTATTACACAACTCTTGTTTGAGTCCAACCGTTGTAGTGTGAGGCCTTTCATTCGAAGAATTATCTGGTTTCAACGATACATAGTTGTATTCGTGAGCTAGTTAGAGAATGTTAGGGGGAGTTCCCTATGCAACTGATGGCGGGGAGTAGTGTGGCGGTTATCCCAGGTGCATTGGTCCTTTTTAGGGTTTTGTTCCGGGTAGGCCAGGTTGCTTATCGCTTGGATTTTCCTAAACAATTCAGGAAGATCCAAGCGATAAGCAACCTGGCCTACCCGGAACAAAACCCTAAAAAGGACCAATGTACATGGGATAACCGCCACACTACTCCCCGCCATTAGCTGCATAAGGAACTCCCCTTAACATTCTCTAACTAGCTCACGAATACAATTACGTGTCATTGACACCAGATAATTCTTCGAATGAAAGGTCTCACACTACAATAGTTGGACTCAGACAATAGTTGCGCAATAGAGTTAAAACCTAACCTTATAAAATTATTTAGTTCCCACAATATGTAACTTAGCATATTCTCTTACTAGTTAGCTAAAGCCAGTAAGAAGTCCTGAAAAGCACAAAGTAAGCATTATTCAAGCATCAAGTAATCAGAACCAAGCATCACCTAATCAGGCTATCCTATCACTGATTGATCATTACTAGTATGCAAGTCTACAAGCTCATACAATAGGCATAAAAGGCATCTCTCCTAACATTCTGTCATTCAAAAACTAAGAACATCCTTAGCCCTAACTAGCATGCGATTCAAAGATTTACAGATCATATCATATCAGATAACATGTATGGGTATTTTGTGAAAACTTACTTGAGCTCGGTCGATTGCATGCACCACACCCTTTCTTGTCTTAAAAAACCCTTTTCCAAAAAAATACATTTCTTTTTGAAAAACTTTACCAAATCCTTAGATTGAGTTAAGACACACCTGAGGGTATGTCCGGATCCATCAAACCAAGGCTCTGATACCAACTTGAAACGTCCCAAAAATAAGACCATATATTTTTTTTTTGTTTTTAGATTAATAACCATCAACCCAAATCATTATCATAAAACCAAAGTAATAAATATGTATCAATACATCCTCAAAAGTTAGAGTAAATCACAAAGATGCGAAAACGAGTGGCGTATGCTCCATAATCATCCCGAACCATTCCCTTTGGAACCAGAAGTACCTGAAACATACACTGAAAAATCGTAAGTACAAAACTTATTGAGTTCCCTAAGATACCACATACCATACATAATAAACATATAATGGGCCCCGACCGCCATACATATAAGCATATAACATATAAACACATACACATTTAATAATCATAGAGATACATAGCATACAAAATGGTCATCGGGCCCCACCCAATAAGCATACGGGTACATAACACATGTAATAGTCATGCAGGCATATAGCATCCCAACATTAAAAATCATGGACCGACATTGGTGCCTTCGACCTACTAAACATGGTGAGGAAACTCACATCGAGCTGTTGAATAACACTAATGAATCTCTGTCTATTGGTGCGACAAATCCCCGCGCTATCAATACCAATAACATCCAATTAATAATTGGATTTTAATCCATAACCATCTGTACAAAAGTTAGGGTGAAAAGACCATTTTACCCCTTACGTAATTTGGTCCAAGACTAAGCCCTAAACATACAATCCAAAAGGACCAAAATCAAAAATAACCAACCAAGGCCCAATCTTGGCCCAAATTTTCAAATTGTGCCCAAATCCCTTTGTGGGCCTTCACCAAGCGAACCTAGGATAAGCATCAGCCCGAAAACTTGATGGCCCAAAAAGGCCCTAAGCATCTAAGCCCAAACATGGCCTAAACTGAAGATCCAAACGTCCGAAGCCCAACTGGCTGATTACGCGGGACGTACTCAGCGCGTAAGCACAACATACCTGCTTTAGGGCTTGTACACTAAGTGTACTTTCTTGTACGCTCAGTTTACTCATTTGTTTGGCCAACTTGCACTTTCCAGCTCTTAATCGATTAAGACCCACTCCAAAACTTAGATCTGACAACCTTGAGTTGGTTTACCACGTAAACTTGCGAACTTTACGTGTATGCATGGCTTAATGAAGCTCTTAAAGCTCAAAAGGACTTAATAGATGACTTAATGCATGCAATAGATCGTAAACACCATAAAATTTGCACCTTTAAGCTTAAGAAGCTCTTCAAACATCCATATTTAAAAGATTTAGCATCTAGAACGGACTTAACCCATCAAGACCAACCAAAAAGGGACAAAGAAGCATATAACAATAACATCAAGAGATCTAAACAAAGAGTAGCCAAAATATGAACTTTATACCTCAATAGACTTGAAAAGGGAGTGATAATTCTAGATCTATAATCTTTACACTAAGCAATATACCTTCAATATTCTTATATCCCTTCAAAATGAGAAAAATAAGCACCAACTTCTTCTCAAGAGCTCAAAATGATGGCTAAGGGTTGAAATCTAGGGTTTAGGAGGTATGAAGGCTGGTAAAAAGGCCAACCCTATGGACTTAAGGATTTTATATAGTGTGCAACACCTTAAAATTACGGTTTCATTAAGCCCTCAGAGTTTTTGACCATAATAGGGTGAATGAAAAATATATTTACCATTTTAGTGTTCTTTCAAAACTATTTACCATTATAGTGTTTTTCTCCTTTTTCTTTAGTTTTTAGTTTCCTTTTCGGTATTTTTTTTTTAATTTAAATATCTTATTTTTCTTTCTTTCTTTTTTATTCCACATTTTTATTGTTTTTCTCATTTTTCTTTACTTTTTAGTTTCTTTTTTTAAATTTAAATATCTTATTTTTTTTCTTTTTTATTCCACATTTTTATTGTTATATATATATATATATATATATATATATATATATATATATATATATATATATATATATATATATATATATATATATAAATGACAACTTTCATTTTAGTTTTTTTTATCCTTTTTTACAGTTTTTAAATATATGTTTTTTTATTTATTTTTTCTGTTTTCTTTAAACATCTGATTTTCTTATACAACATTTTTACCATCAAATTTTAGCCTAAACATTATAAAATCATCAAAAACCACCACTATAATCAAATTTTATGGTGCAAAAAATTCCAACATTCACATAAAATGTTTTTAAAGTGAAAAAAAGACATCTCAACATTATTTCTTACAAAAAAAAAACACCACAAAAAAAACTCCAATATTGTTTATTACAAAAAGAAAAACATCACAATTAGCTTCATCTTGAATCGGTAAAAAAATCATTACCTGTAAAATAATAACAATAATAAGAGAATATCATAACAAATATTATAAAAATATATATTTTTTTAAATTACCTTGGCATAGACGGACATCGTTTTCGATTATGTCCCGGTTAAATCCACGTGCTCGAGAATGGTTGGAGAGTCATCCACTTAATAGATGTCCGTCTATGCCAAGATAATTTAAAAAATAATATTTTTTTTACAGGTAATGATTTTTTACCGATTCAAGATAAAGCTAATTGTGATGTTTTTCTTTTTGTAATAAACAATGTTGGAGTTTATTTTTTGTTATTTTTTTTTATTTTTTATTTTTTTTGGTGGTGTTTTTTTTGTAAGAAACAATGTTGAAATGCCTTTTTTTTCACTTTAAAAATATTGTATGTGAATGTTGGAATTTTTGCACCTTAAAATTTGATTATAGTGGTGGTTTTTGATGATATTTTAATGTTGAGGCTAAAATTTGATGGTAAAAATGTTGTATAAGAAAATCGGATATTTAAATAAAACAGAAAAAAATAAATAAAAAAAAACATATATTTAAAAAACTGTAACAAAGGATATATATATATATAACAATAAAAATGTGGAATAAAAAAGAAAAAGAATAAGATATTTAAATTAAAAAAAAAACTGAAAAGAAATAAAAAGTAAAGAAAAATGAGAAAAACAATAAAAAGGTGGAATAAAAAAGAAAAAAAAAGTAAGATATTTAACTTAAAAAAAAAACTGAAAAGGAAACTAAAAAATAAAGAAAAAGGAGAAAACACTAAAATGGTAAATAGTTTTGAAAGAACACTAAAATGGTAAATATTTTTTCTATCCACCCTATTATGGTAAGGAGGCCAGTCCTAGGGACTTAAGGAGTTTATATAGGGTGCAACACCCTAAAATTACGGTTTCATTAAGCCCTCGTACGCCAAACGTAATCCTCGTACGCCCAACGTACGAGGCCTCAGTCCCGCGATCAATCCCACTTAGTACGCTAAGTGTACAATGTGGTACGCCTCACATACTAGCTTCTCAGCTAGTAAGCTAAGCGTACCCAATGGTACGCCCCACGTACTAACCCCAAGGTCCAAAATTGCAATAATTAAATACAAAGGGATAAAAGGGAAAATACCCAAATCCATATGTTACACATAATCCTTTACAATGTGTTGAAGTACTACGTATGTGTCTTGAATATTTTGTCAGACTACGTGCTCATTTTAGAGTAAGTTACTCGTTAGATGATAGCAAACATGTATCGGTCGAGGAAAAAATGGTTATGTTTTTTATGATGATCGGTCATAATCAACATTAAGTGATTATCAAGTGGAGATTTCAACACTCAAAGCAAATAATTCATATTTTTTTTATGAAGTGTTGGATAAAATGATGTTTTTCAAAAAAGACATTATAATACCAACTTCTTTTAATCTAAATCCAAACATTCCATGACATAATAGCAGACTACGGCGAGTTTTCAAAGGAGTGGTTGGTGCACTTGATGACCCTTTGATACATGTTGTTGTCCTTGATAAGAAGCAAGATTTTTATAGAAGTAGGGGAAAGGGCGATTATTACCAAAATGTATTGGCAATTTGCGACTTTAATATGATTTTTACGCTTGTTGTGGCCGGTTGGGAAGGGGTAGTGCGTGATTCTAGAATATTATCAGAAGCATTAACCGATCTACATGTATCATTCCCGTTTCTACCACTAGGTAAGCTTTTAGTTTTTTAAATATTTTTATCATAGTTTGAAAATGGATTAGTGTTTTGCATTTTTACAGAGAAATATTATATTTGCGATGCCCCATATACACACACTCGGGGATTTATGGCACCGTATTATAATGTGAGGTATTGACATGGATATTTTCGTCAAAGATGTGCATTAACCAATAAAGACAATTTTAACCATGGACATGCAAAACTTCGAAACGTCATTGAGCGTGCTTTTGGTGTTTTGAAAGCACGATTCCCTATATTGAAGATGATGTCACCATTCCCGTTTGTTACACAAAGAAACATTATCATGACATGTTTCACACTTCATAATTTTATAAGGAAAGAATGATTGAGTGATGAGTATTTCTCACGATACGATGAACCCAATGTCTCGTTTCGAAATAACAATGTGCCAGCTGAAGATGATGAAGACGAGGTTCCAAAACATGGTACTGCAGCAGATCGTGAATATATGACTCGGTTACGAGATGAAATTGTTGAACAATTGATACAAAATATTGAATGAATTATTTTAAATGAAATTGTTATTGTAAAACAAATTATTTTATTGTATGACTAATTTGGTTGCATGAATTTTATTTTAATGTTGTACGACTATTATTATTAGAATTATTCGGTGTTGAAAAACCATTTTAAGCATGTAAAGTCAGTTTATTTAAAATTCAATTCATTTCAGCATCCTACAGACGTTAAAAAAACATACTTCTTATTGCAGACTACAAACGTTTTGTCCACCTCTTCTACTATAGAGACTTGCAGATGTGGTCCGCAGACTACAAACATGTTGGCTTTAGAAAAAACAAACAACGCCTTACTGCTCACAAAAACTTTTGTTTTAATATAGAAAAATCTATAGAAAAATCCCAAACTTCTGGGAAAAGTTTCAAAAAAATTATAATTTTTTTTAATAGAAAAATCTCATTATTTTGAAAAAAATCATATAATTTGTCATTTGTTGTTCAAATATAAAAAATGATTTTTTCGTTAATTTAGGCAAAAGGTTAAATAATTGGGACTTTTCTATTAAAAAAACTTTTAGAACTTTATTAAAAAATTTCTCAAAATAATGAGATATTTCTGTATTAATCCCTTGTAATATGTGTAATAATATATTATTATTTTAATATTTTATATAATCAATTTATTTATTAAGTTAATTGCTTTTATACTTTTATTTAGAAAACAAAACTTTTGCATTGTCTTTCTATGGATAAACCAACAAAATAATTAAACATAAACAAAACTTATTTATGTTCGTTTGTTTAACCGAATAAGCAGGGCCGGAACACGAACACTAGAACTAAGGGGGCCGGAGGCCAAATTCAAAATTATATAAACAAATTTTATGTGGTTCAAAATTATGACATATCAAAAATCTAAATACCGAAGGGTTTCTAACTTAGCGGTATCAGCCTATCAAGTGGTATCCTTCTTTCTTGAATTCAAGGATTCAAGTTCAGAAAACAAATATAAAAACAAGTTTTTTCAAAGTAGAAAAGAAGGGAGTTCGTAAAAACTTATATTCTATTTTCTTTCGTAACATTTTTTTAAAGAAGCTTATTTCTAAAAATGACCACTACTTTATTTTTTAGTCATACTAACTTACCTCCCGTTGATATTAGGGATTATTTTAGTGGTTCCTATTTACACTTTACAACTAAATAAACAAATAACAAGTATTAAGCATCTAGATATTTCAAACGCCAAAATTGATTTATACTGTATACGATAAAGTAATAAATAAAAAGTAAATTGTTTAATTCAATAAGGTAGCAGGTAAAGGTGGCAAAAATTGACACGACACGAAACCCGATACGAAATAAACGGGTTTGGGTAAGATATTTCAACTCGTTTAAATAAATGGGTTGACATGACATGACACGGAAATTAAACGGGTAAGGTTAGGGTTGAGAATTTCAACTCGAATATGACTCGAAAATGACCCGTTTATTTATATGCATGTTTTTTGAATTATTTAAATAAACTAGAAAGATACAAAACCAAAACCATAAGTAAAAGAAAACCTTCGAATTGAGTCGTTTTGTAATGTTGAAATGACTTAGCCGTCTAGATCAAGACTTAATTTCAGTTTTTCCATTCTCTCTCCAAACTACCCAGTCTCTTTCACCACTCTCACATCCTCCTGACCTTTTCATCCGCCTCCCCAACTCCCACTCTTTTAATTTTGTCATCTAAACATGCTATGACTTCATCTATTCTGCCTCCAAACTATTAGTTTTTCCTTTCCGCCTACCCAACTCCTACTCTTTTAACATGCTCAATCTTTTAACCTCACATGACACAACATATTTTAAAGTATAGCCCTAACCCGAAACCCGACACGAACTCGACACGAAAATAAACGGGTTGACACGACACGACACGTTAATTAAATGGGTCGGGTTAGGGTCAAGCACTTTCAACCCGTTTAGTGTTTCGACATGACACGAACCCGACACGACACGACACGATTGCCACCTCTAGTAGCAGGTGTCAGCTTTACAAGGTATATAGTCTCTTTATAAAGCTATAGGATAGGATTAATCATAATTTTCTTCTCTTTTTTATGCCTTATAACCGAGAAAAATAATAGAGATAGAAAGAAAAGGAGACAAAGAGGCTACCAACAATGGGACTTTAGAAAAATTGGCTCCGACGATCGGCGAAGTGGATAGAGAGAGCAAACAGGTATGGATGGGACGAACAATCCGGTGATCGGAAATCATATCAAGGCGCCAACAATGTAGCGGATGAAATTATTCTTCAAGTGAGCTACAAGAGTCTTCCCCGACGATCAGAATAAAATTTTGGCTTTACATTTATAATTTTCTTGACTTCAAAGTTAAATCATTGTAAAATTGATTGGATTGGATCTTTGGATTTTTATAGATTTTATAAGTATATAGTTGCCTTATTTACATATTCCTAAAAAATAGAAGGTTAGTTTTGATTTGTTATTCTGTTTAATGATTTCCGAAACCTTTGTCATTGTTTATTCATTGTTTTAGTTAGTAACAAATTGCATAAATTAGATGTATTCCGTGCACAAAAGATCTGAAAAACTGGGGGACTAATTTGACATTCTGGCAATATTCATACGTAGATGTATTAGGAGCTTATAAAAAAAAAAAGGGGGGTCCGCCACTACGAATAAGTTATCTTGTATATGTTTTTTGTTTATGTTTATTAAAATTGGAAACAAACATAAACATATATAGATATGATAAGTAAATATATGCGTTCGTATGTTGCATACACATAAATAAAAATAATTAGACCATAACGAACATAAATAAATATAGTTATAAACATAAATGAACAAATGTAATCGTATTTCAATAAAGGAAAACTACAAAAAAATTCTTACATATTAGCCTCATAATCGATTTAATTATTATATTTTTTTTATTCAATTAAATATTAAACACCGATAATCGTATTCAAATCAACCATTTTACACGGTTAACATGTCATCTAACTTTTAAAATTATATTTTTGATCCAGATTTCAAATTTTATTACAAATTTAGTAAAAAATTTAACCTTTTGCTTTATATTTTAAATGTTATTACAAATTTGTTCAAAAATTTACCTTTTTGACCTAGATTTTCGAATTTTGTTATGAATTCGTCATAACTTTAGTTTTTTACAACTTTTTTTCTAAAAAAAAATTTGAATATGTTTTTTCATAAAAAAATCATATTAAACAAAAAAAAAAACATATGTTCACATAAAAATCTTCTATTTTCTATAAAAAAAACTTTTAAAAAAATTTGTATACGAAATACCTATTTTTAAAATTAGGTATTTATTAAATACATAAATATATACAAATTTGCTTTAATAAAAAAAATGTATACAAACACATATTTTACAAATATATATATATATATATATATATATATAAACACATATTATAAAACAATATATACAAACACGTATTTCATCGTAAACATGAGTGTATGTCTATATATATATATATATATATATATATATATATATATATATATATATATATATAAACACTTATTTGTATAAATATGATTTCATTAAGAAAAAATATATTTGAAATTTCTTTTTTGAGAAAAAATGTTGTAAAAAAAACTAAAGTTATGATGAATTTATAATAAAATTCTGAAATTTAGCCAAAATGGTAAATTTTGGACAAATTTTGTTATAAAATTCAAAATCTGGACCAAAAGTATAAATTTTAGACCAAATTTATAAAAAAAAAATCTGAGCTATAATTGTAATTTTTAAATGTTTGATGACTTGTTAAACGAGTAAAAAGGTTAAATTGAATACAATTATTTGTTTTGAAATTAATTGAATAAAAAAATATATAAAAACTAAATCGATTATGAACTCAATACGTAAATTTTTTTTACAGTTAGCCTTTCAATAAACAAAAATCATCTTATATATTAAATATCATTTTATTTTTGTTCCTACAAATCCTATTATCCAATTAAAAAACGATATGTTATTTAATGCAATTTAATAATATTTTAATATATTAGTATGAAATATGTAATTTGAATAAATTTAATTGGATAAGAGAATTTATATGAACTAAGTACGATTATATTTTATTTTTCTTTTATTTTAGTTAACAAAATAAATAAATTTTTTTTTAGTCTGAAGTTCAAAAGAATGGTTGAATACTTGAATGTTGGGTCTTTTGTAGAGCGTCCGTACAATTATGCATATCTATGTATATTTATTGATTAGAAATAAAGGATAATAAAGTTACGCAGAGAAATATTATTTTTTATATGACCAAAGAACAAAGTGGAGGAAACTTTTGCAGTAAAAACAAAATTAAAACGTGTAAACGATTATAATACAAAAACTTAAGTGTCCAGGTTCATCCTCCCAACTCCGCTTTATATTCCTACTATTATGATTCCATTGACATAGCCTGGACTGGGACTGAATCAAAAATCAACCTTTGTCTCCCCTTGCAATCGGCAATAAAGGAGGGACAACAGGAAAACAATGGCGGCCATGGCTTCCTTTATCATCAAGACACCAATCCAGTCTAACAACCCTTTCCCCAAAACCCACCGAATCAATTTCCCTATTGTCTCCCCTGTCTCCTACTCCTCCTACAAAAAGAAACCGATTCCAAAGTCGATTCGTATCTCTTGCGGTTTGATTGAACCAGATGGAGGCAAGCTCGTTGAGCTTGTCGTTCCCGAATCCCAGAGAGATGTTAAGAAGCGGGAAGCCATGTCTTTGCCCAAAATCAAGCTCTCCAGGATCGATCTGGAATGGGTCCATGTGCTCAGCGAAGGCTGGGCTAGTCCGTTAACCGGGTTCATGAGAGAATCCGAGTTCCTCCAAACTCTTCATTTTAACTCGCTCCGATTAGGAGACGGGTCAATCGTCAATATGTCCTTGCCAATCGTCCTGGACATTGACGATTCTCAAAAGAATCGGATTTCCGGTTCCACATCTGTTGCCCTCATTGACTCTTCTGATAACCCGATTGCTATTTTGAACAAGTAAGATGCTTTTCTACATTCATTATTGATTTATTTCATTTTGTTATTAATCCAGCGATCTCTCCAACTTTACAACTACCACTGAACATCTTTATGATGATAATCTGCGTAAAAATAGACGAAAAAAGTTAGTACTTTATCTCCTTCGAACATGTAAACACTAATTTTATAGTTATCGGCTACGAAAAGGTTTAGTCTTTATCTGTTGGGCATTATTCCAGAATCAATAATCATGAATCCGAGGTATATTGATGATTCACAAGGGACCTTCTGGTATCCTCTTTACCAGAAAAGGAGATAAATCTCAAAAAGTGATGTATCTCTCAACTTGAAAAGACAAAAGAATGAAAGATTGCACATCACAACCTGCATAAATAGGGTTAAGAAAACTGAAAACGTATTTGGATATAACTTCAAACATCTAATTGTGTGTTAAGCACTAAACTTCCACCTTAAATCATATTCGATTATCAAAGATTGTTTACCATTTCATGCTTAATTATGATATCATATCCGTTAGTTAATAACAAGTATCAACTTTCTGATGCTTTATGTATTAATCAATTAGTATTGAGATCTACAAGCACAACAAAGAAGAAAGAATAGCAAGAACATGGGGAACCACTGCCCCTGGTCTCCCATATGTTGAAGAAGCCATAACAGGCGCAGGAGATTGGCTGATTGGTGGTGATCTTGAAGTCATTCAGCCAATCAAATACAATGATGGTCTTGACAAATACAGACTTTCCCCTTCTGAACTTCGGGCGGAATTCACCAAACGGAATGCTGATGCCGTCTTTGCTTTCCAGCTCAGGAATCCAGTTCACAATGGTCATGCTCTTTTGATGACTGACACAAGGCGAAGGCTTCTTGAAATGGGATATAAGAATCCTGTTCTTTTGCTTCATCCACTTGGGGGATTCACTAAGGCAGATGATGTTCCACTTAGCTGGCGTATGAAGCAACATGAGAAGGTCAGCAAAATTTTATTATAGTTTTTGTGTACTACAATTATGAGTATACATTTATATGATTGTGTAACTTTTTTTTTTTAATGATATGAATATGATTAGGTGCTTGAAGATGGTGTTCTTGATCCAGAAAACACAGTTGTGTCGATATTTCCATCTCCAATGCACTATGCGGGGCCCACTGAGGTGCAGTGGCATGCCAAGGCTCGGATCAATGCAGGTGCTGACTTTTACATAGTGGGCCGTGATCCAGCTGGCATGAGTCATCCAGTTGAGAAAAGGGATTTATATGATGCTGATCATGGAAAGAAAGTACTTAGCATGGCACCTGGACTTGAACGCCTAAACATTCTTCCTTTCAAGGTACTTACTCACATTGAAATTTCAACATAACATAACATCATCAATTCCTCGTGTTCCCAGGAAGGAATGGAATGGTTCATTCCATTCCATCCAACCAAAGAAACCCTTTTGGTTTGATTATCATTCTCTCACTCAATCATGGAAATATATATATTAATTACAGGTGGCAGCTTATGACAAGACAAAGCAGAAAATGGAATTCTTTGATCCCTCCAGACCTCAAGATTTCCTCTTCATCTCGGGTACCAAGGTATGTAACTATGTATTAAGTATAATCTTTCTGTGAGAAGGGCATTTGTGTCTTTTGCACAAATGAGAGTTGGATATATGTGTGGCCTAATGGACAATTTTACCCTTTACAGATGAGAGCACTTGCAAAGAACAAAGAAAACCCTCCAGATGGATTTATGTGCCCTGGTGGTTGGGAAGTGTTGGTTGATTACTATGATAGTTTGGCTGCAAATGACTCTGGTAGGGTCCCTGAACCCATTCCTGCTTGAGCCATTGACCATGTGACACACACACACACACACAGAAGGGTGAAAACTCCATGAACCAGATTAGAATTCATGTGTTTGTTTCAGGTTCAAGGCTATGTTTGTTCATAATTGTGTGGATTGTTTTGTTTTAGAAATAAGTTGAGGCACTGCTGTAGTGATATAACTCTGCCTCCATGTAAAAATTCATGTGCTGTTCTGGTGCACATTGTAACATATTTATTTATGCTTTTGACACATGAAATATACTGGTTGGGTTTGGGATTCATTTTCTTATTCCATTAAAGCTTTTCCATCTTCATCTTTAAAAAAGTTTTAATCCATTCATATTCTAACTTGACATAAGGGTTGAAACACTTTACCTTTGCTTCCTTCCATTGGTAAAAGTGATTTCTCCTAATTAACAAATGTTCTGAGATATATTATATGTTTTTGTTGATCCTTTGTTCTTGTCATGTGCTTTGAATATCCATTATTGAATGAATGCATTTCTGCTTTTTAGCTTTGTTGATAGGTATTGATTCATCTCCTTTAAAGGCAATGACTTTATATTTCTTTCAAGTGTTCAACTTTAACTTAGTGATTCCTCCACTTCAGATTGTGATATTTTTGTTTTTTAATATTAGTTCGAACTAGTTAGAATGTTTGGTGATGCAACTTCAGATTTGAGAACTTGTGGACATCTACTACAATAGTGGGATGTTTCCATCTTGTTAGAATGTTTTTTTTTTGGTGATTTCTCCATTTATTGAGTTTATCAATGCTTAATTGCTTATAGGTTATACCAATGGGGTGAACCATATTTCTCTAAAAAAATTCTCTAGGTGTCATGGATGTGGGGAGTTCTTTTTACACCGATGTAGTTGGTTTATGCTGTGAGACCACTGAATATGGGCTTGGATGATCATTCTCCATATGTCCTTTAAAGTGAGATTCCCCATGTGGGGTTGTATATACTTACCAACTCTTTATGGGAGGATGTTGGAAATTGTGGAAAAAAGAGGTTAAGGGATGTTGCTACTGATGCCTATAATGCAATTGAAGGACAAAAACATAATGCAATTGAAGGACAAAAACATGTGAAGCTTGGTTAAAGTGCAAGGAAGCAAACATTTCTCAAGATTTTATAAGCAATTTGTTGGACAAAAACGTGTGAAGCTTGGTTAAAGTGCAATGGACCTCCCACTATATCACTGCCTCAATCTTGGTAGGATAGATTAGAATCTCGTTTTGATTAATGAGGTGTCCCAAAAACTAGACCTTTCATAATCAGAATTCACACTAGGAGAAAGCCTCTCCTGTCTCAGTACTCCAAGTAGCTCCCTAAGATGCTCCTTATGATGCTCCCTGGTCTTGGAGTATACTAGAATATCATCAATGAAAACAATGACCGACCGATCAAGTATTGGTCTGCATACCCAGTTCATCAAATCCATGAATGTTGTCAGTACGTTGGTGAGCCCAAACAACATCACCATGAACTCGTAATGACCATAACGAGTTCAGAACGTTGTCTTCTCCGTGTCCTTTCCGACTCTCATCTGGTGGTAACCACTGTTTTGAAAACCGGACCGGACCGACCGGTTCAACCGGTCCAACCGGGAACCGGTAGGGTCACCGGTTTTTTAAGGCCTAAAAACCGTTTGCAAATGAACCGGCTAAAACCCGCGGTTCAACCAAAAACCGGTTTGGTCGAACCGGATAAAACCGGAACTTTAGAAAAATAAAAAAAATTATATAATGTCACTTCAAAGCCAAAACTTCAAAAACTGACAAAGAGACCCACTGTTTTCAATTGTGAGATCTAGGCCTGATAACCAATGCCTATCATTCCTTTTATACAACTCCTAAGGCCTCGCGCTTTTGTTTTTAAACGATGTGAGAACTGGGAATTGGGATATAGCCATCAACATTCATTTTCTCCCTTATGTGATACAATCTAATATTTTTGATTTTTTCATTGCTTAGAGACATACGAACAAAGATTATAAGAAATGGATGTTTAATCTTAAAAGTGCAAAAGATTATAAGAAACGATGTTTAATCTTAAAAGTTCAAAAGCGTAACATATTATATTATATTATATTATATTATATTATATATATATATATATATATATATATATATATATATATATATATATATATATATATATATATACGCACACACACACACAGTTTTTCCGGTTTTCGGGACCGGTCCGACCGGTCAGACCAGTTGAACCATTGAACCTTTAAGGCTGCCGGTTCGATGTCCGGTCCGGTTTTCAAAACCTGGGTGGTAACCCAACTCAGATCAATCTTGAAGAACTAAGATGCACCCTGCAACTGATCGAAGAGATTATCGATCCTATGGAGTGGGTAATGATTCTTCACCGTCAACTTGTTCAACTCTTGATAAGTTATGTACATATGATGAGACCCATCCATCTTCATCACAAACATAATTGATGTTCCCCACGGTGAATTGCTCAGTCTAATATATTGCTTGCCCAACAACTCCTAAAGATGAATGGACAACTCCTGCATCTCTGGGGGTACTAGGTGATACGACACCATAGAAATTGAGGCCGCACCGGGGATTAGATTAATCCTTAACTCCACCTGCCTCATGGGAGGTACACCAGGTAAATCCTTCGAAAATACATTTGGAAACTCTGTGATTATTCCCTCGTCTTGAGTGTCGACCATGCAAACAAGATAACCCAAACACCCATGTCGAAGATATTGTCAAACCAACCCTGGTACCCTCGCCATAAATGGTCAGTTCTCCCCGACTTGGGGTTCAAACTACCACCAATTGCCTCTCACAATCGATCATGGCTCAAAATTTGCTCAACCAGTCCATCCCTACAATCACACAAACATCCTCCATAGGGATGGGAATTAAGTCAATCGAGTAAGACACCCCGAATATCTCCAAAGTACAATATTGAAAAACACTCAAAGCAGAAACTTTGTGTTCGTTGGTGATGGAAACTCGCAACGAACACTCCAACTCCCTAAGGGTCATATCGAAATCCCTACTAAAGGAAATAACCGACTCACACCCGAGTTGAAAATCACAAGAGCACGCAAAGAGTTCACTAAGAAGGTACATATCATAAATACAAGCATAAGAATACATGAAATAACTAAACATAATAATAAATGAATACATACCAGTAACAACATCATGTATCACCCTAGCCTTCACTGATGTGAGCTAAAAAGCATAACCCCTGGCCTTTGGGGCCTCAACCCTCCCTGGCCTCCATCCGTAATTCTCAAGGTAGTCGGAGCTGGTGCGTGTATTGGCCTAGGAACAAGAAATTGACAATTGGCCTTCACATGGCCAACCTAATCACAATGGTAGAAAATCCTGGTGCTTGGCAGTGGGGTCTGCTGACGACAATCCCTCACAATGGCCATCCCTGCCACATTTATGGCTCCCAGTTGTTGATCGACACACTCTATCATACATCTTCCAATACTTACCAAAAGTACCCCCTATGTAGCCTCTAGATTGTGAATCGGCAGGCTGGAACTATTTTCCTGTCGGGTGAGTCTGAACTGGAGCCTACCTCCTCTCTCTAGTCTGGGTCTCAATCTTAATCTCTCCCCTCCGAGAAAAATACAATAGATATGAGAGAGAATGGTACTGTTGAGTCGACACAAACTCCCTGATCTCAGTCTTGAGCATGATCAACTAACAGGATATCTGAACCTGCTCCGAAGCAGCATACTCGAGGCAGAAAAGGTCTCTCTCAGTAAAGATCTTGGTGATCTCCGCTACCGACTCTGTCGTCAGCTTTAGTGTCAGATACTCCTGAGCTAACCTCTTCCTCTCACCCAGGGGAACATACTCGGCGCGAAACATATCACTAAACTGCTCCCAAGTGACTACGACTTTCTCCACAGGAGAATAAGCACTGGTTACCAGTTTCCACCGGTCCTTCGCCCCTAGATGAAGAAGGTTCACGACGAACTTGGCCTTTTGGTCTTCTGGGCACGAGTATGTGAAGAAACAACCCTCCACATCTGATATCCACCTCATGGTCACAATCGGGTCCTTAACCCCGTCGAACTCCAAGGGCTTCCTGTTGTTAAAATCCCGATAATACATCATCCCCTTCCCTTGGAGTCTTGCAACAACAACTATAGTGGCTATGACAGTAGCAGCCTATGAGACGACATCATAGCGCTCGTTAAACATCTCGAGCACGGTGGTATTAATAGACCCAAATACTTCCGAGATCGCCTCCCTAATAGCCATGGTCACCTAGGTGGTGATTATCTCACGAATCTCATCATTAGTCAAAATTGGCCTCTCCGAGCCGCCCGTTCCTAAT
Source organism: Lactuca saligna (assembly GCF_052625555.1). Classification (NCBI taxonomy): domain Eukaryota; kingdom Viridiplantae; phylum Streptophyta; class Magnoliopsida; order Asterales; family Asteraceae; genus Lactuca; species Lactuca saligna. The sequence continues at coordinate 263,561,349 of NC_136421.1, read as the reverse complement.
CCAATACCTCTAGTGATCGTCATACTGAAAAACAAATTGAATACATTAGAAAGCCACAAATCACACTATTACATCATTACGAGATCACTTAATCTTTGGGGTTCGTGACGTCCTTGATACGCGTACGGGTCCTGTGCTTCCAATAGTACTGGCCCATACTACCTTCCACACCTACTTGTATTTGTCTTAGAGGATCGTCACGGACCACCCGACCATAAAAGCCCAATAACTAGGATACACATACATCCTATACTAACTTTTTTATAGTGGCTAATCATTCCTCGAGCTGGCCTTCTACAAACCATACTCACTCATGAAACTTCCACTAACCTTGCAGCCTCTCGGGTATGTTAATCATACATAACACTCGATTCGATAGACATTCAAATAATTGATTCTACCCTAAGCCCACAACCAGACATGGAATAGGAAATAAGTCTAAATCAAACATTCTCAGGCTATAAAATCTTAGTTATGTACAACTTATGATGCACACATCGAGAAACCATAATAATAATGTTTGTTCCATATATCATATCAAGAAATTTTCCTAGGCTATCAGGCATCAAAAATCATACAATCCTATCATGTAATTCCTAAAGATCCCTAGCCTACAAACTAACATGAAGTTTTATCATATCATCAATACACAGAACAAGTGTGAGTATCTTGGGGATTACTTTCCTTGGCTTTGGTTGATTGTACACATCACATCCTCTCTGTCAGTCCTTTTAGAGTTAACTTTGAAAAATATTTTGCAGATCATTAGTTTGAGTTTGGAATCACACAAGTGTTCATTAAACTCTCTCAAATCAGGGGCCTGGTACCAATTTGTAATGCACCAAAAATCATGATAAAATTTTCATTTTTCAAAAACCATTTTATAATCCATAAGTCATACAAAACATTATTTCCAAAACATAGTTATCAAATTAGAGTATGCCAAAACATCTCTCAACATAAATCCAAGGATGATATGTACGATCACGCCTTCGCCTTGCCTCGATCATTTGACATACCCGAAACCATGAAGCCAAATTATAAGTCAAAGCTTAGTGAATTCTACCAAAATACCCCACACAATAAAACATATACAAACATGCATTCTGGGTCCACAATCATCTGCCTGGATTACCCCCGAACCATAATCATCAGACTGAATTTCCTTGCACACTGGGTCCACAGTTATCAGACTGGATTACCTTCGGGTCCACAGTCATCAGACTGGATTACCCCTAGCCCACAGTCATCGGACTGGATTGCCCCAGGTTTGTTGGCTTACATCATAGAGCAATAAAGCCTCAACCCAACCACACTATGTCGACATATGCACAACATAAACAATAATAAACAAGTACAGGTAATCATACAGTTCTACGAATCTAACAGATCACTACAACATAGCAAAATCCTTTATATTATGATACATAACGCAACCTAGTGGGTCGATATTGGTGCCTTCGACCCCATGAGTACAGTGAGAAAAACTCACCTCAAAGTCTAGAAGATAGTTGAACTGATCACTGCTCCAAATATCGGCTCTACAGGTCACCTATACAACAAACAAGGAACAAGCCTCTATCTACGACTCAAATTACTTCATTAGACCCAAAGATAAACTTGGTCAAAGTCAGCGTTTAATGGTCAAGAAGTCAAAAGTCAACATCTAGCCAGATTACACCATACGTAGAGCCTAAGCTAGCAAAAACGTAGGAAAATGGAGCTACGCCCCCTGTAAGGAAATTCACTCCCCATGTACGCCCTGAAACCCTAATTTAATCATTAAGTTCTTTCTACAGAAAGTTAAACCACCAAACTTCCATATCTAAACTAGATGGACGTCTTAATGGATAAAGTCTCAGACTTTATCCATTTGCATGCATACCAAGGGCACAAAATCATAACCTAAGTCTAAAAAGTCACACAATGCTTCATAAATCATGCATGGTTGAACGAGAGTGACCAAGCTCTTATTTTTATAACTTATCAAGCCTAAAAACGTCTGGAAATGACACTCCAATGGTATGGAGCAGCTCATACTCATATACACCATGGTTATGGGGACAAAAGCATGAAAACCTAAACAAAGATAGATCTAGCACAAGAACACATCAAGGTGGAAACTTTATACCTTCTGGAGATGGTTGAAGGAATGAAACTTCTGGATCCAAGCTGATTTGAGCTTCCAAGTGATTCCACCACATTTTTCTTCCTTCAAAAGTGAACACCAAACACTCTCAAGGCTCAAAAACACACAAATGGGGATTAGGGTTTCAAAAGGACCGTTTGGTGGAATGGAGGGTGAGGATGGAAGGGAATCAAGGGAGTTAGAGCCTTTAAACAAGGCTTAAAATCCCGAGTTTAGAGTTTTGGTGATGGGCCACTATGCGCTGCGTAGCTTTATCTACGCCATGTATAGATCTTTTAATCCTCAATAATTGATTCCCACCTATCTGCTGCGTGGGAAACTGCCATACATCCTGCGTAGGAATAAACTTCACAAATTCAAAGGCTTTTTAAAATAAGATGGAAATTTACTTGAAATAACTGAAATAATGACTATGAATATTAATATAAGTTACACCTAAAGCATAATAAATGTAGCTTAACTTACAGAGATTTCTGACAAAAATTTTAGAAATTGCACTGGTAGAACTCTGAAACGTAATGCTCTATCTTTTAGATGCTCCAGAGTCTCATTAAAGTATCCAGAAACTAGGGAGTAAAATGGCTGGGGGGGGGGGGGGGGGGGTCCAGCGTAAATTGGTGAGAAAATGAGCAACAAACGAGTTCTATTTATAGGTTGGCAAAAGGGGCACGTCGCACATACTGTTTGCACGCGCTGCGCCTCTTGTCAGAACAGTTGACATGACTCCGGTCACAAGCTACCACATGTCACTATCTAGTTGGGCCGCACCTGCTGTTTGTACGTGCGAAATTTTAATATTTTTTGAAAATTCGTATACTCCTCATGTGAGATCCGTTTACGACGTTCTTTATATCCACACGTAGCTATCGATGACTATTACAACTTTCATTTAGACACCGTCGACTAATTATCACTTTATTGTTAATTTTTTTCGAAGGCTTAGGCTGTTAAAGTCCGAATAAAAGTCCTAACTCTTTCCTACGAATTCCGTTCTCGACCATCTTTATATCGATGAAATCCTATTCATAAGATCTTCAGTTAGATTGTTTCAGTTAACAGTCAACCGATTTGAATTTCGATTTCTGTGTCCGCACTGCTACGCTAGAAATTTGAAAAATTATAATTTCCTCATATGAAATCATATTCAGGCGTTCTCTATATACGATCTCTCAATTATATAATTACTACAACTTTAATTTAGATTAATTAGGTTAATAAGCAACCTATCTCTGATTCGTATGTTGCGACATATTTTGACGTATAAAGTTGAACGCGAAACTTCAACGAATCATAACTTCTTCATACGAAGTCAGATTCAAGCTTTCCTTATATCTCCGAGATCACCATCGGCGACTACTTCAACTCTCATCAAGGTTATTTATCATAATTAATATTTTATTTTTAGTGTTTATTTTAGCATTGTTTATTAATTTATTATATAAATGTTATATACACAAATCACATGTATTTAAATGTCTTTTTCATTTATTCTTAACAAATTACAATCGACGATTGACGTAATTTCATATTTTATAACTAATGTCTAGCGAGAAATGCGGACGTTACAGATACAAATTGCAAAAAATTATGTTTTCCATGAACGGGCGAAACATATTGAGATTGACTTTCATTTTACTCATTATCACCTATAATGAAAAACCATCTCGCTACTATATGTTCCACCAATTTTACAGATTACCAATATTTTTATGAAGGCCCACTCAGCCTCTCACTTTCGTTTCTTGTATGTCAAACTCTTCATACATTGTGAGTTTGAAAGATGAAATTAGCATAATACATATATTGGGTCGCAGTAGTCGTTCTAAAAAAATATGTTGGACTATTTTTTATATTCAAACTTTATTCAGCCATTTAGTTAGGTTATCACTACATAAATATTTTGTTTATAGTTGTTTTACTCTTGGCTGCACTTCATTTTTTCCCCTTCAATAATAAACCTAACCATATTAGATGCATTCATGGGGGTTTTAGGAGGCGTTCACATGTGACACCAGCAATACCTATTTTTCCTGTATGCAGTGAAAACCTTTTCGATTTTTTAACCTATTTTTCCGACATCAACAATACTACTTCAACTTCCGCAACACCTAGTATGTATTTATGTGTGTCTGGCCCTGGAGGCATTTAATCATAACCAAGTAAATAAGGAACAACCTTAAGAGCGATTGGAGTGGGCAACGGGGAGAGACGTTATGCCCATGTGGCAGCCTAATAACGACGCCATAACGGGAGGAACAACCACCCCCTAGCCGTTATTAGATATTACGTTATAACATGTTAGTGTGAAACACGAGAGGAAACGCCATTTTGCATATATTTTTTCTTCAAACGATCATAATTTCGACCGTTTAAAACGGTCACCGACTATTTTTAAAAAATAAATTTTATTTATACTATAAATACACATAATTTATATCAATTTTAACTAAAAAAACATAAATTTTTTGTTTTTTAGGTTTCTAATTGTTTTTGTTTTGTTGTAATTTTTTAAATGTTGTTTTTAATTTAAGATTTATTAAAATTTTATTTTTACTTTTCATATGTTATTTTTAATTTATGATTTAATTTATATAATGAATATAATTATTATGATATAAATAAAAAAAACATTAAAAATAAAATAAAAAATAATTGGTATTATATTGCTTTGGATGTAGTCTAAATCATCCTGATTTATCGTGAACTATCGTGAAAAGGGTGCCAATAGCAAAACATCATGCAAACGTCACCCCATAAAGACACAATTAATTAGATGCACATATCGATATGGACCATATCCCGACCATGGCATATGCAAAATATACAAAACAAAAGAAAAAAGACACATTTTTTGACTTTATCATCATCGGATAAAAAATCGACTTTATCACAAAGTTTCTGATTTCACTTCGAAAAAAAAAAAAACCTTCGAGTAAAATGCAACAGTCGACATGTGAATGTTAATTTATTATTTTATTGTTATCGAGAGACAAAGTGAGCAGGAAAGTTGTTGGGAATTTTGACCAATTTATATTTGTTTTGTCCTGTCCTCAAACTACCTTCTCCATCAACAATAACTCACTCCTTTCCTACCCGCTTTCTTCATCAATACCACTGTTTACTTGCTACCACCAAAACTCCCCACAAGATATTCATACATACTTACCCTTTCTCGGCGACTGAATTCCACAATTCGCAAATGGAAGACATAGCTACTGAAGCCGAATCAGCAATCACTACTCCTCCGATTCGTCAAGTGCTTCTCATCTCCGCTGGTGCTAGTCACTCCGTCGCTCTTTTATGTAAGGAACCCTTTTTTTTTGTCTGTAGTGATTTGCTCACCGATCATCGTCTGTACATTGTGTATCTATATCAGATTATGATTCAGCAGAGGAGTTTTAGTTTACTTAACTTTGGATTTACAAACATTTGTCTTTGAAATCGGCCGTGATCTGTCGGTTGAGGTCTTTGTAGTTGGTACGGACTTCAATTTACTTGATTGTCAATCTATGGAGAAATTTGTAACGGCGAGTAGTTCGTATGTCTAGTTTTAGATTTCTACTCATGGGGACTCAATCGTTTAGAAATCGAGGTACCTAAAATGTGCTCTAGGGCACAATTTGAGTATTAGAGAGATACGATGGATGTCTATGAACTTATGCTAAGTTACTATTTGCTGTCACATACTATCCAATTCACTGTCATGCTATTTTAGCATAGAAAGCGATGTTGTTGGCTAATAAAGTAATAAGGCACCACTTTGTTTATTGTATCAGCTGGAAATGTTGTTTGTTCATGGGGAAGGGGAGAAGATGGACAACTAGGCCATGGGGATGCTGAAGATAGGCTATCCCCTACCCAGTTAAGTGCTTTGGATGGACAAGAAATTGTATCTCTTACTTGTGGTGCTGATCATACAACTGCATTTTCAGAGTCAAGTCTGAATGTATACAGCTGGGGATGGTATGTTCTTTTATCTGTTGCTCCATTTCAACATTTATTGGTAGTAAAATCTGTTTGGAAGAATAGTTTTGTTAAAAGTGCTTATCCCTTTCTTAACCTTATTGGTCTCAGGGGCGATTTCGGAAGACTAGGCCATGGCAACTCTACTGATTTCTTTATTCCTCAGCCAATAAAAGCATTACAAGGGCTGCGTATAAGGCAAATTGCTTGTGGTGACAGCCATTGTTTAGCTGTGACCATGGAAGGCGAGGTGCAGAGGTTTGTAACTTTGTACATTAAGAAGACTTTCTAGTTTTCCTACATATTCTATAAATCATATGTTATTTCACTTCAAATTAAATTTGCTGTTGTTTTGATTTCTTGTGTTTGACTTCACTGTAGTTGGGGCCGGAATCAAAATGGTCAACTTGGTTTAGGAACAATCGAGGACTCTCTTGTTCCTCAAAAGATTGAAGCTTTTCAAGTAAACTTTACTTTCTATCATGAAACTTATAATCCTTCCATAATAAAAATGGAAGCTTTTGATTTGTTAAATTTTATGTGGTTTAACCAGGGTATAACTGTCAAAATGGTTGCTGCTGGAGCTGAGCATACTGTTGCTATCACTGAAGATGGGGATCTTTATGGCTGGGGTTGGGGTCGATATGGTAATTTGGGCTTAGGTGACAGAAAAGATCGCAACATTCCAGAGAAAGCTTCAGTTATCAGCGTATGCATCTACTTTCTATACATTATTTTCCATCATTACATAATTATTTAAAGTTTAAACAGTTTTCTTGTATATAATGGTATTACAGGGGGAGAAGATGATTCTTGTTGCATGTGGCTGGAGGCATACAATCTCTGTTTCCTCTTCTGGTGATTTATATACTTTTGGTTGGAGCAAATATGGTCAACTTGGTCATGGAGATTTTAAAGACCATCTTGTCCCTCATAAACTTGAAGCATTACATGGCCAATCCGTATCACAGGTGTGTGTTTGTGTGTGTGTGTGTGTGATATTTAAGTAATATTGGTTGTGAATATGGTTTTTGATAACTCAGATTTCGGGTGGATGGAGGCACACTATGGCATTAACATCAGAGGGAAAGCTTTACGGATGGGGATGGAACAAGGTTAGAATGGTAATTTCATAAAGATTTATAATAATATTATCAGCATCTTATGAATATTTTTGTGTGCAGTTTGGGCAGGTTGGTGTTGGGGACAATCAGGACCATTGCTTTCCTATGCAAGTCAAAATTCCAAATGAGCAGGCACATCATTTTTCATGTGACGTTGCTTTCTTTTTTTAATGTCTAGGAGATTAATTAAAAATTTATTTTATCATCAGTAACAAATTTTCACTTTTTTTTTTTTTTTGACAGAAAGTTGTTCAGGTTTCATGTGGATGGAGGCATACACTTGCTGTTACTGAAAGAGCTAATGTGTTTTCATGGGGTAGAGGTACAAATGGACAACTAGGACACAAGGAAGCTATTGACAGGTGTTCAAAAATATCTGAATCTGAAAATCTGAAAATATGAGAATAGTTTTGTTAATTCTTTTACATAAGTTTTTACAGGTTTTTTTTTCTTCTATATTTAATAAAACTTGCAGAAACATTCCCAAGATAATAGAAGTTTTGAGCATGGATGGATCTAGTGGACAACAGTTAGAATCCTCAAGGACAGACCCATCCTCAGGTGCTTCATATGGATTCCGACGGAATTGGAATTCGAGATTCCATTCCGTCGTAACTAGTTCAATTCCATTCTTCCCTTTCTATTAAATGACCAAAATACTCTTGTTTTATTTAACTAAAAGGAAATTTAATTATATATGTATATGTAAATATATCTTATCAAGCAAAAGGTATTTAGTTTTGATTAATTAACTCCTTTCCTTTTCCTATGTTATGATTCCAATTCCTTTGACAGATTCCATTCTATCAACTATTTTTTTTTTTTGGCAGGGAAACTTTCGGTGTTGCCATCTGATAGATATGCAGTTGTCCCTGATGAGAATGTATGATTTCATTTCGTTTCTGATTTACAATTTCATAGAATACAAATTTGAATTATTAAATATATGATGGAATATTAATTAAGTTTATTTAATTTTGTGCAGGCTCAAGCCGGGACCAATGGAAATGACGCTAGTGTCCCTGAGAACGATGTGAAGAGAATGAGGATCTGAATTTTGTAAAATTTCAAAGTTTAGAGCTTGTGGTATTATGATGTTGAGAAAGTTTAAGTAGTAGTGATTCCATGTTAGTAATTAAGAGTTTATATGCATGTTTATCAGTTTATCTACCATGGTATGTTATGTAATATGTAATATGTTTAGGTGGTTTTCTTTGTTGTGTTATCTGATGTTAATAAATAATAATTGTGTTTAGTCATGCATTTTGCTATTTCGTCTTATGAAAAAATTTAAATCTTTCAAAAAATATATTATGAACCAAACATTGACCTTAATTTCTTGTATTTGTTTTCAAAAAATATATTATGCATTTTGCTACCGTCGATCAATTGAAGAAGTGGTTTCTTTCTTTCTTATTAATTGAAGCTTCTACTTAATTTTCTATATTTTGTTCCTGCGTTTTTTTTTTTTTTCCTTATTTGGCAATTTGTGTTTTGTGAAAATAAATTGTTTTTTCTTATTTGCAATTTGCGTTTTGTGAAAAATCATTTGTTTATTGGAATCTTTTATTGTGATCCTAGTGTGCGTTATCCTTGAAAGTACGTGTTCTAAAAATTATGCCATGATATGATGCAAGTTTTAGAATGTGTTATTACCTTTATGCCTTTTGTCAAACTTTGAACAACCATAAATATTTTATGAGTTTTGTATGAGCTGATTTTTTCCCTGATTGTAGTCCTTTATCTTGCTACATTATAGGCTCCAAAAACAACTTAATTGATTAAGAATTGACTGACTTATACATCTCTAAATAGGGACTGTTAGGGCTGTTGGTTAGTATTTCAACTTTTTGTTGAATTTTAACACAACTTTTGACAGCTATAAAATCTTCACACGAGCTCGGTATGAGATTCTATCTTGGATACATTGTAGGCTTAAAAACAGCTTAATTGATTAAGAATTGACTGAGCTATACAGCCCCAAACAGGGGGTGTTGGTTAGTATTTCAGTTTCTTTATAGAAATTTTCTCCAACTTTGAACAGCCATAAAATCTTCATACGAGCTTCGTATGAGCTGTTTTTTTCCCCAGGTTGTAGTCCTCTATTTTGGTTACATTTTAGGCTCAAAGAACAACTTAATTGATTAAAAATTGAATGAGTTAATACAACCGTAATTGTTTGTTGGGTTTTTTTGTTTTTTTATGCAAAAATTTGAAGTTCTTAATTTTAGATATGAGCAAAACCATTCGAAAACATTAAGATAAACCATTCCAACCGTTAAAGATTTCAAAAATATATCAAACTCTCCCCTGTTTGTATATAAAAATGTTGATGATACGATCACCTTTGTAACATCATATCATACGGAATAAACAAATTGCTATGACATACGCTGTAAGAGCACTTTATGCAATGTCTCTAATGCTTTGTTGGTGGATGATATATGATTTTTATATGATTTTTTTACAAAAAGCTACATTATTACACGAGAAACTATTTCCGCAATTCGACAACCTTTGTAAAATCTTCAGTAAGGATAGAATTATTGGTCATGGAGCTATTGATATTGGAGAAAAAGACGTGATTGAAAAAAAAAAAAAAAAACTCACCTATTGATGTGGAAGGGTTGGAAGATATTGTTGAAGAGAAACAATCAACTGTTGGTGTCAATAGTAAGCGTAAAAGACCAAAATCTGATGATGAGGAAGCTATTATAAGGATGTAAAGAAAGAAATGAAAGAGACTTTCAAAGAGGTTGATGATAAACTTATTGATACAATAAACAATATAGGAATGCAAGAAAATAAAGAAGCATGTGACATGATAGATAAAATTATGGAAGATATACAACGTACACCAAAAATTAATGTCAAACAACGAATTAAGACGATTGGCATACTTAATAAAGATCCTTTTCGCACCCAGTCATTTGTTAAGATGACCAAATATGAAAAGATTTGTTACGTGGAAATGATTGCGGATGGTTCAATAGCATGAGTATGCTATTTTAAGTTTTTTTATTTGCTATTAAATTTGACTTTTTGCAAGTCCATTGTTAGAGATATATCACACACAGTTTTTGAATAGTATGATTTTCATATTTGTTTATGTTTGGATCTAGTTGTAACTTCCTATTTTTATATTAGAATTATGTTTTTCAATACAATATATATATATATATATATATATATATATATATATATATATATATATATAATATTAATTGACAATTACATAAAGTATTTAATAACAAGTAATGTTAAAAGTGATAAATTATAAACATAAGAGATGCATATTTTGACAAATTATATATCATAATGCATTTTTATATAAAAAATGTTGTTTGAAAATGAATAAATATGATAAAACTCATTTTCTTTTCATTGCTTAATACAACCACACCAGGGGAAATGATTTTTAAAAATATTTCTCTAATGAATTCTCTTGTAGATACCAAATAGTAGAATCAATTTTCTTTTTCTATGTTTCCATTCTTTGCTGAAATTTTATTCATTTGTATAAAACATGTAAGCAAAGTATAATAATAAAAGACAAATATAAAATCTAATGATATACTATTACTAACTTGATTATTTTTACGGTTAACTTATGCTATAATATAGATTACCAGCAAATTTAAGCAAACCCATGCTTGTTACACTCATAATTAAACTTCATCTTTCATGCACAACTATATTTACTTTTAAAATGCACATTCATTTCTTTTATTTAAAAATAAATAAATACTCAATCAATGTTCCCCATGGTTACTGATACAACACCTTTCATTCTTTCAATATAATTCCCGGGTTCTTCTCAAACTTTAGATTGTTTCATATTTTCATTTTGATTGTTTCTTATTTTCATTTTCAATTTTGTTTTTTTTTATTACGTTAAAATTAATTGCATTGTTAGTGGATTTACTTTGCACTTCTTACTTTGATAATGATTTTTGGTTGTATATTTCGTATAATAAACTAACTAAATAATTATTAGAGATATAAAATAAACTTTATGTGATAAATATTATTATAAATGATAAAAGATAAAAGTAAACTCTTTTAAGTAAAAAATAAATCAATAATATATAAAGATGTTTGTTATAGTTATTTAAATACATAAGAAGAGTTTAGCAAATAATGGTGTGTTTGGTTCATAGATTTACAAGAAATTTACACGAATTGGATTGAAAACTTTTCGTTGAATGATTGAAGGAATTGAGCTTGGTTAAAATTTATCAGAATTCATACTTCAAGGAATCGACAATATCTTAAGATACGACTGAAGAATTCAAATTTCATTCCTAATTCTTTAATAGAAAGATGAAATTAACTTTTATTTTTTTAATTGATTTTTTTATTGTTATTTATGTTAATGAGGACCCAATCTTTCTCTTCTATATATTTAATAATTGTAGTGGTGTTTGATCAATTATGCGTAATCTAATGTTTAAAGGGATTTTTAGAATATATCTTCATAAATAATTTGTAGTGGTGCATGATCAATTATGTATTGTTACGTAGCTTTTTTTTATTATAAGTTTTTTGTTTAAAGTAAACATTAAAAACTATTATTGTCGAACAAATTTTTTCCTGTTTTTACTTAAAAGCTACAGGTCAAACAAGCCCTATCTGTCTTGTAAACTTATCATAAATTCCAATTTTCATAAGATTTCAGATCCTTCATTAGTTGTCAATTTTTTTTTGATAGATTCCTTTTTTTTTTCAAATATTATGCAACCCGAATGCATTAACAACTTAAGCTGATTACATTTAGTACTTCATAACTAAACATAATTTTGTAAATTACATCTTGGTACCTCATATACTAATAAACATTTTAACAAAAAAAAAAAAAAACAATAATAAATAATCAAATTCAAAAGACCGTGATTGTATTTATAAACCTACAATTTAGTCGATTTAATACTCACCTATAAATAACGATCTAAACGTAACATAAATTTGTGTGCAATGGCAACAACAAACCCATGAATCACATTAAAACGAGGTAAGGGAGGTGGGTGAAGATGATAATGCCTCCATTAGGCGTAGACTAATTGTGTCATATAGATGATCTCGGGCATGTGTAAATGATAACGTATAGATGAGACAAACAAGATAAAAGTGAAACCAAATGAGAACTAAGATATAAAAATTGGTAAATCAAAAAACAAGCATATGCATTCCAAATGAGGCAAACAATGGGAGTTTGGTCAAACATGAGCAGAAAAACAAGATAGGAGTAAATAATATTGCATGCATATTAGTAAAAAACGTGTATGCACACTAAATATTAGAACACAAAACCATAGAGAAGGAGAGACTATCTTTCAACACTCATGTATAATCTTTGCACCCTCCTATCAAAGGAAAGCACGGGCTTCTTCATATAAAGTCTCATACTATCCTTTCACTTTCTTCTTGATTTGCCAACAATAACCCACGTAAGGGTCGTTTGATTTCAACTTACCAGGTCCGGTGAGTGTTGACTGCTGATTCGGTCAGCAGTCTGAATGTTTGATAATCTTATCTTATAGATGACTCGGTCAGTATTGCTAACCCATACCTCTTACTCGGTAAGCCCCAAAAAAATGGCTGACTGGAAAATAAGAAGCCTACAACTCTTTTTTCCTTAGATACCCTCGCCTGCCTTGCCGATCCCTAAAACGAAACACGGCTCCAACAGTTGGCTAATACCCAACAACTTCTACCAGCGAATTCACCTCCTTCCATCTCCTCCCACGATGACCACCACAGCGCCGATGACACCTCCACTTCACCGACGACGAGCTCCACTGCAGGTAAGATTTCTACGTTTTTTTTGTTATTTTTTTGTTTTGTTTTTTTGCATTTTTCTTTTTGAAATCACAAAACCGTTACTATCTCGTGTGAAATTGTTGCTTTCATTCAGAAATCAAAGTTTGCATTACTGATTTCAATCTTCTTAGATTGAAATGGTTTAAAGGGTGTGCATAAAATCAATTGATAATATATATTTGTGTATGAAATATGATTTTATCTATATGAACTAATGAATATTTGTGTATGAAATATGGTTTTTCTCTATATGAACAAATGTGTGATTTTAACATGAACAATTGTGTGCATAAAATCAGATTTTAGGCAGTTGAAATCATAAAATGTTGAATATGTTGTACATGTTTATGAAATCAGAAATCAGAAATTGTTATATGCTTATGAATATAAAATTTATTTGTATGAAATCAAAATGTATGTTGTATATGTTGTTAAAAATATGATGAAATCAGAATTATGCTTGATTTATGTTGTTAAAGTGTGTTATGTGGATAATTTATGTTTCTTTCTTTACAATAGACATGACAGATAAAATATTTAGAATTAATTGGAAGTCGGAGATTGTGGACAAAACTTTTTTGGAAGCATGTATACACGAATTAACAAGTAATTATCGGGAGGTTAGTGGTCTAAAAGCAAGCTCATGGACTATGATCTCGGAGAAATTGAAAAAAGATCATAATTTTGTTGTCGAAAAAAAAAAAACAAATGAAAAACCAATACGACTATTTAAAAGCAAAATATGCAGTATGGTTAAAACTTAAAAATAAAACTGAAAATCTTTATAATCCCAACACGAATTCTTTTAACATGACTAATGAAGAATGGGAAGCGGAAGCGAAGGTGTGTGTATATATATATATATATATATATATATATATATATATATATATATATATATACAAACACACACATACACACACACACATATATATATATATATATATATATATATATATATATATATATATTATAATTAGATTATTTTGTTTTACTACTTTGATAATATTTATGTAACATACACATTCTAAAGTTGTGTATTGTTATTATTAAAAGTGAATAAAATTGAGTGTTGAGTTCTAACAGCTAGTTTTTACTAGAAATGAAGTAAAACTATGTTTAGAATCACTCATAAAATATTGGAAGTCTTATGAGATTCCAATTAATAGCCAAATAATGAAAATTTAGCGAAACTATAAAATTTTAAACAAGTAAAATTTTATTATTTGATGTTGTAAATCATCTCGTTAGAAACTTGTAGGCGAAAACCTCGTCGAAATCCGAGTTATAACGAAGAAGTTATGACCAACCGAAGATCCGCGACAAAACCGGCACGGCGCCGAATGACGTAAAAATTGAGTTTTTGATAAACTACTTTTTAGCCTTAGTAATCTAAATGAAAGTCGTAGTATTCGTTAAACCGAGAAATTCGATAAAAAGAACGCCAAAATCTAACTTCGTATGAGGAAATTATGATTTTTCGAAGTTTCAACTTAGCAGTAGACAACTAAAAACTCAAATTTTAGATCGAGTGATATTTGACCGATACATCCTAAACGATAATCGAAGGTCTCGTCATTTGTAGTACAACGGTAAAAAGTCTGGCGAAAACGGATATCGGATGAAGAAGTTATGAATTTTTAACGGATTTTCCTGTCCCGGTCTGTTAAAAATAATAATATAAAAAATAAATTCAAAATTAGTCGACAAAGTCTTAACGAAAGTTGTAGAGCGTAATTTTAGCTATACGTGCATATAAAGAACGTAAAAAACGGAGCTCGTATACGAAAGTTATGGATTTTTGAAGTTCGGGGCTTAAAATCCGAGAATTTCGCATGAACAGTAACAGCCACGAATCAGCCACGTCACCTCGCACGAAGCAGGTGCGTCACCGGAGTCGTGGCCTCGCCTCGCAGTGCCACTTTCCCCTATGCGTGTCCGAAACCTGCGAAGCCACCGGAGACCTTCGTTGCTGCCACGTCCCTCGCATGAAGTAGTTGCTTCACCGGAGTCGTGGCGCATCCGAGGAGCGACGCGTGCCGCACACCTGTCCGAGTCTCGCAGCTGAAGCGTGTCACCCTCCGAGCCTCGCACCTGGCCACCGAACCTCGCTCCGGCTACTGCGTGGTCTTCGCTGCTGCTGCCACTTGCCTCTCCGGATCCGAGCTTCTCGCCTATAAATAGGAGGCCTGCGAGCCTTCTCGGGT
This sequence comes from Lactuca saligna, assembly GCF_052625555.1. Classification (NCBI taxonomy): domain Eukaryota; kingdom Viridiplantae; phylum Streptophyta; class Magnoliopsida; order Asterales; family Asteraceae; genus Lactuca; species Lactuca saligna. The sequence continues at coordinate 263,546,086 of NC_136421.1, read as the reverse complement.
AATTTTAGAAAATTGCCAATTTTGGCCCCCTTTTCCATATTTTCTTCATTTTGACTTTCCCCGAAGCCCTGGTATCAGTTTTAGCACCCGAAACACGCCCCGAGACCCCGAGAAGCCCGAAAATTTTATCTTTTCGGTTTTGAAGCCCTACCTTCGCAGAGCTCGGTTTTCAATTAAGCTCCCGGTTTTCAACATAGAAAGTCATATTTAAAGCCGAAGTGCTATCCAAATTACTATTTTAACCCCCGGTTAACTTAAGGTGAGTTCAATATATAGGAACAATTGTATGTTATGTGTTATATGTGCTATGTGCTTTTCAATGTTATTATTCTGAGTTATTTTCCCGTGTGATTTTATTCGCTATGTTTATAGCAATTATAATACCTTTGACCATGTGATCAGTGAAAGCACTTAGATTTACATTGGTACTGGTACGTAGCCTCTGGCCATGTAGAGCATGTCTCCGTAAGAGAATGACTTATATTCTATGGCATTGGCAGAAGGTTAGATAGGAATGGTATGTAGCCTTTGACCATGTAGAGCATGACTCCGTAAGAGAATGAACTCTATTCTATGGTATTGGCAAATGGTTAGACAGGACTATAAGCCTGAAATCTACCAAAATTTTAATCGAAATTATATGTCTTCTGTGCCATTTGGGCCAAAGCTTTATTGATGCATATCAAGTATTGAAATTGTAATGTCTCATTGATCGTAAATCTTTGAATCAAATCTTGAGTTGATATTGAAAGTCTGACATATGATACGCATATGCTATTGTTGTTCTTATTCCCTTTTGCTTCTGTCATATTGGTATATGTAAGGCATAAGATTATATTGTATCTATTTATTGAATCCACTAAGTGTTATCGCTTATCCCTCTCAATATTTAACAATTGCAGGTGATGAGTATCCAATATAGCTTTATACTGTTGAAAGATTTAGAATAGTTAATAATATTTCTCTGTATTTTAATGTTCATGTATGTATATGAATAGTAGATTCTAGGTAGACATGAAATGTAATAAAACGTAGTTGGGGTTTTTCAATTTATTAAATTTTCAAACAGTTGAACAAGTATGTAGATAAGCAGATAAATGCACCCCACCCTTGCTCCAATCTTTGTACTCAACTGTTTGATGGGGCAACCTCGACCGGTGTTCATAGTTGGGGTCCATCTTCGACACTACCTTATCCCAATGAAGTATTTACTATACATGATTTTGAGGATACAGAGATGGAAGAGCCAGCACCTCAAGTAGATACCCCCAGCTCAACAGTACCCCAACCTACTGGTGCTTCACCTGCAAGTGAAGAATCATTTGGGCGGACATAAAACAAGGGGGCAAACGAAATTGTCCCAAGGAAACCACACTTGATGATGATGTGAAAGAAGTTGGCAGAGAAATTGCCAAGGCTGCACATACATTCACGCAAGCAAATAATCTTGATAAGGAGATGGATGATTGTATGGCGAAGTTGGCAAGCTTGGAGTGGGGAGAATTTGATCCGAAATACACCACTGCTCTTATGTTATTTGCTGAAAGTGCGGGTAATAGGAAAATTTGGTTGCTTCTTAACTTGTCGACTTATGAGTCGGGTAAAAAATATGGGAAGAAAGTTTGGATTAGTTGTTTAACTTTAGTATATTATGGTTTATTGTTTGACTTTAGTATGTTATGGATTATTCGATGGTTTTTTATGTTTAGAGTTTTTATGTGTTATGGATCATTTGATGAATTATATGTTATGGATTATTATGTGTTTAGTATTTACATGTTACGATTTGTTATGTTATGAATTGTTATGTTATTGATGTAAATGTAATTTGTATTTGACATTTAACATGTCGCATGGATAAACAAGGTGACTTCTTATATTTCCTTAAATTCTCGTGGAGTCGTGGTATTGATTGATGTTGGTTCGGCAAAGAATAATTAAAAGAATAAGCGCTAGCGAACCGATAGCAAAGGGGCATGTGTATACGCAGGATTTGATACACGGATGTCCTATACAATGTTACGATATGTTGTGCCTTTCACAAGATGCATGTGTACTATTATGCAATCATTTTACACAAAGAAATTGGTTGCAATGTAATAGGACGATAAGCGTTGAAGAGAAGATGACTATGTTTTACATGTTATAGGACATAATGAATGTTTTTGAGCAGTTAAAGAAAGATTTCATCACGCCACACAAACGATTCATCAATGTTTTCATGAGGTCCTACATGCAATGATGTGTTTTGCAAGAGAAATTATAGTACCAACCTCGTCTACTCCAACAAGAAATACCTCATAACGACTAATACACATATTCCCGAAGCAATAGATGTACTAGATAGAAAACTTATACATGCAGTTGTGTCGGTTGATCAACAAACTCGCTATAGGGGAAGAGGAACATGTGAATGTTATCAAAATGTAATCGCTAAAGTTTTTAAAGAAGTTGCATTTAATCCGACTTTTGGATTTCCATTCCCTCCACCAGGTTTGTAATTTTTCTATAAGTTTTATTATCTATATCATTTATATGATATATTTGTCAATCATTAACAGATAAATATTACCTTTGTGATGCCGCATACACCAACACCCGTTGATTTATGGCTCTCTACCGTAATACTAGATATTGGTTAGCTGATTTTTGAAGAAACAGAGCTTTAACTAAGGAAGAAAAGTTTAATCATGCTCATGCACAACTTAGAAATATCATTAAACGTGTTTATGGTGTATTGAAGGCGAGATTTTCAGTTTTAAAATAAATGGCTCCCTATCCTTTTTCAGTCCAAAGAGACATAATCATTGCTTGTGTTGCGACACATAATTTTATAAGGAAATACAATATTTAAGATGACTTATTTACGAGCTTTGAACGAAACATTATGGTTACTCCTGGAAGTTAGAGGAAGTGAGGGCCAAAATATACAATGCATAGAATGGGGTTCAGAAGTCGTTGACTATATGACTACTTTGCGTGACCAGATTGCTAATCAGTTACTTTAAAATGGTTCAAGTTAAATGATGTACTTTTTTTATGTATGACAATTTGTATTTGGATTTTGTATTATACTTTGTATTTGGATTTTAAATGATGTATGTTTAATTTGGATTTTATGTGATAATTTATATTTTTATAAATATTTTATCCAACACAAGGGTAATAATATGGTCATTTTTATTATTCAGCACAATCAGTCAGATAAATGATCAAACAAAATAAACTCGGTCAGATGTGGACTCAGTCAACATTTCTAACTCAGTCAGCTCTAAACTAATCAACAACTATCAAACGACCCCCTAACTCATTCAACCACACATTCACTCAATCGTCTCTTCTCTTTCAATTATGTTTTCTAAAACGACTTTAAACAATTCTTCCAACATTCGCAAGAGATTACTTCAAATACACCAACTATAAACATATTTGGTTTCGATTCTCCAACATTGGTTTACTGACCACAATATGACGTCCCTATCTACCCATCCAACCAATTTCAATTTCAAGGCTTTCTATTGGTTTATCCATCACAAAACCTAACCGAACCCTAATTCCCAACTTTACTCCTTTTCCAGAATATGTTCTGAAAACCCAACCCCCAACCAGACTACGTTCCGAAAACCCAACCCCCAACCAGACCAGAACATAGATACGTTCCAGAAACCTAATCCCCCAAACCGAGTTGGGGCCCTAAAACGAACCATGCCAATCGAAAAGAAAAGGCAAACAACCAATTCAAGTGTGGACAAAGGAGGAAGAAGTCGAGTTGCCTAAATGTCGAGGTATCGGAGGACGTGAGGACCATTATGAGATATCCCTAATAGTTTCACTAAGGGATTTTGAGAAGGTGGTACTTAGAAGGATTATCATGAGAAGACTCTACAAATTCCTTGAGCCTTCGAGGATTTGTCATGTTTGCATGTTTGGTGGGCTTGGCTCGTTTCTTAAGTTAGGTCAAGTTGTCTTCATATACATGTATCTCATTATACTTTTAAACCCTAATGGTTCGAACACTCTAAATTGATAAATAAATAAATAAATAAATAAAATCTCTCTAGTTCGACTATAGACATAATATGATTGTGACGATCATGTGAATCACGTAAATTCTTTAATTCTTTTGTTTTGAAAAGAGGGGTTGCTCTTCAATGGGTAGAGATGCATTGATTACATCTGTCATTTCTACTAGATAACAAATCACACTGTGTGCACCTTTGGACTAACAAGAACACCTATAGGGAAAAAGAAATATTAATCATGTGGGGGGTTCTAAAATGCCACAAGGAGGCCAATAAGATTGTTCAAATATCGCAAAAATGACAAGATTTCTTGAGTAGTTACATCAAAACACAAAACGCTACTGCAAGAAACTTGAGATGAAAGAACACCAAAACCTCTTTGAAACTTTGAAACTAATCATCATCTCTGAATACGTGCTTTACAGAGTCTTGGAAAACCCTTCAGCACGAAGTTCAAGAAAACTATGACGTTTCTTGGAACTTGAGCAAACAAGAGCCACACAGAAAGAAAGGAAAAAAACCCTAAAACCCAATTGACGAATCAATCATTTTATGACTTGTTTTTTTTCCATTAATCATCATCATGATCATCATTCAGGGGTATATACATCGAAATGGGTATTGCATTCATCCAACAAGAAATCGCTCTTCTCAATCAAACCTTTTAAAGAATCAAAACCGAACTCTGAAGAATTAGGATCACTTGTAGGAGACTCTGAAGACGAATCCAAAGTTGGTATTCGCCTAATATACAAACAAAAACAACAACAACCTGAATTCTCGTTTTCCTTCGTTTTGCTTCTCTGTAGTCGTTTTTTCGCCTTTTTGATTCTCGATAGAACACCCCTCTTCGCTTTTCTTCCATACCCAATTGGGTTCTCCTGTTTGCTACTCCCTTCGTCGTCCGCGCCGCCACCACCATTGATTTCACCGGAACCACCGTCGATTTGGTGATTGACGGACATAAAAGTGTAGGTATTTAGTCGGAGTCGGAGGATATGATGATTATGTGAGTGGAAGTTGGAAGAGATGGAAAAAGAAACCACACCCACATGATGAACAGGGTAAAGCGATGTGCTAATTGAATTTGACAGAAGTGTGAATTGAGAACGGAGTTTGTGATTGAAATTTGAATAGTTCATTTTTATCTAATCTGACAACCGTATGCCACATGGCAGATTCCAAATGGCTGTGGCGGGTGTCGTGTACAAAATTTGTGGCAAAATCCAACCGTCCGTTACAAAGGAAAACTCGCACAAAACAAACACGACAAATTTATTCGCATAGTGAGGAGTAATAACTCATGTGAAAAAAGTGTGGATATTTCTTAAAAGGTTATGAAAAGAAATTGTACAAGAACCACCAACAAAAAAGTGAAAAACTCAAAAACCAATAAACTAATTAGTCGAATTAATGATAAATAAAATTTAATTTCTAACTCTCAAAAAAAAAAAACTAATTTGTTATTTGGGTTGCTAATTGAGTTAATACTTGATTGGGTAAAACTCAACGTAAATCTATAAATCTGTGTAACAACATTTAATGGAGGATGGTGATATGGAGACTCTAACCTAATTAATTTTAGGTTATAAATCATTATTATTGGACTAACTTTTTTTTAATCATTTAACTAACTATTATTTTTTTACTTTATTATAACATAATCATTAAATTAAATTTATTGTTTAATTATTATATTATTATTGTTAACTTTATTATTTAATCATTATATTAATACTACTAACTTTATTATTATTATTATTAATTTTCAAACTTATTTTTCTATAAGATAAATAAGACAACAAGGATATAAATTTTTTAATAAGATAATAATATACATAGTACTACAAAAAATATATTCTAAACAAATCTTCATCAATCTTTTTTTCTTTCAAATTTCAAATATTACATAGCAAAATTTTGAAACAAAAATAAGCAACAATTAATCATTTATAATCATAAAAGATTTTTCAGTAGGTTTCAGATGCTTATAAAATTTTCGCGCCGACTTATACATAGTTTGTCATTCGATTGCTGACGGGGCTTTATGGTGGATCCACAATGCTACAATGGGAGGCATTCGGTACTCTCCTTCCAATTGTACCATCACATAATGATTGGTGTACACAAGTGTAAATATAAGGACCCAATGATTTTGAAACTATCTAGGACCTCTCCAAAGAGGAAAAAAAGTTACGATGCCTTCAGTGGTCAAAAATTGAACGATCACACCAAACTTGTTGGCTATCAAGATACATGTCTCAGGCATAAGCATCTAATGTTTTGTTGGTGCTGACTTAGTCTTCAAAAAGAAAGACAATGAAGTAACTACTTCATCACATCCAATGAAAACTCTTGCATAGTCGTCATATGAACTCAATAACTCCTCTAATAATTGTTGACAAATGTAAAGCCACTGAACTTCACCATATCCAAGACAAACAGCTACTAATCGAAAACCACAATTTCCATCACCCAATACATTTTGTATAAATGTGTTGTATAGATGAAATATAGATGGAATTTCCTCCAACAATGAATTATGTCCCAATGGTGGTTTCTCGTTCAAGTTAATCTTGTATGAACATTGACCTATCGGATCCTCGTCAAGTCTGGTTGATATGAACATTGCCTTATTGGTTCCTCGTTTATGTCTATGTTGTATGAACATTAACCTATTGGTTCCTCGTTTAAGTTTATGTTGTATGAGCATTGGCCTATTAGTTCCTCGTACGAACCAATGAAGAATGAACTATGCCTGGCCGAATCATCGTTCAAGTCTATGAATGATTAACTATATCATGGTAGCTCTTGATTTAAGTCTAAACAACTATATCTGTCAAGAGCTTTGTAACACCCCAATTCTGGTATGATATTTATATTGTATTTATTGTTATTTTCCTTCAAGTTTTAAGGGGGACTCGATGAGTCGGTAGCTGGACTCGTCGAGTAGGGCTGCGATTTCGAGCACGTTTAAGTTGGCGACTCGACGAGTCTATATTCCGGACTCGGCGAGTCTGCCAGTCTGGATGAAACCCTAATTTCAAGGGTTTGCACCCTATTTAAACAACTTTTGAGGCCACAACTCAGCCCCTATCACCCCTTAGAGCATCATTCTCGAAACCCTAGAGTCCTCTTTGCATTTTGTGTGATTTTGGTGTGTTCTTTGAAGATTTTGAGAGATAAAGGAAGGTAGATCAAGAAGAGAAGAAGGAGATCCTAGATCCTTGAGGAATTTCAGAAGAAAGTAAGGTATATCTTGGCCCTTTTCTGTTTCTATGCTTAAATCTCCTTTTTGAAGCCATTAAAACCATTCTCGAACCATTTCTTAGCTTAGTAGTAGCATAGAGGACTCATGGAGTTGATTAGCCTTCGGATCTAGCTAGATTTGAACTCCAGAAGCTTAGATCTAACACCTTTATGGATCCATTTTGCATGAAAGCTCTAGATATACTATTATAGTGTGCTTTGAACCTTAAAACCTTCATTTGATGTTATTTACACGTAAAGTTGGAAACTTTACGTGTAAATCAAGTCCCAGGAACCCAGATCTATTAATGGTATGGACTGGTTTCAAGCAGAATCGAGTATATAATGTTTGCATGCATACGACTCGATGAGTCGTTCTTCTGACTCGGCGAGTCGAGTCGCGAGTCCCCTATGTTTCCTTTTTCGAGTTATGCTGAGTGGAACCAGTGGGTGAGAGGTGGACTCGGTGAGCTAGAGGGTTAGACTCATTCGTGGAAGAACTCGGCGAGTCAATGCCCTGACTCGGCGAGTTCAAGGTCATCTTCATACTTCAAGAACAGACTCGACGAGTTGTTCATACAACTCGGCGAGTCATAGCTAGAATGATCATCTGATGAAGGAGAACTCGACGAGTTGTATACTCGGCGAGTCGGATGCAGATTGTCGGAGTGTTAGTAGTGAAGAGGAACTCGCCGAGTTTGCGCCAAAACTCGACGAGTAGTAGCGAGTGGAATCAAGAAAGTAAGAGTAAGGACTCGACGAGTTGGCGACCCAACTCGACGAGTCAGGTCAATTGAATGTTGACTTTGACAGTTAGGTTGACTTTGACCAGGGATAGGAGAGTCATTTTACCCTCAGTATTATTATCAGTATTTGATTGATGGTGCTCATGGATATTGTAGCCGGAGTGAAACCGGAGGCGCAACAGACAGATTCCGGAGCAGTCTTTTCAGCAACTAGGCTACGAGGTGTGTTTCCTTCCAGTAGGAATGGGTCTAAGGCCACAATGTCGGCCCGTTTAAGTAGTAGTAGTTTCCGGACTTCGGTCCGATGCGGTTTTTAGTGTGTTTGATGCCTTCGTGGCTCAGATAGGATTTATGTGTTATGTGTTCTGGGCTACGGCCTGACGTAGTATGCAGTATATGAGTTTATGATGATGTGTGTTATGCTAGTTGATATGTGTTTATGCTATGCTATGATCAGTTAGTTCCGAACTTCGGTCTGATGCAGTCAGTTCCGGACTTCGGTCCGATGCAGCTAGTTCCGGACATTGGTCCGATGTAGGGGACAAGGTCCCAGTCAGTTCCGGACTACGGTCCGATGCAGTTTCCGGGCTTCGGCCCGATGCAGTGGGCAAGGCCCAGTACGTGTTTATATGTTATTGTATGGTATGTGGTAGTTTGGGGGAGCTCACTAAGCTTCGTGCTTACAATTTTAGTTTTGGTTTCAGGTACTTCCGCAAGTAAGGGGAAGAGCTCGGGATGATGGCATTGCACACACCACAACTTCAGTCTTCATCCTGGGAGTTTGTTTTGATTCATAGTTTGATATGATAAAGTTGTTTCACGACATTTTATTATGAGTTGAGATATTTGACGTATGGTTTTTATGATATGACGATCAGTATATGATTTTTATTACTATTTAAACAAAAAAAATTTGGGTCGTATTTTGGGATGTTACAAGCTTGACTTTAATGCTGGACACACTTTACTTTTGGACATCCACAGTTATTTCTTTAACCGAAGGTTCATTGATCAAATTTGTTGATGGATTTATTATCTCCTCCATCATCCTTAAATAATCGTCAATTTCAAACAAGTCAATGCCCATATATAGTTGCTCATTTTTTCATTATGCATGAATGCAAAGACTATGGAAAACGTCTTGTTTGTAGAAGTGACACCAATAATTTCTAGAAAAGGAAGATTATATTTGTTTGTTTTATAAGTAGCATCCATCAATTCCACGTATGGAAACGGTTGCCATATCTTTAATGATGTTGGATGAATAAAAGATAACTCTTCTAACTCGTTAGTAATCATGTGTACACGATAATGTAATTTGTACCCTTTAGTTTGCAAACGCATTGGGGTTCTACCTTCTCGCCGAGATCTCCCAAACTTTGGACAAAATTATATATAATTCTTAGTGAAGACACATTATTTTGATTTTGCGCTTTTAGTGTTGGCAAAATATTTCGCGGTTTCACATCCAACCCTGTCAAATATTGCACCAAACGAGCTTCTTTATTCGACAAACACATTGCAAAAGGATGACCCTCCGTGTACATTGATGGTTCATGATTGTGTTTGTCATGTACGAACCTTAACTTCCAACCACCGTGTGCCTTCAAATACTTTCACATCAATTCGAATGGACAATTTTTTTTTTTTGCACATCTTTATTCCTAGTTATACCACGACGATCACAACCAAGTACTATTTTAGAAATGAAGTCCTTAGTTATTGTCTTTGATTGTTTAGTGACGATAACGTAACCTTGTTAGCGTGCCACATTTTGCACCCACGTCATTAAATCTCCACGAGATCTAAAGACCTAACAATTCAAAAAAAAAAACATCATGTTAAAATATTTAATAAAATAAATCAATTAATTACACATAAGTAAATAATAAGATTACAGACATACGTTGAAAACTCTGAAATATTCTCCATTTTTTTTCATGCAAAAATAAAAAAACAAAATAAAAATATTAATTAATAACCTAAATTTTATTTAAAAATATATATTATTAATAACCTATTTAAAAAAAATAACTGATTAGATAATAATATATTTTCAAGCCCAATAGAAAAAATTATAAATATTTTATAAACCCAAAATCTTAGTCCAAAATAAGCCTAGTCCAAAATCTTAGGGTATATATATATATATATATATATATATATATATATATATATATATATATATATATATATATATATATAAAAGATTTTGGACTAAGCTTATTTTGGACTAAGATTTTGGGTTTATATATATATATATATATATATATATATATATATATATATATATATATATATATATATATATATAGAAGTTAGGGAATATACATTACAGTCCCACCTAAACTTAGGTACTAAACTTATAAAATATGTTGTTTTAACTTAGTAAATATACAACCACTTGGGTTGTGGTGACTTGGTAAGGCATGTGGAAGATATGGTGGATAACCTATTGACCCATGTTCAAATCCTGGCACTACTCAGCCCTTGTGGCCATGGAGGTTCGCCTGCAGTGACTCCAGGGCATGAGGCAAAGCTTTATGTTTGCAGCGGGGGATTAGTCGGTGCGCGAAAGCTAGCCCGGAAACCCTCGTTAGGGAAGTTCCCTTTCCAAAAAAAAAAAAAACTTAGTAAATATACCAAATTTGGTTTTCACTTGATAAATATATCATCATCGATAACGTTTCTTTCCTCCATTTTCATTTTACCATCCCTGTTTTCTTTCATCCATTATCGTTTATTACTTTAACCCAGTAAACTATGCTTTTATCCACTGCCAGGAAGATCTAAGATAATCAATATTCTTGCTTCCTTATCAAAACTATTGTGTCGATCTTGAATCTACATCTTCAAGTGTTAATCGTGAATCCCGTAACCATGATCTTTATATAGTAAAACAATGTATTTTAATAAGGTTTAGTACCTAAGCTTAGGTAGGGCTGTAATCTATATTCATTTTTCCCATATATATATATATATATATATATATATATATATATATATATATATATATATATATATATATATATATATATATAACCCTACTTTCCCTAAAATCAATTTCTATATCACGTTATCACCTAACACGTTCCTCTCTCTCTCTCTCTCTCTCTCACACACATACACTCTCTCTCTCTCTCTCTCAATGGTGTACTGTCGCCAGCAAGCCGAGGAACTCAAATCAAATTTTCCGTCGGAGCACTGTAACCACCAACTCGCCTCCGTCGAAGCATTGCACCCACCTGTCTCTCGCGACCACATTCTCATTGTACTAGATTCGTCGACGGGTTTTTGGAGGCCACAAACTCACAACACCCGATTTGGGTTTTTTTTTTTCTTTCTGTATGACACTGTTGACGGGTAATTTTACCACCGCCACCGACGAACAATAACTCCAACGAACAACATATAAATGAAGATTTGAAGTTAGAAAGAGACAACTTACCGTTTTCCAACGAACAACGACTCCGACGAACCTGTTTTGATTTCTAGTAGTTGTATTAAATTTACTAAATTTTGTATTAAGTTTACTGTATTAAGTTTGTATTACTTATAGACAATGTAAATTTAATTAGTTATGGTTTTTTGTGATTTCATTCTTTGGAAAATACAAAATTATATGGAAAATAGTGAATAATTTTCTTGAAAAGAGATGTTGGAAACAGTTAAAAAGCCAATAAAAACTAGCCAAACATTCCAATGAAAAAGAAAGTCAAAATAACTTGTAGCTTAGAGTGTTTAGAGACTCGAGTGTAAAAATAATAAACCTTTAATAAAAGTTGGGATCGAGTCATACACCTATGAGTGGATATTAAACACTTTTGTTTATAGAAGAACAATAAAAAACCGGAAAAACTGCAATAAATTCTTACATATTTGTTTCATAATCAATTTAGTCTTTATACTTTTTTTTATTCAATTAAGTCCCAAAAACCGATAATGGTATTCAATTTAGCCCTTTTACCTGGTCAACAGGTCATCCAACTTTCAAAAATTATATTTTTGGCCCAAATTTCAAAATTTATTACAAATTTGATCCAAAATTTACACTTTTAGCCTACATTTTAATTTTTATTTTCAAATTTGGTCAAAATTTACCCTTTTGGCCCAAGCTTTAGAATTATGTTATGGATTCATCATAACTTTAGTTTTTTTACAACTTTTTTCTCAAAAAAAAAAATTAAATATGTTTTTTCTTTATAAAATCATATTTGTACAAAAAAAACATATTTTCCCACAAAAAATCTTATATTCTCTATATAAAACCTTTTTAATTTTTTTTGTGTACAAAATACCTATGTAAGAACCTTTTTTTTTTTTGTGTGTATATATATATATATATATATATATATATATATATATATATATATATATATATATATATATATATATATTATAGTTTATATTAGGTAGATAATAAAAACACAACAAAGTCCTAAATATATATTTTTAAATATATATTTTCGAACCTAAACAATAAAAATAGATACAAATGAAACATTTTTGTGTTTTACACGTTATAATAGGTATAATTCAACATGCAAATGAAGCATAAATAATTAAAACAATTAGAAATTTCCCCACTAATCACTTAGTGTTCCACTAGGTAAAGCAATAAACTCTCATATGGAAGACTTAGTATTTAGGTCATAGTTTTAACTAGGACTTCACTAGAAGTGGGTATGTGTGATGGATGTTCGGGAGAACCTATTTTAGAGTTTTTCCCACCAAATCAATATAATTAAAAGCCTCTAAAAGAGTATTAATTTTTTTATGTATGTCTTTTACTCATTTTCTATTGTTTTATTTAAATTTATCTTTTAAGTTTGGGTTTGAACTTAGTTAATCTAATGACTTTTTTAAGGCTTTAGGTTTGTATTTGAGTTCACATGACTTTTTTTTTATTTTATTTTATTCCAGGTTTAGTTTTTTTAGATTTTCTTTAGGTTTTCAATTTTCATATTTCTCTTTTTGGTTTGCACTTTTAGCATTGGGTTATTTGCATTTTCATCTGGCTTTTGATTTCTTTTAAACTTGCTTTAAATTTTAACCTAATTGTGGGTTTCAATATATGATCTTAGATCTTCCTTTTGGATTTTGTTCTTAATGATGGAAATGAGGACGAATATGAAGAAAATGTAAGAGGAAAAGATGTTATAATTTTGATCTTTTAGATAAAGGTAGAATGGGAAGATATGTTGGATGATATTGTTCTCATAATTGATTTAGTTCCTATTTTTTCTCTCTCTCTCTCTCTCTCTCTCTCTCTCTCTCTATATATATATATATATATATATATATATATATATATATATATATATATATATATTGTAAAAAAATATATATTTTGTAAAATACATGTTTGTATATATTTTTTTATATAAAAATGGATTTTTATATATTTATGTACTTAATAAATACCTAATTTTATAAATAGGTATTTCGTATACAAAAAAAATTTAAAAATATTTTATATAGAAAATATAAGTTTTTTTATGGGAAAAGATGTTTTTTTATATAAATATAATTTTATAAAGAAAAAACATATTCAATTTTTTTTTGAGAAAAAAATTGTAAAAAAACTAAAGTTATGATGAATTCATAACATAATTCTAAAACTTTGGCCAAAAGGGTAAATTTTAGATTAAATTTGTAATAAAATTTAAAATCTGAACCAAAAGTGTAAATTTTGAACTAAATTTGTAATAAATTTTGAAATCTGAGAAAAATGTAATTTATGAAAGTTGAATGATCTGTTGACCAGTTAAAATGACTAAATTGAATACAATTGCCAGTTTTTTGGAATTAATTGAATAAAAAATTATAAAGACTAAATCAATTATAAGAACAATATGTAAAGACTTTATTGCAGTTTTTCTATAAAAAAAAACTTATCAAAAAATTCTAAGTTTAGATTTTTTTTTTTTTTTTTTTTTTTAATTTTAAATTTTCGAAAGTTTGACACGTAAGTTTTAAGATAGACAAACAAATCGAACCATTTATTATTATTTTAGTCATTAGTTATATTTGTCAATGAATATTTTTTTAATATTGAGAAAACTATGAATTGACTGAGTAAAAATAGTTTAAGATTTCACATTTATTTATCAGTTTTGAATCAAGAATATAGCAATATGGTATAAATTTCATTATTTAATCAAAACAGAATGTTATATACAATTCTAATCTTTTAAATATACAGATTCTATGTAAACAATACGAGAAACATAGTTGGAAATCACAGCAACGATGACGAGTGAGAAGTTTTTTTAAAGATATTTTACCATTCTATATTTTATGTAATTAGAAAAAGTTGGTCAATAATCCAATATTTCCATTATTATATTTTCGATTTTCGACGGCTAAGTTCCATTTCAGGGTCCTACAGCATCTTTAAGTCCTCTATACTACCCTTTATGTTTGATGTCTTTTAACACTTTAGAACTTCATAATTTCTTCTTCCTTCGTTTTGTCAACCAACTTCTCAATTCTCATCATATTCAATTAAAATCCTCGTCCCATTTACACTACTACGTAAGGTATTTAATAGTGATTTTTTTTGTTTGGGTGTGGTGGAAGCTTATTATTAATAAGGCATCATTAAAACACTTTTGCATTAATAAAGCAAGCAACCGCACCATTTAAAACATTTATTGGTGCGGTTTGCCTATACACGCAGTAAAATACTAATATATATTAAAAGCGCATTTTTTGATGTGTTAGTTCAAAACCGCATCAAAAAAACATATAAAAACCGTATAAAAATATATATGTAAGAACTGCCCCATATATTTTTTTTCCTTTCCCTCTAAAAATTTCCTTATGATTTTTCATTTCCCTCCTAACTTTTCATTCTAATAAACCAAAATTTTCATTTCCCTTTTAACTTTTCAACCGCATCAATAAAAGAATGAGACCGCCTTCTTTACTTGTGATCTATGTGTGCTTTTCCCCCTTTAGAGACAACACAAACACATGTTAAGCAATCTCTTTTCTTTTTCATTATTTTCTCTTTCTGATTCATGTTTGATGATGGTGGATCGGAAATATGTAAAAGATGGTGGTGCGTCGATGGTTCTCGGCAAAGGCTAGGGTTGTGGCCGATGTTCTCAATGGTTAGTTGTGGAGATGACAGGTACGCACATAAACCAATTACTTTTCTTCTTCCTTTTCTTTTTCTAACTCATGTTTAATGGCATCACGTTGTTTAAGGTGGAATAAGGGTACTGGATAAGAAATATCTAGGAGATGGTGGTGTGTGGATGGTTTTCGGCAAAGGCAGGGGTTCTATGGTCGTTGTTCTCGATAGTTAGCGGTGGAGATGACAGGTGGTATAAGGGTGGTCAGAGGTGGCAAGATGGTTAACCTGAGGTGGAACAGACTCGTGAAGATGTAGGAGTTGTTTTCGTGAAGTGAAGATGGTAAGGGGTGATTTTCGGCTAAGATAGGGCAGATGGCGATGACGTCAATTGGTGTAGGCTTATGGTTTTGTGATCTCGGCTATGAAGGTGGTGGACATAGAGATGCTTGACGGTGGTTATTAGCGGAAAAAATGATACGCTTGATGACTGTTGTGTTCTCTACAGAAAACGCAAATAGGTGGCGAAAATGATGGTGATTTATGGGTGATTTCTAGTAGGTGTTTGCTCTTTACTAAATGGTGCCTTATAACATCATGTTCCTGCCATTCTAAGCCATGGACCAAAAGTCGATTGTGTAAGGTTTTGGGCATTAAGAAGACAAAGTTTAGTCATTGTGGAAGGCGGTAATGATAGTTAAAAGATTTTACACTTGAATTGTGTTTTGGGCCGAATGGTAGAAAGGGAAAGGTCATAGGCCAGGTTCTTGCACGAAATACGAATTTTTTAAGAGAATTTTTTAGTCCAAGATATTTAGATAATTTTGGTAGAGCTCTTAAATATCTTTCAATGGATATAAAAAACATCGAAAACGGAGTTGGAACAAAGAAGTTATGACTGTTTTCGTGGATATAAAGAACGTCACGTACGCCTAATGCCCAAACCCTATTTTTGTGGTTTGAGCCCTATTTAAGTTCCTTAACTTCCCCAAACCCATTCCATTCTCAGCCTCTACCTCTCCAACACCCTCTCTTGAAACGCTAACCCTAGATTGAGCCTTGTGAGCAAAAAGAATGTGTTTTTAAGTGCTTTGGAGTGTTCTTGGTGAAGGCTTTTGAGCATTCTAACTGTGTTTTTAAGTGCTTTAGAGTGTTCTTGGTGAAGGGTTTTGAGCATTCTAGCACTCCTATGGTGCACATGCAACCCTAGATGCTTTGGATCTATATTTTCTCAAATTATACATGCATTTTCATTTTCCAAAGCATACATATTGTAACTAGCATGCAATTGACAACTGAACAATATAACTAGTAATAAACATTACCTTTTGTTGTAGCTAGTTAACTTTGGCCTTTAAAAGCTTAGCACATCAGGTGTGATGCCTCAAATGCTTCACAAAACACCCACCAACAATGGAGGACTTGAGAGAGAGTATCTTGCACATAAAAAATCGGCCCTATAAACTCTTAGAACATATGTGTGTCCGATTTTTAGCTATAGGGTAGCATATATATATATATATATATATATATATATATATATATATATATATATATATATATGATACAATACTAAGAGTTATGGTTAAACCCTGATCCATACCCTTAGGCTTATTATCCATGATCCATGATCCATATGGACCAACTCTTTATGGATTCATCCATAAACTTAGTCCATCATATATATATATATATATATATATATATATATATATATATATATATATATATATATATATATATATATAATTTATACAATTAGTCCCTACTAATTTAATAAGTCTCTTGTAATCACTAAATTAATTCCAAATTAATTATTGATCAACACTAATTAAATTATATGATTTCTTAATATATATTATACTTATAATATATTAACAAATCATAAACAGTCTCTCTCTCTTAAACGCCCATCCTATCAGATTGTTCTGGTGAAATGCAACTCAAATGGACCATGCTACTCTTGGATCAAGTATATACCAATTATAATTATGTGCTTAGACACGTAATCCAATAGTCTCCCACTTGGATAAGTCTAATAACTATAACTCCACGTTATTGCTCCTCCATTCATGGTAAATACCCAGCTCGACTGAGAACGGAAATTATCCGTGTCGGTCTGAAAGTTGGCGTCACTATACCCCATCACTCTTAAGTCATCACTCCTACCGAGAGTAAGGACCCAGTCCTTAATCCTCCGCAAGTACTTAAGAATGTTCTTTACAATAGTCCAGTGAGCTTTACCAGGATTCCCTTGATATCTCTTGACCATGCTCAAAGTAAAGGCCACATCAGGGTGAGTACAAGTCATAACATACATGATCGAGCCAACCACGAAAGCATATGGTACTCGACTCATCTCAGCTATCTCTGTACTCGGACTTTGAGTCTTACTCAATTTGGTATTGCTTTGGATAGGTAAGTCACCTTTCTTGGAATTCTACATGCAGAACCTCTTGCAAGGTTGGGATGTCATTTTCTATGAGAAGTATGCCATCCACATACAACACCAGAAAGCTCACTATGCTCCCACTATCTTTGACATATACACAGGACTCATCCTCGCTTCTTGAAAATCCAAACTCTTTGACTTTCTCATGGAAACAAAGATTCCATCTGCGAGATGCTTGTTTCGATCCATAAATGGATTTCTCAAGCTTACACACTCTATTAGGGTACTCTGCATTGACAAAACCCTCTGGCTGATTCATGTAAACATCTTCAGCCAACTTCCCATTAAGGAAAACGGTTTTGACATTCATTTTTCATATTTCATAGTCATGAAATGCAGCTATGGCTAGCATAACCCTTATAGATTTAATCTTCGCTACTGGTGAGAAGTTCTCATCATAGTCAACTCCATGACTTTGAGTAAAGCCCTTCGCAACCAGTCGTGCCTTTTATGTGTGTACTTTCCCATCCATATCAGTCTTCTTATTGAAGATCCATTTGCACCCGACTGTCTTATGACCCAATACATTGTCAACCAAGTTCCAAACTTGATTGTCATACATGGATTGAATCTCGTTGTTCATTTCCTCTTTCCATCTTGCAGACTCGGGGCCTACCATGGCTTCCTTGTAATTGTTAGGTTCATCTAAATATACCAGTATGTTATCACTGATAAATGTATCACCTTATGCAGTAATATGGAAACCATGAAACTCAGGTGGAAATCTAACTCTACTGGAACGCCTCAGAGGTACGGACTCGTCAATCGGTTCAACATGAGTTTCCTCCTCATGTCGATCAATAGTGTTTGAGGTTCCTTCACCGCTTGACTCTTGATGCTCTTCAAGGTCAATTTGCCTCCCACTGTCCCATTGGCATATGCTTTCTCTCTCACAAAAGAATCCCCTCCTCGTAATGAAGACAACATTATCACTTAGTGTATAAAAGAGATATCAAAGGATTTCTATGGGTAACCAATGAAAATACAGTGCTCATTACGTGGTTTGAGCTTGTCGTGAGTCCCGCGTCTCATGAAAGTCTCGCAACCCCAAACCTTGATGGGTGCTAATGAGGGAACTTTCCCTGTCCACATCTCGTGAGGTGTTTTGGAAACCTAGAATGGGCGGAAATGTCTAACGCATACCCCTAGAATGAGATAGGTAACGAAGCTCAACTCATCATGAAATGAGCCATGTCCAACAAGGTTCAATTGTGCCCTCTCAGCCATACCATTAAGCTGTGGTGTCCTAGGTGGTGTCAATTGTGAAATTATTTCACATTCCTTAAGATAGTCTAGGAACTCGATACTAAGATACACACCACCCCAATCGGATCGGAGCATCTTTATCTGTTGGATAAGGTGTCTAAGTCCATAACTATTTCTGGTATGTACTTGACCCGACCCGGCATGGTCCATTTGGGTTGCATGGCACCGTGCAATTGGATAGACTAAATGAGAGAAATAACACTTGGAGATTATTAATATATTATAAGTTCTAATATATTAATAATATTATTTGATTAGTTTGATCAAGAATTAATTTAGAATTAATTATGTGATCAAAAGATAACTAATTAAATATATGGGTTGATTATGTAAATCATCCATATCTTGTATAGTGGGCTAAGAGGCTCCATGGATTATCAAGTTGGGTTCCACCCATAGGATGCTCCATGGGAGTTACAAACCCATGGGTCATGGAAATGAAGAGTCATGACACATTAGGGTTTAACCCTAGATGTGTCAACACTATATAAGAAACATGTTCTCCACCTAAAATCGGCTACACACTAAGAAACAAGAGGGCTTGGCCAATTTTTGAGAAGTGTGTGTTCTCTCATAAGTTCTTCCAAGAGCATTTGGTGTTGTGTGAAGCATTTGAGGCATCACACTTGGGGTGCTAGGCTCACAAGGTTTCAAGGAACACAAACAACAACAAGGTAAGTTATTCTATCTATACTTTAAGTTAAAATTGTTCCCCATGTATGCTAGATAGGAATATAACCTTGGAATTCAACTTTGCATGATAATTAGACAAACATAGATCCAAGGTTATTAGGGTTGCATGTACACTTAGGAAGTGTTAGAATGCTCAAAACCCATCAGTGGTATCAGAGCCTAGGCTTGTTTGCTTTTTATTTGTGCTTAAAAGTTGAAAAAAAGTCGAAAATCTTGTTGTCTACGAGTGGACTCGTCGAGTCTATAGGGGGGACTCGGCGAGTTCACGTGTATCTTCAACCAACTCGGCGAGTAAATTCATGCACTCGGTGAGTAGGATCGACTGATTGCAGAATTTCGATTTTAGTTGCTGGAAATGGACTAGAAACATTACCCTAAACTGTTTTGGTACTTGAAAACTTGTTTTGATGGTGTAATGTTCTTTCTAATTCATTCACAACAACTAGTTATCAAAATTACAAAGTTTTAAATGTAATTTTTGATTGTGTTCATATTCATGTTCTTGTTCTTATGATGTTTTAGATGATCATAGGAATTATTTGTAACCTATGTGGTAGATTAATTCTTGATCATAATGTGTTTTAATGGAGTCCATAACTTGTCCTCAAGTTATGGAAAACCAAGAGTCACACTTGAATTAAAACCATTAAAACAAACACAAGAGTTAGAAAAATGAAGAGTCTTCATTTTATTACTCTATTAAACTCATAAGTTACAAGAAATGAAAAGTTTTGAAAGTTACAAAACTTGCCCTCAAGTTTTGGAACAAGAAAAGTTAAGTTAAAACTTTAAGTTCCAACCCCTAGAATTTTAAAAGTTAAAATTCAACCCTTATACTTATATTATGATGATTTAATAATTATATATATATATATGTATAAGAATAAAGTCGTCTTACCGCTAGTACGCCTCATTCACGAAGCCGGTCTATAAGGTGCGTATAAGGTTGTTGCCTATAAAATGGTGACTTAATGGGTGTCTACTCTCACCCACCGCTTGCTTGACTGGTGGAGGGTCGTTAGCCGAACGGGTAAGACAAGGACTTATAAACTCTCATTCAAAGTATGATGAATATAAGAAAGTAACTAAATGTTTTATTAAATTCCCAATCTTAGTTACTTTAGGAAAATGTGAATAAGGTGCTAATCCATGAAATTACACTTTACACTTTGTCTAAGTCGTTGGTGGAGCGTGTGTGGTTAACCGGCACACTAACTTGGACTTAACAAGGTAGGTAAAGGGTGACTTAAGGTTTATTATAGTATCAGTGGAGCGTGTGTGGTTTACCGGCACATCGATTGAGTGATAAACTTTAAGGGTACCAAGTGATTTGCATGGTTATTTCACACCTCGTTTTGTGATCCTCGGTATCCCAGTCACAAAACTTGGAGGGCACTCTCGAGATTGAAACATGCCTTTGAAAAGTTCATTGAATCTCAAAGAATCTAGGAATTTCTAAAAACCAATAAAACCTAATGTCTAATATTTCGGTTTTCGTGGTGGAAATTGGTGAATCGTCATTCACCTACCTTTCAAATATGGTATAGCTTAGATTACGGCATACCTCTTCTAAGTTATATTATATTGTGATTGGATCCTAGCCTTAATATTACATTTGGGTGTTTTATTAAGGACTCTCTTAAATCCATACTAAACTTGTTCTCCTCTTTCAGATGTCTTCAAATAATGCTTCTGGCTCGAATCCTAATGGCTCCTTTACTCTTATGAGTATGTGTGGGAAAGTCACCTTTGATGGATCCAACTTCAATGAATGGATCAGAAACATCAGGATGATTACCCGCTACGAGGACAAAGAATATGTCCTTGACAAGGAGCTTAAGGAAATTGATGAGTCCACTGCAACTCCCCAGGAGATCGCTGACTTTCATACTCATGAAAGAGATGCAACCAAGGTGGCTTGCATCATGTTGGCCACAATGACAACAGAACTCCAAAAGTCCTATGAGGATTTCTACCCTTATGAAATGCACCAAGATTTGATGGAAAGATACCATCAAAGTGCACGACAAGAGAGGTACGAAATCATCTTCTCCATGATAACAACCATGATGAAGGACGGAGATTTCGTCACGAGCCACATGCAGAAAATGCAAAGGTATGTGGATCGTTTGCTGAAGCTTAATGTGAACTTCCCTGAGGAGCTTGCAATAGATATCATTTTGCACTCCTTACCATCGTGCTATGATCAATTCCGCATGACATATCACATGAACAAGGAAGAGGTCACCCTCAGCAAACTTCAGGGACTTCTCAAGACCGCAGAAACAGGTCTTAAGGGGAAGTCGGTTGCTATCACTCCTACTCCAAACTCAACTCCGGTTTTGGCAATCGGGAAAAGTCGAGGGAGGAAGAGAAAGAGATCTTCGAAGGGTACCAAGGCTCGGACCCTTGATGGCTCTTCTTCAAGTGGAACCAAGAAAGGTTTCATTACTCCTTCTTCTGACCCAAAAGAGGCTGAATGCTTCTATTGTCATGAAAAAGCTCATTGGAAGCGGAACTGCCCAAAGTACCAGCAGGATGTGAAGGATGGGAAAGTCAAACCCAACCATGCAGGTATTTACACTATCATTTCTAATAACTCACCCCATTCGAAATCTTGGGTCCTTGATACCGGTTGTGGTATTCATATTTGTTGTGACTTGCAGGGACTAAGAAGAAGTGAGAATGTGGAGCAAGGAAGAATAAACTTGATCATGGGGAATAGGAAAGCTTCACCTGTCACCAAGATTGGAGTTTATACTTTATCGCTAAGTAGTGGGTTTAGTTTAGATTTGAATAAGTGTTGTTACTCGCCAGGAATGGCAAGAAATATTATTTCCTTTTATGCTTTGTACAAACAAGGGTTTACCTTTTCGTTTAATAATGAAGTTGGTTCTATTGATGCTTTCTTTAATAATGTTCTTTATTTTAAAGCATTACCTTGTGATGGTGTGTATGAAGCTATGTCTGTTGTAAATAACTCAGGAAATAATGTTTTGTGTATTGATTCTACTAATAATAATAACTTGGATAAAGGATCATTATGGCATTGTCGTCTTGGACATATAAGCAAGAAACGCATAGGCCAACTCCAAAAGGATGGAGTCTTGGAGTCGTTTGACCTAAAGTCAAATGATAGTTGCGAATCATGCTTACTTGGAAAAATGACAAAGTCACCCTTCACAGGCTCGTGTGAAAGGGGTGAAGGTTTGTTGGACCTTATACACACGGATGTGTGTGGACCATTCAAACATGCCACAAGGGATGCTAATCGTTATTATTTGACTTTTACTGATGATTACAGTAGATATGGATATGTCTACTTAATCAAGCATAAGTCAGAGACTTTCGAGAAGTTTAAGGAATTTAAACAGGAAGTCGAGAATCAATTGGGCAGGAACATTAAGATGCTTCAATCCGATCGGGGTGGTGAGTATCTTAGTTCAGAGTTCCTCGACTATCTAAGGGAATGTGGGATTGTCTCACAATTGACACCTCCCAGGACACCACAGTTGAATGGTGTGGCTGAGAGGTGTAATCGAACCTTGTTGGATATGGTTCGTTCCATGATGAGTCGAGCTTCGCTACCAATCTCATTCTAGGGGTATGCCTTAGAGACTGCCGCCCATATCCTTAATCTAGTCCCTACAAAGAAAGTTGCCAAAACTCCTCACGAGATGTGGACTGGTAAAGTACCTAAACTAGACCACATCAAGATTTGGGGTTGCGAGGCTTTCGTGAGACGCGAGACTCATGATAAGCTCGAACCCCGAAGCGAGAGGTGTATTTTCATCGGCTACCCACAGCAATCCTTTGGTTACCTCTTCTACAGACCTAGTGACAATGTGGTCTTTGTAGCAAGAAGAGGAGTCTTTCGAGAAAGAGAGTTTATAAGCCAAGGAGACAGTGGGAGGAAAATTGATCTTGAAGAAATTCAAGAGTCAAGTGGTGAAGGAACTTCAAACTCTAGCCCTCAACTTGAGGAGGAAACTCTTGTTGAGCCAATTGACGAATATGTACCTCTGAGGCGTTCCACGAGAGTTAGGAGTGCACCTGAGCATTACTATGGATTCCATATTACTGCAGAAGGTGAGACACTTATTAGTGATGAGACACTAGTAAGTCAAGATGACCCTAACAACTACGAGGAAGCCATGGCAGGCCCCGAGTCTGCTAAATGGAAAGAGGCTATGGATAGCGAGATACAATCCATGTATGACAATCAAGTTTGGAACTTAGTTGAGAATGTACCAGGTCGAAAGACTGTAGGGTGCAAATGGGTCTTCAAGAAGAAGACCGACATGGATGGTAAAGTACACACTTATAAGGCTAGACTGGTTGCAAAGGGCTTCTCTCAAATTCCTGGAGTGGATTATGATGAGACCTTTTCTCCGGTAGCCAAGATTAAGTCTATTCGGGTTCTGTTAGCCATAGCCGCATTTCATGACTATGAAATCTGGCAAATGGATGTCAAAACCGCTTTCCTTAATGGAAAGTTGGCTGAAGATGTTTACATGAGTCAGCCAGAGGGTTTTGTCAGCAACGAGTACCCTAATAGAGTGTGTAAGCTTGAGAAGTCCATTTATGGATTAAAGCAAGCACCTCGCAGATGGAATCTTTGCTTTGATGAAAAGGTCAAGGAATTTGGCTTTTCTAGGAGTGAAGATGAATCTTGTGTGTATGTCAAGGCTAGTGGGAGTATAGTTAGCTTCTTGATATTGTATGTGGATGACATACTACTCATAGGAAACGATATTCCAACCCTGCAGGAAGTAAAGTCCTGGCTTGGAAAGTGTTTCGCTATGAAGGACCTTGGTGAAGCTGCCTATATTTTATGGATAAGGATCTTGAGAGATCGGAGTAAAAGACTAATTGGACTTAGTCAAAGTACCTACTTGGATAAGGTTCTGAAGAGATTCAGCATGCAAGACTCCAAGAAAGGAGAGTTGCCCATCCAGAGTAACACCAAACTGAGTAAGACACAAAGCCCTAGCATTGAGGCTGAGATAGCACAAATGAGTCGAGTACCTTATGCTTCGGCTGTAGGATCGATCATGTATGCTATGACGTGTACTCGACCTGATGTAGCTTTTGCCCTGAGCATGGTTAGTAGGTTTCAGGGGAACCCTGGCAAGGCACACTGGACTGCGGTAAAGAATATTCTCAAGTACCTACGAAGGACTATGGACTGGGTCCTTACCCTCGGTGGGAGTGATGACTTGAGAGTTGTAGGGTATAGTGATGCTAGCTTCCAGACTGATAGGGATAACTTCCGCTCTCAGTCGGGCTGGGTCTTTACCCTAAATGGAGGAGCAATTTCTTGGAAGAGTTCCAAGCAAGAGACAGTGGCAGATTCTACTTGTGAATCAGAGTATATTGCAGCTAGCGAGGCGGAAAAGGAGGCGTTATGGCTGAGGAACTTCATTGGAGACCTTGGAGTTGTACCAGCTATTAAAGAGCCAATGGAAATTTTCTGTGATAGTGAAAGTGCTGTTGCCTTAGCCAAGGAACCAAGGGATCATGGGAGATCCAGACACATCGACAGAAAATACCATTTCATCAGACATCGGATCGAAGAAGGACTCCTCGTGGCAAAGAGGGTATCATCAGATGAGAATCCGGCAGATCCCCTCACGAAGGGACTGACTCGGGTTAAGCATCTCCAGCATGCTCGGAGCATAGGGCTGAAGGATGATATTAGATTTAGTAGTTAGATAACCTCGAAATTTGTAAAGTGTAATTGACATTTGATGATGAATAAAAGTGTTTTATTTATGAGTAAAGTGTTGGTATCTCTTGTCGATCGTTTACTATATTTCTTTTGCATGTTTTGACTTCCAGAATAATTTTTGTTTGGTATAACATATTATTCAAACCTCCACAGTCGGTCATATGTCGGAAGTAGGTATGAATCAAGACTGTCATGTTTGGTTGTAGAGGTCTTGGACAAGGCTACAGCAATCATGAGTGCTCAAAAGTTCTGAGCATTGGACTCAACCCACGCTCACTGGAATCACTTCATGGAATTCTATCTCGAGTGATCGTGAGACGGTAATATCGTATAAGTCTTCAAACCTAGAGATATGATTTGTTACTTACAAGTTGGTTATGCATTGATTGTACGAAAAACGCATTGGTAACTCGATGTTATAAATCGTGCTCTTGTGTGTAATTCAATGAGTGGTAGAACAAACATATGAGTCGAAGTTTATCTGTTCCTTCTTGGATTAGAAGCTGATATCTGGGCCCCTCGATGATTTTGTTTTGACCTATGTACCGGGCCCGGTCAGAACTAAGTTGATGTGTTCAATTAAGTTCTTTGTCGAACAAATCGGAAATCGGGAAACAAACTGTTGGACAATAAGTAAGACATTGTTCCGTGTATTTGTCCGACTGATATCTAGAACAGAGGATTATATCATCACTTATCTTAAATGGCGTACCATCATCTTCTCAGTTCCGAGAAACCTTGTAAAGAGCTACGATTGCCGATCGGTTCCTGAAGTCATACTTGCAGTAATAGTTATTAGACTTATCCAAGTGGGAGACTGTTGGATAAGGTGTCTAAGTCCATAACTATTTCTGGTATGTACTTGACCCGACCCGGCATGGTCCATTTGGGTTGCATGGCACCGTGCAATTGGATAGACTAAATGAGAGAAATAACACTTGGAGATTATTAATATATTATAAGTTCTAATATATTAATAATATTATTTGATTAGTTTGATCAAGAATTAATTTAGAATTAATTATGTGATCAAAAGATAACTAATTAAATATATGGGTTGATTATGTAAATCATCCATATCTTGTATAGTGGGCTAAGAGGCTCCATGGATTATCAAGTTGGGTTCCACCCATAGGATGCTCCATGGGAGTTACAAACCCATGGGTCATGGAAATGAAGAGTCATGACACATTAGGGTTTAACCCTAGATGTGTCAACACTATATAAGAAACATGTTCTCCACCTAAAATCGGCTACACACTAAGAAACAAGAGGGCTTGGCCAATTTTTGAGAAGTGTGTGTTCTCTCATAAGTTCTTCCAAGAGCATTTGGTGTTGTGTGAAGCATTTGAGGCATCACACTTGGGGTGCTAGGCTCACAAGGTTTCAAGGAACACAAACAACAACAAGGTAAGTTATTCTATCTATACTTTAAGTTAAAATTGTTCCCCATGTATGCTAGATAGGAATATAACCTTGGAATTCAACTTTGCATGATAATTAGACAAACATAGATCCAAGGTTATTAGGGTTGCATGTACACTTAGGAAGTGTTAGAATGCTCAAAACCCATCATTATCTTCCTACCCAGCTGATTCTCCACTTCTTGTTTAAACTCTTTGAACTTTTCAAAGGTCTCTGACTTATGGTTGATTAAGTAGATATAGCCATATCTATTGTAATCATTAGTAAAGGTTACATAGAAGCGGTTAGCATCCCTTGTGACGGTTCTGAAAGGTCCACACACATCGGTGTGTATGAGATCCAACAAACCTTCACCCCTTTCACAAGTACCAGTGAAAGGTGACTTGGTCATTTTTCCAAGCAAACAAGATTCCCAAGTGTCATCCAAACTTAAGTCAAATGATTCCAAGATTCCAGCCTTTTGGAGTTAGCCTATACACTTTAAGCACTCCATATCCTAAAGCCTACATGTCCCCCATGCTTTTTAAGTCATGCTTACTTTCTCTTATTATATTCAAAAGAGCATGTCTTGTTTCCTAGAAACTAGCTCATCCTTTTTTATAAATAAAAGAGAAGAGAAGTTTATAAAAATTTTATAACTCATTATAAGATATAAACTTTAACTTTTAGCTAAAACACAAAAGAGACTTTCTATTCCAAAATAATGTACATGACTTAATAAATCATACAATATGATATATATTATGTTACTCGCTAATGAAAATTAGCATTTCCAAGAAATACATAATTTCCAATTAATTATAAGAGTTTATTGAATATTAATTAAAATCAATTTCTAATAAATAATCAATTATATCAAGTTGTTGTTAGTGTGACCCATTAGTATCATATGTTAATTAGCAATATCACTTTAATATGATTCTTGAGCATACTAGATCTTTTATAAAAGGCTTAAAAATGACATTGGCAGGAAAAGCTCTGCTCGATTTCAAGAACTTAGTGTCGTTATCTTCAAAAGAGCAAGTCTCCTTGTAAGAAAAGATGTTTTGATCGAGGAAGTCCTCATTGGAAAAAGCAAGGATACTCACGGAAAAACAAAGTGCCTTTTTACCCATGATCATCAAGAAAGATGAGAAGAAAGGAACAAAAAATTTACCTTCAAGATAACTAATAATGCTTGAAAGAGAGCTAAAAGAAGTAATAGAAGATAGATAACCATTCATCCCTATTTATGTGGATCGTAGAGGATAGAGAAGAGATTTGGCAACATAATCATAACTTTTAAACGGATACAATTCTATCCGTTAGCGTTTGAATTTCAAATCCTTTATTTCTAATTAATTAAATTATACATGTTAAATACTTAAATTAATTCAAATATTTTGCAGGTATAATTTGGAGGAAATTGTTAGGGCCAAGATCCTCAACCCTATCCAGGATCCCAGATCTCAAAGATATCTAAGGATCCTTAAACTTGTCTAGGATCCTAATCTTAAAGGAGTCTTAGGATCCCGAACATACATTAGGATCCTGAACATCGCATTATTATTTCCTAACAAGTTTAACGACTATATATCTTTTGTATTTCTCACATATGCAGAAATGGCCAACACAGGACTCATTCACAACGAAGAATCACTCCAACTAGACTTAAACCCCAGAAATACCAAGTCAAAGCATGTTGCAAATACCAGTTCAACATGATCTCAAAAATCTCGGACTTGTAGTTACTTAACCTAGACTATGAATACACTTGTAAAACACACACAACGGGCACAACTTTCTGACACCTTACTCATCTAGATTCATTTTATCATTTGTATTCTTATTATCAAGCTCGTATTTGTAATTTACAATCAAATCAATAAGATCATACAAGGCAAGTGATTATTATCACCTCCCAAGGTTTTATATCGGAGATCCTAGCAAGGATCAATGGATTTCCTTGTAAATATCTCGTGTTTTTGTTTTCAGTTCACCATTTGCAGTAGTCATAACACTACAACCTCACATGCAATTTGGTTGATATTCACTTAGTCGATTTTTGACCAAAACTATATATATATATATATATATATATATATATATATATATATATATATATATATATATATATATATATTCATCAATATAGAAAATTCAAATTTGAACATCCTGAAAGTGATGAAAAGACTGAATTTCCTAACTGGTTTCTTGAAAAGGTAATAATAACTAACAAAAAAATATGTTTGATCAATATAACAACTCAAGAATACATAACACATTAATATATGTTTAATAGACTTTTCAGATGGAAACAGAAAACTCTCCAGAATTCCACAAAGAGTTGTCGGCCCTTTCAATGGGTTCACAAATGGATGTTTATACTTACACCGCATGCATAGTCAACGGTGTTATGTTTATAGTACTTAGTCTCATGATGCACAATGCAAAACTATGGGGTTCTAGCGGTGGGTGAGAATGGAGAGGAATATTATGGCCAATTAGAAGAAATTATAGAGGTGTAATATCCATTTGATTATTCGACTGTAATATTTTGGTGGAAGTGGTTTGATATGGGAGATATTCCTGATGATAATTTCACCAATATCAACATAGAACGCGAAGCGTACCAAGATGATCAACTCACATATGGTTCGTAAGCCAAACAAGTGTTCTACTTCTGCGAACCTTCTCAGATATGGTTCATACCAAGATGATCAACTCACATATGCTAAGAAATGAAAGCGAAGCAAACGAGGGGAGTCATGGGGACGAGTATCTACTTTTAGGATTTATGAAATATTTTGTTTGGGTTAATATTTTAGACTAGTATTTTGGATATATTGCACTATCTTTGGATTAGTAATTTGGACCAGATGTTTGGATAAATATTTTGGATCGGATGTAATATATATTATTAGGTGGTTAATGTTTCGAACTATTTTTCTACAAAATAATTCTTCGTAGTAGTTTTTATACTTTTTATATAGTTTTTTCTAATTTTAATGTTAAATACTTTTAGAAAAATGGAAAATACAATTAACGGCGACAACGAGTATTAGCAGTGAGAGTGACACAGGGTATTGGTGGCGACGAAGAGCAATAGCGACAACATATGGAGCATTTGCAGCGACATACCAGACTTTTAGCCGCAACGCCTATCCCCGCTAATACTCAAGTTTCTTGTAGTGCTATTAAATACAATTAACGATGAATCCTTTAAACAATAAATTGAAAATGATTGATTACAATTTTATGACATTAACATACTTGAACCCTCAACCTCAAGGAGGGACGGCAACACCGGATACCGCTGGACTACAAACCCTTTGGTTTTACTTGGTAATATGGTAATATATTATGTAATTTTTCTTAATTTTAGTTTCGGTTCATAAATTTCTTTTATCGAGACTTGAGATGTATTTTATTTATTTAATATTAAGCCAATCATTTTATCGAAGTTTATATCACGAAAAAATATGGCTTTTTTTAATAATAAAAACGTACTTTATATTGTTTATCATGTAAATCTTATATTTTTAATGCAGGCATGCAAGACTACATTTATATAAATCTTATCCTATCCTCTAATAATGAGGAGAAGGGTTTGGTGGACAATTAAAGATTCCGCACCTACTATGAAAGAAAACATTTCATCATCAAACCACCCTGTAAAGCATCAACATCACAGGCTTCTTAAAACCCCACTACGTACCTGCCTCTCCAACTTCCTATATACAAACCCTACAAGCTGCTCACCTTTTCCATATAAACACATTCTCCCAAAAAAATCCATGAGGAGGAAAGGCAGAAAAATGTGGTGGGTGGTGCCTTGCAGAAGCAAGAGGAGTTTGCAGACCGAATCAAGAATGGACATCGAGCAGATTCTTAAAGCCAAGCTTGAAACAATCAAAGAGGAATCCGAGGCCATGGATGATACTTGTACTACGGGACAGTTAACAAAGCATAGGTGCTCCATGATGAAGAAGGAGAAGAAGTTTTATATGAAAGTAGCAACGGGAGGGGTGTTCCAGCCTCATTTCAGTTTAAAGTTTAAGGACTCTTATCTTCTGTTCATGTCGGGTTTTGTTTCCAAAAGATGCTTGGGTGCAATTCCTCAGTGTTAGTATAACTCTGAGTTTATCTTCATTGTGATCAGCTTTTCGTTTGCACTTTTAATTTTTTCAGTATTATGTGCAAGTGTTGATGCTATAGCCATCTTAGGTATAAACCTTTGTTCATGGCTGTTGGGTATATGTATATATATATTTTGTGATGATGATCATGATGACGATTTCACAAGGTTCAATCAAAAAGTACGTCGTTTTGATTAAAAAAAAAAAAAAGAAAAGAAAAAAAATCTCAGTATTTTCTCATACCGTTTTACTCCTTTAGATTAAAACCACCTCTATATATACATTTTGTATTTAGTGGTTATAGTTTTTAACCCGTAGAAGGTTGTTGGCTTGTTGCTTCTAGGTACCCCACCATTAACCGGCAATAGCAGCCATGCTATTAACCGCGACGAGAACTTTTAATGGCGACAAAAAACAAACGTGTTTTTTATCGCCACTAAAATTTTCTGTCGCTGCTAAAGGTTTTTGTTGGCAATCCACGTCATTTCAATCTCATTCCTTGATTTAAAAGATGATCCTACGACTAGGATGACATATGAAATCCCGTGTTGTTCTACCTCCGGTGTGTCGCCGCTAAATAGTGTGTGTCGTCGCTAAAGACTTATTTGGTGATCCGTGTCATTTCAATCACATCCGTCGATTTAAGTGATGATCCAACGACATAGAAAACCCTGCTTTGTTTTCCCTCTCATATGTCGCCGCCAATAAGTATATGTTGCCGCTAAAGGCCGTTGACAATGAAACCCTCTTTGTTCTCACTTTCTTTCCTGATCTTCTGTGTTTTCCCTTCTTCTCTCTGTTCATCATTGTCGACCTCATCAGAAGTTAACATAAAACTTCGCAATTTCACCATTCTACTCCATTTTTCTCCTTTTCTTTTTCGTTTCTCTTATCTCTATTAAAATTCTAGCATTTGAGATGGTTTCTGGAATTTTGAGATCCCCCACCCTTGCCGGAATATACTGCCACCACTACTGTTCTCGTCGAAAAATTGAATTTGTAGATGTATTTTGAATGTATTTTATGTATGTATATGTGTTTTTGTATGTGAAATTCTATGTATATATGTATTTTTATGTGTGTGTGTGTGTGTGTGTATATATATATATATGTATATATGTGTGTGTATGTGTGTTATGTATGTGTATGTATTTTCATATGTATATGTGCATTTTGTGTGTGTATTATGTATGTATATGTGTATTTGTGTTAATAGAAATACATGTAAATAGTGGCGACACCTTTAGCGGTAACCAATGAAGCATTAGCAACAAACCAACAACAGCGATCTATTAGCGACGAAAATATCTTTAACAGCGACATGTCAAAGATCAAAATTTTTGTAGTAGGATTTTTTTGGTAGTTTAATTAATGGGGTTCTTTTTTATATAGACAATGGTGTAGTGGTGGTAATCATATTTAGGTATTCCAATAGCAACATAACTTTATCAAAATTAAAACAACAGCATTAGTCTGACTTCTAATTAAATGCATTAGAATTACTTAGAAATTAGAAAATTTAAGAACAAATTATTGAAATCGTCCTTGTTATGGTCAAAATTGTGTGTATTTTTTTGGGATAATGACTTGAAAGGGTAACGAACTTTCGAATTTGTTCACATTTAGTCATTAAACTTTTTTTTATTATAACAACCGGTCATAAGAGTAAAATATGAACAGTTTCAATAGTTCAGTGACAAATAGATAATGAAAAAAAGTTTAGTGACTAAATATGAACAAAATCGAGAGTTTGTTTCCTTCTAAAAAAGTTCAATGACTAAATGTAAACAAACTTTATCTTGTATTATGTTTTAGCAAATTATTTATTTTTATTAAATTCTAGCAACATTTGTTAAAGAATATTTCTATGAAAAAAAAAAAAAAAAAAAACAAAACAAAACCCCGAAAAGTATATTTAAAAAAAAAACAAAAAACCGAAACCAAAATAAAAAACCAATGTCTCCCTCTCTCTCTCTCTCTCTCTCTCTCTCTCTTTCTTTCTCTGTCTCTCTCTCTCTCTCTCTCATGTCACAAGGCTACTTTACCACATGCAAGTGGGTCTACAAAAGTCAAACCATTTACAAAGTCATAAATGGATAACTTTGTACCCAACATTCTCCCCCTCAAAGTTAAGAATGGATGACTCGCTTTAAATCTTCCAAACTCGAGCAACTCCACGAACCGAGCCTCAAATGTGACACATGTAGAGATGAACATCAAATCTTCAATTCTTCCATGACTTTCAATCTGGATTATAGAATTTGAGGCCATACAAACCGAGCATCAAAAGGTAATTAGAAGTTTCTCATTCTCCAAAAAATTACCTAAATTTTGAGCATTTATGCACACTCCAAAAATCTTCAATAAGTCCAAACCCATCATGAACCGAAATCACTTCCGAATCTCCAATCAAATCATTTCATAACCTTCAAATATGTGAGGTCACTTCGGTCTTCAAGTCCGCATAATATGAAAAATTCAACTTTCGAATTTCCATTTTTAAATCTTTCCCCATTTTTATAATCGAAAAATGATTATAAAACCAAAAAGGGAATGAGAAAGCGCTCAATTCATAATTTTTCTATCCAAAACTCTCCCTTAACACATGGTATAAACATTTCGCTTCAATCCGGAAAATCCAAAAAATCTTCAATTTTTAGCTTCGTTCACGGACATTGGCTTTTTATTTCGGTTTCGGTTTTTCCTTTTTTTTATTATATTTTTCGGGGTTTTGTTTTTTTATTTTATAGATTTCTTCACCAACAAATGTTGCAAGAATTTAACAAAAATAAATAATTTGCTAAAACATAATACAAGAGGAAGTTTGTTCACATTTAGTCATTGAACTTTTTTAGAGGGTAACGAACTTTTGACTTTGTTCAGATTTAGTCACTAAACTTTTTTTCGTTATCTATTTGTCATTAAACTATTGAAAATGTTCACATTCTATCCGTATGACAGGTAACAACCGGTCATAAGGGTAAAATGTGAACAGTTTCAATAGCTCAGTGACAAATAAATAACGAAAAAAAGTTTAGTGACTAAATGTGAACAAAGTCAAAAATTCATTACCCTTTCAAGTTATTATCCCTATTTTTTTTTCATTCGGGCTGTTATATTTTGATTTTGTTACGATTTAAGTCCCAAGACTATTATAATGCCCTTACTATTCTTTTTCAGTTAATTTATAGTTTTTTTTAATAATTTATATAACTAGTATTAAAATATTAGTGGTCACATATCCACAATTCTCTCTCTCTCTCTCTCTCTCTGTGTGTGTATATATATATATATATATATATATATATGTATATATATATATGTATGTATGTATATATATATATATGTATATATATATGTATATATATATATGTATGTATGTATATATATATATGTATATATATATATATATATATATATATATATATATATATATATATATATATATATATATATATATATATATATATATATATATATAGGCGGATCAATCAATGTGGGGGCTCTAAGCAAACAAAAAAAATTAGGGTCCTTCAAGTAGCAAACAGTTTCAAACTTAAGACCTTTAGTTTTATAAACAACGTTTTTACTACCAGGCCAAACTTTAACTTGTCTTTGTACCCAAGAAATATATATGTATGTGTGTGTGTATATATATATATATATATATATATATATATCAAAATAATCGACAACCTACCTTCGAGGCGTTAGTTGTCTTCTTAAATGACCCTCTATAGGATCTTAGGATCTGGTTGTTTTTTTCGGGGAAAATGGTTCTCATGTTGAACCTGCTCAAATTGAACACTCATGAAATCATCAAACCCAAGAATCATAATCGAAGACTATGTGTTTCATGTAATCAAACCAGAAATCAGATTCGCAGACTGGGTGAGGAAGAATAAAAGATCGAAAGTTATGCTTGTACGCACACAATAAATAAAACATCGATTTGCAAATCCAACCACTTCACTACCTCAGTAACCTGAAACGAAAACAAATAAAAAACATCCTAACATCAAAAAACTTAAATAAAACATGTTCAATTGGTAACCTCAAACTATGAGCTTCTTCTACATGGTTGATTTCTTCTGATGTGGATGAAGGGTTTCACCAGAGTGTAACATCCCGAGCTCAGGAGTGCAAGTTCAGGGTTCAAAGTGTAAATGTGAAAGGGCAACTCGGCGAGTCCATGGGTGGACTTGGCGAGTAGGGTCGTGATGCTGGTTGCGAGTTAAGTGACCAACTCGGCGAGTCTCATGGGTGGACTCGGCGAGTTGGTGCTGTTTGGAGAAAACCCTAATCCCGGGGGTTGAGCCCTATATAATGAACATAAAACCCTCTTCCTAGCCTCTTTATCCTCTCTTGAAGTCCAAAAAACCCTAATGTACGTTTGTGAGTAATTTGAGAGCATTTGAACCTTGGAGAAGAGATTTTGGAAGAGATCTTGGAGAGTTAGGAGGCTTGGAGCAAGGGGCTTTGCTAGGATTCAGATTTCTCTTCTGTTGGAGCTTCCTTTTGAGGTAGTATTTCGTTGCTTGGGCTGTTATTCATCTAGATTCATCATTTTGGAGTATTTGGAAATAATAGCTTGTGATATTTTGAGTTTGGAGGTTAGATCTGGGGTTGCTACCTCAGATCTGGAATGGAGAAGGTCTAGAGTGCATTGAAGTCCCTGTTCTTGAGTGATTGGTGAAGCCATCTTGTCCCAAACCCTAACCCTAGAATGATATATGCTTAGATCTCTTTGAATTCACGTAAAGTTTTCCACTTTACGTGATGGCTGGGTTGTATAAGGGTAGATCTATGTTTTGGATCATCTGCATGACCTGGAAAGCTTCTGAATGGGTTAAGATCTAGGGGTACTCGGCGAGTTTCATGAAGATGGGCAGGAACTCGGCGAGTTGGAAGAACAACTCGGCGAGTTGGTTGAAGATAGCCTTGGACTCGATGAGTCTGTTCTTGGACTCGGCGAGTCTGGTCTTGAGGTTCTAGCCTTTTCTGGTTAAGCTAAGAATCCGTGAGTCAAGGGACGACTAAGTGACTTGAGATGAGACTTTTCAGAGTTGAGGGGCTTGGCGAGTCAGCGGGCTGACTCGGCAAGTAGGGTCAATCATGAAGTTTGACTTTGACTGAGGACTTTGACTTTGACCAAGAGTTGACCACTTGACTTCCAAGGGCATTTTGGTAATTTTTGGTATTTACTGGGTTCAGTCTTTGGCATTATCAGGGGTGGAGTTCGTGTCGGATGTTGGAGCAGCGTGATCTTATCTTTTCAGTCAGTAGTTGCAAGGTGAGTTATCCTCACTATATCAACAGGGTCTAAGGCACCAAGGCCGACACTTTACCGGATTGTAATCCGAGTATTGTTGTTATGTTGTTGCTTTACTATGTTTGCATCCTGGTAGTTAGGATGGTATATGTTAGAGACCTGGTTAAGGTCGGTACCCTGGTATGTAGGATGATGCTATGCTAGTGACCGGTTAGGTTAGTATCCTGTTTAGAGTATGTCATGTTATGTGATCTGCTAGATTGGTTTGATTGGATGTGAATTGTCATATGATTGTATGTTTATATGCACATGGTTGTTGGACTGGGGTTGGTTTGAGGCGAGTCCTGCTTTGTGCTGTAGGCCAACATACCCAGGGCGGACCGGTTATCCTGAAGGCCCAGCGAGCGGTCCAGATAGGCTGTAGGTCCCACGAGGGCGGACCAGACGTACCGAGGCTCGAAGAGTGGACCAGGCCGACTGAAGGCCCGATGCGGGCGGGCCAATCATACTGAAGACTCAGAGAGTGGATCAGGTGGGATAAAGGCCCGGTGTGGGCGGACCAACCACACTATAGACTCAAGGGACGTGACTAGACTCGGAGGGTGGATCAGGTGGACTGAAGGCCCGATACGGCGGACCAGTCACACAGTAGATCCGAAATGCATGATTGTTCTGTGATTCGTTATGATATAGCATGTTATGTGTGTATGGTATATGTGGTTGGTATTTTGGGGGTATCTCACTAAGCTTTCGGGCTTACAGTTGTGGTTCAATGTTTTTCAGGTTCTTGAGGAGACCGTGGCAAGGCAAAGGCATGATCGTACCGCTCCTCGTGTTTATGCTTTATGTTATGGTTCTGGGAATAATCTGATAATAAATGTATTGAAAACCTTTTTGTAAAAACTTAAAGAAATTGGGATGTTTTGAAAAGTTTAAATTTGGCTTGAATTTTTAGAGTGTTACACAGAGAGTTTTGTCAATTGAAATGCGAGAATGAGCGGGTGGTGGTGGCGTTTGTGTTGGAATAGTGTCTAAGGCTGCAACTATATTAGGCAAGTATTTGATCCGGTTGTGCATGGTGCTTTTGGGTTGCCTTCACCATAGCAACTTGATGGATGATTTGTTAAGAGAGAGTAAATATTATAAGGAATAATATATGGTTATTTGATTAATATAAGTCATAAATTAATTGGAATTAATTTGGTGACTTAAAGAGATTAATTAAATAAAGGGGTATAAACTGTCAATTGTTTGATAGTTAAACTTTAGACTATAAATCCATTGGGATATGCTTTGGACGAATTCTATAAGATATAGGATAGCTAAACTCATCCAATGGCTTATCTATGGAATGGATTTGGATAGCCTTAAGAGAAGATTATCCAATTAGGGTTTAGGTTGTAACCCTTAAGGAGTCTACAAGTATAAATAGACCCTAGGGGTGAGGGAATTGGACACACCATAAAAAGTAGAGATACTCTGGCCGAATTCCTCCCCTCTCCTCTCTCCTAAATCATCTTGCTTGCTATTGGTGTTTGTAAGCCATTAGAGGAGTGACATTTGTGACTCTAGAAGCTCCAAGACTACAAGATCAACAAGGAACTCAAAGGTATGATTCTAGATCTGTTTCAATGTTGTTATTTAACCTAATTAGCCATTAGAAGTCTTGGATTCAAAGCATGTTTAATTAGAAAGCCTAGATCCAAGCATTAGGGTTTTGCATGCGCACATAGGAAAGTTCTTATGGCTAAAACCCAACAGTGGTATCAGAGCCTAACTTGGTTTTCTTTAAATTGTTGCTTGATTAACTGAAACAAACCTGCAAAATTCGATTTTGGGTTTATGAGTCATGTACTCGGCGAGTTCCAAAGTGGACTCGGCGAGTCCGAGCGTCTGGATTAGGCAAAACCGGGATTTTTTCATGTTTATCTTATGGAAACTTACCTTAATCATATTAGATCAACCCTAATTCAATTTTTTGATATATATGACTATTATCTTGATCTAATTAAAGATATTTATCATCTAATAAAATATTTAATTTCCTTATATGATAATTGATTAATTATTTTGATAATTATCTTAAAAGAAATCTTGGATGAATCAAATAAAGATAATTAGGATATTAATTGTTAATTGGAATTATTTGTTATTTGATCCTCCATGTTTTAAATGTTTAAAACCTACCCTAAAGTTTTGAAATTTATATTTGTGATTAAAAGTTTTAATTTAGACAACTTAAATTTCAAACCCTAGATTTTAAAAGGTTTTAAAATACAACCCTATACTAATATGATATTACTGGAATAATATATACATGTATAACTAAATGCTAGTCTTACCGTTAGTAGGCCTCATTCACGAAGCCGATCTATAAGGTGGGTATAAGGTTGCGGCCTATAAAATGGCGCTTAATGGGTGTACACTCACACCCACCGCTTGCTTGATTGGTGGAGGGTCGTTAGCCGAACGGGTAGGATAGGGCAACCTCATCTTCTCATTAAAAGTATAATAAGAAATACAAAGTAACTACACGTTTTAAAAAAATTTTCCCAATCTTAGTTACGTTAGGAAAAGTGAATTGATGCAATCCCATGAAATTACACTTTGCACCTTGCTAAGAAGTTAGTGGAGCGTGTGTGGTTTACCGGCACACTAATTGGTTCTAAGCGAAGGTGGCAAAGGGTGATTCATTGTTTATCATAGTTCGATGGAGCGTGTGTGGCTTACCGGCACATCGAATATGTGATCATTACAATGAAGGCACCATGTGAATTTGCATGGTAATTCACACCCGCTTTGTGATCCCCGGCATCCCAGTCACTAACAAGAGGGGCATATCGAGATTTAAACATGCCATTGAATAGTTTCAATGAATCTCACCCGAACCTAGGAATTCTCAAAAACACTTAGGACTAATAGTTTAAGTTTTGTAATGGAGAATTAGTGAATCGTCATTCACTTACCTTCAATTTATTTGCATGTTAGATTACGGCATCCCTTTTCTAGTATGTAAATGTTATTGTTGGATCCTAACCCTAATTTTTCTTATTGGGTGATAATTATGGATTATTATTCTAATCTATCTTTGTCCTTTTTCTAATTGAAGATGTCAAACGCAAACAACGCTGCTGCTAGTTCTTTCACGTTGATGAGCCTTTGCCAAAAGGTCACCTTCGATGGAACGAACTTTAGCGAATGGATAAGATACATTCGCACCATTGCTCGCTATGAGGATAAAGAGTATGTCCTCGATGAGAAGCTCGAGAAAATCAACCCCGAAGTTGCTACTCCCGAAGAAATCACCGCCTTTGAAACTCATGAGCGAGATGCAACGAAGGTACATTGCATCATGATCGCCACCATGAACTCTGAATTCCAAAAGTCCTACGAGGACATGTATCCATACGAGATGCATCAAGACTTGTTGGAGAGATACCACCAAAACGCGAGACAAGAGCGTTATGAGATTTTCACTAACATGATCTCCGCTAAGATGGGTCATGGAGAATCTCTTACCGTGCACCTGCAAAAGATGAAAAGGTATGTCGATCGCCTTCGCAAGTTAAATGTTGACTTTGGGGAAGACTTGGCGATCGACATGGTGCTTCACTCTTTGCCTCCGATGTACAACCAATTTAGGATGACCTACCACATGAACAAAGAGGAGGTCACCCTAAGCAAACTCCAAGGTCTTTTGAGGGTTGCTGAGAGCAACTTCAAAGACAAGTCTGTTGCACCTACTCCCAATCCGTCCGCTGCTCCTGTCTTGGCTATTGGTCAAGGGAAAGGAAAGAAGAGGAAAGCTTCATCGAATAACTATCGCAAGGTGAAAGCCCGAGATGGTGCCTCTTCTAGTGGGACCAAAGTTGATCCCGCTAAGCCCTGCTCCAACCCAAAGGAGGCAGAGTGCCACCACTGCCACAAGATAGGACATTGGAAGAGAAGCTGCCCGGATTACCTGCAAACGATCAAAGAAGGAAAGATCAAGCCATCTTTCGCAGGTATATACACAATCAAATCTAACGATTCTAATCATGCTATTTCTTGGGTTCTTGATACCGGTTGTGGTTATCACATTTGTTCTAATGTGCAGGGACTAAGAAGAAGTAGGGATGTAGAGCAAGGAAGGATCAATCTAATCATGGGGAACAGAAGATCGTCGCCTGTGACCAAGATTGGAGTGTATTCTTT
This sequence comes from Lactuca saligna, assembly GCF_052625555.1. Classification (NCBI taxonomy): domain Eukaryota; kingdom Viridiplantae; phylum Streptophyta; class Magnoliopsida; order Asterales; family Asteraceae; genus Lactuca; species Lactuca saligna. Next base: position 263,505,837 of record NC_136421.1, on the reverse strand, counting down.
AGTGCTTAGGAATAGTTTGGTTTTAGATTTGAACAATTGTTGCTATTTGCCAGAAATGGCTAGAAACATCATTTCATTTCATGGTTTATATAGACAAGGATTTAGATTTTCTTTTAATAATGAGAATGGTTCTATTTTGGCTTATCTAAATGGTGTCTTTTACTTTGAAGTTATACCATGTAATGGAATATATGAAACAGTTATGATTGTTGATAACTTAGGAAATGATGTTTTGAATATTGATTCTTCCACTAGTATGGATAAAGCATCCTTGTGGCATTGTCGTCTTGGACATGTCAACAAGAAACGCATAGCGTAACTCCAAAAGGATGGAGTGTTGGAGTCATTCGACCTTAGGGAAGATGACACATGCGAGTCTTGTTTGCTTGGAAAGATGACTAAGTCACCCTTCACGAGTACTTGTGAAAGGGGTGAGGGACTATTGGACCTAATACATACCGATGTATGTGGACCCTTTAGATCAACCACGAAGGATGGGAACCGCTTCTATGTGACTTTTACCGATGACTATAGTAGATATGGGTATATCTACTTAATCAAGCAAAAGTCAGACACCTTTGAAAAGTTCAAAGAGTTCAAGAATGAAGTGGAGAATCAATTGGGCAGGAAAATCAAGATGCTTCGATCCGATCGAGGAGGAGAGTATCTAAGTCTTGAATTCCACTATTATCTCAAGGAGTGTGGAATAGTTTCGCAATTGATGCCTCCTAGGACACCGCAGTTGAATGGTGTGGCAGAAAGGCGTAATCGAACCTTATTGGATATGGTTCGCTCTATGATGAGTCGTGCTTCACTACCTATCTTCTTTTAGGGGTATGCCTTAGAGACTGCCGCCCATATCCTTAACCGAGTCCCTACTAAGAAGGTTGCCAAAACACCTCACGAGATGTGGACAGGAAAAGCTCCCTCGTTGGCACATATCAAGGTTTGGGGTTGCGAGGCTTTCGTAAGACGAGATACTCACGACAAGCTTGAACCTCGAAGTGAGCGATGTATTTTCATCGGCTACCCGCAAACATCCTTTGGATATCTCTTCTATAGACCGAAAGACAATGTTGTCTTTGTTGCGAGGAGAGGAGTTTTCCGAGAGCGAGAACTCATAAGCCAAGGAGACAGTGGGAGGCAAATCGAACTTGAAGAGATTCAAGAATCGATAGATGAAGGAACCTCTACCGCTGGCATTCAACCCGAGGAGGAAACTCCGGTTGAACCGATTGACGAATCCTTACCTCTTAGACGTTCCGATAGAGTTAGAGTTCAACCCCAGTTTTATGGTTTTCATATTACTACCGAAGGGGACACGTATATTAGTGATGGTACACTAGTAAATCTTGATGAACCTAATAGCTATAAGGAAGCCATGGCAGGCCCGGAGTCTGCAAAATGGAAAGAGGCAATGGATAGCGAGATCCAATCCATGTATGATAACCAAGTTTGGAATTTGGTTGATTATGTGCCCGAACGTAAGACCGTTGGGTGCAAATGGATCTTCAAAAAGAAGACCGACGTGGATGGGAACGTACACACATATAAGGCGCAATTGGTCGCGAAGGGCTTTACTCAAACTCCCGGAGTTGACTATGATGAGACCTTCTCACCAGTTGCGAAGATTAAATCTATTAGAGTGATGCTAGCAATTGCCGCATTTCATGATTATGAGATTTGGCAAATGGATGTCAAGACCGCTTTCCTTAACGGAAAGTTGGCCGAGGATGTTTACATGGCTCAGCCAGAGGGGTTTGTGGATCCGAAGCATCCGAATAGAGTGTGTAAGCTTGAGAAGTCCATTTATGGACTTAAGCAAGCGTCTCGCAGATGGAATCTTTGCTTCGATGAGAAAGTCAAAGAGTTTGGATTTGTACGAAGCGAAGACGAATCTTGTGTATATGTCAAAGCCAGTGGGAGTATAGTAAGCTTTCTCGTTCTATATGTCGATGACATATTACTCATAGGGAACGACATCCCGACTCTGCAGGAGGTTAAGTCCTGGCTCGGGAAGTGTTTCGCTATGAAGGACCTCGGAGAGGCTTCTTACATTTTGGGAATAAGGATAGTAAGAGAAAGAAGTAAGAGACTAATTGGACTTAGTCAGAATACTTACTTAGAGAAGGTACTAAAACGTTTTAGTATGGAAAACTCAAAGAAGGGAGAACTACCGATACAAGGAAATGCCAAGTTGAGTAAGACTCAAAGTCCGAGTACCGAAGCTGAGATAGCATAAATGAGCCGAGTACCATATGCTTCCGCAGTTGGCTCAATCATGTACGCTATGACTTGTACTCGCCCTGATGTAGCCTTCGCTTTGAGCATGGTTAGCAGATATCAAGGGAACCCTGGCAAAGCACATTGGATTGCGGTGAAGAACATCCTTAAGTACCTTCGGAGGATGAAAGAATGGTTCTTAGTCCTTGGAGGGAGTGATGACTTGATGGTGCAAGGGTATAGTGATGCCAACTTTCAGATCGACAGGGACAACTACCGTTCGCAGTCGGGCTGGGTCTTTACCCTAAATGGAGGAGCAGTGACATGGAAGAGTTCCAAGCAGGAAACCGTAGCTAATTCAACGTGCGAATCAGAGTACATTGCAGCGAGCGAAGCGTCGAAGGAGGCAATATGGCTAAAGAACTTCATTGGTGATCTTGGAGTTGTGCCGGCCATAAAGGAGCCCATGGAGATTTTCTGTGATAATGAAGGTGCGGTTGCCTTGACCAAGGAACCGAGGGATCATGGTAGATCTCGACATATCGACAGAAAATATCACTTCATTAGACATCGTGTAGAAGAAGGACAACTCGTAGTGAAGAGGATATCATCAGAAGATAACCCAGCAGATCCGCTTACGAAGGGACTGAGTAGGGTTAAGCACTTGCAGCATGCTAGGAGTATTGGGCTGGAGGATGATATTAGTATAGATTAGATAGTATTAGAAACGCATAATAGATAAATGTAATTAACATTTGATGATTAAATAAAGGAGTTTTATTTATAAGTAAAGTTACTGTCATATGTTAATTGTTTAACTATTGTTTCACTTTGCATGTTTTGACTTCCAGAATAATTGAGTTTATTAGGAATAATCGAATTATTCAAATGGTCCACAATCGTTCATATGTTGGGAGTAGATATGAATGAAGATTGTCATGAATTGGTGTGTAGAATGTCTAAATGGTGTTAGACATAGCAAGGGTTGCTGCAACGTTCATGAGTGCTTATGAACTGGTTTTGAGCATTGGAATAAACCCGCGTTTGCTGGAATCACCTTATGGAATACGATATAAAAGGTGATCGCAACACGATAATATCATATAGTCTTAAAACCTAGATATATGGTTTATTATTTGTTAATTGATTGTACATTGATAATGCGAAAACGCATCAGTAACTCGGTGTTATAAAACGCATTGTTGTGTATAGTTGGTTAATGAATAAGTAAATGCATATAAGTCGAAGTTTATCTGTAACTTTTATCTAAGAAGGTAAAAGCGATATCTCGGCCGCTCGATGATTTGATTTGACTTATGTGCCGGGCTCGGTCAGAACTGAATTGATGTGTTTGATTAAGTTCTATGTCAAATAAATCAGAGATCGAGAAACCTAAATGCTTGACTAACCATTCCATAGGATTGTCGGCATGATATCTAACAGAGGACTGTACGATCCCTTATCTAAAGGACAAGATTGATTAGATCAGAGTTGACAGCGTCTTTGAGAGCTACGATTGCAAACCGAATTGTACTTGTATAGTTACTAGACTTATCCAAGTGGGAGACTGTTGGAATAGTGTCTAAGGCTGCAACTATATTAGGCAAGTATTTGATCCGGTTGTGCATGGTCCTTTTGGGTTGCCTTCACCATAGCAACTTGATGGATGATTTGTTAAGAGAGAGTAAATATTATGAGGAATAATATATGGTTATTTGATTAATATAAGTCATAAATTAATTGGAATTAATTTGGTGACTTAAAGAGATTAATTAAATAAAGGGGTATAAACTGTCAATTGTTTGATAGTTAAACTTTAGACTATAAATCCATTGGGATATGCTTTGGACGAATTCTATAAGATATAGGATAGCTAAACTCGTCCAATGGCTTATCTATGGAATGGATTTGGATAGCCTTAAGAGAAGATTATCCAATTAGGGTTTAGGTTGTAACCCTTAAGGAGTCTACAAGTATAAATAGACCCTAGGGGTGAGGGAATTGGACACACCATAAAAAGTAGAGATACTCTGGCCGAATTCCTCCCCTCTCCTCTCTCCTAAATCATCTTGCTTGCTATTGGTGTTTGTAAGCCATTAGAGGAGTGACATTTGTGACTCTAGAAGCTCCAAGACTACAAGATCAACAAGGAACCCAAAGGTATGATTCTAGATCTGTTTCAATGTTGTTATTTAACCTAATTAGCCATTAGAAGTCTTGGATTCAAAGCATGTGTAATTAGAAAGCCTAGATCCAAGCATTAGGGTTTTGCATGCGCACATAGGAAAGTTCTTATGGCTAAAACCCAACAGTTTGTACATACACAAACACATTCATGGTAGTAGATACCAATTTAACGATTTCATATGGTTGTCGTTAAAAACCTTTTCCTTGTTTGTAGATCTAATGGTAGTCAACAATTTCATAACGATTTTGTCTAGGCATCGATTGTAGATCTAGCCACCTTAGTGCCATTCAGCTTGACCTTCGTAGAGTAGTTGTCGAACATGGAGTTGTCATCAGCGAGGGTGAAGTGATGGTTGTCGCCATTAAAGAAGGTGGAGAGAGGAAACATATGGGAGACACGTCTTATTTTAGGGGTGGGCCATATATTTCTTTTTCTAAATTATAAATAATTTAAAAACAATAAATTAATTGAAAAATAATTATTAAGGGAATTATATTCATTTCCTATCAGGTTCAGACGTAGGCCATAATAAAATCAAAACACATGGATGTTTTGTGTGCAAAAAAAGATAGTGGCCTAACACGTAATTTTAAGTAAACCAAAGAGACTATTTCAGTAATTTCTTTTAAAAATAATAGCAATTGTAGAACTTCAAATATAGTCATATTTTTTTTCAAATAAAACACTTAATTTCCAATATATGATTGATCTTTTATAATCAAATAACAGAAGAATATGATAGAAACAACACCTGTTGTAAAAGGAGGACACTATGAAGAAGGAATATAGATAGTCGCACGATTGAGCAACAGTATAACATCCATAAAAATCATACCAAATTTAAACTTTTTAAATCATCTCAAAACCATTGAATATTACAAAATTTGTTTTCAAAACAATATAATATCAGAGTATCCCAGAAACAAGGACATAAAAATATAAGGAGTTGTACGATCACGCCTTTACGTTCCCGCGATCATCTGATGTACCTGAAACAAAACTGAAACTGTAAGCCCAAAGCTTAGCGAGTTCCCACAAAACACCCATACATACAACAATATACATATAATCGCAAATAGCGTACTATGGGTCCAATCAATCACCGGGTTGGAATACCCCATGCCCTCAACTATCAGGCTGGAATACCAACATACTATGGGTCCAATCATCCTCGGGATGGAATACCCCAGGGCCCACAACCAACAGGTTGGAATGCTCACATACTACGAGTCCATTCATCCTCAGGATGGAATACTAACGGCCTACAACCATCGGGTTGGAATGCCCAGGTCTATTAGCTTTCGCACAAAGCAGACAAGCCTCAACCACCAATCAAACATGTGCATATATAACAAATAATCACGTAACAGTCTATAGACAGATAAACCGATCTAATGGATCATAGCAACATAATAACATCCTATCTACCAGGATACTGATCTAACAAATCATAATAGCATATACCATCCAATCTACCAGGATACTGATCTAACATATCATACTAGAATAACATATCAGGATAACAATCCAAAGGGCCGGCCTTGGTGCCTTCGACCCTTGAGTATAGTGATGAAAACTCATTTCGCAAAAGTCGAACTGAAGTGATAAGCTCAAACTCTCGAATCAACACCATGGAATCCACCACTTATATTTACCATAAGACTATTTCCAAAATTTTACAATTACCAAAATACCCCCAGAAGTCAAACTAGTCAACCCTTGGTCAAAGTCAAGCTCAACAGACCATGTTGACCCAACTAGTCGAGTGCAGCTCACTGGCTTGTTGAGTCCATCCAGAACTCGAGAAGTCGTAAAACCCCCGATTAACTCGTCAAGTTTCCAGACAACTCGTTGAGTCCATGCATGTTCACAAGTCGATGAAATCATAACTGAGTCGTCAAGTCATCTGGCTTACTCGCCGAGTTCATTCTGAACCTTCAATGACTAATCTTCATCGGACTCGCCGAGTTGGCCATGCAACTCGTCGAGTTGCTTCAGTCCTTTCTTTATTTAGATGATTTTAAGCCACCCCAAAGCTCCATATTGCATATCTATGCTCCTAAGGCACACTTCCTACGTAAAGTTACAAACTCTATGTACATGCAAGGTGTTAAGGGACAAAATCAAGCTAAAGAAGAGGTTCTAGTAAGGAAAAGGCATTATCTTGCTAAAGGTTGAATCTTTATGATTATAAGGGCCAAGATGAGCCTAGATCTGAAGTTGCAACTTCATATTAGGGTCTAACACACGAAATGAAACACCAACATGCTAAAATGGCCCCTAAAACTGAAATATAGATAGATCTAGCTAAAAGGAGATTATGGTAACGACTTGTTACCTTCAAGTGATGCTAAACTAGAGTAGAATTCAGATCCACAACCATTCCTTACCTCAAACTTATTGATCTTCAAGCTTCCTTAACCAAGATCTTCCTTCCAAGCTTAACAAAACACAAATATGGAGAAAAAAACACGATTCAGGGTTTCTGAGCTCAACGGGGGCTGTAAGGGAGGCTAATGACCCTTAAAATAGGGTGTAAAACCCTAAAAATTAGGATTCCATCCTCCAGCTCCAACTCGTCGAGTTGTATCCTCCAACCCGTTGAGTTGGTCAGTTGAAACACGCAACCAAATCCATTCATACTCGACGAGTCAAGGCATCTAACTCGTCGACTCGACCTTTAAAATGGAAATATAAGACTGAAAAGTTATACCTGAGATTCGGCGTGTTACAATTCTTCCTCACTTGAACTAGACTTCATCCTCGAAGTCCGCTGCGGTGAACAACTCTGGATAATGCTCCCGCATCTCAGCCTCCGGCTCCGAAGTCCACTCAGACCCTCTTCGGTGTTCCCATTGTACCTTTACCAAAGGCACCTCCTTGTGTTGTAGAACCTTCACTTTCCTCCCTAATATTGCCACTGGCGTCTCTATGTAATTTAGGTGCTCGTCAACATGTATGCTCTCCAAGGACACTACTGTCGCCTCATCTAATACGTAGTTTTGCAACTGTAACACATGGAAAGTGTTGTGGATCTAACTAAGCTCCTCTGGTGGCTCTAGTCTATATGTCACCTTGCCAACCCTAGCAATGATCCTGAATGGTCTGATGTATCAGGGACCTAACTTTCCCTTTTTCCTAAAGCGGATCACGCCCTTTCGAGGCGAGACCTTCAGTAGCACCATGTCACTGATCTGAAACTCCAAATCAGAGTGGCGTTGGTCAGCATAACTCTTCTGCCAACTCTGTGCAGTCTGCAACCGCTGTCTGATCTGTTGAATCCTCTCTATAATTTGTAGGACCACCTCGGTTCGACCCATCACCCTGTGGCCAACCTCCCCCCAACAGACTGGGATGCGGTATCTCCGTCCATACAACAGCTCATATGGTGGGGCACCAATACTGGAATGAAAGTTGTTATTGTAGGAGAACTTTGTGAGGGGTTAGTAGGAGTCCCAGATCCCACAGAAGTCAATAACGTAAGCTCTCAGCATATCCTCGAGAGTATGTATGGTCTGCTCACTCTGGTCGTCCGTCTGCGGATGACAGGTTGTTATGAAATGCAGACGTGTGCCCATTTCCTCGTGGAACTTCTACCAGAAATGAGAGGTGAACCGAACATTATGGTCTGAAACAATAGAGACTGGTACCCATGGTGGGCAACGATCTCGCGGATATACAATTCGGCTAGCTTCTCGGCCAATGAACTCTCTCGTATCGCTAAAAAGTGGGCGATCTTGGTGAATCGATCCATGATGACCCAAATAGCGTCGAAGCCCTTCGCCGTCCTTGGCAACTTGGTGATAAAATCCATCGTGATTTGTTCCCACTTCTACATGGGAATCTCTAGGAGCTGTAGCTGACCATGTGGCCTCTGATGCTTGGCCTTGATCATCCGATATGTAAAGCACCTCTCAATGTACCATGCAATCTCCCTTTTAATGCTTGGCCACCAATAGTTTAAATGCAAATCCTTGTACATTTTGGTGTCCCTAGGGTGAATAGAGAAGTGGGACTTATGATCCTCCTCTAATACCGTTTTTCTGAACCCACCAGGCATCAGAACCCATACCCGATTGTAACGGGTCAATAGCCCACGGTTATCCTGCATGAACTGGGTGTTCTCGCCCCGAATCTTCTCAAACCTCCAATTCTCCTGACACATACCTTCAGCTTGAGCTTCTATGATCAAACCCGCCGGTGGAGAATCCACTAATATCCTCATACATATTGTCGGAGTGCAAGATCCAGCTGACTTGCAGCTTAAAGCGTCCACCACCACATTCACTTTACCTGGGTGGTAAAGGATCTCACAGTCCTAGTCCTTGACTATATCTAGTCACTTGCGCTGTCTCATGTTCAGGTTCAGCCGATCCATGATGTGTCTCAGGTTCTTGTGATCCGTGTATATGGTACAACAGACCCCGTAGAGGTTATGTCTCCAAATCTTGAGAGCGAATACCACTGCTCCTAACTCTAGATCATGAGTAGGGTATCTCATCTCATGCGTCTTCATCTGCCGCAATGCATAGGCTATCACCCGTCCTCTCTGCATGTGGATTGCTTCCAGTCACGTGATGGATGCATCACAGAACACTACAAAATCCTCAACTTCCTCTGGGAGAGTCAAGAGGAGCCTCGCATAATTGCTGTCGGAGGGTCTCAAACGCCCTCTGCTCCTCAGGGCCCCACCGGAAATCCACCTCCTTCCTCGTTAGACGAGTGAGGGGTACTATAATCTTGGGAAATGTTGTATGAATCTTCATTAGTACCCTACCAATCCAAGAAAGCTCTTGATATCCGAAGGATATTTCAGAACCTCCCACTACATAACCGCCTCAATTTTTGCCGGATCGATCAAAATCCCCTCCTAGTTAACGAGGTGTCCAAGGAACCGAACCTCTCGTAACCAAAACTCGCACTTCAAGAACTTGGCATAAGGTCGTTCCCACCTCAAAACTCCTAATAACTCCTGAAGGTGCTCCTCATGCTGCTCTCGGGTCATAGAGTATACCAAGATATCATCTATGAATACAATGATTGAGCGATCGAGCATCGGTCTGTAGAACCGATTCATCAGGATTGTTGGTGTGTTGGTGAGCCCAAACCGCATGACCATGAACTAATAATGTCCATAACGAGTCTAGAACGCGGTCCTCTCCATGTCCTCCTCCCTAACCCTGACCTGATGATACCCGGACCTCAGTTCTATCTTGGAGAACCAAGATGCTCCCTACAACTGATCGAAAATATCATCTATACTCGGGAGTAGATAACGGTTCTTCACCGTCAACTTGTTCAACTCCTGGTAATCAATGCACATCCAGTGTTAACCATCTTTCTTCTTGATGAAGAGAATAGATGCTCCCCATGGAGAACTGCTCGGATGAATGAACTGTGTGCCTGGCAGTTCCTGCAGTTGCGATGATAGCTCCTGCATTTATGGTGGTGCCAACCGGTACGACACCTTGGCAATAGGAGCCGCACCTGACACTAGGTCGACCCGAAACTCGACCTGCCTCTCTGGAGGCACTCCTAGTAACTCCTTCGGGAATACGTTAGCAAACTCCCTAATCACTGGAACCTTTGAAACTGAAATCTAATCCCTGACCCGCGTGTCCACCACATATGCTAGAGAACCCATACACCCGTGCAGAATGTACTGTCGAGTCCTGCCAGTTGAACAAAACCCTAATCCCAATCTGTTACCCTCGCCATAGATAATCAGTTCTCCCCCACATAGGGTTCGAACCACTACCCGCTGACCCTCGCAGTTGATCATGGCACCGAAATGACTAAGCCAGTCCATACCCATAATCACACACCCATCTCCCATGGGAATCAGAATCAAGTATATCGGGAAAGCCACTCTGAAGATCTCCAACTCACATCTCCGGTAGACTGAAGAAGCAGAAACCCCGTGTTCATTGGCAATAGAAACTTGCAACAGTTACTCTAGCTCTCTTACTGGCACACTGAACCCCCTACTAAATTTCTAAGAGACAAACAACCGACTCACAATACTAACAAAGTCTGACTCCGGGAGTTGGAGTCTGTTGCCTGTAATCCCTAGCCAAATGGCCCTGCATGCCATATTTGTGGCACCCGCTCCCTGATCGGCAGATCCCTGATTGAGCCTTTCCACACTTCCCACAAGTGCGGCCCGACTGCCCCCCCAGACCTGGTATCAGCAGTCTTAGACCGCTTCGGTGCCGGCTGTGACTTTGTTAGGGTCTGTCGCTGCTTCCTCAACTACGAATACATATCTAACTCACGTCACCTAGCGGCCTCCTGTAACTCCGGTAGTGTATCACATCGTTGGGTAGCAACAAAGTGACGTTTCTCAGTCTTGAGCATGCTCAAATAACGTGTCCTCTGATCCTGCCCATAAGCAAACTCCGGGTAAAACATCACCCTCTCGGTAAACATGTGGGTGATCTCTGTCACCGACTTTGTACCCTGTCTCAAATCCAATAACGTTTGCAGCAACCGATTGTGCTCATCCCGTGGAATGTAGCGAGCGCAAAACATATCCCTGAACTGATCCCAAGTAAGCAGCTCTCTTGTTATCCGTATACTACCCAATCATTAATCTCCACCAGTCCTTTGCCCCAGACCTTAGCAAGTTTAGGTCACATTTGAATTTCTGGTCAGTAGGACATGAGCATGTGAAGAAACATCCCTCCACGTCAGACAGCCACCTCATGGCTATGATCGGATCCTGAGTCCCATCGTAGGTCGGGGGATTCGTGTTATCAAGGTCCTGGTACTGGAAGCCCTGACTGGCTCCTTCCCCTGTTGTTGTTACAGTTGATGTAGCTACTGCGGCAGTGGTCTCAGCTAGGGCTACATATCTATCATCAAAACACTCCATCATAGCGGTCTTGATAGACCCAAACAACTCCAGAATCTGACCCTGGACAATCTCGACCACCTCCTCGCGGATGATCTCCCTGACGCGGTCCTTTGTCAATGCTGGTCCATCCTGACCGATGATCTTGGGGTGTTGTCGGGGCACCCTGGTCGCCATATCCTGATCCTTATCCTAATCCGGATCCAGCCTTATAGCGCCTCGTAACCACCATTCTGAAAACATACCAAGGAGATATCTTATAATTCACATAAGTAACAGGGAACCAACTCCCAACTAAACCCTAGGGGTTGTGACTTCCTTTCTACGCATATGGGTCATGTGCTTTCAGTAGTACGGACCCATACTACCTTTCATTCTTACCCATATTTGTCTCAAGTGTCATCATAACACCCTAAGAATATACATATACATGGTGGTCGCTCAATCCTCACTCCTAGAGGAAGGCTAACTATCTCATAACTGACCTACCGGCCTCACACACCCCACCCATGAAACTTCCACGAACCCTGCAACACTCGTCTATGCTAGCCATACATAATGTTGAACCCTATATACTTTCGAATACCTGATCCTACCCTAAGCTCTTCATCAAACAAGAATATGAAATAAGGTCAAACCAAACATTCTCAGGCTATAAGATCTTAATTATGTACGTCTGTGATGCATACACTAAGCAACTACAGTAATGATGTCAATTTCATATAAGGTAAACCCTAGGCTATCATGCATCATGTAATTAGGCAATTCTATCATGCAAATCCTGAAGATCCCTAGCCTAGTACTAGCATGTTGTTAAAACACATCACATAATCAAATAATTGCATGGTATTTTGGGGTCTACTTACTGGCTCCGATTGATCGTACACTCCGCATCCTCCTTTACTTATTTTGAAAACCATTTAAAAATAATTTTGAAAGTTTTTCCTTGATTAGAGACTAGATTCACACGAGTGTTCCTCCAATTCACTCAAACCAAGGCTCTGATACCAACTTGTAACATCCATAAAAATCATGCCAAATTTAAACTTTTTAAATCATCTCAAAACCATTGAATATTACAAAATTTGTTTTCAAAACAATACAATATCAGAGTATCCCAGAAACAAGTTCATAAATATATGAGGAGTTGTACGATCACAAGTTTGCCTTCCCGCGATCATCTGATGTACCTGAAACAAAACTGAAATTGTAAACCCAAAGCTTAGTGAGTTCTTCCAAAATACACATACATACAACAATATACATATAATCGCAAAAGCATATGTCATCATTTCGTACATTTCAACGGATAGTTGTTGTATGTTATGTCGTCATTCGGCTCATTTCAACGGATAATCATAGTATATCATGTTGTAATTCGCTCCATAATCATTATATGTATATATATATATATATATATATATATATATATATATATATATATATATATATCATGTCGTCACTTCGCCCATTCGCTTAATAATCCTTATATCCAACATCGCAATTTGTTTTACTTTAAGACTATTCATCCAGTTGTTAAATGAGACAGATTCACTCATCTTATCTAGTTAGTTTTAGCTAAGACATTGGCCTATAATCGTTAATCTTAGATGAGCAGGAGAGTTATGTATAGATCTATACGGGGTTGACATCCTTACCTGCGATTGCTAGCTACAACCCTGGAAAGGATAACTATCTAAACTTTACGATGAAGCGTCGTGCGGGAAAAATCACTTGTAAAAAGCTCGATTATAGGAGATCATTGTAACTTTTCTAATCATGTATTGAGTAAACATTTATATAGGTTAAGATTTAACGGTATCTAGTTAACCTACATTAACTGTGAAAATCTGCTCTCTCTCAACCTGTTCTTTAGAATAGAAGTACCCGTTTTCATTAACATACTCGCAAGATAAGAATACACTAATGTTTCAATAAAAAGAACGATAAATAAATACTTAATTTATAGTAACTATATTTAGTGAAATACCATTTTTGAATCAACGGTACACTAACAATATACACAACTTAATAAAGTTATGTATAAAAAGTATTTTCAAAGTATAATATTCAAAATCTATGAACTCACCAACATTATGTTGACGTTTCCAAAAGCACAAGTATTCCTAAGAAACCAATGGATGGAAGCGTGCACTCCTCGAAACAAAGGTTAATCGGTAGAGCCTGTTATCGTTTATGGTTATGCCTACCTGTCAAGGCACCATTTATATTAGAAATCTAGTATTTCAATACATATTCTGATGAAATATATTTGATCCATAATAAGTGATATTTATGTTACATATTTTTTTGTACAGTTCCATGTATGTTCTGTGATCCAACATTCTAACATCGGACAACCCGACGTTTCCACCACCAGTCGGGGGTGTGACATAAACAAGGCTACTTCGACTAATTAAGGCGAGTTATTATCCATGGATACTTGTGCCTATCACATTTGAGTTTTATTTAAGTTTTCCTTTCTATCCAAATTAGGGGTAGACATGGCATAGTAATGATTAATTTTTCCTTAAATTTTATACTGTACCAATTATAGTCGTTACAAAATTTTAGTAACTAGTACCATATCAAATATATTTGGTACCAACTTGTTTGACTTCCAACAAGTTTGGTCGGTACAAATTGGTAATGATATGTACCAACTTCTTTATAATTTTAAATTAGTAGTTAAAGAGCAACAAGGGTATGAGATAATTATCATTTTCTAGTAAAGAACTTAGTAAAGTAATTAATTTATTACAAAAAAAAATTAATTAGTAACTTTTTAATTTTTCAATTTAAGGTGGTAGTAAGTATTAAATACAACTAAATTGCTAATATCATGTTCTTACCATTATAAACACAAAACTCACTTGAAAATTAAAATATATGATTTCGTGTGTGTGTGTATATATATATATATATATATATATATATATAGAGAGAGAGAGAGAGAATAGAGAGACAGAGAGAGGTAGGTTCCGTTGAGATTCAAAATAACATAGAGTTCTTGCGATTCAACCTCAACCACATAACTCACATCTGTCGATCTAACCCTCTCGCATACCGACACGACAAGTTAGTTATAATCATCAATAATTATGTAGTGTCACCCGTTCCTATCACTTCCGCCACCTTCCCCACCACCACTGTCACCTCTGCCACTAGCAGAGCCCACCACTACCACATCTATCACTTATACCACCACCACCTATTCTACCACCAATCGTTATAATCATATATGATTACTCATACATATATGTATAATCATTTATGCTTAGGAATATACATATAAACATTTATAATCATATATGATTATACTATTTTGTCATATAATCGTTTATGATTAGGCACACCCAATTGTTGTCGGTATGCTGGAGCAATAAAGTTGCAAATGAGAAATATGTGACTGATGTTGAATCTTAAGATCTCTATTTTTTTTAATATCAAGTGAACCAATCTATATATATATATATATATATATATATATATATATATATATACACACACACACACACACACATACACACACACACACACACACATATATATATATATATATATAAAAGAAATAAATCAATTGGTACGCTAGTACCATGGTATTAAAATTTTATACCATTACCATTCCATGAATACTCAATTGATATGGTACTACCAATTAAACATGTTGGCTATCAAACATAATGGTAGCCAAGTTTATTGGTTCGGTTAGTAGTTTGTTGGTTGATTTTTTGTGGTACATATTTGACAACCTAATCCAAATGTTATATATATATATATATATATATATATATATATATATATATATATGTGTGTGTGTGTGTGTGTGTGTGGGCTTACTATATGTATATTTATGTACTCATACAAAGGATTTTTAAATAAGTTTGATTGAAAATGAGTTTGGTGTAAATTGGAAAAACTTTGAGATATAGTTTGAAATGAGTTTTATCATGTCTTTATGTATCCACCTGGCATGGTTTGAGACTGTATGAATCATGTACCCAACTATTAGACTTTCAGATATTCCCTTCACAAGTTTGATATACTCTTGTCGTAATTCTGCACATGGTCTTTGTAACCCCTTTGGGTAGTTCTATGGTGATGGATTCCTAGATCTTATTTGTGATGGGTATGAGACTATGGCATTTCAAAAAGTCTCTTAGGTTATGGGAGTATGTAATGTGTTATTTTTTATGCTTATACATGCTTGAAAATTTAGCTGTCATTTATAAGATTGGACGTTGAGATTGGCCTAAAGTTTTCGGAGTAAAATCATATGTATTACATACTTCATTTGGTGAGTTCCCTTATAATTTTTTAATTTGAGTTATTTATCTTGAAATTCTTATTTTTATAATATATAATCTTAATAATCTTTTTATGTTTTAAAATCTAGTTTTGGTGTTTGACTTTGGATTTAGATTGTGGACCTTACCTATTTCCCTTAAGAGTTGACCCTAAAAATAAACATTATATTTTCCAAACCTAACATATATATATATTTTAACATATCATCATATTCTAAAGATGGAGGATGTTATTGGAGAAAGTTGAGACAATTAGAAGATTTTGATTATGTAGTGATGTTTATTTTACTTAAGTCTTGTTTTGTATTGATTGTGATGATCTCTTTAAACTAAACATTATACTTTAAATTTTTGGACCAAAATTTTGCAATTAAATTATTTTGAGGGTCAAATTTTATGGTTGAATTAGTTATTAAAAATAGCACAGAGTGAGGGTATTACAATGTTATAAGAAATAAATAAATACATTGTTACTTATGGAACTAACTAGAATACATTGACTTAGGCCCTTCACTTGCAAAAAGTGGAAAATATGGAGTTTTAAATCTTCTTTTCAAGTGTCTGCTATAAGGTATGATTTTAGAGGCTTCTTTTTGTTAGGGGCAGGATCACAGAACCATATTCAGGATCCCTGATGTTAACGAAGCCTTAGGATCCTTTAAAATACCTTAACATCCTGGTCATTATCATTATAATTTTCTAACACTTTTAATGGTTATATTTCTATTTCTTTTTCTCGTATGTGTATAAATGGTCAAAATAAGACTCATTTTTAACAAAAAATCACTTCAACTAGACATAAGACCCAGGAATACCAAGTCAAACAACATGCATATCCTCATTCAAGAGGATCCTGAAAATAGCAGACTTATTGTTATTTAGTCTAGACAATAAATACACCTGTAATACACACGCTACGAACATGATTAACTTACTACTACATTTATATTCGTATTATCATCACCATTTCTATAATCTCACATTCAAATTAATAAAAACAAGGAAGGTGATCATTATCACCTCCCAAGGTTTTATAATAGAGATCCTATTAAGGGTCAAGGGCTTTCCTTGTAACTCACTTGCCTCACTTTGATCATTATTCAATGATCACATCACCTTAAACTCCATAGCCTCTCATATAATTTTGTTGAATAATACTGGATCAATTTTTGACCAAAACAATTTGGCACCCACCGTTGAGCTATGATGTTGACAATCATTCAAGAATCATGTCTACCCAACTACCTTATCATCTTCCTCTATTCCTCCTATTTCCTCTAAAAACCTTCCACCACCTCCAACAGAGCTCCTAAAAAGACCTACGAGGCACCGAATAAAAACACTTCTCAGATCACTACCTAAGGATTTTAGGATTCTCCTATAGTGATTTCCAACAATGATCGCTTTGATATTATGAAGAAACTAGAATGACAAGTTACTTAGCAGCAGGGGGACAACGAAACAATGTGCAAGGAAATTGATAGAATGAAGGCGAAGATACATAAACCCCAAAAAGAAACACCCTCGATCTTGCATCCCAAGATCCTAAACTTTGACAATACAATATCCTTAGGAAATGGTCGGGAGATAGGATCCTCAATACCTGCACCTACTCCCATTTGGGGTGCAACTCTAAATGAGCGAGCCCATGTGATCCAAGATCCCAACGAAACCTTCATCACTCCCAATAACAAGGTTCCTGGTAACTTCATGACTAATAATACTTTTAATATTAACTCTATGGACCTTGATGCAAGAATGATCCCGATCATGGCCAATGAACTTCAGTAGTTAAGGTAGATGAACTCAAGTGTGTCCAGAGTGGTCCAACCTATACCATAGGTATCCCCCACGAGCCTCAGGATCTCAAAATTTGCTCCTGCAATAGCTGATACTAAAGCCACAAAGCGCTTCCAAACTCCTAGTATAAAGCCTTATGATGGAACAACGAATCCTGAAGAACATGTAGCACGATACAGGGAAAGAATGGAGATCATCCCCATTCCCACACATTTAAAGGAAGCTTGCATATACAATGGTTTTGGTTCGACCCTCACATTATCAGCCTTAAAATGGCTTCTTAACGTTCCTCTTTACTTTATTACTTCATTTGCTTACTTATTTAATTTTTTTAATAGTCAATTTTCTTGTAGCAGAACATTCAAAAAAAATCACTATTGGTCTTTATTGGGTAGTTTATGATCCTAAGGAATCCCTTAGGGATTTTGTGAATTGGTTTGTTAGGAAGGCTCTGAGTATCCCTAACAATGATATGGCAACTGCTGTAAAAGCCTTCAAAATGGACTTAAAGAAGGACTCTCCTTTCTACGAAGACCTTGTATTGAATCCATGCAAAATAATGGATGAAATAAGGAACAAAGCACTAAGGTTCATAAGGATCAAAGAAGACAAGGAGATTTAAAAGAAGAGAACCCCACAAAACTCATACAATAACCCCAATAGGAAGGGGCATGATGAAACATCCCAAAAATACGACCCAAAAATTTTGTTTTTAAATAATAATAAAAGTCATAACACTGAATGTCATATAATAAACTATACGTCGGGTATCTCAAAATCCTTTATAAAGTGTCATATCAAAAACTGTATCAAATCATATCTAAGTATCGGAACAGAACTCCCAGGAATAAAGCTGAAGTTGTGGTGTGTGCGATGCCATCATCCCGAGCCCTTCCTTTTACTTGCGGAAGTACCTGAAACCAAAACTAAAACTGTAAGCACAAAGCTTAGTGAGATCCCCCAAACTACCACATACCATACAACAACATATAAACACATACTGGGCCTTGCCCACTACATCAGACTGAAGTCCGGAAACTGCATCGGACCAAAGTTTGGAACTAACCAGGGCCTTTCCCTCCGCATCGGACAGAAGTCCAGAAACTGCATCGGACCGAAGTCCATAACTGAATGGGACCTTGTCCCCTGCATCAGACCGAAGTCCGGAACTAACTGCACCGGAACGAAGTCTGGAAACTGACTGAGCATAACATAGCATGGCATAAACATATCAACTAGCATAAACACATAAACTGCATACTGCATCGGACCGTAGCCCAGAACATATAACACATAAATTTTGTCTGAGCCACGAAGGCATCAAACATACTAAAAACTGCATCAGACCGAAGTCCGGACACTAGTACTAGCTAAACGAGTCGGCATTGTGGCCTTATACCCGTTCCTATTGGAAGGAAACTCACCTCGTAAACTGGATGGTAAATGAACTGCTCTGGAAACTATCTGCTGCTGCTTAGGTATCTCCCCGGCTATAATTTCCGTAACACACTGAATCAAATACTGATAACTATACTGAGGGTAAAATGACTATTTTACCCCTGGTCAAAGTCAACCCTATTGGTCAAAGTCAACATATAGTTGACCTGACTCGTCGAGTTGGGTCACCAACTCGTCGAGTCCTCACCCTCACTTCTTTGCTTCTGATCGCTACTACTCGTCGAGTTTGGCATAGACTCGATGAGCTCCCCTTCAATGCTATCACTCAGTCAATCTGCATCCGACTCGCCGAGTTGTATGAACAACTCGTCGAGTCCTCCTTCAATGTATGAACACTCTGGCTGTGACTCGCCGAGTTGTATGAACAACTCATCGAGTCTGATCTAGAGGTATGAAGATTGTCTTGGACTCGCGACTCGACACGCCGAGTCCAAAGAATGACTCGCCGAGTCGCATGCATGGAATTACTATTCAGACAGTTCTGCTCAAAACCAACGCATCCAACTGATAGATTTGGGCTACTAAGGCCTGGTTTGCACGTAAAGGTTCCATTTTTACGTGCACATATACTCCTAAAGAGGTTTATATGCAACAAGGTTCAATAAAGGTATTAGATCTGGGTTTTGGGACAGAAATATGATTAGATCTGAAAGCTATACCACCACACAAGCTCCCTTACTAGATTAAGCTCATAAATGGGCAAAAAGGTAACCTAAATGATATTCTTAAAGAGGAACAACCCAAAGAACAGAAAGAGTCCGATTAATACCTCAAATGCCTCTGAAATGGATGCAAGAACTTGATTCCCTTTTTCTCCTTTGGATCTAGCCTTCCTCCTCTCTTCCAATCTTCACTCTTTACACAAAAATGCCCAAAAACACTCAAGATAGGTTAAGAGGTTGCTATGAGACGTTCTGAGGGTGAGGGAGGCTAGATTGGGTGCATAAGGGGGATTATATATGGTGCAAAACCTGTGGATTTAGGGTTTCTTCCAGACTGTCGGACTCACCGAGTCCAGGATATGGACTCGTCAAGTCGCCCACTTTCATGTGCATGAAATCCCGTCTCTACTCGACGAGTCGGGCAACAGACTCTTCGAGTCCCTCTTGAATACTTAGAAAAATAAACATTAAATAACATACCAGAAGTGGGGTCGTTACAACTCTCCCCCACTTGTCTCACACTTCGTCCTCGAAGTATGCTGCTGCTGCATCTGCGAACAACTCTAGGTAGTGCTCCCTCATTTCCTCTTCTGCCTCCCACATCCACTCAGATTCCTTCCGGTTCTGCCACTGCACCTTTACCAACTGAACCACCTTGTTCCTCAAGGTTTTTGTCTTCCTCTTCCTATTCATGATCGCTATGGGTTTCTCAATATAATTCAGGATGCTATCAACCTGGATGTCCTCCAAGGGTACTACTGTTGTCTCATCCACCAAGCACATCCTCAACTGAGAAACATGGAAAGTGTTGTGGATCTGATTGAGCTCTGTCGGAAGATCTAACCGATAAGCAACCCGTCCCACCCGAACCAAAACCCTAAAAGTACCAATGAACCTGGGGCCCAGTTTGCCCCTCTTTTGAAACCTGATAACACCCTTCCATGGCGATACCTTCAGGAGGACCATATCGCCCACCTGGAACTCCAAGTCTGAACGCCTACTATCAGCGTAACACTTCTGCCGACTCTGCGTAGTCTGCAGTCTGCTACGAACCTGTTGGATCAACTCTGTCGTCTTGAGCGCCACTTCGGTGCTCCCAATGACCCGCTGACCGAATTCGCCAACAAATCGGGGTCCTGCACTTCCTCCCATAGAGCATCTCGAAAGGAGGTCGATCAATACTCGCATGGTAACTATTGTTATACGAAAATTCCGCTAACGGAAGATACATATCCCAACTGCCACCGAAGTCTAGAACACATGCCCGCAGCATGTCCTCGAGAGTCTGAATCGTTCTCTCGCTCTGCCCGTCCGTCTGAGGATGGAGAGAGGTGCTAAAATGGAGACGAGTACCCATCTCATCATGAAACCGCTTCTATAATCTGGAAGTAAAACGAACATCTCGGTCTGACACCACTGAAACAGGCACTCCATACCGTGCCACCACCTCTCGCACATATATATCGGCTAGCTTCTCAGCCGATATGCTCTCCTGGATCGGTATAAAATGAGCACTTTTCGTCAACCGGTCCACTGTAACCCAAATCGAATCCACTCCACGTGTGGTCCTAGGAAGCTTAGTGATGAAATCCATAGTGATATCCTCCTATTTCCACACTGGTATGTCCAACGGATGCATCTTGCCGTGAGGCCTCTGGTGCTCCGCCTTAACCTTCGTGCAGGTCAGGCATCTTTCCACATACCAGGCGACATCCCGCTTCATGCAGGGCCACCAATAATCGGGTCGAAGATCCCTATATATCTTCGTTTCCCCTGGATGGATGGAAAATCGAGACTTATGGGTCTCGTCCATCAACACCTGCCGCACTCCACCCCAGTACGGTACCCATACCCTCCCATGAAGTGTCAAAAATCCTCAGCTATCGTAGTCAAAAGAATCTATTCGGCCAATAATCCTCTCACACTTCTGCCTCTCATCATTAAGGCCCTCGGCCTGCGCCTCTTTGATTTGCTCCAATAATGGAGTAATCACCGTCGTCCTCAAACAAATGTCTCTGATCAAGGCCGCTACTGCCTTGCGGCTTAGAGCGTCGGCCACCACGTTGGCCTTCCCTGGGTGATAAAGGATCTCACAATCATAATCCTTCAACACATTTAACCATCGCCTCTGCCTCATGTTCAGATTCGGCTGGTCCATGAGGTACCTCAAGCTCTTTTGATCTGTGTAAATGGTACATCGGACCCCATAGAGGTAATGTCTCCAAATGTTGAGGGCAAACACCACTGCCCCCAACTCCAAATCATGCGTAGGATAGTTTGCCTCGTGAGGCTTTAACTGTCTCAAGGCATAGGCTATCACACAGCCTCGCTGCATTAACACTGCTCCTATACCTGTGATCGAGGCATCACAGTATACTATGAAATCCTCTACTCCTTTTGGCAAGGTAAGAATTGGTGCCTTGCACAATCTCTGCCTGAGAGTCTCAAACACTACCTGTTGCTCAAGCCCCCAACGAAACGACACCGACTTCTTGGTCAATCGGGTGAGCGGTACTGCTATCTTGGAGAAATCCTGGATGAATCTCCTGTAATATTCTACCAAACCTAGGAAGCTCTGAATCTCGGATGGAGATCTTGGGACCTCCCACTGCATCACGGCCTCTTTCTTGGCCGAATCTACCAAAATACCCTTCTGGTTGACGAGATTTCCAAGGAAATGCACCTCGCGCAACCAGAACTCGCACTTGGAGAACTTTGGGAAAAGTCTCTCCCTCCTCAAAATCTCTAGCACCTCTCTAGGATGCTCCTCATGCTGCTCCTGAGTCTTGGAATACACCAAGATCTCATCTATGAATACTATTACAGACCGATCCAGCATCGGCCTGCACATGCGGTTCATGAGATCCATGAACGCAGCTGGAGCATTGGCAAGCCCAAACAGCATCACCACGAAGTCATAATGACCATACCGAGTCCTGAAAGCAGTCTTCTGCACATCCTCGTCTCTGACTCGCATCTGATGATACCTGGAGCGTAAATCGATCTTGGAAAACCAAGACGCTCCCTACAGCTGATCAAACAAATCATCTATCCTCAGAAGTGGGTAACGGTTCTTCACCGTTACCTTATTCAGCTCGCGGTAATCTATACACATAGGGTGCGACCCGTCCTTTTTCTTCACAAACAAAATCGGTGCACCCCAAGGCGAACTGCTCGTCCTGATAAAACCCTTGTCTAGCAGCTCTTGCAGCTGCGTAGATAACTCATGCATCTCTGGGGGAGCCAACCAATACAGTGCCTTGGCTATCGGAGCCACACCAGGGATTAGGCCAATCCTGAACTCGACCTGCCTCTCAGGAGGTATTCCCGACAAATCCTCAGGGAATACATCCAGGTAGTCCCCTACCATTGGAACATCATCAACTGTCGTCTTTCCCTTCTCACGAGCATCTAGAACATAGGCAACATAACCGACACAACCTTGCTGAAAATAACACCTCGCTCTCGCAGCTGAACACGGAATTGGTCTCTGGCCCTGAATCACCAACTCTCCCCCACTGGGAGTGTGAACCCTCACTAACTGCAGCTCACAATCTATCACCACCCCATTGGGGCTCAGCCAATCCATTCCTACTATAACCTTATTCCCTCGTAGTGGAATAGGGACCACGTCCACCAGAAACCGCTCATCGAATAACTGTAGACAACATCCTTTGTGTACCCTTGCGACCCTAACGGTCCGAGCAGTTGCTATCTCAACCTCAAGTGGACAATCTAGCTCCCCATGAGCTCTGCTAAACCTCTTGCTAAGTGCAAGAGAGACGAATGATCGGGTAGCCTCCGAATCAAACAATATTGTAGCTGAAATGCCATTCACTGAGAACGACCCTATAGAAAACATATAACCATAAGAAACAATCAATAATAAATGCGGAGATAAGGGAAAAATACATACCCGTCACCACATCAGGAGTCGCTCGCGCCTCCTCTGCTGTCAGCTGAAAAGCGCTACTCTTTGTCACCGGCGTCTCAGCTCGGCCCTGACGGCCATATGTAATCCTCAAAGTAGCAGGAGTAGGTGCTGAAACCTTTCCTACAACAGCTAAACTCAGACACTGGGACTTTTTATGTCCCCTCTGATTGCAATGGAAGCAAATCAGATCTGATGCCGCAACGGCGGTAGTAGTGGCTGTAAAATCTCTGCTCATATGCCCAGTCCGACCGCACTTGTAGCAGCCGGTACTCCCTGCCTTGCACGCCCCATCATGCAATCTCCCACACTTGCCACACCGAGCGTGGCTCTGCTGACTCCTAGCTCTGTGATTTGAACCCTTGGGCTTTTTGCCCGCACTCCCTGTACCTGGAGCCGTTTCCGGCTTCCTCTTTCTCTCCATCTCAAGGTCAATCTCTCTCTCTCTCTCTCTCTCTCGCCTTGGCAATCATGTCATCCGGCGTTTTACAGTTGGACCGGCTCACAAACTGGCGGATATCACTCCACAGCATCTCATGATGACGAGCCTTCTTCATTTTCTCATCATTCGCGTACTGAGGAACAATAAGAGTCCTCTCCCTGAACATGGCGGTAATCTTCGCCACTGTCTCTGTAGTCTGGGTAAGATCCTGAAACTCGCGTGCTAACTGCTGCACCTCAATAACCGGTGCGAACTCGACTCTAAACCTGGTAGTAAAGTCTGCCCAGGTCATGGCATCCAAAGCTGCGTCATCCCCGATGGCATGACCAATCTCCTCCCACCAATCCCGTGCCCTGTCCTTTAAAAGACAAGATGTCAATCTGACCTTGTCCCCCTCGGGACATCTGCTAGTGCGGAAAGCGTTGCCACGTCTGCCAACCATCTGGTGCTTGCTATGGGGTCCCGTGCCCCGTGATAATCTGGAGCTCCACATGCTCGGAACTCCCTAAAAGTAAGCGTGCACAACCCCATCATGGCCGCCACCTCAGCACGGAAGGTGCTCAACCTCTCATCCATCATCTCTAAGATACCCTCACTACTAGAAAAAAGGCCTTTTACGACGCTCATTGCGCGTCGTAAAACACTCAGACGACGCGCAAATGCGCGTCAAGGAAGGCCCTGTCATAAAGAGAGACGACGCGCATTTACGACGCGCATTTACGATGCGCATTTACGACGCGCGTTTACGACACGCAATGCGTATCAAGGAAGGCCCTGTCATAAAGGAAGACGACACGCATTCGCATGTCGTAACCTTACGACGCGCGTGTTAATGACACGCAATGCGTATCAAGAAAGCCCCTGTCAAGAAAGGTCATGTCATAAATGAAGATGACACACATTTTTGCGTATCATAATTTTAAATGTTTAAAAAAAATATTTTTAATAGATTTAGTAATTTTCAAATTAAATTTGATATTAATGCCTCATAATAGAAAATAAAATATCATTAACAAAAAATATAATCCATTTCATAAAATTTAATGTCATATACAAATAATCATTCCAATAGTAAGTAAATGTAACACATTGCTAATATTGCATAATATTTATTATTGAAAACAAAACATGTACAACATTAAAAGAAACCCTTGAATAAATTCTCCTTTGACAATCACCTTTGACAATTTTCTTTCTAAAAGAATAACCTGAATGCAAGAACTTTGAGAGGCTGCAAGGCACTAATATGTCAAATTTGTTTGTCCGCATGTTTTTAGCCAAATATAGGAAATTTCAGGAGTATGTATACATGTCATTTACATATATATATATATATATATATATATATATATATATATATATATTGACATAACATAAAGCATACATTGACATAACATAACTAATTCCAAACAATTCAAACATGACAAAGGGAAAACAAAGGTGGCATACCTGATGCATTCACCCTCATCTTACAAGAAACCCTGCATTTGCTTCAATTTGCCAATTTCACGTTGTAGGTATCGATTTAAAGAATTGGTGGGATCGCAAGCATGACGTACCGGAGGGCGTTTCTGTCGGCGATCGATACGCAATCGTACCCCGTTTGGGATCGAGTCGTTTGGAACGTGGATCGTGACTACTTTGGCGAATCCTGTGACTATGGTCCCCAACTCCTCCACGACTCCATGGAACATTTACACAATACCCTTCTCCACCCATGGACCCCACCTGATAACATATATAAGAGTGAAATGACCATTTTACCCTTCTCGATGTAAAAAATGAGAGAGAAAAAAAATTAGGGTTATGTTTACCTCATGGGCAACGCCTGTACCAGGGTAGAATTTTCCACCTTCATGTCTATGTAAGGATATATACAACACCTATAACAATTAAAACCAGTATCATCAGAAATAGTCAGATAGTAATCTACAATGTTATTTATGATTTAAAATAAATTAATCAACTATATTGTTTTATATTTATGTTGAGTTTCATTTTTTTTATAGGAGAATGAATGATAGTTAATTTTACATGGCCTCCTGCAATTTATTACCAGAAAACACTTATAGTGTTTATGTTTTTTTTAAATATCACAAACTCTTTGTGGTTAACCAAGAAAAAAATTATTTTTGTGGTTAAACCAAAAAAAATACAGAATATGGAGTTAACCATATAATAATAATATCATTAACAAGTTGAAGAAAGTAGTATCAATTATTGCATGAATAAAAAAAATAAAAATAAAATTACTGTTTTGTTCTGCTCAAATATTTCTTGAGTTCCATTTCCATGGTGTACATCCTGTAAATAAATAAGGTTAGATAACTACAACTCATACTTTTTTTTTTAATTACAAAGATTATTACCCAATCAACAATCAAGACTTTTTTTGCTCCTGCAGCTTGTGCTGCTGATGCAGCAATGGCTGCATTGTTATGCAGACAGAATCCCATTGCTTGTCTCACTCCAGCATGATGACCTGGAGGACGCACCTGACCCATGACCCATGACCCATGACCCACGACCCATGATCCATCAAACATAAAGATTAATGTACCTAGCAAATAACTGTTCTCTAATATTACAAATTTTATAAAATTTTAATTTGCAAAACTAAAAGATTAAACATAAAAGCTCATTAGAATCCAAATAACTGTTCTCTAATATTACAAATTTTATAAATAAAAATGGGTTATATTGCAAATTTTCATTCCATTCCTTCAAAATGAGAATTTACAAAAGAGAAGGAATCACACACACCTGCAGTTGCCAGGCTGGCAGCAATTGCTCGAAGACGATCTGGTCTTTCTGGATGAGGAAGAGACTTCCTTTCAACCTACAAATTATAAAGATCAAAAAATGATGACATCAAAGTTTTTTATTTATAAAACCATCAAGACTATTAAAAATAATTTTTTTTAAAAAATGAAAATTGAAATATCGGGAAGAATTCTTACTTCATAATGAAGCAACATCCTGTCATCCAAATTAACAAAAGTAAAGGTCATATAAAACTATGTTAAAAAACATTTGATGTATAAAAACTAAAAAGAAACTTTTGCAAGGTCTTACAAAATTCTTCATTTGAAGATGACACTAACAAAATACTACCAAAAAATCATATCCAAAAACCACAAAAGAACATGCTTCATACCATCCTCAGTCAAACAAACTGAATCCCATATCCTGCAAAAAATATGAAAAAAAAAAAGATAGTCAAAAACATGCAACCATAAAAAAAACAGTTTAAAAACAAACAATGAAGATCAATGGATATAAAAGAGCTTACATCATTGGACTCTTCTTTCTCTACAACTTTCTCCTCTTTCTTTAGCTCAGCTGCAGCAGCTGCAGCGGGAGCAGCACCACTACCACCTGTGGCGGCAACTGCAACACCACCACCGCCACCTGAAGGAACAGAAGCCAACTTCTCCCTTCCAGATGCAATCAATTCGGTGATATCTTTACCCTTAACCTCCAACAAGAGTAATTCAATTCTATCTTCATCAGCATCAGCTCCAACTGCATTAGTGAATATGATCATTATAATTGCCATTAAGCAAATCATACAGTTTATGAAGTTCAGGGTTTACATGGATGCAACATGGCACCTTAATTAGTGAGGACTGTTGGAACAGGTCCCAACCTTCTCACTCACACAACACAGATATATATGTATGCAGAAAGCAAATATAGAGATATGAAAGTACTTTGGACTCAAAGCTGCTGCACACTGACTTCTCATATTCAGAAAACAAAGGCTATATATATAGCCTGTAGTACATATCCAATGGAAACAAACTAAAACAGTCTACAAGGTTCTTATCTCTTGATCTTGCTAAACTTACTATTTTCTTCCTTGATTCGAACTTTCTTGTTTGGTCACTTCGAATCTTATTACTTGCTATTCAAACCACTTAGGTTTGATCTTGCTATCTTGCTTCAATCTTCCTCTATCTTGCTTAGACTCTTGCTGTACCTTGCTTCAATTTTCTTTCCTTCTCGATCAAAAGTGATCGCTTGCTGCTTCTTTCTTCTTTCTTGCCTGCTAGCATGTCACACAGTTGTGTTGTTTTTTTTCTTCTTCTTCTTCTTTCTTCTGATCACAAAGACCTAGCACCACCGAGTCCTTTTTCCTGCTTCACTCTCTACAATGAATCTATCTCTCGGCAATGGAGGTGATCGGCTCCAACAATGATCGACCTCTTCTCTCTTGTCTCTCTTCTTTCTTCTTTCTACTTTCTTCATTCTTCTTTCTTCATGTCTTTTCTCTTTCTTCTTTCTTCTTTCTACTTTCTTCATTCTTCTTTCTTCTTGTCTTTCTTTCTTTCTTCTGATTGTTGCCAATCAAACATTCTTTCTCTTGCCGACCTGTTGCTGCTTCTACTGCTCTTGTTGCCCTGCAGCCAAAAGATCCTCCCTCCAAAAGATCCTCCCAAAATCATCAATCACAATTACAGAAGTTACAGTTAGATATTCCACAAAGTCCAAATCTAGAAAACGAAGATGCTCACATAAAGCCCAATCACGATGGATCAATGATTTCAAAAACGAAATGACAGATTAAGGGTGAATCGAATTGTAAAAATTATCTATTTCTAAGCGAGCATCCGAGTGTAATTAAGATCTAAGCCGCATCACAACAAATCAAATATTCAAATTAACGAAACTTACGAGAGATTGGAATTGTCCGTACAGTTTTGTTCCAGTGGCGGATGAGGCATTTTATCAAACATGTTGCGTGCATCATCGATTCTTCCCCATTTACTGTATAAGTCGATTTCTCGATTTCTATTTCTCTTTCTCCCATTCCAGTCTCCGACTTTCTGTTGCTGTGATAGAGAGTTTCCTTCCGTCGCTGGGATTTGAGTAGTGCCACCACTCCTCCGAAGCCTCTGAGTTTTCTCGGTCTAGGTCACCAGACCTAATGTTGCTGGCAAGGGCAGGCGAGGTGAGATTTCCGGAGATGAGGGGCTCCATCGGCTGGGTGATGCTGGAAAGCGTTGGACGGTGGGGCAGGGCTAGACGGAGGTCAGAGGTGGGAGGCGCCAACACCAAGAGAAACGTCGGAGGTGGGAGAAGCTGTCGACGTCGAGAACCGAGAAGAAGAGAAAGGGTTTGTCGAAGTGAGAAGGAGAGAAAGGGAAGTTGAAGAGAGAATGAGCAGTACAGGAGGGCATAATCGAGGCAAGTTCTTGAAAAAAAAGCCCTAGCTACTAGGGAAATTAAAGTGGAGGGAGAAAAAAAAAAGGAAGGCGGGGATTTTAAGTTTTTGGGATTTCATTTTCCCCGGATGGAACGCGCGCGTTCTATTAAAATTTATAAAGCGACGGTCGTAGACGACACGCAGGTGCCCTCCGTGTTTTTTTTTTTGTTAATTTTAGGGCACGCAAAAATGCGCGTCTGAAATCCTTTAAATTTTGGAAGAGATGACATTATTTTTTAGACACTCACCTTTGCGTATCATAAATCACTGCGTGTCATGGTTCGCGCGTCGTAAAAGGCTATATTTCTAGTGGTGCCTCCTTGATCGAACCAAAGATCACAGGAGTCTGCTCAAGTATGGTGCGAGTAATCTCTGAAGAGAGAAACTCCCTAGTCTGCTCATCCAACTGCCCGACCTCTGAGTCTGATCTTGATCCCCCTCCGGCACCTGAACTGCCGACTGCTGGTCTAGGGCATAATACCACCATTCTGAAACACAGCATAATAAACGTCAGGAACACTAATACATCTCGCGGAATCACTACTACCACAAGTTTCCTGTTCTCATCTCAGCTTTCCTTGATTCGAGTACAGATCCTCTGCTTTCAATAGTACGGGCCCATACTACCTTCCACATCTATCCGTACTTTCCTCAAGTACTGCCTTGACTCCACCAAGTCACTATTACTGCCAATAATCTATGCTACTCCCATCCTAGGCTTGCCCTAGGGAATTGTCTGACTATACCCGATCCAGTCCTCAGCTGCTGAAAGCCTCCTTGTGATGCCAATTAGCCATCACCTGAATACCATCACATGCGGAGAGGCTCAAATAATCCTTCAAGTAAAAGACTCGTCCCTACAACGGTTAGACTCAGACAAGAGTTGCGCAATAGGGCCAAGTCTAGCACTCTGAGATTATTCAACCATGTTCACATGTGACGTGACGCATTCACCTAATGGCTAACTCCCATCACTCAGAGTCCCACGAAGCACAAAGAAAGCAGCATTCAGACATAGGAGACTACTCATGCAATTCTATCCTCATAATGGGAAACTGTACTAGCATACAATGCTAAGCTCATGTTATCAGGTATAACGTAAACAGGCTATCCTACTGCTGACTACTCAATGCTAGCATGCAATTCTTATAAAGCTGAAACACATAAGGCAGACATATAAGGAATCCTGCTAAATCCTTAGTCCTATACTAGCATACTGTTCTACTGAAACTGAAACTGAAACTCAACATTAACTGATACATACTGTTTTATGGGTAATTTGGGAGTACTTACTTGAGCTCCGCTGATCGCATTCACCACACCCTTTTCTCTTTTCAAAGTTCTTTTCTTTCTAAAATTCTTTTTACTTTTCTAAAACTCTTTTCTTTTGAAAAACATTTTACCATTTCCTTAGTTTGAGTTCAAACACACCCGGAAGTGTACTCGAATCCCTCAAACCAAGGCTCTAATACCAATTTGAAACATCCCAAAAATGCAACCCAAAATTTTTGTTTTTAAATAATAATAAAAGTCATAACACTGAATGTCATGTAATAAACTATACGTCGGGTATCTTAAAACCCATAATAAAGTGTCACATCAAAAACTGTATCAAATCATATCTAAGTATCTGAACAGAACTCCCAGGAATAAAGCTGAAGTTGTGGTGTGTGCGATGCCATCATCCTGCGCCCTTCCCTTTACTTGCGGAAGTACCTGAAACCAAAACTGAAACTGTAAGCACAAAGCTTAGTGAGCTCCCCAAACTACCACATACCATACAACAACATATAAACACATATTGGGCCTTACCCACTGCATCGTACTGAAGTCCGGAAACTGCATCGGACCAAAGTCCGGAAATAACCAGGGCCTTGCCCTCTGCATCGGACAGAAGTCCGGAAACTGCATCGGACCGAAGTCCGGAACTGACTGAAGTCTGGAACTAACTGTATCGGACCGAAGTCCGGAAACTGACTGAGCATAACATAGCATGGCATAAACATATCAACTAGCATGAACATTTAAACTGCATACTGCATCGGGCCATAGCCCGGAACATATAACACATAAATCCTATTCGAGCCACAAAGGCATCAAACATACTAAAAACTGCATCAGACCGAAGTCCGGAAACTAGTACTAGCTAAACAGGCCGGCATTGTAGCCTTAGACCCGTTCATACTGGCAAGAAACTCACCTCGTAAACTGGTTGGTAAATAAACTGCTCTGGAAACTGTCTGCTGCTGCTCCGGTATCTCCACGGCTACAATTTCCATAACACACCGAATCAAATACTGATAACTATACTAAGGGTAAAATGACTATTTTACCCCTGGTCAAAGTCAACCCTATTGGTCAAAGTTAACATACAGTTGACCTGACTCGTCGAGTTGGGTCACCAACTCGACGAGTCCTCACCCTCACTTCTTTGCTTCTGATCGCTACTACTCGTCGAGTTTGGCATAGACTCGACGAGCTCCCCTTCAATGCTATCACTCAGTCAATCTGCATCTGACTCACCGAGTTGTATGAACAACTCGTCGAGTCCTCCTTCAACGTATGAACACTCTGGCTGTGACTCGCCGAGTTGTATGAACAACTCGTCGAGTCTGATCTAGAGGTATGAAGATTGTCTTGGACTCGCGACTCGACACGCCGAGTCCAAAGAATGACTCACCGAGTCGCATACATGGAATTACTATTTAGACAGTTCTGCTCAAAACCAACGCATCCAACTGATAGATTTGGGCTCCTAAGGCCTGGTTTGCACGTAAAGGTTCCATTTTTACGTGCACATATACTCCTAAAGAGGTTTATAGGCTTAAAATGCATGAATAAGGTTAGATCTAGGGTTTTTATGCAACAAGGTTCAATAAAGGTATTAGATCTGGATTTTGGGATAGAAATATGATTAGATCTGAAAGCTATACCACCACTCAAGCTCCCTTACTAGATTAAGCTCATAAATGGGCAAAAAGGTAACCTAATGATATTCTTAAAGAGGAACAACCCAAAGAACAGAAAGAGTCTGATTAATACCTCAAATGCCTCTGAAATGGATGCAAGAACTTGATTCCCTTCTTCTCCTTTGGATCTAGCCTTCCTCCTCTCTTCTAATCTTCACTCTTTACACAAAAATGCCCAAAAACACTCAAGATAGGTTAAGAGGTTGCTATGAGACGTTCTGAGGGTGAGGGAGGCCAGATTGGGCGCATAAGGTGGATTATATAGGGTGAAAAACCCGTGGATTTAGGGTTTCTTCCAGACTGTCGGACTCACCGAGTCCAGGATATGGACTCGTCAAGTCGCCCACTTTCATGTGCATGAAATCTCCTCTCTACTCGACGATTCGGGCAACAGACTCATCGAGTCCCTCTTGAATACTTAGAAAAATAAACATTAAATAACATACCAGAAGTGGGGTCGTTACAACTCTCCCCCACTTGTCTCAGACTTCGTCCTCGAAGTCTGCTGCTGCATCTGTGAACAACTCTAGGTAGTGCTCCCTCATTTCCTCTTCTGCCTCCCACATCCACTCAGATCCCTTCCGGTGCTTCCACTGCACCTTTACCAACTGAACCACCTTGTTCCTCAAGGTTTTCGTCTTCCGATCCATGGTCGCTATGGGTTTCTCAATATAATTCAGGTTGCTATCAACATGGATGTCCTCCAAGGGTACTACTGTTGTCTCATCCACCAAGCACATCCTCAACTGAGAAACATGGAAAGTGTTGTGGATCTGACTGAGCTCTACCGGAAGATCTAACCGATAAGCAACCCATCCCACCCGAGCCAAAACCCTAAAAGGACCGATGAACCTGGGGCCCAGTTTCCCCTCTTCCGAAACCTGATAACATCCTTCCCGGGCGATACCTTCAGGAGGACCATATCGCCCACCTGCAACTCCAATTCTGAACGCCTCCTATCAGCGTAACACTTCTGCCGACTCTGCGTAGTCTGCAGTCTGCTACGAACCTGTTGGATCAACTCTGTTGTCTTAAGCACCACTTCGGTGCTCCCAATGACCTGCTGACCAACTTCGCCCCAACAAATCGGGGTCCTTCACTTCCTCCCATAGAGCATCTCGAAAGGAGGTCGATCAATACTCGCATGGTAACTGTTGTTATACGAAAATTTGGCAAACGGAAGATACGTATCCCAACTGCCACCAAAGTCTAGAACACATGCACGCAGCATGTCCTCGAGAGTCTGAATCGTTCTCTCGCTCTGCCCGTCCGTCTGAGGATGGAAAGAGGTGCTAAAATGGAGACGAGTATCCATCTCATCGTGAAACCGCTTCCATAATCTGGAAGTAAAATGGACATCTCGGTTTGACACCACTGAAACAGACACTCCATACCGTGCCACCACCTCTCGCACATATATATATCGGCTAGCTTCTCAGCCGATATGCTCCTGGATCGGTATAAAATGAGCACTTTTCGTCAACCGGTCCACTGTAACCCAAATCGAATCCACTCCACGTGTGGTCCTAGGAAGCTTAGTGATGAAATCCATAGTGATATCCTCCCATTTCCACTGGTATGTCCAACGAATGGATCTTGCCGTGAGGCCTCTAGTGCTCCGCCTTAACCTTCCTGCAGGTCAAGCATCTTTCCACATACCAGGCGACATCCCGCTTCATGCAGGGCCACCAATAATCAGGTCGAAGATCCCTATACATCTTCGTTGCCCCTGGATGGATGGAAAATCGAGACTTATGGGCCTCGTCCATCAACACCTGTCGGACTCCACCCCAGTACGGTACCCATACCCTCCCATGAAGTGTCAACAATTCTCAGCTATCGTAGTCAAAAGAAGCTATTCGGCCCATAATCCTCTCACACTTCTACCTCTCCTCCTTAAGGCCCTCGGCCTGTGCCTCTTTGATTTTCTCCAATAATGGAGTAATCACCGTCATCCTCAAACAAATGTCTCTGATCGAGGTCGCTACTGCCTTGCGGCTTAGATGTCAGCCACCACGTTGGCCTTCCCTGGGTGATAAAGGATCTCATAATCATAATCCTTCAACACATCTAACCATCACCTCTGGCTCATGTTCAGATTCGGCTGGTCTATGAGGTACCTCAAACTCTTTTGATCTGTGTAAATGGTACATCGGACCCCATAGAGGTAATGTCTCCAAATCTTGAGGGCAAACACCACTGCCCCAAACTCCAAATCATGCGTAGGATAGTTAGCCTCGTGAGGCTTCAACTGTCTCAAGGCGTAGGCTATCACGCGGCCTCACTTCATTAACACTACTCCTATACCTGTGATCGAGGCATCACAGTATACCATGAAATCCTCTACTCCTTTTGGCAAGGTAAGAATCGGTGCCTCGCACAATCTCTGCTTGGGCAAAAATAGATTTTTAGACCCCTTTAGATGTCGATAAAGCATATTAAGTGATTCAAGGGTTGGTTGGTGCCTTGGAGCCCGAGGGTATAATGGTAAAAGTGATGGTCTGGGCCTTTCATGGATCAAGGATTTTATTTGAGGTGTTTTATGTCAAAAGTAATTAGATGGGTTAGAAAGCTCCTCATTACCTTTTCGTGGATAAAAATATCATCGAAAATGGAGTTGGTACATAAAAGTTATGGCCATCGAAAGATAGATCGGTAAGGAGCAGGTCGTGTATACTGGGTGTACAAGAAATGTATGTTGGGCGTACATGGATGAGGAAATCACTGAGACTCCTTCATGTACATTGGGTGTACCAGATGTACATTGGGCGTATGCGACTCAGTTCCAAGCCTTGTTTTAGGGTCTTGGACCCTATTTAAAGGCCTTAACGCATTCTCAAACTCTCTTATCTTCCGCCTCCGTCCCATTTAATCCTAAGTTTGAAACCGTAGCCTCTTTTGTGTGAATTTCAAGCCTTGGTGTGTTCTTTTGGTGTGCTTTGGAGAATAAGAGATCTTGTTAGAAGCATTGCTTGGATTGGGGCTTGTGGAACCAAGCTCTAGTCATCTTCATCAACTTCCAGGAAGTATAAAGTTTCTAACTTGATGACTCTTTGTGTTAGATCTAGTCCCAAACCCTATTTTAGGGTCTTGGACCCTATTTAAAGGCCTTAAATCAATCCCCAACCCTCTTATCTTCTGCCTCCATCCCATTTAACCCTATGTTCGAAACCCTAGCCTCTCCTATGTGAATTTCAAGCCTTGGTGTGTTCTTTTGGTGTGCTTTGGAGAATAAGAGATATTGTTAGAAGCATTGCTTGGCTTGGAGCTTGTGGATCCAAGCTCTAATCATCTTCATCAACTTCCAGGAGGTATAAAGTTTCTAGCTTGATGACTCTATGTGTTAGATCTATTCTAGGGCTTGTTTTGGGTTTATTATGGTCCCTTGAGTCATCCTTGTGAGTATAAGCTACTCTAGGAGCTTAGAATGTTAGATCTTAGCTATTATGAGGTTATTGATGCATAAAATGTCATCTTGATGGGTTTTGATGAATCATGCTTAAGTTGGTGTTCATATTATGGGTTTAAATGGATGAAAATGGGTTTCGGGTCCTATTAAGACATGCAAATGAGGAAAGTTGGCAACTTTATGGTTTAAGACCTTATTTAGAGGTTATATCTGAGTTTGGACGTTTCTGTCTTTAGCATTAAGTGCTTAATAAAAGTATTGGCCACATGGTGGGAACATTGGGCATAAGTATGTGTACGCTCAGTGTAATGCATGAAGTTGTAACATCCTAATTTTCAAGACCAAAATTTTCATTTTTGATATGACGATTTAGAAAAACATTTATAAGAAAACACCATCGAGTCACATCGTTTCATAAAAGCATAATCACATTTCTCAAAACCATATCCTAACAATAGTAATAATGTCAGAGTACAATCCCAAGAATCTCATAATGCAGAAATCATGTGTGTATGATGCGCTGCTTGTTGGGTTATGAGCATTCTAACACTCCTAAGTGTACATGCAACCCTAAATACCTTGGATCTATGTTTTCTCTATTATACATGCAAATATGAACATCCAAGGTATTATCCTAATCTAGCATACAAAATAATGGATATAACAAGATAGAATACATACCTCTTTGATAGTGCTTGTCTTCATGAAGCTTGAGTGCCTAGTGCCCCAAGTGTGACACCTCAAATGGTTCACACAACACCATAAGCACTTGGAATAACTTAGAGAGAAATTAGAACACTTCATGAAATCATCTAGCCCTCATACACACACATAGTATCGATTTCTTTAGCCATGGGTTTCTTTTATATGGTGGCTATTAAGGTTACACCATGTAACCCATGACTTTACCCATTCCTTATGGTCCATGGATTTTAACCTCCATGGAGTATCCATGGGTCACCCCATGGACTTAGTCCAACATAAGGAATCTTGGATCACAAGCCCACATATATAAGAATGAATGATTTACACAATCAACCCATATATTTAATTAGTCTTCTTTTGATCACTTAATTAATCCTAGATTAATTCTTGATCAATACTAATTAAATAATCTTATTATTCTTATTATTAATATACTAGAACTTATAATATATTAATAACCATAAGTGTCTTATTTCTCTCATTATAGTCTATCCAAGTGCATGATGCCATGCAACCCAAATGGACCATGCCGGGTCGGGTCAAGTCTTACCAATTATAGTTATGGACTTAGACATTAATCCAACAGTCTCCCACTTGGATAAGTCTAAAAATATTTTTGCGTATGACTTCAGGAACCAACTGGCAATCGTAGCTCTCAAAAGCTTCTGTCGAACTCTGACCTTGTAGATTAACTCTGATCTTGTCAATGACTTGTCCATTAGATAAGGGATCATATATTCCTCCATTCTAGATATCATATGGACTGAGACATGGATTATAATCATTCTCTCTGTCCATTAGTTATTTCCCGATTTCCGATTTATGACGACTGACTAATTGAACAAATCAAATCAGTCCTGGCCCAGCCGAGCACTTCCATTTGTCATCATCAAATCATCGAGGGGCCCACAAATATCGCTTTTATCCCGAAGGTAAAAGGAATGGATAAACTTCGACTCATATGGCTTGTTCTACTACTTGTTGAATCATACACAAAGACACGTTTTATAACATCGAGTTACCAATGCGTTTCGTGTAATCAATGTACTATCAACTCATAGTAACAACTCATATCTCTAGGTTTGAAGAATATAAGATATTATCGTCTCATGATCACTCGTGATAAAACCCATGAAGTGATTCCAATGAGCGCGGGTTGAATCCAATACTCAGAACTTATGAGCACTCATGAGTGTTGTAGCCCTTTGTCCAACATCTTAGACCTCTACAAGCCAACCCATGACAGTCTTAATTCATATCTACTTCCAACATATGACCGACTGTGGATGGTTTGAATAACGTAGTCATTCCGGAAGAATAACCTAGTTTATTCGGGAAGTCAAAACATGCAAAGTGAAACACAATAATAATTGAATCCAATATGGTCTCAGAAGTTATAAATATAAATAAAACACTTTTTATTTATCACCATATGATTACACATTATTCATTGTATATTGTTTCAGCTATCAACTTTATTCTTGAATTTAAAACAATAGTTGTCCCATGCTCCAAGCATGTACACTATGTTTTCTAAACACTAGTCATGCCATACACCAAGTATGCATAATATGTTTGTCTATGATCTTTATTTTGTGAACTAGATCAAATGAACATAACTTCAATGATTCTCTTTTCACACTCCCAAATCCTTACTGCAAATGCAAGAATTCCAAATTCATGTCATTTACTGAAATCTGTTAGATTCTAAACTTATATGCATCGATCCTCTTGTAATGATTATGCACAAAGTCAGAAAGACTTAACAACAATCATTACAGAGTATTCCAAAGGAGATCAATTCCTTGAAAACATCCTTCTTGCATTAAGTTTCCTTAATCTTACACAGATTGAAAAATTCTAACTTTGAAACATTTCCAGATTCCATTTCGACTATCACTTCTGAACAAGAGTTGCCTCCTTACAGATTTTGTCAATATGGTCCTTCCAGAATTATCACTACACTTCCAACTGTCCTTGAGCAACCAATCTTTGGTAAACCTTAGATTGTCCTCGACAATTGTTTAATCCTTTTAGTCATATCCAGTTCTAAACCTTTTCCCTTCTTAATGCCCTAGGCATTTGGAAATTTTTTTAGAAAGGATGAATATAGCACATGTAATCGATCCTATATCCGAAGCATATGGGACACGATTCATGATGTCTCACATAAAGTGTCACACCCCCAAACCAAGGATGGCGGAAACGTCCGGGGGTGGAGGACTTCATGTAGAGTATCACAACAATGAGTACAATAGTGCTCAAAGTAAATACAACCAACACAAATATAATTGAAAACGTTACATCAAAGCACATGTTTACATGATTCACATCAATTACATTATAATACAAAATGAACTGTTTGACGATTTATCGTCCCATCCTCAAAACGTTGTTGATTTCCTGTTTTCACTGAATTCCTGAGAATACAAGTAGTTTTGAAAAGTGTCAACACAAAGGTTGGTGAGTTCATAAGAGATTTCGTTAGAAAAGTAAATCGTTTTCCTTGTAAAAGCGTCAGAATATGTATCCAGAAAATCCTATATTTTCTGTAAAATCTGTGTAAGGTAGTCTTATGACTGAAGACCAAAATGTATAAGTAATCTTTCTTATTAATAGAAAATGTTATGTATTTAAATGGACATGGACATGTTTGAACTAAATGAAATTTCTATATGTTCTCAGGTTTGTTAATACATTATATATACGTAGTCCTAAATTAGAGGACCGAGTAATAACAAGTATTGACCATACCTAAAAGTGTAAATGTGGTTTCAAATGATGTGTAGTCGTAACTACCAAAACCAAAAGTGTACAGTAATATCTGTACTCATAGAGATAAAAAGGTGATTTTGAATCGACATAAAACTCATTTAGGTTTTAAAAATAAAATCCCGTAAACTTATGGATTGTTCCCTATGTGAGCCGTTATAATCATACTATGACTATGTGAACCTGCCACGACGTTCTCAGTGTCGCGAAAAATAAAATGACATTTGTCACCCGTAGACCTGCAGGTCCAACTGTAGCTAGCAGCAAGGTGTGGGGTGTCAATCCCAATATAGATCTATATACAAGTATCACGTTCTCCCTCAAGGAGATTCTGATTATAACTACCATGAATTATATCCCGCACTCGGACGTACGGGGAGATAGAGAGATAGAGATCGAAAAAATAGAGAAACTCACAATATAGGATAACAAGTTTACGATAATTGTGTGTGAATATAAATATTTCTTGTATGAATGTACCTTTCTTGTACGAGTGCGTAGAGTGATGTATCATAAACTATACCTATTATAGTTTATCTAAAATGTATGTACTATGTATGAACCCTTTTTATGGAAATGTAACTAGTGTTGTGAATTTATCAAAACATAGATTAACTTTCGTGAAATGTGTGCGAATAGAAATCTTTCTTGTATGAATGTACCCTTCTTGTACGAGTGCGTAGAGTGATATATCATAAACTATACCTGTTATAGTTTATCTAAAATGTTTGTAATATGTATGAATTCTTTTATGAAAATATATTAGTATTGTGAATTTATCAAACTATACCTCTTATAGTCTAATAATACGTGTTCCAAAATGAATGAATAATATTTAATATTTAATATGAATGTCTTAATTCCAGTTCATAATGATAAACTAACATGGAAACACATTCAAATATTAGAACTTATGATTATACACTTTGCTCAACATAATACAAAGTGTTATGATATTTACATGCTGTTGGCTAACTTTAGCCATTCTGCCCTGTATTTGGAAAAATCATAGAAAAATCATACGAAGTCGAAAACTAGATCCGTAAATTTTGAGAGTTCACAAAATGTGTCTAGTTTGCTCATAAATTTTATCTCAATTTATAATGACCTCTAACTTGGGTGAAAAAGTCCAAAATCACAGACTGGTCCGGATTGTTGTTTGAAATGATAGGCAGTTTTGTAAAAATCACCATAAATTGTAGAAAAATCGTATGGAGATGTGCAAGTAGCCATTTTAAAGCTAAAAACTCGAACTATTTGCACCTTGTACAGTTTTGAAAACAAAAATGTTTAAGATGCCCAAGACAGTCCGTGAATGGAGTTGAACTTTTCTGATGAAGGCTGTTAGAAAAATCTAGTTATGTTCTTAGTGTTTTAACTTGTATTCCCCCCCTGAAAACTTGAGAAAACATGAAAATGTAGGGGTATGAACTCACCTTGAGTGATTTCAGTAGATGATTGTTGAAGAATGGAAGTGTTTAATTCAAGAACACTTGGAGATGCCTTGAAGGTTTTCGAGAATCTAACATCATAGTTAGGGAGTTTGTGTAAGCAACCAAAGATTTGAGTAGAATGAAGCGAAATAATAATAGGGAGGATGAATTTTTACTTACTAAGTGTGGAAGAACACTTGAATCCGGCCTTGGATCTCGAAAATTTGTGTAGAAGAGTTTGAGAGAAAGAGTGATGTTTGTTACTTAGTGGGATGAGAGAAATGAGAGAAAATGAGGAGTGTGGTTGATTGTTCCAGCTCAAAAACGTGGGAGTGAGTGAAATTTGAGTGTAAGGGAACATTGAAGTGACATAGGTAAGGTGGGGAGGTATGGCTGGTCATAGAGTGGGTGTGGGGTGGTTGCTTGTGACTGCGGATCAATGACACTGCTTTGAATGCGAAGTTGGATTTAGCTTTGCTATAAGTTTCAATCGATTTTGAAATTGAGTATTGTTCGCATTTGTATGAGTGTAGTCGATGAATCGATAAAGCAAGAACATATGAGTTTTGATTCGCAATTGGATTGATGATTGAGGGATGATTCGTGAAGAAAAAAACGCGAAGTCAAGGACTATGAAACTGTTGTTTGCAAGAATTTAAAAACTCGATTGTGGAGTTGTTGATGCTCATTTTGCGAAAGTAAAACAATCGAGTGTTCGCATCTATGAATCAATTTGAAGTCAATTGGGTTAATATTCGCATATGGGTTCAACATATGAATTTTTGATTTCGCAAGTTTAGAGTTCATGAACTAAACTGTGTTCGCATTTCATTTTTGGAATGAAAATTTTGTGAATCGCATTTGATTTATTTGGTTAAAATGCGAAGGTGATTAATGCGAAGGGATGCGAAAGGTGTAAAAATGAAAATGCGAAGTATTTCTCAGTAGAATGCGAATTGGGGAAGAAAACAGAAGATTTCAATTATTGTCCCTGGAGTTTCGCATTTTTGGAATGAAAATTTTGTGAATCGCATTTGATTTATTTGGTTAAAATGCGAAGGTGATTAATGCGAAGGGATGCGAAAGGTGTAAAAATGAAAATGCGAAGTATTTCTCAGTAGAATGCGAATTGGGGAAGAAAACAGAAGATTTCAATTATTGTCCCTGGAGTTTCGCATTTTTGGAATGAAAATTTTGTGAATCGCATTTGATTTATTTGGTTAAAATGCGAAGGTGATTAATGCGAAGGGATGCGAAAGGTGTAAAAATGAAAATGCGAAGTATTTCTTAGTAGAATGCGAATTGGGGAAGAAAACAGAAGATTTCAATTATTGTCCCTGGAGTTTCGCATTTTTGGAATGAAAATTTTGTGAATCGCATTTGATTTATTTGGTTAAAATGCGAAGGTGATTAATGCGAAGGGATGCGAAAGGTGTAAAAATGAAAATGCGAAGTATTTCTCAGTAGAATGCGAATTGGGGAAGAAAACAGAAGATTTCAATTATTGTCCCTGGAGTTTCGCATTTTTGGAATGAAAATTTTGTGAATCGCATTTGATTTATTTGGTTAAAATGCGAAGGCTTAGGAAATTTTTTTTTAACACAAACTTTTCTCCTGTGATGTTTTCCCATTATCATAACAAGTTATACAATACGAACATAACACTTACCCTAATACATAAGGTTAGTTGAGCTGACCGGTTTGACTCGTTGACTTTATTTGACTTTGAATTGACCAGAATTTGACGGTTGTCACATCATCCCCCCGTTAAAGGGAATTTCGTCCCGAAATTTGAAGTTAGGCAAGGGGGGTAGGC
The DNA here is from genome assembly GCF_052625555.1 of Lactuca saligna. Taxonomy (NCBI): domain Eukaryota; kingdom Viridiplantae; phylum Streptophyta; class Magnoliopsida; order Asterales; family Asteraceae; genus Lactuca; species Lactuca saligna. The sequence goes on along the minus strand of NC_136421.1, from coordinate 263,463,660 downwards.
ATGAATAATCAAGCCGAGAAGTGAGGATACTTCCTAATCGACTGACTCATGCGCTCCCATGTGACTCTAGGTCCGTGGTTAATATTCCAGCGAACTTTCACTAATGGGAAGTGGCGTTGTTTCATCCGCTTGAACTCGATCCATGGTCACCATGGTTCTTCTAAGAAGGTGAGGCTCTTGTGGAACTCGATCTCGTCGAGGGGAATTGCAAGAGTCTCGTCGGATAGGTACTTCTTGTAAATTTGGGACGTGTTGGGTAGAGTGTACTTTACCAAACTCGCGGGAGTAGATTGAAGGAGCGAGTTACAGGGCTGATTCTGACAAGAATCTCGAAAGACACAATTATTCGGGGTGTTGGCTTTCCATGCTTTCCGAAGCGTACTAAGCCTTCCCAGAGTGAGTGTCTCTAGATTAATTTGATCAGTTATACCGGCGTTCTAAAGGTTTCTTCCTCTTGCTTCTCTTCCTGTCAAGGGTTGCTTCCTTTTGGGTCAAAGTTGGGAGGGGTTTCGTATTTTTCGAGAAGTTCCAAAGGAACTAAGACAGTAGGTCAGCAAGACCCAAAATCTTGGCGTATTTCTGCTAACACCTTCGGTGCTGACTGTTTCTCAATGGTTTTGATCAATTGAAAGGTTCCTTATGAATTTCCACCCTGGGTAACGATGTGTCTTGAGAATTGAACTCCTCAATTCCTAAACTCGTATCTGGAGAACTTCGGGTAATACTTCTCTTATCGTATTTCTTCCGTGGTTTGTTGTAGCTGCTCTCCTTGGTTTCCTTCTTACTACGAGGGTAGATAAGTAAGTCATTTGTAATGACGATGATGAACTGATCCTAGCAAGAAGGGTATATCCTATTTATTACGTTCATGAATCCAACGAGTGGGTCTGGTCCTATCCGAGGGTTATCACAACGAACCTTCGACATCTTTATCGAAATTGGAGGATTATTCTTGGATATCCTTCTTCCATACTCGTGACTGGTGATATTCAGATCTCAGGCCCAATTCCTGAAGGGTACCTCGTTTCTTGAGGTTGGTCGGCCTATTCGTCAATGCGAGGCAGATAGTAAAGGTTTCTATTAGAGATGTTGTCGGGGCCTCTGAAATCGATGGGATTGTGAGCAATTTGTCTTTCTAATTGTAGAATAAGACGAGAGCTTTTCATGGTGAGAAACTTGGTTCTTCAATTTCACTGTTGAGTAGTTCGACAGGTTTGACCTGACAGCTCTTGTAGCTCGGTAGGAAGTATGTGGGTTTGGTTTACACGACTAGGCCTTTTTGAATGGTAGGACATTTACTCGTCCTTCTGGGCAACCTTGGCCTGAAGTTCATGGCAAGATTCGTACCTGGTTGTATCCATCCCAAGCTTCCTTGCTTGAACTTTGTCTGTTGTATGCATGACCTTCCCGAAAGGTCTCCTGTAAATACTTGTGATAGGGCTTTATGAAGTATAACACTCCTCTGGTGCGTGTTTTGGAGTTCCACAGCGAGAGATGACCCAAGGGTCCGTGCTGGATATTTATGAGAGACGATGGTTTCGATATTCAGGGGGTTAGGCGAAAGGCCCTTTTGTAGTCGTTAAATCGGGAAGACGAGGGCTATATCAATCAAAATTGAATAACGACAACACTATCTTTTTAGATAACATGAGATAAGTTGTATACAAAGGAAGAGATCAATAGAGTGATAGAGTGTCCTGTATTTCTTTTCTGTGTGTTCCGTTTTGTTTGATGTTATGATTATCGTAGATGATTCCTACTACAGTGTCTAGCACTGGTAGTGGGTGTGTTTTCGATAGCCAGTAATGATACTTGATATCATGACTCCTGAAAGGTCTCCTTACGATCGAGCGGTATATGATTGTCGTATGTAAATTGACATCGTGAAATTTGTCGAGTGGGTGACCCCACTCAACCCCTAATACTAGACATGGAATCGGAGTCAGGATGGAATTATCTATTTCAAGACTTGAGTATTTTGATTTTAAATTATCCCCGATGTATGGACAAAGTCATTACAACTTACAGGTAATGCTCCTAAGGTCACATATAAATGTCTTTGGTTTGATTTGTATGAGAGAGAAAATATTTTAGCTACTTTTTAGAAAGAAGGTTACTTTAGTAAGTGTACCAAATTCATTACAAACATATAGTACTTAAACGTTTTATCGTTGGGAACATTACAAAAGTCCTAACATGGTTCCCTTGCTGCTCCTGTTGGTGTGTCCATCACATTCCTACTGTTCCTTCGTCGTTCTTCTCAGTTGGACATTCTCTCTTGAAGTGTCCCGTTTCACCGCATAGGTAGCATACTGGGCCTACCTTGGTGCAGTTGATTGAAGGGAGGTGATGGGCCGAGGCCCTACAGAAACGAACGGTATGCCCTTTCCTGTTGCAGTTTTTACAGTGCATCTCCCGGCAAGCCCCATGGTGATGAAAACCACATTTGTTGCACTTTGGGAGTGATCCCTTATATGGTCTGGCAGGCATTTGGGTGGCAGACCCCGAGGCTAGTGTCGAGGCATTTGTCATGACTGTTGTTGTAATGGTAGAGGCGGCCTTAGGCTGTTGTCTTTTAGTGTATCCCTTTGATTGGTGGCGCTTTTTCATGTCCCAAAACTTTCTCTTCTTGTTCGAAGGTTCGTGGCCTGATGAATTTTTGATGGTAGGTACCCATTGGTGTCCCTGATTGTTACCACAATTTGTATTGCAAGTATCGCTTCCACCCTTGTTGATGTTGTTAGTATTGAAATGCACCATGACGGCTGCCACGGCTGCCGTGACTGCAGCTTGAAATGTAGCAGCGTCTATCTGAAGTGTTGGTGTCTTGCTAGTTGGTTTGTTGCCTATTGGTGGAGACATAGCTCTGTTTCATGACGAAAAACGACTTCGTTAGTGGAAATGATTGTCTTAAGTGCATCTTTACAATTTATATTTACGCATATAAATTTTTGCACATTACTGTACTATCCTTAGTGTCTCTGCTAACGCTCCCGAGATAGAGTTATGGCAGTAGGTAGGAGTAGGTTTCATACGGACGTTAAGCTTTACTCCTCTTAGAATCATGTTCGTCCGAACACCTTGGCTGAGGAATTTCGATGGGATTCCGGTGCATTAGTGCTGGTATGATAGCACCCATAGGTCTATGAAGAAGAAACTTCTCAACTAATGTTAAAAGGGTGAGACGATAATGAGTTTATAGAATGGCTATATGTCGCGAGTTTTCTAACTAAGTTTATCTCATATCGATTTGTATCAAAGTTCGGTTGTTTAGGGTGTTCTGAAAACAATTATAATGAGATTCTTTGTATAATAAACTCATGTATTTTAGTAGTTCGGTATTCAAGTGAAACCTTATACTTGACCCAAGCTAAGTCCTTATCACGACCTATTGATGTGTGCTTAGTTATATAATTAAGGCTAGTTAGTCCTTCGAGTCTGATAGGTACATCCTAAGCCCATCTTGTTAATATGACTCTAGAAATCATGGTTTCAGTGAAAATTTTTGACCTCAATGCAGGTCTACTTCACATTCGTGCATGGGCGGGTTTTGATAGAGGATAGATTTCTCGATTAGAATGACCACTTAATTTGTTGTGTCGCGATTTCACTTACAATAGAGTAGCACCAGCACATACTTATGAAGTTAATTTACCAGGTCTGGTGAGCGGTACGAACTCTACTTACGATGATCCATCCCTTGTGATGCCTGAGGCAAGGTCGATGTAGTTTTGTAGCTTTGCCAATCAGCGCTTGGCTACAATCATCCTTTCTTTGAATGTTGTGTGTCCTACCCTTTTTCTCTCTTTCCTCTTCACGAGTGGTGATAAGGTTCTGGAAAGAGAGTTGGTCTCGGGAATAGTAGTATAATTCTGAGTCACCGGTACATGAGATGATGGGGTTTATAGTGGCGCGCAGTTTTCTGAACTCAGATTGTAGTCTTCCTGTTTTGATCCCCGATGATCGTGATCTGCCGGGTCTTTGCCGGGAGGGCTCTGTCCGTCAGTCCCCCGTGGTTGAGGTCATAGCACCCTCGTTGTTCTCCACATGGTGGTTGTTGTCATTGTTGTCGACATTCAACTCTCGATCACGATTTCCCAACGGGTCACAGGTTCATTATAGTCGAAACGGTTCACGGAACCCTTGCTATGCATGGAGGATTGATTACCTCCGGTCCCGCTTATGATTCTTCTCATAATCGTTCACCATTCCTCGAGTTCGGATTAGAAAAGTAAGGGTCGTCCGGTAAGTAGGATTTTGCTATGCCGTATTTGCGAGAATAGGAGGGGAGGAGATAAGTACTATGCGTCTAACTCTATTATCAATTACTTATAGGGGTGATCCTTATTAGTTACTTCTATAATGACGTAGTGCATACTAATTACATATAACAAGATACGATAGACCTTTGAATAAGTGATCCCACTCTAAGTCCACATCCAAACAAGGAAAAGGAAGTAAAGTAATGACCACAAATTCTATGTCTATAATTTCTAAGTTATATAACCTTAAAGTATCCACTTAGGGACTATAGACCTATTATTAAGGATCTATTTAGTTTTCATATAAGTTATGATATTACAAAATACTCCTATAGTATTTTAAACTCATGTTCTGTTCTACTGTTCTTATTGTGGTAGTGTTGGTAAGTTTTTAGACTTGTCGACATATCACAACTATTCTTGGGCATGTGCTAATCACTCCTCGGACCAGCATAGTTGATCAGGCTATGCCACTCCCAAGACTGACCATACATCCCCGAGCTTACCTGTGATATTCGACAATCATTACTTTTGTTTTGTTCTAGAGTGGTGCTGACCTTAGTATGTATGTATGCATGTATACCTTTAATAAGAAACTTTTTGTTTCTAAAAGTATAGTTGTTTTGAAACTTTAAATCAGAGACTTAGTCCCAATGCATTTATAGTTTGTATATCTTATGTGGTTTGATATACTGAGTTCACTATAAACAATGCTCTGATACCAATCTGTCACACCCCCAAACCAAGGATGGCGGAAACGTCCGGGGGTGGAGGACTTCATGTAGAGTATCACAACAATGAGTACAATAGTGCTCAAAGTAAATACAACCAACACAAATATAATTGAAAACGTTACATCAAAGCACATGTTTACATGATTCACATCAATTACATTATAATACAAAATGAACTGTTTGACGATTTATCGTCCCATCCTCAAAACGTTGTTGATTTCCTGTTTTCACTGAATTCCTGAGAATACAAGTAGTTTTGAAAAGTGTCAACACAAAGGTTGGTGAGTTCATAAGAGATTTCGTTAGAAAAGTAAATCGTTTTCCTTGTAAAAGCGTCAGAATATGTATCCAGAAAATCCTATATTTTCTGTAAAATCTGTGTAAGGTAGTCTTATGACTGAAGACCAAAATGTATAAGTAATCTTTCTTATTAATAGAAAATGTTATGTATTTAAATGGACATGGACATGTTTGAACTAAATGAAATTTCTATATGTTCTCAGGTTTGTTAATACATTATATATACGTAGTCCTAAATTAGAGGACCGAGTAATAACAAGTATTGACCATACCTAAAAGTGTAAATGTGGTTTCAAATGATGTGTAGTCGTAACTACCAAAACCAAAAGTGTACAGTAATATCTGTACTCATAGAGATAAAAAGGTGATTTTGAATCGACATAAAACTCATTTAGGTTTTAAAAATAAAATCCCGTAAACTTATGGATTGTTCCCTATGTGAGCCGTTATAATCATACTATGACTATGTGAACCTGCCACGACGTTCTCAGTGTCGCGAAAAATAAAATGACATTTGTCACCCGTAGACCTGCAGGTCCAACTGTAGCTAGCAGCAAGGTGTGGGGTGTCAATCCCAATATAGATCTATATACAAGTATCACGTTCTCCCTCAAGGAGATTCTGATTATAACTACCATGAATTATATCCCGCACTCGGACGTACGGGGAGATAGAGAGATAGAGATCGAAAAAATAGAGAAACTCACAATATAGGATAACAAGTTTACGATAATTGTGTGTGAATATAAATATTTCTTGTATGAATGTACCTTTCTTGTACGAGTGCGTAGAGTGATGTATCATAAACTATACCTATTATAGTTTATCTAAAATGTATGTACTATGTATGAACCCTTTTTATGGAAATGTAACTAGTGTTGTGAATTTATCAAAACATAGATTAACTTTCGTGAAATGTGTGCGAATAGAAATCTTTCTTGTATGAATGTACCCTTCTTGTACGAGTGCGTAGAGTGATATATCATAAACTATACCTGTTATAGTTTATCTAAAATGTTTGTAATATGTATGAATTCTTTTATGAAAATATATTAGTATTGTGAATTTATCAAACTATACCTCTTATAGTCTAATAATACGTGTTCCAAAATGAATGAATAATATTTAATATTTAATATGAATGTCTTAATTCCAGTTCATAATGATAAACTAACATGGAAACACATTCAAATATTAGAACTTATGATTATACACTTTGCTCAACATAATACAAAGTGTTATGATATTTACATGCTGTTGGCTAACTTTAGCCATTCTGCCCTGTATTTGGAAAAATCATAGAAAAATCATACGAAGTCGAAAACTAGATCCGTAAATTTTGAGAGTTCACAAAATGTGTCTAGTTTGCTCATAAATTTTATCTCAATTTATAATGACCTCTAACTTGGGTGAAAAAGTCCAAAATCACAGACTGGTCCGGATTGTTGTTTGAAATGATAGGCAGTTTTGTAAAAATCACCATAAATTGTAGAAAAATCGTATGGAGATGTGCAAGTAGCCATTTTAAAGCTAAAAACTCGAACTATTTGCACCTTGTACAGTTTTGAAAACAAAAATGTTTAAGATGCCCAAGACAGTCCGTGAATGGAGTTGAACTTTTCTGATGAAGGCTGTTAGAAAAATCTAGTTATGTTCTTAGTGTTTTAACTTGTATTCCCCCCCTGAAAACTTGAGAAAACATGAAAATGTAGGGGTATGAACTCACCTTGAGTGATTTCAGTAGATGATTGTTGAAGAATGGAAGTGTTTAATTCAAGAACACTTGGAGATGCCTTGAAGGTTTTCGAGAATCTAACATCATAGTTAGGGAGTTTGTGTAAGCAACCAAAGATTTGAGTAGAATGAAGCGAAATAATAATAGGGAGGATGAATTTTTACTTACTAAGTGTGGAAGAACACTTGAATCCAGCCTTGGATCTCGAAAATTTGTGTAGAAGAGTTTGAGAGAAAGAGTGATGTTTGTTACTTAGTGGGATGAGAGAAATGAGAGAAAATGAGGAGTGTGGTTGATTGTTCCAGCTCAAAAACGTGGGAGTGAGTGAAATTTGAGTGTAAGGGAACATTGAAGTGACATAGGTAAGGTGGGGAGGTATGGCTGGTCATAGAGTGGGTGTGGGGTGGTTGCTTGTGACTGCGGATCAATGACACTGCTTTGAATGCGAAGTTGGATTTAGCTTTGCTATAAGTTTCAATCGATTTTGAAATTGAGTATTGTTCGCATTTGTATGAGTGTAGTCGATGAATCGATAAAGCAAGAACATATGAGTTTTGATTCGCAATTGGATTGATGATTGAGGGATGATTCGTGAAGAAAAAAACGCGAAGTCAAGGACTATGAAACTGTTGTTTGCAAGAATTTAAAAACTCGATTGTGGAGTTGTTGATGCTCATTTTGCGAAAGTAAAACAATCGAGTGTTCGCATCTATGAATCAATTTGAAGTCAATTGGGTTAATATTCGCATATGGGTTCAACATATGAATTTTTGATTTCGCAAGTTTAGAGTTCATGAACTAAACTGTGTTCGCATTTCATTTTTGGAATGAAAATTTTGTGAATCGCATTTGATTTATTTGGTTAAAATGCGAAGGTGATTAATGCGAAGGGATGCGAAAGGTGTAAAAATGAAAATGCGAAGTATTTCTCAGTAGAATGCGAATTGGGGAAGAAAACAGAAGATTTCAATTATTGTCCCTGGAGTTTCGCATTTTTGGAATGAAAATTTTGTGAATCGCATTTGATTTATTTGGTTAAAATGCGAAGGTGATTAATGCGAAGGGATGCGAAAGGTGTAAAAATGAAAATGCGAAGTATTTCTCAGTAGAATGCGAATTGGGGAAGAAAACAGAAGATTTCAATTATTGTCCCTGGAGTTTCGCATTTTTGGAATGAAAATTTTGTGAATCGCATTTGATTTATTTGGTTAAAATGCGAAGGTGATTAATGCGAAGGGATGCGAAAGGTGTAAAAATGAAAATGCGAAGTATTTCTCAGTAGAATGCGAATTGGGGAAGAAAACAGAAGATTTCAATTATTGTCCCTGGAGTTTCGCATTTTTGGAATGAAAATTTTGTGAATCGCATTTGATTTATTTGGTTAAAATGCGAAGGTGATTAATGCGAAGGGATGCGAAAGGTGTAAAAATGAAAATGCGAAGTATTTCTCAGTAGAATGCGAATTGGGGAAGAAAACAGAAGAGTTCAATTATTGTCCCTGGAGTTTCGCATTTTTGGAATGAAAATTTTGTGAATCGCATTTGATTTATTTGGTTAAAATGCGAAGGCTTAGGAAATTTTTTTTTAACACAAACTTTTCTCCTGTGATGTTTTCCCATTATCATAACAAGTTATACAATACGAACATAACACTTACCCTAATACATAAGGTTAGTTGAGCTGACCGGTTTGACTCGTTGACTTTATTTGACTTTGAATTGACCAGAATTTGACGGTTGTCACATAAAGACTAAACCAGTCTTTTGCTATAACATTTCCATTTCAATTTGCCAAGTTCTCATAATTCAGATTATGAAAAGGGATGCCGTAATCATAATCGAATTTAAGAACGCAAATAATGGACCCATATACAGAATTTCCTTATGTTGAGCCATTCCAATATGAAATTCATATATATCCTTGACTAAATGATTAAAACCTCACGATCTAAGCTTATAGATTTGAGATGAAGTATAATTTCCTCTCCCTTAATTATAGCAAAACAACTTTTCCCAATTGAAACCTTTTGTTTTTCTATAATTAACATTGCTAACTTGCAATCTTTATCATAATTATCATGCTCCCACTAACATGATGATTTATGCTCCCACTAGCTTTGACATGTACTCAAAAAACAGCTGGACTTCTAGAAATCAATACTTTATTGACTTTCTTACCAAAGTTCAGATTTCTGATACTAGATTGTTTTGATAAGACTTTATCAAAAAAAACATACACCTTCCCTTAGATAGCTCATGGGTGTGTCAAAACAATTTTAAGAACTATGAAAAGGGATGCCGTAATCATAGTCTTGATCGTTTTGACCTTTGCCATTTCTCACAAGTCCAAGTTAGTGTGCCGGTAAACCACACACGCTCCACCAACGACTTTGAGAATGCAAATATTACAATTGCTATCTAACTAAAATCTACTTAGTGAAAGTGTTTCCTCACCATCATTTTCATGAATCGGAGAGAAACTTTATGACACTTAGATTTAATGGTGTATGTGTTCTTATCCATGTGACTTGTCAAAACCATAGTCACAAGACAAGGATAATGACAAATCCAAACTCATATGGACTGAACTCAATCTTAACTTCTTGCCACCTGGCAGCTCAAGGGCCTACCATTGCTTCCAAGTTGTTGTGCAACACATTGAGAACTCTAAGAACTCATATGCAAAGCCAACTTTAACTAGAATGGGCACAGAATATGTCAACACGATAGGTTATAAACCTCAAGTCGTGTACTAGTGAAGAACTTCAGGTTTCATTCTTGATTAGTTCTTGAGACTTTCAAGACCTTTAAGACTCCCACTGTCCTCTTGACCTATAAGACTCTCTTGTCAAACATCCAAGAGATAGTGTGGATTCTAATCAAGACAAACACTTCACACAATTGGCCTTAGTTGGTCTTTGTTTTATCCAAAACATCACAACTTACCAATTTCAAATGTACAAGAGTAGAAAACTTTTACTCTTACATTTGTCAAGTGTTTTAAACCTTCTTTAAGACATGTCACTCATATTACAATCTTGGAGTATGACTCTAAGACTTGTATTGGAACGAAGTATGACTCATCTTCTTGATTTAACCATTTCAACAATTCAAGATCCCTTCTTCTTAGTCATAAGAATGCACTAAGACTTCCTTAGAGAACTAATTTTTGATATGGATTCTTAATCATTAAGATGATCACAAAGCTGATACTAAAGTACTCTCCCATCTTTTCAGATTTGAGAAACTTTTATCTTTCTTCCTAATTTGATTCTTCTTATTCGCTCTGCCTTACATTGGAACCTTTTCCAAAGTCTCAGAGTTACACTTAAGCTTGTAAGTATAATCATATTTACTGAGCTCTGGTAAAATATGACGAATAGCCTTATATCTTTTGTGGTGGACTTAATCAGTGCACATGACTATGTACTCGATCCCTTAGTCCATTACTTGAGTCACACATCCATGTGAACAAGTAATTAGTCTTAATTTTTCCAATACTTGAAAGTTCTCATTCATCATGCTATACAATTTGCATGATTCCAAGTTTCGGTCCAATTGAGACTTGGTGATGAGAATCTTTCCTTATTTGGTAAATTTAGACATTACCACAAATGAAGGAATCAATTTCATATTTCCACTCTTGCTATTAATGGAATCATATAAGCAACAATTTTTCCTCAAATGCCATTGTAAGGATATTTTAAAATAAATAAAACCAAAATTTTCCTTTTATTTTAAAACTATGCGGAAAAACTTATCCTTACAACCCATATGAAAACTTGTTGTTATCTATTCCTAAGCAATATCTCATAACTCCTAAGAATTAGCTCAAGAATCCGATCTTCAAACTACGCGATAGAAATCCATCTACGCGATCAGATTCAGCATATTCTTTCTTTAAGTTTCTTCACTTTTCTTTGATTCTTAAAACATCACCATGTGACCCAGTCACATCATGCATCAAGAATCTCATAATAGAAACTTAACAGAGTTAGAGTAGTGGACTTTACCTGAAGTAGAGTCAACCTTATTGACTTTAACACCCTTAGGTAAATTTGGCAGCTTCGCAAATAATGACCCTTTCTTTGGTAATATAAACATATGGACCCTTTGATAATGGTACACGGGACTATCACAGACTTAGTTTTTCTCTTTATCATTTGTTCAACCGAGTTGACTATGGCCGATCCCTTTCCATTGGGAAGAGAATGCTTTTTCTGTATTTCCAGTGTCACTATTGTCAATGTCCATCAAGTTTTAAGGAAGTTGATCTTAACAAATAGATAAGATCATTAAGGGTCTTGTCATAGTCTATTTCATAGGTGTCCCAAAGGAACTCACTATGTGACTTAGAAAGTGTTTGAACCACCAACTTTCTCAAGACTTTGACACCCAACTCTCCCGGCTTGTCAATATGTGACTACATCTCCAAGATGTGATCACACCTAGACCTTGCCTTGCCATTAGGGCTTGAGTGACCTTAAACTTTTCAAGAACTTGTGGGTTAGGGAGAATAATCGGAGGAGGAGAAAGAAGTATGATATCCATGGGACATCATCTTCATTTAGGAAAGCTTGTTTCAAGAGATTTGGGAAGATCATAAATGTCTAAACCGGACATCTTTTGGGAGATATTCAAGATAGTAGATCTTTGAGTCCTTAATATGACACCCAATATGAAAATATTAAGGCTAGGACCCAACAAACTATTTTATAACTTAGAAGAGGTATGCCGTAATCCAAGCTATAAAACAATTTGAAGGTAGGTGAATGACGATTCACCAATTTCCACCAAGATAAACGAAATGTATTATTAGGTTTTAATTGGTTTTGAAACTCCTAGATCTTTTGAGATTCATTGAACTGTTCAATGGCATGTTTCAATCTCGAGTGTGCCCTTCAGGTTTTGTGACTGGGATGCCGAGGATCACAAAACAAGGTGTAAAGTAACCATGCAAATTACTTGGTACCCTTAATAAATTACCCCTCAATCGATGTGCCGGTTAACCACACACGCTCCATCGATACTATGATAAACATTAAGTTACCCTTTGCCTACCTTGTTAAATACGAGTTAGTGTGCCGGTTAACCACACACGCTCCACTAACCGACTTAAACAAAGTGCAAAGTGTAATTTCATGGATTAGCACCTTATTCACATTTTCCTAAGTAACTAAGATTGGGTATTATTTAGAGTTTAGTTACTTAGTATTTATCATTAATACTTTTAATGAAGGGAGAATTATAGTCATGTCAAACCCGTTCGGCTAACGACCCTCCACCAGTCAAGCAAGCGGTGGGTGAGAGTGGACACCCATTAAGTTGCCATTTTATAGGCAACAACCTTATACCCACCTTATAGACCGGCTTCGTGAATGAGGCGTACTAGCGGTAAGACCGACTTTACTCTTATACATGTATATATTATTAACTTATAATATTATAAAGTATAAGGGTTGAATTTTAACTTTTAAAATTCTAAGGGCTAACTTGGAATTAAAGTATTCATAAGAGAAAACTTTACAAATTCCAAAACTTGAGGGCAAGTTTTGAAACTATTCAAAACTAATTAATTCCATAACTTATGTGTTTAAAGTAGTTTTAATCCAAAAACTCTTCAAGTTCCATAACTTGAGGACAAATTATGGAAGACTTTAAACTAATAAAGAATTAACTTTTTTCTTTATTTTATAACTTATGAAATTAATTAAGGTTACATTATTTTTTTATTTATTTAATGAAGAGACTCTTGGTCCTTCATAACTTGAGGACAAATTATGGAGTCATAACTCCAATTAAAAAGAACTAGACTCTTTATTTTTGTAACCTTTGCCAACTTTATGAGTTTTATGAGTCTTTAATGTGACTCTTCATGTAACTTGAGGATAAGTTACACAAACACATTTTGTACTCAACTCTTAGATTAAAATGGATTGAAAACAACTATTTCAATTAACTTTTCTATTAATCTAAGAAACTCATAAGAACAAGATAATTCAAATAAAACTTTTTCATGTAATTAGTCTAACCTTTAAACTAATACAAAACATGAATCTATTGACAATTATCTTTGAAAATGGATTAGCATGAACATTACCACATTAAAAAACAAGTTTATAAGTTCAAAACAACTTAGGGTAATGTTCCTAGTCCATTTCTAGCCAAAAACCTCGAAGATATGCTGTCTGGGGTCCAACTCGTCGAGTGCATGAACACAACTCGGCGAGTTGGATGCATTTTGCCTTGGACTCGTCGAGTCCCTTCATGGACTCGGCGAGTCAGCTGGGCTGACAGCATCAAAACTCGATTTTTCAGCTTCTATTGCAGGTATAACAAGAAAACAAGCCTAGGCTCTGATACCACTGTTGGGTTATGAGCATTCTAACACTCCTAAGTGTACATGCAACCCTAAATACCTTGGATCTATGTTTTCTCTATTATACATGCAAATATGAACATCCAAGGTATTATCCTAATCTAGCATACAAAATAATGGATATAACAAGATAGAATACATACCTCTTTGATAGTGCTTGTCTTCATGAAGCTTGAGTGCCTAGTGCCCCAAGTGTGACACCTCAAATGGTTCACACAACACCATAAGCACTTGGAATAACTTAGAGAGAAATTAGAACACTTCATGAAATCATCTAGCCCTCATACACACACATAGTATCGATTTCTTTAGCCATGGGTTTCTTTTATATGGTGGCTATTAAGGTTACACCATGTAACCCATGACTTTACCCATTCCTTATGGTCCATTGATTTTAACCTCCATGGAGTATCCATGGGTCACCCCATGGACTTAGTCCAACATAAGGAATCTTGGATCACAAGCCCACATATATAAGAATGAATGATTTACACAATCAACCCATATATTTAATTAGTCTTCTTTTGATCACTTAATTAATCCTAGATTAATTCTTGATCAATACTAATTAAATAATCTTATTATTCTTATTATTAATATACTAGAACTTATAATATATTAATAACCATAAGTGTCTTATTTCTCTCATTATAGTCTATCCAAGTGCATGATGCCATGCAACCCAAATGGACCATGCCGGGTCGGGTCAAGTCTTACCAATTATAGTTATGGACTTAGACATTAATCCAACACTGCTACCATGCCAACTCCTTCCCCTTCGATGAAGAGGTACCGGAAAACAAAATTGAAAACTGTAAGCACGAAGCTTAGTGAGTTCCCCCATCATACCACATATCACATAACTATATACTGTCGGGTAATTTGGGGGTGCCAACCTACCCTGTCTGGCAGTTCTGGGCTGTCGACCTACCCTCTGGTTCAACTCAACCAGCTGCAAGAACTATTTCATCCCTACTACTACCACATAATAGCATTGCATAAACATATTGTCGAGCATATCTGGGGTGCCCGACCTACCCTTCAATCCTTACGACCGTAATACAGGGACTATTCCACCTACTACATACTATCACATAACATCATATCAGGATAGCACACAGTCATAACATATAACAAAATACCAAGTAATTATCACCAAGACAATTACCTATACTATAACTCTTACTAATGGGTCGGCCTTGGTGCCTTAGACCCACTTCTACTGGAATGTAACTCACCTCAATGTTGTGAAGTGTCTGAACTGTCCTTGATTTCGGGATCGACTCCTCTTAACTCCTACACATAAAAACCTTCCTTAATTACCATTTCATAATCTTAACCTTTCCAAGGATCAACTTAGGTCAAACTCAAAGTCAAGGTCAACACCCTGGTCAAACTCAACTTTTTGGTCAAGGTTAACAACTGGTTGACCCAACTCACCGAGTTGGTCCCCAAACTTGTCGAGGAACTTCGATCCTAATCATCGAGTCTTTCAAGAACTCGTCGAGTTCTCCTTCATACAGCATCGGGACCTTTTTGCTCATGACTCACCGAGCTCATCCTTGTACTCGTCGAGTCCTGCTTCATGCAAGTTGAAGTGTTTTGTCCTTGACTCACCGAGTTCTTCCTTGAACTCGTCGAGTTCTTCTTCTTCATATAGTTGGTACATTGCCTTTAACTTGCTGAGTTCATCCTTGAACTCGTCAAGTTCTTCAATTTTTAGGTTCATATTCACGTCCATTTTGTTGATTCCTCTTCTAGACTCAACCAGATCGATCAGAAACCGAAAAGGTTGGGGAACGATAACCCAACTCGCCAAGTCCCATGAATGACTCTTCGAGTCCCCCAAACTCCATGTTCATACAGTTGATTTCAGTCAGGCTTAATACATCCGAAACATAGGTTTGACCTCATAGGGTCCATATTACACGTAAAGTCATGAACTTTACGTCCATACATGGGTCTCAAGCTCAAAAGACCCAAAAATGAAGCCCACAAGGTGCATGAGACTCCCATGGCCATAAAGTTGACACCTTTATGCCATGGGAACCATTAAAGGTTCAAGATCTAAATATACAACCCCAAAGATGCACACAATCCCGAAATGGCTTCACTATGACCTAGAAAGGTAGAAACTAGCCCTAACTAGAGATCTAAGAGGTAAATGGTCAAGGTTGAATATTTTTACCCTAAACAAACTGGAAATGTGACAAAACCTCTGGATCTACTTCCTTTCTCTTGATCTCCCAAGCTTCCTCTTTCATCTCAAGCTTCAAAGACACACACAAATGGCACACAAAGCTCAAGAACACTCAAAAATCGATTAGGTTTTCATGAAGAGAGTCTGAGGGTGATGGAGGCCCTATAAGTTTTTTAAATAGTGTGCAAACCCTCAAATTTAGTCATCCAGACAGGCCTACTCGTCGAGTCGGGGCCTCCGACTCGACAAGTAGATTCTTCCACCCATGTCCAAACTTTTCCTCGACTCAACGAGTTGGGGCCTCCAACTCGTCGAGTCCCGAAGTAAAAGTGCAAGAATTCATATTTAAATTATGTACTAGGAACTGGGTGCTACAGAAGTCCCCGTCCTTAAGCTTTAACGAGTTGTACCTTGTGCTTTAGTGGGCCGTAAGCGGGGTGTACGACTTGGGTACGCGGGGCGTACGTCATAGATCTTATTTTGTGCCTTTTGGGCCTTGGGTCTTTTTGGAGTTTGGCCCATGGGTTATTGAATCTGATATGGGAATGGTAAAATGGTCTTTTACCTATTGGAAGGATACGATATTGTTTTGGGCCCTGGATTTTAGGAAATAACCTTAATTATTGGTTAGTAATATTTTGGTTGTGTTCATAATTTCGGTAGGAGTAGTGAGTGTGTTTTGTTAGCTTGGATTAAGGTGAGTCTCCTCACTGTACTCATGGATCAAATGCACCAATGCTGACTCGTGTTATGCTAGTTCTTTTGTGACCCTTTCATGGTATGTTTGGCTAGGCCTATTGTATGATGGGCTACGCATATGCTTATGTTTGGTTTGGTCTATGGATCAAGAAGGGCTAAGCCCATTGTATGTTATGTAGGATGCTAATTGTCTCTGTGATTCTTACATGTGTATATTGGGTTTGGCCTATTATGGTGGGTTGGGCCAAATATGAGGGCTAGGCCCACTTGGGGAACTCACTAAGCTTTATTCTTATGGTTTTATAGTTATGGTCTCAGGTACTTCCGGTCCGAAAGGGAAGGGTCCGCCTTAATCACAGCGCATCCACCCATGCTTCCATAGCTTGATAATTTTGGGATTGTACTCTGATAACTGTTTTTATTATGATACATTTTTTAGTGATTGGAAAAAGGAAAATTGGTGTTTGTGGTTGAATAAGAATGAATTTTTTACCTTGTAATTTTTGGGATGTTACACTTTCAACATACTATACGAATACAACATGATACTGAATCCTTCCAACTGTCATTTTGGAATGACATCTTGCAAGTTCCTCAGATACATGGTAACTAAAAGAGGAATAAAAGCAAGTCTGAACCAAATATAGGTCATCATAACATCATTTATTTAAGATCCCCATCATCAATAAAGGATATTCAAAGACTAACAGGAAGATTAGCAACCCTAAATAGGTTCCTCTCTAGATCCTCAGAGAGGTGTAAACCTTTCTATGGAATCTTGAAGAAGAACAAAAGGTTTGAATGGACTAAAGAGCACGAAGATTCTTTTCAGGAACTTAAAAATTATTTAAGTTCAACACCATTGTTAGTGAAACCATTAGGTGGGGAACCACTCCTTCTCTACCTTTCAGTATCCTCTAATGTTGTAAGTGTAGTTTTAGCCAACGATCTTAATGGGGACTAACATCTCATCTACTATGTAAGTAAATGTTTCTTGGATCCTGAGACTAGATATTCCCACCTTGAAAAACTAATACTTACATTAGTAACTGTTTCCACAAAATTAAGGCACTATTTTGAAACACATAATATACATGTAATGAAAAATTAACCGGTTAAGAATGTTATGAAAAAATCAGAGATGTCAGGAAGGATGGAAAAGTGGTCCATAAAGCTACGCATATATGACATCAATTATGAACCAAGATCAACACTGAAATCACAAGTACTAGCAGACTTTGTGGCTGATTTCAGTGATGATCTACAACCTGAAGCATAATTGGAAAGCAAGGAACTCCAATAAGAAGAAAGCATGGGAATATGGACACTCTTCACAGACGGGGCATCCAACTAAAAAGGAATCAGCCATGGGATCATACTAAAATTGCCGCAGGGGGACATCCTACCCCCATGCAGTCATTTTTGAATTCAATGCAACCAACAATGAGGCTGAATACTAAGCACTAATCATGGGATTAAAGTTGTCTAAATATCTCCAAATCAAGGATCTTTAGGTATTTAATTTTTTATTATTAACTAACCATTTTAATGGATCCTATGCAGTAAAAGGTGAAAGACTAGCACTATACCTCCAGATCCTCAAAAAAATAGCCTCTGAATTCAATGCTTTCAACCTAAGTCAAGTTCCCAGATAAGAAACGTTGAGGCAGATGCATTTGCCAACCTAGGATATTCCCTTGGGATCCCGCCAGAAATTAGGATCCCTATA
Source organism: Lactuca saligna (assembly GCF_052625555.1). Classification (NCBI taxonomy): domain Eukaryota; kingdom Viridiplantae; phylum Streptophyta; class Magnoliopsida; order Asterales; family Asteraceae; genus Lactuca; species Lactuca saligna. Next base: position 263,445,623 of record NC_136421.1, on the reverse strand, counting down.
ACCCGTACACTAATCCTAACAATAGAATATGTCACCAAGAAACCATACAATCCTGATAACCATTGTTAAACAACCAATGTAGCAACGATCAAAGATCATGATCCTTAATCACTTCTTCAAGATCCTAATTGTTAGGATCCCAACATCCACGATCCTCTACAAAACTTAAGATCTTGGATCTAGCCCTTTTGGAGTATCTACAGAATGACACGATTTCAAAAGAATGGAAAAGCAATAGAGCATTCTGGATAAGGGTCTCACGATTTGTGATGATTCAAGGGAAATTATACAAGACATCCATGGCTAGTCCATAGTTGAGATGCTTATAAAGTTATGAAGCTACCAAAATATTGAAGGATATACATGAAGTAGATTGTGGAAATCATGTCAGGGGCAGATCCTTATGCTCCAAAGTGTTTAGGATAGGGTACTACTGGACAACAATGAAGAAATATGCCTTCTTACATGCACAAAGATGTGATGTTTGTCAAAGGCATAACAACATACTCCATCACCAATAAGAACCTTTACATCCTATCATCTCCCCTTGACCATTTATGAAATGAGGAATGGATATAGTTGGCAAGTTACCAAAAGCTCCAGGTGGAAAGGTATTCATGCTAGTAATGACAAAATATTTCTCAAAATGGATAGAGGTTGAAGCCTTTATTCAAATACGAGACAAGGAGGTAGTCTCATTTATCAAACATAATATCTTGACCGGGTTCGGGATCCCTGCCGAGATCATATGCGACAATGGATCCCACTTCATAAGCAAATGGACTAGATACTTTTGCACAAGTTGGGGAATTAAATTGATAATGTCCATTCCTATTCATCCTCGAGCTAATCGTCAAGCTAAATCCAACAACAAAATTATAATCAACAATTTTTTAGAAAGTATTAAACAAAAAGAAAGGAAGACGGTTATAGGAACTCCCTTTCGTCCTATGGGTACATAGGATCACATCAAAAATGGCCACTGGCCAAACTCCATACTCATTGGTGTTTGGAACAGAAGCCGTGATCCCAACTGAAGTGGTGATCGTAATGAAAAGATACCAATTACAAGATCAAGAGAACAATGATAGTATTCTAGCCTAGGATCTTGACACTATTGATGAACTCAGGGATCTTGCTAGGATATGCATTTCCTCCATCAACAAAGGATCACTAAAGCATACAATAAGAACATTAAAGTAAGAAGATTCCAAACAGGTGACTTGGTCCTTAGGAAGACATTCCAAAATACCAAGGATCCCATTTCATGAAAATTAGCACCTAAATGGGAAGGAACATATCTTATTGACTCATAAGCATGAAAGGGGGTGTATTGGCTAGCTACCCGTTACTTTTAAGTGGTATTAATCATTTTTCAATAAGCTCAAGGCACACTATTTACCCCTACTTTATCTAATTCTTTCGTTTAATTTTTTAAATACCATTACTAACTTAAGCATCGGAGGGGCGTTTTCCAAGCTAACGCCCACCCCAAGCTAATGTTAGCAACATGCGAGAATATAAGGATCCTAATAACCATGAATAGAGACTGATTATCTCTCTTGCGATTAAGGTTGCTCAATACCCTCTAAGGTTTAAAGAGTTACTAACCTCTTTCTCACGAGTTAAGGTTTCTACACCTCGCTTGGATGCACAATATCTAACTATGGGATGTAAACAAGGGGATCATTTCACGCTTTAGTGACTTGGCAACCCTCTTATTTTTGAACATATGTTAAGATCCTAAAGATTAAATCTAAGGTTTATAACATTATCATATTATCCTATGTTAGGATCCTCCCCGGTAAATTTTTAAGGTTTGTAAAATTATCATGTTATCTTACGAGTCATTGGATTTTCCCTAGTTATTATCTGAAATGTGATTTTCCTCAATTATTATTTAAAGTTGGGATTTTCCCCAGTCATTATCTAAAATGGGATTTTCTCCATTTATTATTTAAAGTTGAGATTTTCCCCATTCATTATCTGAAATGGGATTTTCCTCAGTTATTATCTTATGAGTTGGGATTTTCCCTAGTTATTATCTGAAATAGGGTTTTCCCCAGTTACTATCTAAATTTGGTATTTTCCCTAGTCATTATCTAAATTGGGATTTCCCCAGTTATTATCTAAATTTGGGATTTTCCCCAGTTATTATCTGAAATGCGATTTTCCTCGGTTATTATCTAAAGTTTGGATTTCCCTAGTCATTATCTAAAATAGGATTTTCCCCAATTATTGTGGGATCTTCCCTGATAGGCATCTTCCCATGTCATTTTCTTTTTGTAACGCCACGATTCTCAGGTATTGCTTAAATAAGATTTATTGGGTTCAGCTCTACTCGACGAGTGTAATGCCCGTGTTTCTAGGCTTGCCATTTTTAGCAATGTAATAGTATAGGTTAACCTTGTAACTCAACTTGAAATAATAAGAATGTATTATTTGTGAATTATTTGAATTATGTGATTTATGTGTGTATTTTCTTAATTTTTATAATTTAATGAATTAAGAATAAAATAAGCGTCAAAATTTAAGTGTGAGATAAGCCCAACATCTTTGCATAAAGTTGTAGTGGTCGAAACAAGGATTCCGGAGATATAAGGAATGCCAAAATCCGAGTTATAACGAAGAAGTTATGACCTGTCGAAGTTTCGCGACAGAACCGACACGACGCCGAGTGACGTAAAATATGAATTTAAGATAGAGCGATATTTAGCCTTAGCAATCTAAACGAAAGTCGTAGATTTCGTTAAACCGAGAACGTGCATAAAAGGAACGCCCAAATCTGACTTCGTATGAGGAAGTTGTGATTTTATGAAGTTTCGACTTAGCAGTATGCAGCCCGAATACTCGATTTGAGATCGAGCGGTTTTTAGCCGAAACAATCTAAATGAGAATCGAAGATCTTGTTGTTAGTAGCGAAGCAATGAAAATTTAGGCGAGAACGGACGTCAGACGAAGAAGTTATGAATTTATAACGAAACTTTTCTGTCCCGGCCTTCTAAAAATAAATAATAAAAATAAAAGTCAAAATTAGCCGACGGAGTCTAAATGAAAGTTGTAGAGTATGGTCTGACCTTCGCATGGATATAAAGAACGTCAAAAACAGAGCTCGTATGCGAAAGTTACGCAATTTAGAAGTTTGACAAGTTAATTACGCCCCGCGTAATTTGAGTACGCCCCGCGTACTCAGTCGGATGCAACTTGTCTGACCAATACTCGAGTGCCACCAGTCGATGCACGCAGTGACGTCAAAGTACGCCCCGCGTAACCCAAGTACGCCCCGCGTAATTTGAGTACGCCCCGCGTAATCCCAGACCCAGCAGCCTATAAATAGAACTCGAATTCAGCCATTTTCTCTTGTTCAAACTCTTCCCTCTCTCTAAGTTTTGCCTCGATTTGCGTGTCATTTATACCCCAAAGCCCCGGTAATATTCCCGAGCCCCGAAGTAAGATCCGAAGCCCCGAGGATCCCGAAGAGCGTTATTCCCGAGCCGAAACGCTGCCCGTGAGGAGCCCGGTTTTGTGAAGATCTTCCAGATCTACGGAGAAACACCTCTTCTGCAAGTCGTAGTGCTGCCCGATCATCTTCTGATCAAGTGAGTGTGTAGTTATTTTCATTCCAACGCAATATTATGAAGTATTTCCTATAAAATACGTGTTATGTGTATATATTTGGTTGTTATACGTGTGAGTGTATATTCACTCTCTTCTATCTTATAGATCTGATGTATTTTCTATGAAATACGTGTTATGTGTGTATGTCTCATCTGTTATGTGGAATATGTGTTGATTAAAACATGTTATACAGGTTTTTAAACTATGTATAAAAACGTATATTTTTATCTACTAATATGTTGGGTAGAACATGGGTAGATAATTGGTGTGTAATAAACAGATGAAAGGCCTCGGTGTTATTGGTGTTATTCTAGTCATTCAGCAGAGTATGGATGATGACCACGGACTATTCTAGACTGTCCTGTGGAACACTAGCAGGCTCATTACCTATAGGTGTTGTGAACGACGTGTTCACCGGTGTACTCTATCCCCCACATGGTTGCCTTTAGGACACTTATTGTTGAGGAAGCCCCTCTGCAGTGATGTCCGTCCCGATGAAAAATCCTGAAATAGGTTCCTTATAATAGACGTTATTTTTAGGAACGTAAGGTGAGGATAACGGGAATGGGTAATCGGGTTTATTGTTGATTGTTGAAATTAAATATAATTATTGTGGGTTGAAAACCCTATATGCTCACCAGGCTCCCAAGCCTGACCCACTCAGTTGATTTATTTTACAGGAAGTGGCGCAAGAGCTTAAGATGGGCGAACATCAAGTTGTTTTGTTTACAAGTCTGTATATGTATATATTTGTTGAATGACTTGTAATGCTATCGTTTATGATTTATGATCTGTATCGGAACATGACATCCCGACTTTTGAATATGAAATGAAATCATATGTCTTATGAAATGTTTTGATAAATATCTATTTTATCATGTTTTGTTTTTGGGAACAAATTCCGCATCTCTTTTAAAATTAAAAGGATTTACTCTGAAAATTATTTTAAAAAGCATAAATGAAATCGGTCTTTTCTGGCCGAGATTTTGGGGATGTCACAGTTGGTATCAGAGCATTAGTTTAAGCGAACTAGGAATTTGTAGGATTTCTAAACTTAAACTTAGCATTCTAAGTGGAGATTGTGGGGTGTGTGTCTAATAAATTTTAGACACAAGCACTAGTTTATTTTAGGAAAGTTGCCTAAAATGCTTTTATGTGCTAAATGTTATATGTTGCCATATATGATATTATTTGTTCGGATCTATGGTTTGTTGCCAACCGGATCTGAAGGTTTATGTGTTTAGGATTCTAAGCGTATGTATACGATATTAGAACTAGCATGTAATCGTTTGGAGTAATAAGGTGAAATTATTCGGTGTATAGATCAAAATGGTGAGAACAAGAAGCGGAGTTGGAAATGCTAATGAAAACAGGAATCAACCGCCTGTAATCGAGCAAGTACCTGTCGTAGCTGCTGCACCTGAGCCGATAACAATGGCTGGTGTACAAATGATGATTCAAATGATGTTAGATCGTCAGATGGAAGAAACAAGACGCCTGCTTAGGCAAAATCGTGAAGAACCGTCAATTCAAGCGGAAGAGCCCGAGGAGAATGGAGGGCAATCTGAAGGAGAAAACTTTAGTGGGATCATTGGTCAAGACGAACAACCAGTGGTTAGACGCAATAACCAGTATGGAGGAAATGATGGTCGTGGGTGCAAGTATAAGGATTTCATGGCATCCAAACCACCATGCCTATCCGGAAGCCCGACGCCGGTACAAGTTATGGACCGGGTCTCTGAAATGGAGACTATGTTTGAAAGTTGCGAATGCAGCAACAGGCAGAAGACCGCTCTTGCGATCCCTCTGCTAAAATCTGGCGTGTTGAGTTGGTGGAAGCTGTTAGCTGACTCTATGCCCAAGGGAGAAGCAAGCAAAATGTCTTGGGAAGACTTTCTGGAACAACTAAAACTGCAATACTGCTCCGAGTAGGACCTTCTGGAAATCAGTAATGAGTTTCAGAATTTGAAGAAAGGGAAATTGAGCGTTACTGAATACGCTACAAGTTTCACGGAAAAGATGAAGTTTATCCCATATTTGGTGCCTATAGAACTCTCTAAGGTCAACAAGTTTGCCCTTGGACTACCAGCGGACTATGGTCCAATGGTTAAGCAAGCAACCACATTGAAAGCCGCCATCTGGGCTGCTAGAAATGTTGAGACCCAGATCAGGGAAAAAGGTCTAGAAAGGTCAGAAGTTGGTGAGAAAAGGAAAATCGATGGATTTTCAGGGTCCAGCAAGAAAAGTAAATTCTCGAAGTCTAGTTCGAGAGGAAGTGGAGGAAAGGTAGAGGCGAAATGGTGCGACAAGTGCAAGAAGAAGCATCATGGGAAGTGTGGCGGGGAAACCACATGCTACAAATGTGGAAAGCCAGGGCATTATGCCAACGAATGCACCTTCACCAAGAATGATTGTTATGGTTGCGGTGAGGAGGGGCACATCTCAAGGGATTGTCCGAAGAAGAAGGAGGCAGCAAGACCCAACATTCCGCCAAAGCCAAAGGCGAGAGCATTCCAGATGACACTGGAAGCTGCTAAAGATGAAGCTGATGTCGCTTCAGGTACCTTTCTCGTTAACAAATTGCCTGCCCAAATTTTATTTGATTCTGGAGCCAACTACTCCTTTATATCGCATGAATTTGGTAGAAAACTAGCTTTGCCTATTGTGAGACTAGATAATGCTTTATTAGTCGAAGTTGCTAGTGGAAAGATTGTACCTGTTAGCCATCGTATGAAAAACATTTTAATTGATTTGAATGGGAATAAGTTCCACGAGGAATTATTACCTATAGAACTTAATGGTTTCGACATCGTTTTGGGAATGGATTGGCTTAGTGCCAATGATGCCGAAATTTTATGCAAGAAGAAAATAGTGAAAGTGAATCCGCCTGGAAAAGAATCGTTTATGGTGTATGGAGATAAACGCAGAGTAAATTCTGGAATCATTTCTCTAATGAAAGCCAGAAAGTGTTTGACCAAGGGATGTACATCATACTTAGCATTCGTGATCGATGCTAAGAAGGAAAAGAAGGTGATGCAAAATATTCCTGTTGTGTGTGATTATCCGGAAGTATTTCCCGAAGATCTTCCTGGATTACCGCCCGATCGACAAGTAGAATTTCGTATTGACTTGTTGCCCGGAACAACGCCAATTGCAAAAACACCTTATCGATTAGCACCGACGGAGATGAAGGAGCTAATGATGCAACTTCAGGAGTTATTGGACAAAGGTTTCATTAGACCTAGTTCATCACCCTGGGGAGCTCCGGTGTTATTCGTAAAAAAGAAAGATGGAAGCATGAGGATGTGCATTGATTACCGAGAGCTGAATAAGGCAACAATAAAGAATAGATATCTGTTGCCGAGGATTGATGACCTATTCGATTAGCTACAAGGTTCAAGTTATTTCTCAAAGATCGACTTGAGGTCAGGATATCATCAGCTAAAAGTAAGAGAGCAGGATATAGAGAAGACCGCATTCAGAACCCGATATGGACACTATGAGTTTTTGGTTATGTCGTTTGGACTAACCAATGCTCCCGCAGCATTCATGGATTTAATGAACAGAGTTTGTAACCCGTTCCTTGATAAATCTGTGATAGTGTTCATAGATGACATTCTGATTTATTCAAAAAGCCAAGAGGAGCATGGCAGACACTTGCGAGAAGTTTTGGAAGTCTTGAAGAAGGAGAAGCTATATGCGAAGTTCTCCAAATGTGATTTTTGGATTCGAGAAGTCCAATTCTTGGGTCACGTGGTCAACCAAGAAGGTATAATGGTTGATCCAGCAAAGATTGAAGCTGTAATGAAGTGGGAACAACCAAAAAGTCCCACGGAGATTCGAAGCTTTTTAGGATTAGCCGGATATTACCGAAGGTTTATCCAAGGCTTTTCTTCGATTGCTAATCCATTAACAGCTTTGACCCACAAAGGAGCTACTTATGCTTGGAGTGATAAGCATAAAGAAGCATTCGAGAAGCTAAAGAAGAAACTATGCGAGGCACCGATACTTTCTCTACCCGATGGAGTTGAAGACTTCGCTGTTTATAGCGATCCGTCTGGTGTTGGATTGGGTTGTGTTTTGACCCAAAGAGATAAGGTGATCGCATATGCATCTCGACAGCTGAAAGAGCATGAAAAGAACTACCCGACTCATGATTTGGAGTTGGCAGCGGTAGTTTTCGCTTTAAAAATATGGAGGCATTACCTCTATGGCACGAAGTGCAAACTTTTCACTGATCATAAGAGTCTCCAATATCTCTTTAGTCAGAAAGAATTGAATATGAGGCAACGACGCTGGCTGGAACTACTTAAAGACTACGACTGTGAGATACTTTACCACCCCGGTAAAGCCAATGTTGTCGCTGATGCTCTCAGTCGGAAAGTCAATCTTGAAAAGAGAAGGCCAAGAGCGTTGAGAATTGAAGTTGTCTCAACCATTTTAGAAAGTATAAAGAAAGCTCAAGAGGAAGCTTCGGAGAAGAATGACCGGAAGGAAGAACGTTTGGGCAAAACGTTGGTGTTCGGTGTAAACAGTCACGGACTGAAGGTGTTCCAAGATCGGATTTGGATACCTAAGACAGGAGGAGTCAGAGATCTTCTGATGGAAGAAGCTCACAAGACCATGTACTCAATTCATCCCAGTAGCACTAAAATGTATAGGGACTTGAAACCCTATTATTGGTGGCCGACGATGAAGCTCGACATTGCGAAGTATGTGGCCGAGTGTGTGACTTGTGCAAGAGTCAAGGCACAACATCAGAAACCGTACGGGAGTTTAGAACCATTGCCTGTGCCTATGGGTAAGTGGGAAGACATTACTATGGATTTTGTCACTAAACTGCCCAGAACAAAGAATGGTCACGACATGATTTGGGTGGTCGTCGATCGATTCACTAAGAGTGCGCATTTCATAGCAGCCAATGAGAAATGGTCTATGGAAAAGCTTGCGAATTCTTATGTGAAGGAAATTGTGAGACTTCACGGTGTTCCGCTAACAATTGTGTCGGATCGTGATAGTCGTTTCACCTCAAGATTTTGGAAAAGTCTACAAGAGGAATTAGGTACCAAGTTGTGTTTAAGTACAGCCTACCATCCGCAGACTGATGGTCAGAGCGAACGGACGATACAAACACTTGAAGATATGCTGAGAGCATGTACCTTGGAATTCCTAGGTAATTGGGATGAACATTTACCTTTGGTAGAATTTTCTTATAATAATAGTTTTCACTCGAGCATAAAGATGGCACCTTATCAAGCTTTGTATGGACAGAAGTGTCGTACGCCGTCTTGTTGGCTTGAGGCTGGGGAAAAGCAGTTTATGGGGCCGGAGATAGTCCATCAAACTGCTGAAAAGTTGAAAATAATTAGGGAGAGAATGTTAGCAGCTCAGGATCGTCAAAAGAGTTATGCTGACAAAAAGCGAAGACCGATGACTTTTGAAGTTGGAGATTCGGTTTTGCTTAAAGTCTCGCCGTGGAAGGGACTTATAAGATTTGGAAAAAGGGGAAAGTTAAGTCCAAGGTTTATTGGACCGTTTAAAGTTCTTCAGAGGATTGGGAACCAAGCTTACAAGCTCGAACTACCAGAAGAACTGAATGGAATTCATAACACTTTCCATGTGTGTTATTTGAGGAAGTTCACGGGAGAAGTTCCCGACATAATTCCACTTTCAGAGTTGAGGATCGATGAGAACAAAAGGTTGATTGAGGAACCGGAGGCAATTGTTGACCGAAAGACTAAGAAATTGCGACGTAAGATGGTGGAGTTAGTGCTTGTCCGATGGAAACACACGAATGGGCCAAATCTCACCTGGGAGACGGAGAGTGACATGATGAGTCGCTATCCGCATTTGTTTGCTAGTGTGTGATTCCGGGGACGGAATCATTCTAAGGTGGAGAGAATTGTAATGCCCGTGTTTCTAGGCTTGCCATTTTTAGCAATGTAATAGTCTAGGTTAACCTTGTAACTCAACTTGAAATAATAAGAATGTATTATTTGTGAATTATTTGAATTATGTGATTTATGTGTGTATTTTCTTAATTTTTATAATTTAATGAATTAAGAATAAAATAAGCGTCAAAATTTAAGTGTGAGATAAGCCCAACATCTTTGCATAAAGTTGTAGTGGTCGAAACAAGGATTCCGGAGATATAAGGAATGCCAAAATCCGAGTTATAACGAAGAAGTTATGACCTGTCGAAGTTTCGCGACAGAACCGACACGACGCCGAGTGACGTAAAATATGAATTTAAGATAGAGCGATATTTAGCCTTAGCAATCTAAACGAAAGTCGTAGATTTCGTTAAACCGAGAGCGTGCATAAAAGGAACGCCCAAATCTGACTTCGTGTGAGGAAGTTATGATTTTATGAAGTTTCGACTTAGCAGTATGCAGCCCGAATACTCGATTTGAGATCGAGCGGTTTTTAGCCGAAACAATCTAAATGAGAATCGAAGATCTTGTTGTTAGTAGCGAAGCAATGAAAAGTTAGGCGAGAACGGACGTCAGACGAAGAAGTTATGAATTTATAACGAAATTTTTCTGTCCCGGCCTTCTAAAAATAAATAATAAAAATAAAAGTCAAAATTAGCCAACGGAGTCTAAATGAAAGTTGTAGAGTATGGTCTGACCTTCGCGTGGATATAAAGAACGTCGAAAACGGAGCTCGTATGCGAAAGTTACGCAATTTAGAAGTTTGACAAGTCAATTACGCCCCGCGTAATTTGAGTACGCCCCGCGTACTCAGTCGGATGCAACTTGTCTGACCAATACTCGAGTGCCACCAGTCGACGCACGCAGTGACGTCAAAGTACGCCCCGCGTAACCCAAGTACGCCCCGGGTACTGAGTACGCCCCGCGTAATCCCAGACCCAGCAGCCTATAAATAGAACTCGAATTCAGCCATTTTCTCTTGTTCAAACTCTTCCCTCTCTCTAAGTTTTGCCTCGATTTGCGTGTCGTTTATACCCCAAAGCCCCGGTAATATTCCCGAGCCCCGAAGTAAGATCCGAAGCCCCGAGGATCCCGAAGAGCGTTATTCCCAAGCCGAAACGCTGCCCGTGAGGAGCCCGGTTTTGTGAAGATCTTCCAGATCTACGGAGAAACACCTCTTCTGCAAGTCGTAGTGCTGCCCGATCATCTTCTGATCAAGTGAGTGTGTAGTTATTTTCATTCCAACGCAATATTATGAAGTATTTCCTATAAAATACGTGTTATGTGTATATATTTGGTTGTTATACGTGTGAGTGTATATTCACTCTCTTCTATCTTATAGATCTGATGTATTCTCTATGAAATACGTGTTATGTGTGTATGTTTCATCTGTTATGTGGAATATGTGTTGATTAAAACATGTTATACAGGTTTTTTAACTATGTATAAAAACGTATATTTTTATCTACTAATATGTTGGGTAGAACATGGGTAGATAATTGGTGTGTAATAAACAGATGAGAGGCCTCGGTGTTATTGGTGTTATTCTAGTCATTCAGCAGAGTATGGATGACGACCACGGACTATTCTAGATTGTCCTGTGGAACACTAGCAGGCTCATTACCTGTAGGTGTTGTGAACGACGTGTTCACCGGTGTACTCTATCCCCCACATGGTTGCCTTTAGGACACTTATTGTTGAGGAAGCCCCTCTGCAGTGATGTCCGTCCCGATGAAAAATCCTGAAATAGGTTCCTTGTAATAGACGTTATTTTTAGGAACGTAAGGTGAGGATAACGGGAATGGGTAATCGGGTTTATTGTTGATTGTTGAAATTAAATATAATTATTGTGGGTTGAAAACCCTATATGCTCACCAGGCTCCCAAGCCTGACCCACTCAGTTGATTTATTTTACAGGAAGTGGCGCAAGAGCTTAAGATGGGCGAACATCAAGTTGTTTTGTTTACAAGTCTGTATATGTATATATTTGTTGAATGACTTGTAATGCTATCGTTTATGCTTTATGATCTGTATCGGAACATGACATCCCGACTTTTGAATATGAAATGAAATCATATGTCTTATGAAATGTTTTGATAAATATCTATTTTATCATGTTTTGTTTTTGGGAACAAATTCCGCATCTCTTTTAAAATTAAAAGGATTTACTCTGAAAATTATTTTAAAAAGCATAAATGAAATCGGTCTTTTCTGGCCGAGATTTTGGGGATGTCACAACGAGTTGGTTGACCTACTCGTCGAGTAGCAACAGGGTGGGATCGTGTTTTAAGTAACCTACTCGACGAGTCCATGTTGGGACTCGGCGAGTAGGAGCTGGCAGTGGAAACCCTAAATCACGGGGTTTGCACCTCTATTTAAAGGAGCCTTAGCCTCCTTTGGTCTCTTTACAGTCTTTGAGAGCCCCTTAAAACCCTAATTCGTGTATGTGTGCCTTGGTGTGGTGTTGAAGCTTGGAAAAGAGGATCTTGGAGGAAGAAAGCTAAAAGTGCAAAGGAAATTGAAGCAAGGAAGGAGTGGGAATTCGGATTTACCTCAACTAGCATCCTTTGGAGGAATCAAAGTGCCATTTTTACTTCCCTTTTTCCCTTTTGTTGAGTTTCCAGGGCTTTTATGGATTTTCAAGTTGGTATGATGAGCTATGGGCTAGATCTGAAGTTGTAACTTCAGATCTGGACCCTCCTTTGATTCTAGAAGCATAAAGTCACAGTCTTGGTTATGATTAAGGTCCCTCTTGAGCATGAAGTTCCATTAAGAACTTAGAATAGACATTTAGAGCATTTATGGGCATGCATGCACGTAAAGTTTGCAACTTTACGTGATAAGCATGCCCTAGAAGCTTGGATCTGTAAGTTAGAGCCGTTGCATGGCTCAAAACAAGTCTGTATGGAAAAAGGACTGAATGGACTCAGCGAGTCGCAAGGTTAACTCGACGAGTCACATGAAGATGGCCGTGAACTCGACGAGTTGATGAACAACTCGGCGAGTCCGATGAAGATCACCATAAGACTCGACGATTTGAAGAAAAACTTGGCGAGTCGGATGAGTTTTCTCTTGGATATGTATGAGTGTGTACACGTCGAGTTGCAAGGAGGGAACTCGACGGGTGACCTTAAGTTTGATTGAGAATCAAAGGAACTCGACGAGTCACTCCGATGACTCGGCGAGTTGGAATGTACTTCAGAGAACTCGGCGAGTACCCAAGGGTACTCGGCGAGTTAAGGTCAACATGGACTGTTGACCTTGACTGAGGACTTTGAATTTGACCAGAGGTTGACTAGTGGGTTATGGAGCACCTTATAAGGTTAAGGACTTACGAGTATGTTGTGCTATGACGATAGGTGGTGGGGCCTGTGTCAAGTGAACCAAGAGTTGGAGTTTACCTTTCGAATCAACATCTTCAAGGTGATTTATCCTCACTATATCGATAGGGTCTACGGCACCAAGGCCGGCCCCTTTAGTTGTTATTATTATGGTATGTTGCATGTGGTTATGATCTGTTAGTTCGGAATCGAGGTAGACAGTATGTTATCCTCTTATGATCCATAGGGATTCGTGTGTTAGTGACCTGCTAGGTCGGTACTCTAGTTACAGGAGAATTCTATGATTGATGATCAGTGTGATAGATATGTTTGATGTTTATATATGTCTGTATATGATAGTATGCACACATGGTTATTTGCTTGTGGTTGGGTTGAAGCGGTCCTGCTTTGTGCTGAAGGCCAATATACCTTATGAGCGATTCGGGGAGACTGTAGGCCCACGTGGCGGACCAGTCATACCAAAGGCTCGGGATGAATTCAGACAGACTGTAGGCCCCGTAGGGCGGTCCATTCAGGCCGATGGCCCAGTATGCATGTTGATTGAATTGATTATTAGTGTTGTGGTATTGTCAGTGTGGTATTTGAATGTTGGGGGTAGCTCACTAAGCCCTCGGGCTTACAGTTTTCAGTTTATTGTTTTAGGTACTTTAGGAGATCGTGGAAAGGCGAAGGCATGATCGTATCGCTCCTCATCCTTACGTTATGATTTTTGGGACACTTTGATGGAAAATGATTTGAAAACATTTGACAGAACTATGACTGGATCAAGACCTAATAGGTCTAAGATTTACAAATATAGGAAATTAGACCAAAGTTTTTTTTACATAAACTAGGTTATTTTTGGAAGTTTTTCTGACCCAAACATAAAAGTTTGGCTGTGAACTTCTAAGACACGAGGTGTTTGCGGTTTTTAAATTTCAAAACCCGAGACGGCACTTTCTTTCACCCGTTCGTTTAAGCAAATAATATTAAAATAATCGAACGAACTCTAAATTTGTTCAAATAAGAAATAATGACATTAACTTATAATGAGAAGTGATTGACTTCTAGGGTTTGACCGAATGAAAATTCCGGGTTGTCACAAATTCAAATTACCTTATCTTTTAAACTTCATAATATTTACTTCTCCCTTTTTTTTTAACTTTTACCTTTGACTATTTGAAATTAACCTTGATATTTCACATGTATAGTTTGGCGGAAATTGTTAGGGTCAAGATCCTCAACCCTATTTAGGATCCTGGATCTTCAATATCTTTCAGGATCCTGAACACTTCTCAGGATCCCGACCATTGTTGTTATTATTCCCTGACACTTTTAATAGATATATTTATATTTATTTTTCTCATATGTGTAAAAATGGTCAACATAAGACTCATTCTCAATGAATAATCACTTCACCCAGGCCTAAGACCCGAGAATACCAAGTCAAACTACGCGCATATGCTCATTCAAGAGGATCTCATAAATATCAAACTTATTGTTGTTTAGTCTAGACTATAAATTCACATGTAATACACACTACAAACACGATTAGCTTACTAATACATTTGTATTTGTATTATCATCACCATATATGTAATCCTACATTTAAATCAATAAAAACAACAAGGCATGTGATCATTGTCACCTCCCAATGTTTTATGCTAGAGATCCTATAAAGTGTCAAGGGCTTTCCTGCTAACTCACTTGTCTCATTTTGATCAATATTCAATACTTGCATCACCTTAAACACCACATTTGGTTGAATACTACTTGACCAAAACATTCATGAATAGAGTGTAGATTGTCGATGGAGACTAGACATTGCATTGGAATACCACTTGGTCAAATTTTGACCAAAACAGTTGTGAATAGAGTGTAGATTGTCTATGGATACTAGACATTGCAATGGTTGCTACAATATTCATGAGTACTTAGAAAAATCGAGATTGTGAGTATTAGATAAACCCACGCTCAGAGAATTACTTCACGGATTATATCACAAGCAATTTTCAGACAATAATATCTTATATTCTTAAATTGGAGATATGTGAGTTGTAATTTACAAGTTGGTTGTGCATAGGTGTCATGTAAATGCATCAGTAACATGATGTTATAAAACGTAGTGTTATGAATTATTTGGTGAGTAAAAGATACAATCATATGAGTCAAGATTTAATAATTCCTTTTGCCCTAACAGGAAAAATGATATCTTTGGGTCCTTCGATGATTTGGTGTTAACATTATAATGTTGGGCTCAGCCAGGACTAAATTGATGTGTCCAAGTAGTAACCCTTATGAACTCATCACAAATGGGGAAATCAGGAAACATAATTTTGGATAAGAGATTGATAATAATCCATGTCCCATGTCCATATAATATCTTGTCAAAGGAAGGAATATCTGATCGCTTATCTTATGACCGATGTCTAATCAGATAAGAGATTGGAGTTACTTTGGAAAGCTCCCCTTTGTTGTTTATTTAGAAGTTATACTTGCAACTATATTTATAGACTTATCCAAGTGGTAGACTTTTGGATTAGGTGTCTAATCCAATAACTAAATTGGTATATACTTGAATTAAAAGAAGAGTCCTTTTTGGTTGCCCATAAATCTAGCAATTGATAGCATGATTTTTGGGAGAGAAATGTGAAGGGTTTTGAGAATTCTAACACTCTTATGGTGTGCATGCAACCCTAGATACCTTGGATCTATGGTTTCTCTATTATACATGCAAACTTTCAATTTTCCAAGGTATCATCCAAACTAGCATATTATAAAGTATAGACAATACAAAAATCTAGTTGAATTACATACCTTTTCTTGTAGCTTGATTCCTTGGACCTTTAAGAGCCTAGTACCCCAAGTGTGATGCCTCAAATGCTTCACATAACACCACTAACAAAGGAGGACTTGAGAGAGGGTTCATTGCTTCACAAAATCGGCTAGCACTCTTCTAAGCTCACTTAGGTGCTGATTTTGGTAGCCATGAGGTTCCTG
The DNA here is from genome assembly GCF_052625555.1 of Lactuca saligna. Classification (NCBI taxonomy): domain Eukaryota; kingdom Viridiplantae; phylum Streptophyta; class Magnoliopsida; order Asterales; family Asteraceae; genus Lactuca; species Lactuca saligna. Next base: position 263,429,752 of record NC_136421.1, on the reverse strand, counting down.
TTGGGTTTTGAGCATTCTAACACTTCCTAAGTGTACATGAAACCCTAATAAACCTTGGATCTATGTTTGTCTAAGGTACATGCAAAATATTATTTTCCAAGGTTTATAACCTATCTAGCATGGCATGGGGTACTTTTAAACATAAAAGATCTAGATGAATTACATACCTTTTGTTGATTGTTGATTCCTTGGAGTTTGAGAGCCAAACACCAATAATGTGAATGCCTCAAGTGGAAATCACAAATCACCACAAACTTGGAAAATATATGAGAGAGTATAGTAACTCTTAGAATTCGGCCACCACTATTACACACACACTAGGGTTATTTTTCATGCAACATAAGCTTGTTTATATAGTGTGCATGGTTAGAGTGAAACCATAATAACCCATGTCTTTTCCTCTTCCAAGGATCCATGGGTTAAAGCTCCATGGATCATCCATGGACTTCCATATAAGCTTAGCCCATTAACAAATGAGTATTAGACAACACCATATAAATGCAATAGCCCATAATTTAATTAATCTTCCTTTTAATCACTAAATTAATTCATAATTAATTTCAAAATTAAAACTAATTAAATATCATGACTTTATATTAATAAATTATAACTTATAATATATTAATAAATCGTAGTATACAATTCTCATAAAATTATCCATAAATAGTTTGGGTGAAGTGCAACCCAAATGGACCATGTCGGGTCGGGTCAAGTATATACCAAATAAGTTATGGACTTAGACACCTTATCCAACAGTTCCTTATATAGTGTGAAACAACTAGGGTTACACCATGTAAACCCTAATATGGATGACTTTCCACATTCCTTTGGCTCTATAGGTTTTAACCTCCACGGAGTATTCATGGTTCGCCACATGGGTTTAGCCCAACATAAAGAACTATGGATCATAAGCCCACTTTATACGAATGAATGATTTATACAATCAATCCTCATATATTTAATTAGTCTCTTTGATCACGAAATTAATTACAAATTAATTCACGATCAATACTGCCTAAATAATATGATTTTATATTAATATATTTGAACTTATAATATATTAATAAATCATAAATATACTATCCTCATAAGTTTATCCTTACAAATTGTTCCGGTGCCATACAACCCAAATGGACCATGCTACTCTCGGTTCAAGTACATACCAATTACAGTTATGGGTTAGACACTAAATCCAAAAATCTCCCACTTGGATAAGTCTAATAATTATAAATGGAAGTAAGACTTAAAACACCGGCTAGCAATTGTAGCTCTTAAAAGTCTCTGTCAAATTAAGACGTTCCATTTTAGATAAGTGATCATATAATCCTCTATTCTCAAGATATCAGTCGGAAAAATATATGGACCAACGTCATACTTATTGTCCATCAGTTTGTTTCCCTATTTCCGATTTGCTTGACACAGAACTTAATCGAACACATCAATTTTAGTTCTGACCGGGCCTGACACATAAGTTAAAACAAAATCATCGAGGGTCCCAAGATATCGCTTTTAATCCTCCAAGGACTAAAAGGAACAGATAAACTTCGACTCATATGCTTGTACTAACTACTCATGAAATAGAACACAACAACACGTTTTATAGCATCAAGTTACTGAAGCGGTTTCGTACTATCAATGCACAACCAAATCATAGTCAACAACTCATATCTCTTAATTTGAAGATTGATATGATATCAGTGTCTCAAGGTCACTTGAGATAAATTCCATGAAGTGATACAAGTAAGCGTGGGTTTAATCCAATACTCATACCTTATGAGCACTCATGAATGTTGCAACAAACTTTGTTACAAGCCAAATTCATGACAGTCTTGCTTCAATACCTACTTCCAAAGTTTAATAAACTGTTGATAGTTTGACTAATATAATATAATATAATATAATATAATATAATATAATATAATATAATATAATATAATATAATATAATATAATTATTCTTGAAGTCAAAACATGCAAAGTGAAACAATAACAAATGATTGACACAAGACAGTGCCATACTAGTAAATAAAAAACACCTTTTATTTAAGGATCAAATGTCAATTACATTTCAACTATTACAAGTTTCGAAAGTTATCTAATCATTACAACTAATATCATCCTTCATCCCGATACGCCTCTCATGTTGTAACTGGTTAACCCTACTCAGTCCCTTCGTGAGGGGATATGATGGGTTCTCCTTTGATAATACCCTCTTTTCCACGATGAGTCCTTCTTCTATTCGATGTCTTATGAAGTGATATTTTTTGTCGATGTGTATGGATCTGTGTGATCCCTTGGTTCCTTGGCTAAGGCAACTCACTATTTCTTTCACAAAAAATATCCATAGGCTCTTTTATAGCTAGCACAAATCCAAGGTATATGATGAATTTCTTCAGTCATATTGCCTCCTTCGCCGCCTCGCTTGCTGCTATGTACTCTGATTCCCACATTGAATCAGCTACTGTCTCCTACTTGGAAATTTTCCAAGTTATTGCTCCTCCGTTCAAGGTAAAGACCCAGCCCGACTGAGAGCGAAAATTATCCCTGTTAACCTGAAAGTTGGCATCAATATACCCCACCACTCTCAGTTCATCACTCCCACTGAGGGTGAGAACCCAGTCCTTAGTCCTCCGCAGGTACTTGAGAATGTTCTTTACTGTAGTCTAGTGAACCTTTCCAGGATTCCCTTGATACCTGTTGACCATGCTCAAAGCAAAGGGATGATCCAGCCAAAAGCGGAAGCATATGGTATTCGATTCATCTCAGCTATCTCAGCCTCTATACTCAGACTCTGAGCTTTACTCAGTTTGGCATTGCTCTGCATCAATAAGTCACCTTTCTTGGAATCATGCATGCTGAATTTTTTCAACACCTTATCTAAGTAGGTACGTTGACTAAGTCCAATTAGTCTCTTAATCCTAGCTCTCAATATCCTTATCACAAGAATATCGATAGCTTCTCTGAGGTCCTTCATAGCAAAACACTTCCCAACCCAGGACTTAACCTCCAACAAGTTTGGGATGTCATTTCCTATGAGTAATATGTCATCCACATACAATACCAAAAGCTAACTATGCTCCCACTAGCTTTGACATATACACAAGACTCATCCCCGCTTCTCGGAAAACCAAACTCTTTGACTTTCTCATCGAAACAAATATTCCATCTACGAGATTCTTTTTTCAATCCATAAATGGATTTCTCAAGCTTACACACTCTATTAGGGTACTTTGCATCAACAAAACCCTCTGGATGACTCAAGTAAACATCCTCAGCCAACTTTACATTAACGAAAGAGATTTTGACATCTATTTGGCATCTTTCATAATCATGAAATGCAGCAATGGCTAGCATAACCCTAATAGACTTAATCTTCGCTACAGGTGAGAATGTCTCATCATAGTCAACTCCCAAATTTTGAGTAAATCCCTTCGCAACCAGTTGCAACTTATAAGTGTGTACTTTCCCACCCATGCTAGACTTCTTCTTGAAGATCCATTTGCACCCAACTATCTTACGACCCAATACATTGTCAATCAAGTTCCAAACTTGACTTCATACATGGACTAAATCTCACTATCCATAGCCTCTTTCCATTTAGCAGACTCGGGGACTGCCAAGGCTTCCTTGTATTTGTTAGGTTCCTCCAAATTTACCAGTATGTTATCTCTGATAAACGTATCACCTTCTGTAGTAATAAGGAAACCATAGAAATAAGGAAACCATAGAACTCAGGTGGAACACTAACTCTACCGGAACGCCTCAAAGGTATAGACTCGTCAATCGGATCAACAGGAGTTTCCTCCTCAGGTTGATCGCTAGTGTTTGAGGTTCCTTCATCGCTTGACTCTTGAATTTTTTCAAGGTTAATTTTCCTCCCACTGTCTCCTTGGCCTATGAGCTCTCTCTCGTGAAAGACTCCTTTCCTCGCAATGAAGACAACATTGTCACTCGGTCTATATAAGAGATAACCAAAGGATTTCTATGGGTAGCTGATGAAAATACACCGTTCACTTCGAGGTTCGAGCTTTTCATGAGTATCGTGTCTCAAGAAAACCTCGCAGCCCCAAACCTTGATGTGGTCCAATGTGGGAGCCTTCCCAGTCCACATCTCGTGAGGTGTTTTGGTAACCTTCTTTGGAGCGACTAGATTAAGGATATAGGCGGCAGTCTCTAAGGAATACCCCCAAAATGAGATGCGTAACAAAGCTCGACTCATCATGGAACGAACCATGTCCAACTAAGTTTGATTGCGCCTCTTAGCTGTAACGCCCGTAGATCCGAGCTAGTCAATTTAGAGACGTTAAGCATCAAAGATGACTTTTTGATAGAAGATTATTTAGAATGAATAATATTAACTAATTTGTAGTATATGTTACAAGGATTACGTACATATAAAGAACGTTGAAATCCGAGTTATAACGAAAAAGTTATGACCTGTTGAAGTTTCGCGACAGAACCGGCACGACACAACGCGACATAAATAGTGAATTTACGTTAGAGTGATATTTGGCCTTATCAATCTAAATGAAAGTCGTAGAATACGTTAAACCGAGAGCGTGCATGAAAAGAACGCCCAAATCTGACTTTGTATGAGGAAGTTATGATTTTTCGAAGTTTCGGCTTAGTAGTGTACAGCCTGAAGTTCGAATATGACATCGAGCGATATTTATCCAAAACTTTCTAAATGAGAATTGAATATCTCATCAATAGTAGTCCAATGATAAAAAGACAAACGAAAACAGAGTTTAGACGAAGGAGTTATGAATTTCGAACGGAGTTTTCCTATCCCGACCTACTAAAAATAATATATTAATAATATATTAAAATTAAAGTCAAAATTGTCTACAACCATCTTAGTTTCATATACACCATTACAAGGTAATGCTTTAAAATAAAAACACCATTATAATAAGCATTAATAGCACCAATTTCATTATCAAATGAAAAACTAAACCCTTGTTTGTACGAACCATGAAAGAAAATAATATTTCTCGCAATTTCTGACGAGTAGCAACAATTATTCAAATCTATTTCTAACCCACTAGTAAGCAATAAAGAGTAAACTCGAATCTTTGTGACAGGTGAAACCTTCCTATTCCTCATGATCAAGTTTATCTTTCCGTGCTCCACATCCTTACTTCCTTTTAGGCCTTGCACATCAAAACAAATGTGAAAATCACAACCTGTGTCAAGAACCCAAGAGTTAGAATGTGATGAGTTTTTAGATAGAATAGCATAAATACATGCATGGGTGGGTTTAACCTTCCCATCCTTGACATCCTGCAAGTATTTGGGGTAGCTTTGCTTCCAGTGCCCTTTTCGTGGCAGTAGAAACACTCTGCTTCCTTAGGAATGGAAATGGGAGCAGCAGAACCAACCTTGGTCCCACTTGAAGAGGACCCATCAAGAGACTTTATCTTGCGGCTCTTTAAGGGAGACTTCCTCTTCTTCCCTTTCCCTTGTTCAATTTCCAGAACAGGGGCAATTGCAGTAGGAATAGAAATAACATTTTTACCTTTGAGACCACTTTCAGCGGTCCTCAAAAGCCCTTGAAGCTTGCTAAGTGTGACCTCCTCCTTGTTCATATGATCGGTCATGCGGAACTAATCATAACATGGAGGTAAGGAGTGTAGAATGATATCTATAGCCAACTCCTCAGGAGTAGTAGAAGACTCATCGATTTCCTTAAGCTCCTTGTCTAGGACATATTCCTTGTCCTCATAGCGAGTGACCATCCTGATGTTCCTAATCCAATCATTGAAGTTGGAACCATCAAAGATGACTCTCCCACAAAGGTTCATGAAAGAGAAGGAGCTAATAGGGTTTAAGCCAGAAGTAGTGTTGGAAGACATCTGACAAGAAGGACAAAGTTTAGATTAGAAAAAGAGTCCTTAATATAACACCCAATATGAAATATTAAGGCTAGGACCTAACACAATATTTTACAAATTGGAAGAGGGATGCCGTAATCCAACTTGCAAAATATTTGAAGGTAGGTAAATGACAATTTTGCCAATATCCACCATGAAAAATGAAATAGTTATTAAGTTTTAATTAGATTGAAACTCCTAGATCCTTTGAGATTCATTGAACAATTCAATGACGTGTTTAAATCTCGACTATGCCCTTCAGGTTTGTGACTGGATACCGAGGATCACAAACAAGGTGTGAATAACCATGCAAATTATCTTGGTACTCTTAATTTTATCACCTACTCGATGTGTCGGTTAACCACACTCGCTCCACCGATCTATGATAAACATCAAGTTACCCTTTGCGACCCTTACTAGTCCATATTAGTGTTAACTACACACGCTCCACTAACGACTTAGCAAGGTGCAAAGTGCAATTTCATGGATTAGCATCAATTTCACATTTTCTTAAAGTAACTAAGATTGGGAATTTATAAACGGTTTAGTTATTTTATAATTATCATTATACTTAATGAGAATTATAGTAACTAAACCGTTTATAGATTCCCAATCTTAGTAACTAAAAGGAACAAATAAACTTTGGCTCATATGCTTGTACTAACTACTCATCAAATTACACACAACAACACGTTTTATAGCATCAAGTTACTGAAGCGGTTTCGTACTATCAATGCACAACCAAATCATAGTCAACAACTCATATCTCTTTGTTTGAAGACTTATATGATATTAGCATCTGAAGGTCACTTGAGATAAATTCCATGAAGTGAAAAAGTGAGCGCATGTTTAATCCAATACTCAGACCTTATGAGTACTCATGAATTTTGCAGCAAACTTTGTTATGTCTAATACCATTCAGAAAAATCTACAAGCCAAAATCATGACAATCTTGCATCAATACCTACTCCCAAAGTTTAATAAATTGTGGATAGTTTGATAATATAATATAATATAATATAATATAATATAATATAATATAATATAATATAATATAATATAATATAATTATTCTTGAAGTCAAAACATGCAAAGTGAAACAATAGCAAATGATTGACACAAGACAGTGCCATACTAGTAAATAAAAAACACCTTTTATTTAAGGATCAAATGTCAATTACATTTCAACTATTACAAGTTTCGAAAGTTATCTAATCATTAAAACTAATATCATCCTTCCGCCCGATGTGCCTCTCATGTTGTAACTGGTTAACCCTACTCAGTCCCTTTGTGAGAGGATTTGATGGGTTATCCTCTGATAATACCCTCTTTTCCACGATGAGTCCTTCTTCTATTCGATGTCTTATGAAGTGATATTTTCTGTCGATGTGTCTGGATCTGCCGTGATCCCTTGGTTCCTTGGCTAAGGCAACTCACTCTTGCTTTCACATAAAATATCCATAGGCTCTTTTATAGATGGCACAAATCCAAGGTCTATGATGAAGTTCTTCAGCCATATCGTCTCCTTCGCCGCCTCGCTTGCTGCTATGTACTCTAATTCCCAAATTGAGTCAGCTACTGTCTCATACTTGGAAATTTTCCAAGTTATTGCTCATCCATTCAGGGTAAAGACCCAGCCCGATTGAGAGCGGAAATTATCCCTGTCGGCCTGAAAGTTGGAGTCACTATACCCCACCACTCTCAGTTCATCACTCCCACTGAGGGTAAGAACCAGTCCTTAGTTGGGTACAAACCATTAGAGGCACGAGATTTTTGGTGCTTTCTTTCTAAAGCTTGATCAAGAAGGGATTGTTGATTATTTACTACAATAATCAAAAGATATGTAAACCCTAAAACCCTTTATGAATTTAAAAAATATTGAAGTACACCTAGGGTTCTTGATATTTAATTGTTTGTTGCAAATCAATAGTGAAAACTTAGATCCAATAGGTTGCATGTGAACTTATGATTATGTTTTTCCCTTACATTTTTTTGTAACCTATAAAACCTATCAGGAATAACAACATGGTTTTGACTTATAGAGAGTGAACTGACTTCGTACGATTCTTCTTCGAAGTGGAATTTAGAACTAACTTGGATTCCGTTATGAGAGGTAGTGATACGGCCATGAGACAGGTACTCGTTGAAATCCATAACTTTAGAGATGTAGTTGTAGTGCAATCAGACAAGTACTCATTGAAATCCAAAACTTTGGAGGTGTAGTGGTAGTGCCATCAGAGAAGTACTTTCTACATTTTGAAACTTAGAGATATAGTGATCCCTATGGGAATTTAAAAGTGTAACGCCCGTGTTTTTGTGCTTGTCATTAATAGCGATGTAAATGTCTAGGTTAACCTTTGTAACCCGTCTTGAAATAATAAAGATGTATTATTTGAGTATTATGTGTTTTGTGTGACTTAAATGAATTAAAGATAAAAATAAGAATCAAAATGAAATATCAGATAAATCTGATATCTATAGATAATGTTGTGGTGGTTGAAACAAGGATTCTGGAGATATAAAGAATGCCAAAATCCGAGTTATAACGAAGAAGTTATGACCTATCGAAGTTTCGCAACAGAACCAGCAACGCTGAATGATGTAAAAAGTGAAATTTACGTTAGAGCAGTTTTTATCCGACACAATCTAAATGAGAATCGAAGATCTCGTCAACGGTAGTGCAACGGTAAAAAGACAGACGAAAACGGATGTCAGACGAAGAAGTTATGAATTTATAACGGAGTTTTACTGTCCCGACCTACTAAAAATAAATAATAAAAATAAATTCAAAATTAGCCGAAAAAGTCTAAACGAAAGTTGTGGAGCGTAGTCTCACCTATGCGTGGATATAAAGAACGTCGAAAACGGAGTTCGTATGAGGAAGATATGAATTTCTGAAGTTTTTAAATAATTAATATTTATTTATTTAATCTTTAATTCGGATAATATCCGAAGGAGTCATTGATCTGATCCGAAGGGTACGCCCCGCGTAACCTTTAAGTACGCCCAACGTACCTCGGTCTTATGCGGTCCGAGAGAGAGCCACGATCAACCACCAAAACCTCGCCACGTGGCCTTCCTATCCGAACTACAATCAGCGTAGTGCTTCGTACGCCCAACGTACGTACGAGGCTCAGCCTCTATAAAAGGGCATGCGAGGCAACCGAACTTTTTGCCAAAATCTCTTCTCTCTCTCTCTCTCCCATGTCTTCTTGATTTACGTGCAACTTATACCCCGAAGCCCCGGTATCGTTCCTGAGCCCCGAAGCAAGTCCCGAAGCCCCGAATATCCCGAGAAGTGCAATTCCCGAGCCGAAGCTCTGCCCGCAAGAAGCACAGTGTGTGAAGTGATCCCGGTTTCACCGAAGAATACTACTCTTAGAGCCATAGTGTTGTCCGATCATCTTCTGATCAAGTGAGTGTATATTCCTTTTCTTCTAACACATAGATATAAAGTATCTCCGAGTGAATACGTGCTATGTGTATATAGATATATATTATCTGTTACGCCCAGCGTACCTCGGTCTTATGCAGTTCGAGAGAGAGCCACGATCAGCCACCAAAACCTCGCCACGTGGCCTTCCTATCCGAACTACAATCAGCATAGTGCTTCGTACGCCCAACGTACGTACGAGGCTCAACCTCTATAAAAGGGCATGCGAGGGCAGCCGAACTTTTTGCCAAAATCTCTTCTCTCTCTCTCCCTCCCATCTTGATTTACGTGTAACTTATACCCTGAAGCCCCAGTATCATTCTAGAGCCCCGAAGCAAGTCCCGAAGCCCCGAATATCCCGAGAAGTACAATTCCCGAGCCGAAGCTCTGCCCGCGAGAAGCCCGGTGTGTGAAGTGATCCCGGTTTCACCGAAGAATACTACTCTTAGAGTTGTAGTGTTGTCCGATCATCTTCTGATCAAGTGAGTGTATATTCCTTTTCTTCTAACACATAGATATAAAGTATCTCCGAGTGAATACGTGTTATGTGTATATAGATATATATATATATATATTATCTGTTACTTGGAATGAATCTGTATATTTGGAACGAGTATTAAATGAATATCTTATCAGTTTTTAAGTTGCATATGTATGCATATGTATATTGTTATCTACAAAATGTTGGGTAGAACTTGGGTAGATAGTTGATGTGTGATAAACTGATGAGAGGCCTTGATGTTTTTGTTGACGTGGTCATCTAGCGGAGTATGGATGACGACCACAGACTCTTTCTAGGCAATCCTGTGGAACGCTAACAGGTTCATAACCTGTAGGTGTTGTGAACGATGTTTTCACCAGTGTACTCTATCCCCCTTGTGGTTGCCTTTAGGACATCTATTGTTGAGGAAAACCCTTGCAGTAATGTCCGTCCCGATGAAAATCCTAGATTATGTCCCTGGTAATAGATGTTGTTTTAGGGACGTAAAGTGAGGATAACTGGAATGGGTAATCGGGTTATTGTTGGCTGGTGAAATTAAATATAATTATTTATTGTGGGTTGAAAACCCTATATGCTCACCAGGCTCCCAAGCCTAACTCACTCAGTTTATTTGTATTACAGGTAGTGGCGCGATGGCATAAGATGGATGAATCATCAAGTTATTTTGCTTATTAGACTAGTTGTTATATGTAACTGTTGTATGGTCTATCTTTTGTTGTTTATGCTTTTGTGTCTGTATTGGAACATGACATCCTGAGTTTTGATTATATAATGAAAATACATTTCTTTATGAAATGCTTTGGTAAATATTATTTTATCATACTTTGTTTTTTTGGGAACTAATTCTGCAACTCTTTTAAATCAAAAGGATTTACTCTGAAATTATTTTAAAAGCATAAATGAAACCGATCTTTTCTGGCCGTGATTTTGGGGATGTCACAAAAAGATTCCTAAAACAATCCCTTCAATAATTTTGAGGGGTACTACGTGTTGCGATATGGGCTCGAGGCTTAACACCGTCTTGTGATGGTTCCAACTGGTTTGAGCCTTGTAATCACAGCTATGAAGAAGTAACACCAGTCAATGTATGGGAGGTGGACTTGGGACGACGCTTCAACAATCTAGTTAGTATGAGTCATTGTGTGGGAATATGGAGATTAGGTTTTTAGTGAGAAGAAAGTGATCCCTTCCCCTGGAGGAGAAGCATCCCCTTTATATCTCTCTTATTCTATGCATGATTCCAACAATATCCTTTGACTCGTATATGCCGATAGGACGTGGAGGAGTCCTATTTGTGAATTGTGCACCACTAGCGATCATCTGCTATTGGTGTAGAGGAAACAAAGGACAATGCTCTAAGAGTTACACTTGTCACCCTGCGAAGTGTTAAACCGTGTTTTAGCTTATTATAGACTGGTGATCATCATCTGGAATTAGACTTGGATGCGAGAGTGCCAATTACCAAGGTCCTAACATGAGACCACGAGGGCGAGGGCCCGGGTCAGGCACTAGGTCGGGTAGCGACCGTTAACTAGGTCGTCCTAAAGATAGCAGTTCTGTTGTCTCTAATGTACTCCTAGAGGGATACATTAACATGTCCCCTAGGCTAGTAGGCGTAGCATAGATGAGTTGTTCTATACTTAATCAAGGCATGTGTTCTGTGGAGATGGTTAAGAAGTTTGTTGATGTGATGGAGTCATTGTCATAGGTGGTTTCTTGATGGAGATGATTCGATATTATGGGAATTTAAACCTTCCCTACCAGGAACAATTTTCTTTTTCTCTTTCGGTCTCAACTGCTTCTGACTTCTCATTGTTTACTCTCTCTTCTTTCTCGTGTTTACACTAAGAAAATAATGGCAACACCATGATCTGGAATTGAGCCGACACTGGAAGAGTTTGAGGCTCTATAACTTCGCTTTGGTCTCATGTTGGATCATGGAGTACAGTTTTCAAGAAAGGGGGCCATCATCAGGAAAAGTCAGAGTCTCGGTCCCAATTTTTGAAGTCGGGTTGCAGTTATTGATGACTGACTTATTTGATGATATCATGCATCAGTACGACTTTTTTGCAGATGATTTCACCCTGAACACTGTGAACATTATCGTGGGGTTCAAAATGGCTTGTCGAGCCTTTGGCATTCTTCCCCAATTATGGGCTTTCAAGGCTTAATTCAACTTGTCCACACAGTCTGGTGTTCATTAATTTGTATCCAAAGATTCATAAATCCTTTGATAATCATTTTAAATGGAAAAAAATAGATTTTGTTACATGAAATAACAAGTGTTACACATGTAATTCACAGGAGAGTCACATATGAATTACATGTGATTCACATGTAAATCACAAGTGAATCATATATGAATTACATGTGATTCACATATAAATCACATGTAATTCACATATAAATCAACTTAATTATATATATATATATATATATTGCTAATTATATAGTTTATTTTAATTTGTTTCCTTTTGGCAATAAATCGAAAGTGAATCACATATTAATTACATGTGATTCACATGTAAATAAAATATAATTCACATACGAATCACGTGTAATTCACATGTAATTCACAAGTGAATTACATATGAATTACATATGATTCACATGTAAATCACAAGTGAATCACATATGAATTACATGTGATTTACATATAAATCATATGTAATTCACAATACCATGTGATTCACAATTACACGTGATTCATATGAATTCACATATGAATAAGATGTAATTCACATATAAATCACAAGTTGGTCACATATGATTTACATATAAATCACAAGTACACGTGATTCACATGTAATTCACATATGAATCACATGTAAATCACAACTACACGTGATTCACATGTAAATCACATGCAATTCACATATGAATCAAATGTGATTAACATGTAAATCACAATTTGGTCACATATGAATTACATTTGTTTAACATGTAAATCACAAATGAATCACATATAAATTGCATCAATATGCATATATGTATTTTGTGTAATTGTTCTTCGTTACTTATTTTTTTATTTTCTTGTGAATCTCACATTTAAATCTTAAAAGATACAATCACATGTGAATATCACATTATATACTCACATATGAATCTTATATGATATAGTCACGTAAGAATCTTACATGATATATACATAAGTATTTTTGTGAGGGTTCTTGCATTAATCATTTTTTTTTTAATTTTCTTGTAGATTTGAAAGAATTTGTGGAAAATATTGAAGATGTGAAAAAGTAATAAATCGAAGAAATTATGGAAATCTTGACACAAAGACATGAAAACGCATTGAAATTTTGTAGCATTTTTTTATATATTTTTTTGTATCGAATAAAATAATTATACTATTGTGTTTATAGATTAGTAAATAAAAATGGGTTTATGATTTTCTTACGAATATTATAGTATAAGAAATATGGATATATGCATTTGAAAATTATGCATATATGCACCTAAAACGTTGATTTTCTTTTGTTAAAAAAGTTGTAGTTTTTTTTAATATTCCAGTTTTTTTTAATTACTGGTCTTTTTTTTAAAAAAATTGCAGTTTTTTTTTTAAATTCATGTTTTCAAATGTGGATTGACATCCGTTGTGCGGACGTATGGAAAATGCTATTCTGCGAGAATGACAAAGAAAATATGTTGTTTAGTAATGTGAATACGTTTAATCTTATATAACTATTGTCATTATTATGCATTTTCACTAATTAAATTGGCTACAAAGTTATTATATATATATATATATATATATATATTCTCATTCTGTCAGAATGTTCTCAGAATATTTATTGAATCTATTATATAAGAATGAAAAAGAGTAAAAAAATGATGCGTGAGAAAAAAAAATGAATAATAATTAGTGAGAATACATGAAAATGACGATAATTGTATAAGGTTGCATGTATTCATATTAACAAATAACTTATTCTTTTAGTAACTCTAATAAAATATCATTGTCCACATGTCCGCATAATAGTTGTATATCCACATTATAACTTAGCCCTATATATATATATATATATATATATATATATATATATATATATATATATATATATATATATATATATATATATATATAAGGTAATAATCAAATGAGAACATCAAAAACACTGAGAATGCGAGAACACTTCTGGACCAATCATTTTATAAGGGTATATTAGTAATTGTATATTTAATTAAATAAAAAAAATATTAAATTCAAATATTAATTTCCTAAAATTTAGCAATATTGATTACGTTTACCTAAAATCAAAGATTAACCAAATTGTTTTTCATTTTTTTTATTAATGAATGATAAAAATAATTTGTATTTTTTTCGATCAAACAAAAAAGTCGATTTTTTTTAATTTATAATTCATCAGAATATTTTCAATCATGTATGAATAAAACACATTTCAACATTCATTTTTCGTTGATCAATTTCTACAAAATGAAAATACCATGTAAATACAAAAAAATGATCAAAAAAATATTAAAATGAATGATTAGTATAAAATCATATGTTGTTATAATCATAAACGATTATAACTGTTCCACTTATTGTTTATGTTGCCAATAGTTATAATCATAAATTATTATTATCGGTGTCTTTTAATCATATGGACAATAATATTTATAATCATAAATGATTATAACAAACACAACGAACCATTTTTTTTATTAAACAATTATAAGATGTAAAACCACCCTACAATAAATGGATTCACCTTTAGCTAATTCCAAATATTGAAATCATCAAATATAATTAATAAGCGAACAAAATTTTGACAAAAACCTATAAAAAATGTGTAAGAAAAAAACAAATACCTTGATTTTTTGTGTGAGGACCTTACTTTCTTCTATTTGCAGCCTTTAAGACCCAAAACAAATTAGCACAGGTTTCCTTTCCTTCTTCCCTTGCTTAAGCTTGGTTGCTTCTTCCCTTGTTTGAACTTGGTTGCTTCTTTCCCTGCTTGAACTTAGTTGCAAGTATTCATAATAAAAAGAAACCAAAACAAATTTATTTTTGGATCTTTGTTTTGATTAAATCCACCGATAAAATTTACATTTCAATTTATTTTGTCTTTTGTAGATTTCTAAATATCTTTGCTTCCCTTATTACATAAAGATAATCAAAACAATATAAGAAAAACAAAACATTATAATCAAAATAATACCTGCAAATTGAAACACAAACACGAAAAAAATAATAGTACATACCACAATAATAATCACAGCTTCCAACCACTAGGGCTGTCGTCGCCTCGTTGGGCAACCCAATACTACACGACACCACCAATATCGGCTCTAAAACCGATGCTACACCCTCCCCCTTCTCGATCTGTCTCTAAATCCACTTCACACTCTCCCTTTTGTTTGCATTTTTAAGAGCAAACAAAACCCTATTGTAGTTGGAATCGATTAAGATTCAAAGAGGGAACCAACAGTGTAAACGACAATATTTAGACCTGGGAGGAGGCTTGATAGTGGTTGCAATGTGAGATGATGATGATGAACAGATCTTGGTTACGCATGGTTGATGGATGTGTTTTTGTTGATGAAGCCCTAGGTATACACGAAAGGAAAAAAGAGACGGCAAAATGAATGGAAATAGATGAGAGAGAGAAATTTTAGGAATCAGCTAAAGTAGAAATTGCTATTATATCCTTTTGACAATTTTAAAGTTACATTTTATTTCAAGTAGTTTAAGATTTGTACATAAACAACCCATTTGAAATTAGCCTTATATTTAGATATTTAAATGGTCCAGATATGTTCTCGCGTTCTCAACCTTTTAGGTGTTCTCATTTGATCCTACTCCTATATATATATATATATATATATATATATATATATATATATATATATATATATATATATATATTCAAGTTTTTCGTAAATTAATTTTCTCTATTTACTGCATGTATATATCAACATAATTTCTGATCTTTTAATATCTCTTAGACATATGTATATTCATGTTTTTCATAATAATACCTAAGTATATCATATTTTAACAATTTACATATGTTTATATGAGCATTTTAACGTGATATAGTCTTTTTATAAATGACCTTTCAAGATTTATAAATGAAATCATATGTATGCATTTTAGTTCAATAAAACTTCAAGATCATCAAAACAACAACAAATACACATTTATTATCCCTCAAAACTCGTGAAATATAAAAGAGAGGTTGTAACATCTCAAAAATCACAACGGTTTTAAACTTTTCAAAACAACCGATTCATAAAATGTTTACAAAAATCATTGTTTCCAAAATGTTTATCAATATCAGAGTATCCCAAAAGCATAAATCCATGAAACATGAGGATGTGTATGATCACGAATTCACCTTCCTGCGATCATCAGAAGTACCTGAAACAGTAAACTAAAACCACAAGCTAAATTATAACAAGTTTCCTCCAAAATACCACCACATAAAAAATATAAAACAACAACATGCACAACTGAGCATTCAGCTTAAATGGACTACCTCACAGGGCCTACAACCAATCTGGACCGCTCCCGAGCCTTCGGCATGAATGGACCGCCTCGCAGGGCCTACAACCTATTTGAACAGCTCGTGGGGCCTTTGGCCTGACTAGACCGCCTCACAGGGCCTACAGTCTATCCGGACCGTCCTGGGTATCTTGGCCTTCAGCACAAAGCATGACCGCATCAACCCAACCAACAATAACATGTTGACATACACATAACAAATTAACATATGAATAGGCATTAGAGGGTCATGGGGAGTATCGAAGTGGTACTCAAGACTACGGAGAGGATCCAGTAGGTTCAGAGCAGGCTTTAAACTGCCCAGAGTCAGCAGAAAAGCTATGCCGACAAGCATTGATCGGACCTGGAAACCCGGGTCGGGGATGTGGTGCTCCTGAAAGTGTCACCTTGGAACGGCGTCATTCGATTCAGGAAGCGGGGGAAGTTAGGCCCCATGTATATCGGACCCTTCAGGGTTGTAGCCCGGGTGGGCAAGGTGGCATATAGGCTGGATCTGCCAGATTCATAACACTTTTCACGTCTCTCAGTTACGGAAGTGTCTGGTGGATGATTCGGCAGTGGTACCATTAGAGGATATTCAGGTGGATGACAGCCTGAATTACATGGAGCGACTAGTGGCGATCCTTGACAGGAAGTCGAAGGATCTGAGGAACAAGAGAGTGGAGCTGGTAAAGGTGCAGTGGCAGCACCGCAAGGGCTCGGAATGGATCTAGGAACCAAAGGACGAGATGAGGGAGCATTACCCCGAGTTTTTCAGGACCCGGCAATAGACTTCGAGGAAGAAGTCTAAAATAAGTGGGGGAGATTTGTAACACCTGATTCCTGGTATGCATTTAATTAAAGAAGCTTTATTTTTCTCTGGGACTCGACGAGTTGGAGGCCCAACTCGTCGAGTAGGATCGTGACCCTCGAGGAGTTTAAGTAGTCTACTCGACGAGTCGGAAGACCGACTCGGTGAGTAGGTGCTGCTAAGTGAAACCCTAAATTGAGGGTTTTCACCCTATTTAAACATCTTATATCGCCCCAACTCGGCCCCATCGTCCGGAGCAAACCCTAACTCGAAACCCTAACCATTTATTGTGTGTTCTTGAGCCTTGTGGTGTTATTTTGTGTGGTTGAAGCTTGGAGTGAAGAAGGAGGCTTGTGAGATCAAGGGGAAACAAGAAGATTCAGAGTTTTGAACACATTTCCAGCTTCTTTGAGGTATAAAGCTGAAACCTTGGCTATTACTTGCTTAGATCTTGATTTTAGACCATTTTCTACATTTTTCTAAGCCTTAGTGAGGTTGTATACGGGTTTGAATGTGGAAGTGAGTTTTGCACTTCAGATCTCGGGCCATTGGGGGTCTTTATGGCATAAAGATGCCAACTTTGTTGCCATAAACAACCCATGCATCTTATATACCTTCTTTCATGGCTTTTTGAGCCAAAGGCCCCATGCATGTACACCAAGTTTGAAGCTTTACGTGTAAAATGGATACTAGGAGGCCAGGTCTATGGTTTTGATGTGTTAAGACTCATTCAAATCGACTTTATAGCTATTACTAATACATATCAAGCACAACAATCGAGAATCTTCCATTCGCCACATCGCGGTAGATGATTACCACGTAGTGGTCTTCTAACTTCAAGCCTTATTTGTCTTCTTTTTTACTTAGCCCTGCATTTTCCTGCTTTCAACTCCCCGTTTGCTTCATTTTCATCCTGAGCATGTCTTTGCTACTACAAAATAGATTTCAACCATAATAAGTACCTTATGTCCCAAAATAAGCATAATAGTAGCCAAACATATTATAAATATTCATGAAATATATGACTAAATATGCCTATATCAAGAGACTTTTGTGTAGTTTCCCTTATTCTGTATGACGAAATTTTTTTCTAATAACCACCTCAAACTTGGATTGATTCATTTTCTATTTCTTGTGAACAGACTTTTCCAGATCTAGATTCAAACAACTGTTAGGCATGGAAAACTTACATCCAAAGATTTAGTTAAAATTTACATTTACGAGTTATGAATTAAAACTAAATCTCCTCTGCAGAGTAGTCATCAAAGTGAACCCATATGCATTTCATGAAGTTGAAAAAGTCGATGAAGAGAGAAAACCTAATCCCCCCCCCCCCCAAAGTCGCATTTTTGATTGCATGGTATCCCTATTTTAGTTAAAGATAACATTACAAGCAAATATAAGCGTAACACGACTGCAGAATCATACACACTTCTTAAGTCGGGGGTTCCTCTGGATGCTGGTGTAATGAAGAAGTTGAGGGAATCAGGGACAATTATATTTAGGAAAGCAAGCACGAGTGAGTGGGCTTATTACAGAAGTTCCAATACAGCTATTAGTTGGAATGGTAGAGTTGAACAAGCAGTTGTAAGTTTACACATTCATTCTTTTTGAAAAATATGGTAAACTAAGTTCATTTAACTTACAAAATTATTGTTTGGTTAATTTACTACATAAATGGTACTTTCTTGTTACTAAAACATTAAGTATTCCATGGGTCTATTTATATACGTCATTGAATGTAACAAAATCAATTGATATAATACAAAGTTAATTAAGTATGTATCTAAATACTTGTATTATATTGAAGGACTTTATGAATTTGTGCAGAACCCATATGTAGATCCATATGGTTCAAGCATAAGATCAACTAATTGCAACAAACATGGTAACTATATCAGTTAGCACTGAAACAAATGGATCAATCCTATGTCCTACAAGTGCTAACTCAGTTGTTACTCTCAAGACAATCTAGAAGTCACCAACTACAATGATACCCTGTCAATGTTCTTCTATGCGAGACTATAAAAATAAGGTCGTACCTGAAGCTACAATTACAATAAGCACCTTTATTGTGCTTGTGCATTAGGTTTTTTCATGTACCACTTGAATAATTATGCTTATACGCTTTTCACATGGATATACTTTAAGAAGGAAGGGGAGAATAACCTCAAACATTTTGGAAAATATATAATTATACAAAATTGCACAAAAGTCACTATATTTTGGAAAATTTTCACAACTTTTTTTTTCTAATTTTTTTTCCAATTTCGAGACCTAGAATATGATGTCACCAAAAGTGTGACGTCATCATGCAATATCAAGATGTCATATCATCAAAATTGACACGTCAACATGTAATCAGGTTGACCGGTCAAGCGGTCAGAATTATAATAAATTGGAAAACGAAGTGTTCAATTTGAGTCGAAAAATAATGTAATGTCAAAATTAATTTTTCGTATAAACTTAATGACTTGTATGGACTTTGCTCATATCTTATATGGAAAATGACTCTTAAGGGTAACTAACTGTTTTGGTTGTTCTCATTTGGTCTCTTTCCTTTTTTTATACTCAATATACCATTGAACTTGTTGTTTGTGTTCACCATAACCCTTTTGACCAGATTTTAACATGTGATAGTCGGTCAAAGGGTTATGGTGAACACAAACAACAAGTTCGATTGTATATTGAGTACAAAAAAAGGAAATGGACCAAATGAGAACAAATGCAATAGTTGGTTACCCTCCCGATTCATTTTCCCTTTACTCATTTATAGCAAATCGCATGTCATCTCCTACTAATATTAATGACGTTATGAGATTCATTCTTGCTTCTCTTCAAAACATAACCCACAAAAGAACATTAATCATACATGTACAACTTTGTAATACACTTCAATATTTATTTTGTGGAATCTTAACTAAAAAGGTGCATTTCATGACTACATTTACATTTCCAATCAAATGATTTATCATATCATGGATTCTAAACAAGTCTACAAACGAGTGGAATCACAAGTGCTGTGATTTTTGAGTTTACCTAGTTTTATGATCGAATTTGTGGGATAAGATACAACATCAATATGTACAATATCATGCAACTATTGCAGACACATCACAATAATATACATTGAGGTAAACGTTTATGTTGATAAATATACATCTCATACATAGTCATATCCTTTTACAGAGAGGTGTTGACAGCTAACCACAATAAGCATAACATAGACCATGTTTTAACAAAGTTACCCCTCTGAAATGCTCTTCATATACATTACGACCAAATAATGTTGCAATTTTTGATAATTTTTCAACTTTAATTTCATTTAACTTTTCGGGGGAAATGACTCAGGAGGGTAACCAACTGTTGAGTTTGTACTCATTTGGTTATTTTCCTTTTTTTGTACTTTATATATCATCGAATTTGTTGTTTGTGTTCACCATAACCCATTAACCGGCTATCACAGGTTAAAAGCTGGTCCAAAAGGTTATGGTGAACACAAACAATAAGTCCGATGGTATATTGAGTACAAAAAGGAAAGGAACCAAATGAAAACAAACGCAACATTTAGTTACCCTCAAGAGTTATTTTCCCTATCTTTATATATGTGCAAGTATATTTCAATTATGGACCATTTATGTAATATTTTATTTGTAATCTAATTATGGTTGAAAACATTATCTTATAATTCGTATATGTTGTATATCGTGTGTGTGTCTATATATATATATATATATATATATATATATATATATATATATATATATATATATATATATATATATATATATATATATATATAAACTTAATTACCCTCTCTAATAAATGAAAAAAAAATTGTCACTTGTCGCACTCTCATTAAATATTCCAAAATGTCATTTTTTGATTATTTTGAAATGTTTTTCCATATTATTTTATGTGTTTTTCTATTTTATTAAATTTCACATAATATTTTTATGTAATAATTACAATAAATGTAGTAATAAATAGATATCAATTTCATTAATGAATTTACATTTTAATTTCAAAATTCCCAAAATTAGAGCGTCTTAGTTTCTTGAGTAAATTACACGAATGGTCCCTATAGTTTGGGGTAATTTGCATGTTTGGTACCTAACTTATTTTTTAACCGGAAGATCCCTACTGTTTGTTTTTGTTGCACTTTTGGTCCCTAATTGTTGCACATTTAGGTAAGACAGAGATCAAGCGCGCAACAAAAACAAACTGTATGGACCTTCCGAGTTAAAAAAATAAGTTAGAAACCAAACATGCAAATTACCCCAAACCATAAGGATCATTCGTGTAATTTACTCTAGTTTCTTTTATTTATTTAAATTATTTGTTTACATTTAAAAGATAAAAAAAACATTTTCATATAATAATTCATTATTTTTCTTAGTTCTTATAAATTCAAAATTTTTAAATATTTTGATATTTATATTTATTTATTTTTCTTATTTCTTTTATTTATTTTGATATTTATTTAGGGGAATGAAATGTTTTAAAACCCGGGTTGACCCGACCGGTTCAACCAGTTGGACTGTGATCCGGGGTAGAAGGCGGGTTAATTGAGAACGGTTTTTTTGTAAAAATACGGACCGGATTGAATCGGTCGGGTTTCCCCTAAACCGCGGTCGAACCAGTATGTCAAACCGGTTAAAAACGAATTGACCCGTTTTAATAGGGCTTGGAATAGTAGCGAACGCCAAAATTATGTTTTGTTTTGTTTTTTGTATTCTATGTGGTTGTTTATTGTGTTTAGATTGATCTATACCATGTTTTGATATGTTTTTCAATGTTTAAACTTTGTGGACATCAAATTATTGGTTTTATATGTCTATGCATTATGTTCAAAAGTAAAAATATATGAAAATATAAAAATATCATGAACCGGGTTGACTCGATGGTTCAACCGGTTAACGCGTGAACCGGTAATCACACCGTGTCAACTAAAACCCGGGTTTTAAAACATTGGGGGTAGGGTTATGTGGAAAATGAATGATTATGGCAACACATGATGGAACCAATAAAAATATAACAACATATCACTTTAGTGTAACTATATAAATAACTTTTAAAATACATCTTAAATATTACTAAAAGAGAAACTTTATGACATCATCTTAAATAATCTGGACCATTGATTGTATTTCAATCTTATTTTTTCCACCCTTAGATCAAATTGCTGACATCATCTTCCCCATATGGAATGTATTTAATTCCAATAAATGATTTTCAATCATCAATCAATAACTTACATTCGTTGAAATGGAATGTATTTAATTCCAATAAAAACTTTCCATATTTTACATCTTGAATTTTCAGTTATGAAGATTTTAATATGATCAATTTTAAAAATATATTACTAACAAATCATTTCAAATAAGGCCTTAATA